>NC_133950.1:0-611569 GCF_031877795.1 Strix aluco | reverse complement strand
GGGGCTCTGTGCTTTCTTTCGTTCTGAACAAGTGTTACTGTTTTCTGCACAAAAGCGATTCTGCCAAGCAATGTGAACAGGCACAGAGAAGGTGCTAGCAGGGAATTCTCTGCCTGCCTTTCCCCAGTGCTCTGCAAGCTCTCCAGGACAACAGCAAATCTGGGGCTCTGTGCTTTCTTTCATTCTGAACAAGTGTTACTGTTTTCTGCACAAAAGCGATTCTGCCAAGCAATGTGAACAGGCACAGAGAAGGTGCTAGCAGGGAATTCTCTGCCTGCCTTTCCCCAGTGCTCTGCAAGCTCTCCAGGACAACATAAAATCTGGGGCTCTGTGCTTTCTTTCGTTCTGAACAAGTGTTAGTGTTTTCTGCACAAAAGCGATTCTGCCAAGCAATGTGAACACTTCTGCTTCCCAGGCACAGAGAAGGTGCTAGCAGGGAATTCTCTGCCTGCCTTTCCCCAGTGCTCTGCAAGCTCTCCAGGACAACATCAAATCTGGGGCTCTGTGCTTTCTTTCGTTCTGAACAAGTGTGACTGTTTTCTGCACAAAAGCGATTCTGCGAAGCAATGTGAACACTTCTGCTTCCCAGACACAGAGAAGGTGCTAGCAGGGAATTCTCTGCCTGCCTTTCCCCAGTGCTCTGCAAGCTCTCCAGGACAACATCAAATCTGGGGCTCTGTGCTTTCTTTCGTTCTGAACAAGTGTGACTGTATTCTGCACAAAAGCGATTCTGCGAAGCAATGTGAACACTTCTGCTTCCCAGACACAGAGAAGGTGCTAGCAGGGAATTCTCTGCCTGCCTTTCCCCAGTGCTCTGCAAGCTCTCCAGGACAACATAAAATCTGGGGCTCTGTGCTTTCTTTCGTTCCGAACAAGTTTTACTGTTTTCTGCACAAAAGCGATTCTGCCAGGCAATGTGAACACTCCTGCTTCCCAGGCACAGAGAAGGTGCTAGCAGGGAATTCTCTGCCTGTCTTTCCCCAGTGCTCTGCAAGCTCTCCAGGACAACAGCAAATCTGGGGCTCTGTGCTTTCTTTCGTTCTGAACAAGTGTTACTGTTTTCTGCACAAAAGCGATTCTGCCAAGCAATGTGAACAGGTACAGAGAAGGTGCTAGCAGGGAATTCTCTGCCTGCCTTTCCCCAGTGCTCTGCAAGCTCTCCAGGACAACATCAAATCTGGGGCTCTGTGCTTTCTTTCGTTCTGAACAAGTGTTACTGTTTTCTGCACAAAAGCGATTCTGCGAAGCAATGTGAACAGGCACAGAGAAGGTGCTAGCAGGGAATTCTCTGCCTGCCTTTCCCCAGTGCTCTGCAAGCTCTCCAGGACAACATAGAATCTGGGGCTCTGTGCTTTCTTTCGTTCTGAACAAGTGTTACTGTTTTCTGCACAAAAGCGATTCTGCGAAGCAATGTGAACACTTCTGCTTCCCAGGCACAGAGAAGGTGCTAGCAGGGAATTCTCTGCCTGCCTTTCCCCAGTGCTCTGCAAGCTCTCCAGGACAACAGTAAAATCTGGGGCTCTGTGCTTTCTTTCGTTCTGAACAAGTGTTACTGTTTTCTGCACAAAAGCGATTCTGCCAAGCAATGTGAACAGGCACAGAGAAGGTGCTAGCAGGGAATTCTCTGCCTGCCTTTCCCCAGTGCTCTGCAAGCTCTCCAGGACAACATAGAATCTGGGGCTCTGTGCTTTCTTTCGTTCTGAACAAGTGTGACTGTTTTCTGCACAAAAGCGATTCTGCGAAGCAATGTGAACACTTCTGCTTCCCAGGCACAGAGAAGGTGCTAGCAGGGAATTCTCTGCCTGCCTTTCCCCAGTGCTCTGCAAGCTCTCCAGGACAACATAGAATCTGGGGCTCTGTGCTTTCTTTCGTTCTGAACAAGTGTGACTGTTTTCTGCACAAAAGCGATTCTGCCAAGCAATGTGAACACTTCTGCTTCCCAGGCACAGAGAAGGTGCTAGCAGGGAATTCTCTGCCTGCCTTTCCCCAGTGCTCTGCAAGCTCTCCAGGACAACAGCAAATCTGGGGCTCTGTGCTTTCTTTCGTTCTGAACAAGTGTGACTGTTTTCTGCACAAAAGCGATTCTGCGAAGCAATGTGAACACTTCTGCTTCCCAGGCACAGAGAAGGTGCTAGCAGGGAATTCTCTGCCTGCCTTTCCCCAGTGCTCTGCAAGCTCTCCAGCACAACAGCAAATCTGAGGCTCTGTGCTTTCTTTTGTTCTGAACAAGTGTTAGTGTTTTCTGCACAAAAGCGATTCTGCGAAGCAATGTGAACACTTCTGCTTCCCAGGCACAGAGAAGGTGCTAGCAGGGAATTCTCTGCCTGCCTTTCCCCAGTGCTCTGCAAGCTCTCCAGGACAACAGCAAATCTGGGGCTCTGTGCTTTCTTTCGTTCTGAACAAGTGTTACTGTTTTCTGCACAAAAGCGATTCTGCGAAGCAATATGAACACTCCTGCTTCCCAGGCACAGAGAAGGTGCTAGCAGGGAATTCTCTGCCTGCATTTCCCCAGTGCTCTGCAAGCTCTCCAGCACAACAGCAAATCTGGGGCTCTGTGCTTTCTTTCGTTCTGAACACAAGTGACTGTTTTCTGCACAAAAGCGATTCTGCGAAGCAATGTGAACAGGGACAGAGAAGGTGCTAGCAGGGAATTCTCTGCCTGCCTTTCCCCAGTGCTCTGCAAGCTCTCCAGGACAACATAAAATCTGGGGCTCTGTGCTTTCTTTCGTTCTGAACAAGTGTTACTGTTTTCTGCACAAAAGCGATTCTGCCAAGCAATGTGAACACTTCTGCTTCCCAGGCACAGAGAAGGTGCTAGCAGGGAATTCTCTGCCTGCCTTTCCCCAGTGCTCTGCAAGCTCTCCAGGACAACAGCAAATCTGGGGCTCTGTGCTTTCTTTCGTTCTGAACAAGTGTTACTGTTTTCTGCACAAAAGCGATTCTGCGAAGCAATGTGAACAGGCACAGAGAAGGTGCTAGCAGGGAATTCTCTGCCTGCCTTTCCCCAGTGCTCTGCAAGCTCTCCAGGACAACAGCAAATCTGGGGCTCTGTGCTTTCTTTCGTTCTGAACAAGTGTTAGTGTTTTCTGCACAAAAGCGATTCTGCCAAGCAATGTGAACACTTCTGCTTCCCAGGCACAGAGAATGTGCTAGCAGAGAATTCTCTGCCTGCCTTTCCCCAGTGCTCTGCAAGCTCTCCAGGACAACATAGAATCTGGGGCTTTGTGCTTTCTTTCTTTCTGAACAAGTGTTACTGTTTTCTGCACAAAAGCGATTCTGCGAAGCAATGTGAACAGGCACAGAGAAGGTGCTAGCAGGGAATTCTCTGCCTGCCTTTCCCCAGTGCTCTGCAAGCTCTCCAGGACAACATAAAATCTGGGGCTCTGTGCTTTCTTTCGTTCTGAACAAGTGTTAGTGTTTTCTGCACAAAAGCGATTCTGCCAAGCAATGTGAACACTTCTGCTTCCCAGGCACAGAGAAGGTGCTAGCAGGGAATTCTCTGCCTGCCTTTCCCCAGTGCTCTGCAAGCTCTCCAGGACAACATAGAATCTGGGGCTCTGTGCTTTCTTTCGTTCTGAACAAGTGTTAGTGTTTTCTGCACAAAAGCGATTCTGCCAAGCAATGTGAACAGGCACAGAGAAGGTGCTAGCAGGGAATTCTCTGCCTGCCTTTCCCCAGTGCTCTGCAAGCTCTCCAGGACAACATAAATTCTGGGGCTCTGTGCTTTCTTTCCTTCTGAACAAATGTTACTGTTTTCTTCACAAAAGCGATTCTGCCAAGCAATGTGAACAGGTACAGAGAAGGTGCTAGCAGGGAATTCTCTGCCTGCCTTTCCCCAGTGCTCTGCAAGCTCTCCAGCACAACAGCAAATCTGGGGCTCTGTGCTTTCTTTCGTTCTGAACAAGTGTGACTGTTTTCTGCACAAAAGCGATTCTGCGAAGCAATGTGAACAGGGACAGAGAAGGTGCTAGCAGGGAATTCTCTGCCTGCCTTTCCCCAGTGCTCTGCAAGCTCTCCAGGACAACAGCAAATCTGAGGCTCTGTGCTTTCTTTCGTTCTGAACAAGTGTGACTGTTTTCTGCACAAAAGCGATTCTGCGAAGCAATGTGAACACTTCTGCTTCCCAGGCACAGAGAAGGTGCTAGCAGGGAATTCTCTGCCTGCCTTTCCCCAGTGCTCTGCAAGCTCTCCAGGACAACAGCATATCTGGGGCTCTGTGCTTTCTTTCGTTCTGAACAAGTGTTACTGTTTTCTGCACAAAAGCGATTCTGCGAAGCAATATGAACACTCCTGCTTCCCAGGCACAGAGAAGGTGCTAGCAGGGAATTCTCTGCCTGCCTTTCCCCAGTGCTCTGCAAGCTCTCCAGGACAGCATAAATTCTGGGGCTCTGTGCTTTCTTTTGTTCTGAACAAGTGTTAGTGTTTTCTGCACAAAAGCGATTATGCGAAGCAATGTGAACAGGCACAGAGAAGGTTCTAGCAGGGAATTCTCTGCCTGCCTTTCCCCAGTGCTCTGCAAGCTCTCCAGCACAACAGCAAATCTGGGGCTCTGTGCTTTCTTTCGTTCTGAACAAGTGTTAGTGTTTTCTGCACAAAAGCGATTCTGCCAAGCAATGTGAACACTTCTGCTTCCCAGGCACAGAGAAGGTGCTAGCAGGGAATTCTCTGCCTGCCTTTCCCCAGTGCTCTGCAAGCTCTCCAGGACAACATAGAATCTGTGGCTTTGTGCTTTCTTTCTTTCTGAACAAGTGTTACTGTTTTCTGCACAAAAGCGATTCTGCGAAGCAATGTGAACAGGCACAGAGAAGGTGCTAGCAGGGAATTCTCTGCCTGCCTTTCCCCAGTGCTCTGCAAGCTCTCCAGGACAACAGCAAATCTGGGGCTCTGTGCTTTCTTTCGTTCTGAACAAGTGTTACTGTTTTCTGCACAAAAGCGATTCTGCGAAGCAATGTGAACACTTCTGCTTCCCAGGCACAGAGAAGGTGCTAGCAGGGAATTCTCTGCCTGCCTTTCCCCAGTGCTCTGCAAGCTCTCCAGGACAACAGCAAATCTGGGGCTCTGTGCTTTCTTTCGTTCTGAACAAGTGTTACTGTTTTCTGCACAAAAGCGATTCTGCGAAGCAATGTGAACACTTCTGCTTCCCAGGCACAGAGAAGGTGCTAGCAGGGAATTCTCTGCCTGTCTTTCCCCAGTGCTCTGCAAGCTCTCCAGGACAACAGCAAATCTGGGGCTCTGTGCTTTCTTTCGTTCTGAACAAGTGTTACTGTTTTCTGCACAAAAGCGATTCTGCGAAGCAATGTGAACAGGCACAGAGAAGGTGCTAGCAGGGAATTCTCTGCCTGCCTTTCCCCAGTGCTCTGCAAGCTCTCCAGGACAACAGCAAATCTGGGGCTCTGTGCTTTCTTTCGTTCTGAACAAGTGTTAGTGTTTTCTGCACAAAAGCGATTCTGCCAAGCAATGTGAACAGGTACAGAGAAGGTGCTAGCAGGGAATTCTCTGCCTGCCTTTCCCCAGTGCTCTGCAAGCTCTCCAGGACAACATAAAATCTGGGGCTCTGTGCTTTCTTTCGTTCTGAACAAGTGTTACTGTTTTCTGCACAAAAGCGATTCTGCGAAGCAATGTGAACAGGCACAGAGAAGGTGCTAGCAGGGAATTCTCTGCCTGCCTTTCCCCAGTGCTCTGCAAGCTCTCCAGGACAACATAGAATCTGGGGCTCTGTGCTTTCTTTCGTTCTGAACAAGCGTTAGTGTTTTCTGCACAAAAGCGATTCTGCGAAGCAATGTGAACACTTCTGCTTCCCAGGCACAGAGAAGGTGCTAGCAGGGAATTCTCTGCCTGCCTTTCCCCAGTGCTCTGCAAGCTCTCCAGCACAACAGCAAATCTGGGGCTCTGTGCTTTCTTTCGTTCTGAACAAGTGTGACTGTTTTCTGCACAAAAGCGATTCTGCGAAGCAATGTGAACACTTCTGCTTCCCAGGCACAGAGAAGGTGCTAGCAGGGAATTCTCTGCCTGCCTTTCCCCAGTGCTCTGCAAGCTCTCCAGGACAACAGCAAATCTGGGGCTCTGTGCTTTCTTTCGTTCTGAACAAGTGTTACTGTTTTCTGCACAAAAGCGATTCTGCCAAGCAATGTGAACAGGCACAGAGAAGGTGCTAGCAGGGAATTCTCTGCCTGCCTTTCCCCAGTGCTCTGCAAGCTCTCCAGGACAACAGCAAATCTGGGGCTCTGTGCTTTCTTTCGTTCTGAACAAGTGTTACTGTTTTCTGCACAAAAGCGATTCTGCCAAGCAATGTGAACAGGCACAGAGAAGGTGCTAGCAGGGAATTCTCTGCCTGCCTTTCCCCAGTGCTCTGCAACTCTCCAGGACAACATAAAATCTGGGGCTCTGTGCTTTCTTTCGTTCTGAACAAGTGTTAGTGTTTTCTGCACAAAAGCGATTCTGCCAAGCAATGTGAACACTTCTGCTTCCCAGGCACAGAGAAGGTGCTAGCAGGGAATTCTCTGCCTGCCTTTCCCCAGTGCTCTGCAAGCTCTCCAGGACAACATAAAATCTGGGGCTCTGTGCTTTCTTTCGTTCTGAACAAGTGTGACTGTTTTCTGCACAAAAGCGATTCTGCGAAGCAATGTGAACACTTCTGCTTCCCAGGCACAGAGAAGGTGCTAGCAGGGAATTCTCTGCCTGCCTTTCCCCAGTGCTCTGCAAGCTCTCCAGGACAACATAAAATCTGGGGCTCTGTGCTTTCTTTCGTTCCGAACAAGTTTTACTGTTTTCTGCACAAAAGCGATTCTGCCAGGCAATGTGAACACTCCTGCTTCCCAGGCACAGAGAAGGTGCTAGCAGGGAATTCTCTGCCTGCCTTTCCCCAGTGCTCTGCAAGCTCTCCAGGACAACAGCAAATCTGGGGCTCTGTGCTTTCTTTCGTTCTGAACAAGTGTTACTGTTTTCTGCACAAAAGCGATTCTGCCAAGCAATGTGAACACTTCTGCTTCCCAGGCACAGAGAAGGTGCTAGCAGGGAATTCTCTGCCTGTCTTTCCCCAGTGCTCTGCAAGCTCTCCAGGACAACAGCAAATCTGGGGCTCTGTGCTTTCTTTCGTTCTGAACAAGTGTTACTGTTTTCTGCACAAAAGCGATTCTGCGAAGCAATGTGAACAGGCACAGAGAAGGTGCTAGCAGGGAATTCTCTGCCTGCCTTTCCCCAGTGCTCTGCAAGCTCTCCAGGACAACAGCAAATCTGGGGCTCTGTGCTTTCTTTCGTTCTGAACAAGTGTTAGTGTTTTCTGCACAAAAGCGATTCTGCCAAGCAATGTGAACAGGTACAGAGAAGGTGCTAGCAGGGAATTCTCTGCCTGCCTTTCCCCAGTGCTCTGCAAGCTCTCCAGGACAACAGCAAATCTGGGGCTCTGTGCTTTCTTTCGTTCTGAACAAGTGTTACTGTTTTCTGCACAAAAGCGATTCTGCGAAGCAATGTGAACAGGCACAGAGAAGGTGCTAGCAAGGAATTCTC
The DNA here is from genome assembly GCF_031877795.1 of Strix aluco. NCBI lineage: Eukaryota > Metazoa > Chordata > Aves > Strigiformes > Strigidae > Strix > Strix aluco. The sequence goes on along the minus strand of NC_133950.1, from coordinate 604,063 downwards.
TGCCTGCCTTTCCCCAGTGCTCTGCAAGCTCTCCAGGACAACATAGAATCTGGGGCTCTGTGCTTTCTTTCGTTCTGAACAAGCGTTAGTGTTTTCTGCACAAAAGCGATTCTGCCAAGCAATGTGAACACTTCTGCTTCCCAGGCACAGAGAAGGTGCTAGCAGGGAATTCTCTGCCTGCCTTTCCCCAGTGCTCTGCAAGCTCTCCAGGACAACATAAAATCTGGGGCTCTGTGCTTTCTTTCGTTCTGAACAAGTGTGACTGTTTTCTGCACAAAAGCGATTCTGCGAAGCAATGTGAACACTTCTGCTTCCCAGGCACAGAGAAGGTGCTAGCAGGGAATTCTCTGCCTGCCTTTCCCCAGTGCTCTGCAAGCTCTCCAGGACAACATCAAATCTGGGGCTCTGTGCTTTCTTTCGTTCTGAACAAGTGTGACTGTATTCTGCACAAAAGCGATTCTGCGAAGCAATGTGAACACTTCTGCTTCCCAGACACAGAGAAGGTGCTAGCAGGGAATTCTCTGCCTGCCTTTCCCCAGTGCTCTGCAAGCTCTCCAGGACAACATAAAATCTGGGGCTCTGTGCTTTCTTTCGTTCCGAACAAGTTTTACTGTTTTCTGCACAAAAGCGATTCTGCCAGGCAATGTGAACACTCCTGCTTCCCAGGCACAGAGAAGGTGCTAGCAGGGAATTCTCTGCCTGCCTTTCCCCAGTGCTCTGCAAGCTCTCCAGGACAACAGCAAATCTGGGGCTCTGTGCTTTCTTTCGTTCTGAACAAGTGTTACTGTTTTCTGCACAAAAGCGATTCTGCGAAGCAATGTGAACACTTCTGCTTCCCAGGCACAGAGAAGGTGCTAGCAGGGAATTCTCTGCCTGTCTTTCCCCAGTGCTCTGCAAGCTCTCCAGGACAACAGCAAATCTGGGGCTCTGTGCTTTCTTTCGTTCTGAACAAGTGTTACTGTTTTCTGCACAAAAGCGATTCTGCGAAGCAATGTGAACAGGCACAGAGAAGGTGCTAGCAGGGAATTCTCTGCCTGCCTTTCCCCAGTGCTCTGCAAGCTCTCCAGGACAACAGCAAATCTGGGGCTCTGTGCTTTCTTTCGTTCTGAACAAGTGTTAGTGTTTTCTGCACAAAAGCGATTCTGCCAAGCAATGTGAACAGGTACAGAGAAGGTGCTAGCAGGGAATTCTCTGCCTGCCTTTCCCCAGTGCTCTGCAAGCTCTCCAGGACAACATCAAATCTGGGGCTCTGTGCTTTCTTTCGTTCTGAACAAGTGTTACTGTTTTCTGCACAAAAGCGATTCTGCGAAGCAATGTGAACAGGCACAGAGAAGGTGCTAGCAGGGAATTCTCTGCCTGCCTTTCCCCAGTGCTCTGCAAGCTCTCCAGGACAACATAGAATCTGGGGCTCTGTGCTTTCTTTCGTTCTGAACAAGTGTTAGTGTTTTCTGCACAAAAGCGATTCTGCGAAGCAATGTGAACACTTCTGCTTCCCAGGCACAGAGAAGGTGCTAGCAGGGAATTCTCTGCCTGCCTTTCCCCAGTGCTCTGCAAGCTCTCCAGCACAACAGCAAATCTGGGGCTCTGTGCTTTCTTTCGTTCTGAACAAGTGTGACTGTTTTCTGCACAAAAGCGATTCTGCGAAGCAATGTGAACACTTCTGCTTCCCAGGCACAGAGAAGGTGCTAGCAGGGAATTCTCTGCCTGCCTTTCCCCAGTGCTCTGCAAGCTCTCCAGGACAACAGCAAATCTGGGGCTCTGTGCTTTCTTTCGTTCTGAACAAGTGTTACTGTTTTCTGCACAAAAGCGATTCTGCCAAGCAATGTGAACAGGCACAGAGAAGGTGCTAGCAGGGAATTCTCTGCCTGCCTTTCCCCAGTGCTCTGCAAGCTCTCCAGGACAACAGCAAATCTGGGGCTCTGTGCTTTCTTTCGTTCTGAACAAGTGTTACTGTTTTCTGCACAAAAGCGATTCTGCCAAGCAATGTGAACAGGCACAGAGAAGGTGCTAGCAGGGAATTCTCTGCCTGCCTTTCCCCAGTGCTCTGCAACTCTCCAGGACAACATAAAATCTGGGGCTCTGTGCTTTCTTTCGTTCTGAACAAGTGTTAGTGTTTTCTGCACAAAAGCGATTCTGCCAAGCAATGTGAACACTTCTGCTTCCCAGGCACAGAGAAGGTGCTAGCAGGGAATTCTCTGCCTGCCTTTCCCCAGTGCTCTGCAAGCTCTCCAGGACAACATAAAATCTGGGGCTCTGTGCTTTCTTTCGTTCTGAACAAGTGTGACTGTTTTCTGCACAAAAGCGATTCTGCGAAGCAATGTGAACACTTCTGCTTCCCAGGCACAGAGAAGGTGCTAGCAGGGAATTCTCTGCCTGCCTTTCCCCAGTGCTCTGCAAGCTCTCCAGGACAACAGCAAATCTGGGGCTCTGTGCTTTCTTTCGTTCTGAACAAGTGTTAGTGTTTTCTGCACAAAAGCGATTCTGCGAAGCAATGTGAACACTTCTGCTTCCCAGGCACAGAGAAGGTGCTAGCAGGGAATTCTCTGCCTGCCTTTCCCCAGTGCTCTGCAAGCTCTCCAGGACAACAGTAAAATCTGGGGCTCTGTGCTTTCTTTCGTTCTGAACAAGTGTTACTGTTTTCTGCACAAAAGCGATTCTGCCAAGCAATGTGAACAGGCACAGAGAAGGTGCTAGCAGGGAATTCTCTGCCTGCCTTTCCCCAGTGCTCTGCAAGCTCTCCAGGACAACATAGAATCTGGGGCTCTGTGCTTTCTTTCGTTCTGAACAAGTGTGACTGTTTTCTGCACAAAAGCGATTCTGCGAAGCAATGTGAACACTTCTGCTTCCCAGGCACAGAGAAGGTGCTAGCAGGGAATTCTCTGCCTGCCTTTCCCCAGTGCTCTGCAAGCTCTCCAGGACAACATAGAATCTGGGGCTCTGTGCTTTCTTTCGTTCTGAACAAGTGTTAGTGTTTTCTGCACAAAAGCGATTCTGCCAAGCAATGTGAACACTTCTGCTTCCCAGGCACAGAGAAGGTGCTAGCAGGGAATTCTCTGCCTGCCTTTCCCCAGTGCTCTGCAAGCTCTCCAGGACAACAGCAAATCTGGGGCTCTGTGCTTTCTTTCGTTCTGAACAAGTGTGACTGTTTTCTGCACAAAAGCGATTCTGCGAAGCAATGTGAACACTTCTGCTTCCCAGGCACAGAGAAGGTGCTAGCAGGGAATTCTCTGCCTGCCTTTCCCCAGTGCTCTGCAAGCTCTCCAGGACAACATAAAATCTGGGGCTCTGTGCTTTCTTTCGTTCTGAACAAGTGTTACTGTTTTCTGCACAAAAGCGATTCTGCGAAGCAATGTGAACAGGCACAGAGAAGGTGCTAGCAGGGAATTCTCTGCCTGCCTTTCCCCAGTGCTCTGCAAGCTCTCCAGGACAACATAGAATCTGGGGCTCTGTGCTTTCTTTCGTTCTGAACAGGTGTTACTGTTTTCTGCACAAAAGCGATTCTGCGAAGCAATGTGAACAGGCACAGAGAAGGTGCTAGCAGGGAATTCTCTGCCTGCCTTTCCCCAGTGCTCTGCAAGCTCTCCAGGACAACATAGAATCTGGGGCTCTGTGCTTTCTTTCGTTCTGAACAAGTGTGACTGTTTTCTGCACAAAAGCGATTCTGCGAAGCAAGGTGAACACTTCTGCTTCCCAGGCACAGAGAAGGTGCTAGCAGGGAATTCTCTGCCTGCCTTTCCCCAGTGCTCTGCAAGCTCTCCAGCACAACAGCAAATCTGGGGCTCTGTGCTTTCTTTCGTTCTGAACAAGTGTGACTGTTTTCTGCACAAAAGCGATTCTGCCAAGCAATGTGAACACTTCTGCTTCCCAGGCACAGAGAAGGTGCTAGCAGGGAATTCTCTGCTTGCCTTTCCCCAGTGCTCTGCAAGCTCTCCAGCACAACAGCAAATCTGGGGCTCTGTGCTTTCTTTCGTTCTGAACAAGTGTGACTGTTTTCTGCACAAAAGCGATTCTGCGAAGCAATGTGAACACTTCTGCTTCCCAGGCACAGAGAAGGTGCTAGCAGGGAATTCTCTGCCTGCCTTTCCCCAGTGCTCTGCAAGCTCCCCAGGACAACATAAAATCTGGGGCTCTGTGCTTTCTTTCGTTCTGAACAAGTGTTAGCGTTTTCTGCACAAAAGCGATTCTGCCAAGCAATGTGAACACTTCTGCTTCCCAGGCACAGAGAAGGTGCTAGCAGGGAATTCTCTGCCTGCCTTTCCCCAGTGCTCTGCAAGCTCTCCAGGACAACATAGAATCTGGGGCTCTGTGCTTTCTTTCGTTCTGAACAAGTGTTACTGTTTTCTGCACAAAAGCGATTCTGCGAAGCAATGTGAACAGGCACAGAGAAGGTGCTAGCAGGGAATTCTCTGCCTGCCTTTCCCCAGTGCTCTGCAAGCTCTCCAGCACAACAGCAAATCTGGGGCTCTGTGCTTTCTTTCGTTCTGAACAAGTGTTACTGTTTTCTGCACAAAAGCGATTCTGCGAAGCAATGTGAACAGGGACAGAGAAGGTGCTAGCAGGGAATTCTCTGCCTGCCTTTCCCCAGTGCTCTGCAAGCTCTCCAGGACAACAGCAAATCTGGGGCTCTGTGCTTTCTTTCGTTCTGAACAAGTGTTACTGTTTTCTGCACAAAAGCGATTCTGCGAAGCAATGTGAACACTTCTGCTTCCCAGGCACAGAGAATGTGCTAGCAGGGAATTCTCTGCCTGTCTTTCCCCAGTGCTCTGCAAGCTCTCCAGGACAACATAGAATCTGGGGCTCTGTGCTTTCTTTCGTTCTGAACAGGTGTTACTGTTTTCTGCACAAAAGCGATTCTGCCAAGCAATGTGAACAGGCACAGAGAAGGTGCTAGCAGGGAATTCTCTGCCTGCCTTTCCCCAGTGCTCTGCAAGCTCTCCAGGACAACATAGAATCTGGGGCTCTGTGCTTTCTTTCGTTCTGAACAAGTGTGACTGTTTTCTGCACAAAAGCGATTCTGCGAAGCAATGTGAACACTTCTGCTTCCCAGGCACAGAGAAGGTGCTAGCAGGGAATTCTCTGCCTGCCTTTCCCCAGTGCTCTGCAAGCTCTCCAGGACAACATAGAATCTGGGGCTCTGTGCTTTCTTTCGTTCTGAACAAGTGTTACTGTTTTCTGCACAAAAGCGATTCTGCGAAGCAATGTGAACACTTCTGCTTCCCAGGCACAGAGAAGGTGCTAGCAGGGAATTCTCTGCCTGCCTTTCCCCAGTGCTCTGCAAGCTCTCCAGGACAACAGTAAAATCTGGGGCTCTGTGCTTTCTTTCCTTCTGAACAAGTGTTACTGTTTTCTGCACAAAAGCGATTCTGCCAAGCAATGTGAACAGGCACAGAGAAGGTGCTAGCAGGGAATTCTCTGCCTGCCTTTCCCCAGTGCTCTGCAAGCTCTCCAGGACAACATAGAATCTGGGGCTCTGTGCTTTCTTTCGTTCTGAACAAGTGTGACTGTTTTCTGCACAAAAGCGATTCTGCGAAGCAATGTGAACACTTCTGCTTCCCAGGCACAGAGAAGGTGCTAGCAGGGAATTCTCTGCCTGCCTTTCCCCAGTGCTCTGCAAGCTCTCCAGGACAACATAGAATCTGGGGCTCTGTGCTTTCTTTCGTTCTGAACAAGTGTGACTGTTTTCTGCACAAAAGCGATTCTGCCAAGCAATGTGAACACTTCTGCTTCCCAGGCACAGAGAAGGTGCTAGCAGGGAATTCTCTGCCTGCCTTTCCCCAGTGCTCTGCAAGCTCTCCAGGACAACATAGAATCTGGGGCTCTGTGCTTTCTTTCGTTCTGAACAAGTGTTACTGTTTTCTGCACAAAAGCGATTCTGCGAAGCAATGTGAACACTTCTGCTTCCCAGGCACAGAGAAGGTGCTAGCAGGGAATTCTCTGCCTGCCTTTCCCCAGTGCTCTGCAAGCTCTCCAGGACAACATAAAATCTGGGGCTCTGTGCTTTCTTTCGTTCTGAACAAGTGTTACTGTTTTCTGCACAAAAGCGATTCTGCGAAGCAATGTGAACAGGCACAGAGAAGGTGCTAGCAGGGAATTCTCTGCCTGCCTTTCCCCAGTGCTCTGCAAGCTCTCCAGGACAACATAGAATCTGGGGCTCTGTGCTTTCTTTCGTTCTGAACAGGTGTTACTGTTTTCTGCACAAAAGCGATTCTGCGAAGCAATGTGAACAGGCACAGAGAAGGTGCTAGCAGGGAATTCTCTGCCTGCCTTTCCCCAGTGCTCTGCAAGCTCTCCAGGACAACATAGAATCTGGGGCTCTGTGCTTTCTTTCGTTCTGAACAAGTGTGACTGTTTTCTGCACAAAAGCGATTCTGCGAAGCAAGGTGAACACTTCTGCTTCCCAGGCACAGAGAAGGTGCTAGCAGGGAATTCTCTGCCTGCCTTTCCCCAGTGCTCTGCAAGCTCTCCAGGACAACATCAAATCTGGGGCTCTGTGCTTTCTTTCGTTCTGAACAAGTGTTACTGTTTTCTGCACAAAAGCGATTCTGCGAAGCAATGTGAACACTTCTGCTTCCCAGGCACAGAGAAGGTGCTAGCAGGGAATTCTCTGCCTGCCTTTCCCCAGTGCTCTGCAAGCTCTCCAGCACAACAGCAAATCTGGGGCTCTGTGCTTTCTTTCGTTCTGAACAAGTGTGACTGTTTTCTGCACAAAAGCGATTCTGCGAAGCAATGTGAACACTTCTGCTTCCCAGGCACAGAGAAGGTGCTAGCAGGGAATTCTCTGCCTGCCTTTCCCCAGTGCTCTGCAAGCTCTCCAGGACAACATAGAATCTGGGGCTCTGTGCTTTCTTTCGTTCTGAACAAGTGTGACTGTTTTCTGCACAAAAGCGATTCTGCCAAGCAATGTGAACACTTCTGCTTCCCAGGCACAGAGAAGGTGCTAGCAGGGAATTCTCTGCCTGCCTTTCCCCAGTGCTCTGCAAGCTCTCCAGGACAACAGCAAATCTGGGGCTCTGTGCTTTCTTTCGTTCTGAACAAGTGTGACTGTTTTCTGCACAAAAGCGATTCTGCGAAGCAATGTGAACACTTCTGCTTCCCAGGCACAGAGAAGGTGCTAGCAGGGAATTCTCTGCCTGCCTTTCCCCAGTGCTCTGCAAGCTCTCCAGGACAACATAGAATCTGGGGCTCTGTGCTTTCTTTCGTTCTGAACAAGTGTTACTGTTTTCTGCACAAAAGCGATTCTGCGAAGCAATGTGAACACTTCTGCTTCCCAGGCACAGAGAAGGTGCTAGCAGGGAATTCTCTGCCTGCCTTTCCCCAGTGCTCTGCAAGCTCTCCAGGACAACATAAAATCTGGGGCTCTGTGCTTTCTTTCGTTCTGAACAAGTGTTACTGTTTTCTGCACAAAAGCGATTCTGCGAAGCAATGTGAACAGGCACAGAGAAGGTGCTAGCAGGGAATTCTCTGCCTGCCTTTCCCCAGTGCTCTGCAAGCTCTCCAGGACAACATAGAATCTGGGGCTCTGTGCTTTCTTTCGTTCTGAACAGGTGTTACTGTTTTCTGCACAAAAGCGATTCTGCGAAGCAATGTGAACAGGCACAGAGAAGGTGCTAGCAGGGAATTCTCTGCCTGCCTTTCCCCAGTGCTCTGCAAGCTCTCCAGGACAACATAGAATCTGGGGCTCTGTGCTTTCTTTCGTTCTGAACAAGTGTGACTGTTTTCTGCACAAAAGCGATTCTGCGAAGCAAGGTGAACACTTCTGCTTCCCAGGCACAGAGAAGGTGCTAGCAGGGAATTCTCTGCCTGCCTTTCCCCAGTGCTCTGCAAGCTCTCCAGGACAACATCAAATCTGGGGCTCTGTGCTTTCTTTCGTTCTGAACAAGTGTTACTGTTTTCTTCACAAAAGCGATTCTGCGAAGCAATGTGAACACTTCTGCTTCCCAGGCACAGAGAAGGTGCTAGCAGGGAATTCTCTGCCTGCCTTTCCCCAGTGCTCTGCAAGCTCTCCAGCACAACAGCAAATCTGGGGCTCTGTGCTTTCTTTCATTCTGAACAAGTGTTACTGTTTTCTGCACAAAAGCGATTCTGCGAAGCAATGTGAACACTTCTGCTTCCCAGGCACAGAGAAGATGCTAGCAGGGAATTCTCTGCCTGCCTTTCCCCAGTGCTCTGCAAGCTCCCCAGGACAACATAAAATCTGGGGCTCTGTGCTTTCTTTCGTTCTGAACAAGTGTTAGTGTTTTCTGCACAAAAGCGATTCTGCGAAGCAATGTGAACACTTCTGCTTCCCAGGCACAGAGAAGGTGCTAGCAGGGAATTCTCTGCCTGCCTTTCCCCAGTGCTCTGCAAGCTCTCCAGGACAACATAGAATCTGGGGCTCTGTGCTTTCTTTCGTTCTGAACAAGTGTTACTGTTTTCTGCACAAAAGCGATTCTGCGAAGCAATGTGAACAGGCACAGAGAAGGTGCTAGCAGGGAATTCTCTGCCTGCCTTTCCCCAGTGCTCTGCAATCTCTCCAGCACAACAGCAAATCTGGGGCTCTGTGCTTTCTTTCGTTCTGAACAAGTGTTACTGTTTTCTGCACAAAAGCGATTCTGCGAAGCAATGTGAACAGGGACAGAGAAGGTGCTAGCAGGGAATTCTCTGCCTGCCTTTCCCCAGTGCTCTGCAAGCTCTCCAGGACAACAGCAAATCTGGGGCTCTGTGCTTTCTTTCGTTCTGAACAAGTGTTACTGTTTTCTGCACAAAAGCGATTCTGCGAAGCAATGTGAACACTTCTGCTTCCCAGGCACAGAGAATGTGCTAGCAGGGAATTCTCTGCCTGCCTTTCCCCAGTGCTCTGCAAGCTCTCCAGGACAACATAGAATCTGGGGCTCTGTGCTTTCTTTCGTTCTGAACAGGTGTTACTGTTTTCTGCACAAAAGCGATTCTGCGAAGCAATGTGAACAGGCACAGAGAAGGTGCTAGCAGGGAATTCTCTGCCTGCCTTTCCCCAGTGCTCTGCAAGCTCTCCAGGACAACAGCAAATCTGGGGCTCTGTGCTTTCTTTCGTTCTGAACAAGTGTGACTGTTTTCTGCACAAAAGCGATTCTGCGAAGCAATGTGAACACTTCTGCTTCCCAGGCACAGAGAAGGTGCTAGCAGGGAATTCTCTGCCTGCCTTTCCCCAGTGCTCTGCAAGCTCTCCAGGACAACAGCAAATCTGGGGCTCTGTGCTTTCTTTCGTTCTGAACAAGTGTTAGTGTTTTCTGCACAAAAGCGATTCTGCCAAGCAATGTGAACAGGCACAGAGAAGGTGCTAGCAGGGAATTCTCTGCCTGCCTTTCCCCAGTGCTCTGCAAGCTCTCCAGGACAACATAGAATCTGGGGCTCTGTGCTTTCTTTCGTTCTGAACAAGTGTTACTGTTTTCTGCACAAAAGCGATTCTGCCAAGCAATGTGAACACTTCTGCTTCCCAGGCACAGAGAAGGTGCTAGCAGGGAATTCTCTGCCTGCCTTTCCCCAGTGCTCTGCAAGCTCTCCAGGACAACATAAAATCTGGGGCTCTGTGCTTTCTTTCGTTCTGAACAAGTGTGACTGTTTTCTGCACAAAAGCGATTCTGCGAAGCAATGTGAACACTTCTGCTTCCCAGGCACAGAGAAGGTGCTAGCAGGGAATTCTCTGCCTGCCTTTCCCCAGTGCTCTGCAAGCTCTCCAGGACAACAGCAAATCTGGGGCTCTGTGCTTTCTTTCGTTCTGAACAAGTGTGACTGTTTTCTGCACAAAAGCGATTCTGCGAAGCAATGTGAACACTTCTGCTTCCCAGGCACAGAGAAGGTGCTAGCAGGGAATTCTCTGCCTGCCTTTCCCCAGTGCTCTGCAAGCTCTCCAGGACAACATAGAATCTGGGGCTCTGTGCTTTCTTTCGTTCTGAACAAGTGTTACTGTTTTCTGCACAAAAGCGATTCTGCGAAGCAATGTGAACACTTCTGCTTCCCAGGCACAGAGAAGGTGCTAGCAGGGAATTCTCTGCCTGCCTTTCCCCAGTGCTCTGCAAGCTCTCCAGGACAACATAAAATCTGGGGCTCTGTGCTTTCTTTCGTTCTGAACAAGTGTTACTGTTTTCTGCACAAAAGCGATTCTGCGAAGCAATGTGAACAGGCACAGAGAAGGTGCTAGCAGGGAATTCTCTGCCTGCCTTTCCCCAGTGCTCTGCAAGCTCTCCAGGACAACATAGAATCTGGGGCTCTGTGCTTTCTTTCGTTCTGAACAGGTGTTACTGTTTTCTGCACAAAAGCGATTCTGCGAAGCAATGTGAACAGGCACAGAGAAGGTGCTAGCAGGGAATTCTCTGCCTGCCTTTCCCCAGTGCTCTGCAAGCTCTCCAGGACAACATAGAATCTGGGGCTCTGTGCTTTCTTTCGTTCTGAACAAGTGTGACTGTTTTCTGCACAAAAGCGATTCTGCCAAGCAATGTGAACAGGCACAGAGAAGGTGCTAGCAGGGAATTCTCTGCCTGCCTTTCCCCAGTGCTCTGCAAGCTCTCCAGGACAACATAGAATCTGGGGCTCTGTGCTTTCTTTCGTTCTGAACAAGTGTGACTGTTTTCTGCACAAAAGCGATTCTGCGAAGCAATGTGAACACTTCTGCTTCCCAGGCACAGAGAAGGTGCTAGCAGGGAATTCTCTGCCTGCCTTTCCCCAGTGCTCTGCAAGCTCTCCAGGACAACATAGAATCTGGGGCTCTGTGCTTTCTTTCGTTCTGAACAAGTGTGACTGTTTTCTGCACAAAAGCGATTCTGCCAAGCAATGTGAACACTTCTGCTTCCCAGGCACAGAGAAGGTGCTAGCAGGGAATTCTCTGCCTGCCTTTCCCCAGTGCTCTGCAAGCTCTCCAGGACAACATAGAATCTGGGGCTCTGTGCTTTCTTTCGTTCTGAACAAGTGTTACTGTTTTCTGCACAAAAGCGATTCTGCGAAGCAATGTGAACACTTCTGCTTCCCAGGCACAGAGAAGGTGCTAGCAGGGAATTCTCTGCCTGCCTTTCCCCAGTGCTCTGCAAGCTCTCCAGGACAACATAGAATCTGGGGCTCTGTGCTTTCTTTCGTTCTGAACAGGTGTTACTGTTTTCTGCACAAAAGCGATTCTGCGAAGCAATGTGAACAGGCACAGAGAAGGTGCTAGCAGGGAATTCTCTGCCTGCCTTTCCCCAGTGCTCTGCAAGCTCTCCAGGACAACATAGAATCTGGGGCTCTGTGCTTTCTTTCGTTCTGAACAAGTGTGACTGTTTTCTGCACAAAAGCGATTCTGCGAAGCAAGGTGAACACTTCTGCTTCCCAGGCACAGAGAAGGTGCTAGCAGGGAATTCTCTGCCTGCCTTTCCCCAGTGCTCTGCAAGCTCTCCAGGACAACATCAAATCTGGGGCTCTGTGCTTTCTTTCGTTCTGAACAAGTGTTACTGTTTTCTGCACAAAAGCGATTCTGCGAAGCAATGTGAACACTTCTGCTTCCCAGGCACAGAGAAGGTGCTAGCAGGGAATTCTCTGCCTGCCTTTCCCCAGTGCTCTGCAAGCTCTCCAGCACAACAGCAAATCTGGGGCTCTGTGCTTTCTTTCGTTCTGAACAAGTGTGACTGTTTTCTGCACAAAAGCGATTCTGCGAAGCAATGTGAACACTTCTGCTTCCCAGGCACAGAGAAGGTGCTAGCAGGGAATTCTCTGCCTGCCTTTCCCCAGTGCTCTGCAAGCTCTCCAGGACAACATAGAATCTGGGGCTCTGTGCTTTCTTTCGTTCTGAACAAGTGTGACTGTTTTCTGCACAAAAGCGATTCTGCCAAGCAATGTGAACACTTCTGCTTCCCAGGCACAGAGAAGGTGCTAGCAGGGAATTCTCTGCCTGCCTTTCCCCAGTGCTCTGCAAGCTCTCCAGGACAACAGCAAATCTGGGGCTCTGTGCTTTCTTTCGTTCTGAACAAGTGTTACTGTTTTCTGCACAAAAGCGATTCTGCGAAGCAATGTGAACACTTCTGCTTCCCAGGCACAGAGAAGGTGCTAGCAGGGAATTCTCTGCCTGCCTTTCCCCAGTGCTCTGCAAGCTCTCCAGGACAACATAAAATCTGGGGCTCTGTGCTTTCTTTCGTTCTGAACAAGTGTTACTGTTTTCTGCACAAAAGCGATTCTGCGAAGCAATGTGAACAGGCACAGAGAAGGTGCTAGCAGGGAATTCTCTGCCTGCCTTTCCCCAGTGCTCTGCAAGCTCTCCAGGACAACATAGAATCTGGGGCTCTGTGCTTTCTTTCGTTCTGAACAGGTGTTACTGTTTTCTGCACAAAAGCGATTCTGCGAAGCAATGTGAACAGGCACAGAGAAGGTGCTAGCAGGGAATTCTCTGCCTGCCTTTCCCCAGTGCTCTGCAAGCTCTCCAGGACAACATAGAATCTGGGGCTCTGTGCTTTCTTTCGTTCTGAACAAGTGTGACTGTTTTCTGCACAAAAGCGATTCTGCGAAGCAAGGTGAACACTTCTGCTTCCCAGGCACAGAGAAGGTGCTAGCAGGGAATTCTCTGCCTGCCTTTCCCCAGTGCTCTGCAAGCTCTCCAGGACAACATAGAATCTGGGGCTCTGTGCTTTCTTTCGTTCTGAACAAGTGTTACTGTTTTCTGCACAAAAGCGATTCTGCGAAGCAATGTGAACACTTCTGCTTCCCAGGCACAGAGAAGGTGCTAGCAGGGAATTCTCTGCCTGCCTTTCCCCAGTGCTCTGCAAGCTCTCCAGGACAACATAGAATCTGGGGCTCTGTGCTTTCTTTCGTTCTGAACAGGTGTTACTGTTTTCTGCACAAAAGCGATTCTGCGAAGCAATGTGAACAGGCACAGAGAAGGTGCTAGCAGGGAATTCTCTGCCTGCCTTTCCCCAGTGCTCTGCAAGCTCTCCAGGACAACATAGAATCTGGGGCTCTGTGCTTTCTTTCGTTCTGAACAAGTGTTAGTGTTTTCTGCACAAAAGCGATTCTGCGAAGCAAGGTGAACACTTCTGCTTCCCAGGCACAGAGAAGGTGCTAGCAGGGAATTCTCTGCCTGCCTTTCCCCAGTGCTCTGCAAGCTCTCCAGGACAACATCAAATCTGGGGCTCTGTGCTTTCTTTCGTTCTGAACAAGTGTTACTGTTTTCTGCACAAAAGCGATTCTGCGAAGCAATGTGAACACTTCTGCTTCCCAGGCACAGAGAAGGTGCTAGCAGGGAATTCTCTGCCTGCCTTTCCCCAGTGCTCTGCAAGCTCTCCAGCACAACAGCAAATCTGGGGCTCTGTGCTTTCTTTCGTTCTGAACAAGTGTGACTGTTTTCTGCACAAAAGCGATTCTGCGAAGCAATGTGAACACTTCTGCTTCCCAGGCACAGAGAAGGTGCTAGCAGGGAATTCTCTGCCTGCCTTTCCCCAGTGCTCTGCAAGCTCTCCAGGACAACATAGAATCTGGGGCTCTGTGCTTTCTTTCGTTCTGAACAAGTGTGACTGTTTTCTGCACAAAAGCGATTCTGCCAAGCAATGTGAACACTTCTGCTTCCCAGGCACAGAGAAGGTGCTAGCAGGGAATTCTCTGCCTGCCTTTCCCCAGTGCTCTGCAAGCTCTCCAGGACAACAGCAAATCTGGGGCTCTGTGCTTTCTTTCGTTCTGAACAAGTGTTACTGTTTTCTGCACAAAAGCGATTCTGCGAAGCAATGTGAACACTTCTGCTTCCCAGGCACAGAGAAGGTGCTAGCAGGGAATTCTCTGCCTGCCTTTCCCCAGTGCTCTGCAAGCTCTCCAGGACAACATAAAATCTGGGGCTCTGTGCTTTCTTTCGTTCTGAACAAGTGTTACTGTTTTCTGCACAAAAGCGATTCTGCGAAGCAATGTGAACAGGCACAGAGAAGGTGCTAGCAGGGAATTCTCTGCCTGCCTTTCCCCAGTGCTCTGCAAGCTCTCCAGGACAACATAGAATCTGGGGCTCTGTGCTTTCTTTCGTTCTGAACAGGTGTTACTGTTTTCTGCACAAAAGCGATTCTGCGAAGCAATGTGAACAGGCACAGAGAAGGTGCTAGCAGGGAATTCTCTGCCTGCCTTTCCCCAGTGCTCTGCAAGCTCTCCAGGACAACATAGAATCTGGGGCTCTGTGCTTTCTTTCGTTCTGAACAAGTGTGACTGTTTTCTGCACAAAAGCGATTCTGCGAAGCAAGGTGAACACTTCTGCTTCCCAGGCACAGAGAAGGTGCTAGCAGGGAATTCTCTGCCTGCCTTTCCCCAGTGCTCTGCAAGCTCTCCAGGACAACATAGAATCTGGGGCTCTGTGCTTTCTTTCGTTCTGAACAAGTGTTACTGTTTTCTGCACAAAAGCGATTCTGCGAAGCAATATGAACACTCCTGCTTCCCAGGCACAGAGAAGGTGCTAGCAGGGAATTCTCTGCCTGCCTTTCCCCAGTGCTCTGCAAGCTCTCCAGCACAACAGCAAATCTGGGGCTCTGTGCTTTCTTTCGTTCTGAACAAGTGTGACTGTTTTCTGCACAAAAGCGATTCTGCGAAGCAATGTGAACACTTCTGCTTCCCAGGCACAGAGAAGGTGCTAGCAGGGAATTCTCTGCCTGCCTTTCCCCAGTGCTCTGCAAGCTCCCCAGGACAACATAAAATCTGGGGCTCTGTGCTTTCTTTCGTTCTGAACAAGTGTTAGCGTTTTCTGCACAAAAGCGATTCTGCCAAGCAATGTGAACACTTCTGCTTCCCAGGCACAGAGAAGGTGCTAGCAGGGAATTCTCTGCCTGCCTTTCCCCAGTGCTCTGCAAGCTCTCCAGGACAACATAGAATCTGGGGCTCTGTGCTTTCTTTCGTTCTGAACAAGTGTGACTGTTTTCTGCACAAAAGCGATTCTGCGAAGCAATGTGAACAGGCACAGAGAAGGTGCTAGCAGGGAATTCTCTGCCTGCCTTTCCCCAGTGCTCTGCAATCTCTCCAGCACAACAGCAAATCTGGGGCTCTGTGCTTTCTTTCGTTCTGAACAAGTGTTACTGTTTTCTGCACAAAAGCGATTCTGCGAAGCAATGTGAACAGGCACAGAGAAGGTGCTAGCAGGGAATTCTCTGCCTGCCTTTCCCCAGTGCTCTGCAAGCTCTCCAGGACAACAGCAAATCTGGGGCTCTGTGCTTTCTTTCGTTCTGAACAAGTGTTACTGTTTTCTGCACAAAAGCGATTCTGCGAAGCAATGTGAACACTTCTGCTTCCCAGGCACAGAGAATGTGCTAGCAGGGAATTCTCTGCCTGCCTTTCCCCAGTGCTCTGCAAGCTCTCCAGGACAACATAGAATCTGGGGCTCTGTGCTTTCTTTCGTTCTGAACAGGTGTTACTGTTTTCTGCACAAAAGCGATTCTGCGAAGCAATGTGAACAGGCACAGAGAAGGTGCTAGCAGGGAATTCTCTGCCTGCCTTTCCCCAGTGCTCTGCAAGCTCTCCAGGACAACATAGAATCTGGGGCTCTGTGCTTTCTTTCGTTCTGAACAAGTGTGACTGTTTTCTGCACAAAAGCGATTCTGCGAAGCAATGTGAACACTTCTGCTTCCCAGGCACAGAGAAGGTGCTAGCAGGGAATTCTCTGCCTGCCTTTCCCCAGTGCTCTGCAAGCTCTCCAGGACAACAGCAAATCTGGGGCTCTGTGCTTTCTTTCGTTCTGAACAAGTGTTAGTGTTTTCTGCACAAAAGCGATTCTGCCAAGCAATGTGAACAGGCACAGAGAAGGTGCTAGCAGGGAATTCTCTGCCTGCCTTTCCCCAGTGCTCTGCAAGCTCTCCAGGACAACATAGAATCTGGGGCTCTGTGCTTTCTTTCGTTCTGAACAAGTGTTACTGTTTTCTGCACAAAAGCGATTCTGCCAAGCAATGTGAACACTTCTGCTTCCCAGGCACAGAGAAGGTGCTAGCAGGGAATTCTCTGCCTGCCTTTCCCCAGTGCTCTGCAAGCTCTCCAGGACAACATAAAATCTGGGGCTCTGTGCTTTCTTTCGTTCTGAACAAGTGTGACTGTTTTCTGCACAAAAGCGATTCTGCGAAGCAATGTGAACACTTCTGCTTCCCAGGCACAGAGAAGGTGCTAGCAGGGAATTCTCTGCCTGCCTTTCCCCAGTGCTCTGCAAGCTCTCCAGGACAACAGCAAATCTGGGGCTCTGTGCTTTCTTTCGTTCTGAACAAGTGTGACTGTTTTCTGCACAAAAGCGATTCTGCGAAGCAATGTGAACACTTCTGCTTCCCAGGCACAGAGAAGGTGCTAGCAGGGAATTCTCTGCCTGCCTTTCCCCAGTGCTCTGCAAGCTCTCCAGGACAACATAGAATCTGGGGCTCTGTGCTTTCTTTCGTTCTGAACAAGTGTTACTGTTTTCTGCACAAAAGTGATTCTGCGAAGCAATGTGAACACTTCTGCTTCCCAGGCACAGAGAAGGTGCTAGCAGGGAATTCTCTGCCTGCCTTTCCCCAGTGCTCTGCAAGCTCTCCAGGACAACATAAAATCTGGGGCTCTGTGCTTTCTTTCGTTCTGAACAAGTGTTACTGTTTTCTGCACAAAAGCGATTCTGCGAAGCAATGTGAACAGGCACAGAGAAGGTGCTAGCAGGGAATTCTCTGCCTGCCTTTCCCCAGTGCTCTGCAAGCTCTCCAGGACAACATAGAATCTGGGGCTCTGTGCTTTCTTTCGTTCTGAACAGGTGTTACTGTTTTCTGCACAAAAGCGATTCTGCGAAGCAATGTGAACAGGCACAGAGAAGGTGCTAGCAGGGAATTCTCTGCCTGCCTTTCCCCAGTGCTCTGCAAGCTCTCCAGGACAACATAGAATCTGGGGCTCTGTGCTTTCTTTCGTTCTGAACAAGTGTGACTGTTTTCTGCACAAAAGCGATTCTGCGAAGCAATGTGAACACTTCTGCTTCCCAGGCACAGAGAAGGTGCTAGCAGGGAATTCTCTGCCTGCCTTTCCCCAGTGCTCTGCAAGCTCTCCAGGACAACATAGAATCTGGGGCTCTGTGCTTTCTTTCGTTCTGAACAAGTGTTACTGTTTTCTGCACAAAAGCGATTCTGCGAAGCAATGTGAACACTTCTGCTTCCCAGGCACAGAGAAGGTGCTAGCAGGGAATTCTCTGCCTGCCTTTCCCCAGTGCTCTGCAAGCTCTCCAGGACAACATAAAATCTGGGGCTCTGTGCTTTCTTTCGTTCTGAACAAGTGTTAGTGTTTTCTGCACAAAAGCGATTCTGCGAAGCAATGTGAACACTTCTGCTTCCCAGGCACAGAGAAGGTGCTAGCAGGGAATTCTCTGCCTGCCTTTCCCCAGTGCTCTGCAAGCTCTCCAGGACAACATAAAATCTGGGGCTCTGTGCTTTCTTTCGTTCTGAACAAGTGTTAGTGTTTTCTGCACAAAAGCGATTCTGCCAAGCAATGTGAACACTTCTGCTTCCCAGGCACAGAGAAGGTGCTAGCAGGGAATTCTCTGCCTGCCTTTCCCCAGTGCTCTGCAAGCTCTCCAGGACAACATAGAATCTGGGGCTCTGTGCTTTCTTTCGTTCTGAACAAGTGTTACTGTTTTCTGCACAAAAGCGATTCTGCGAAGCAATGTGAACACTTCTGCTTCCCAGGCACAGAGAAGGTGCTAGCAGGGAATTCTCTGCCTGCCTTTCCCCAGTGCTCTGCAAGCTCTCCAGGACAACAGCAAATCTGGGGCTCTGTGCTTTCTTTCGTTCTGAACAAGCGTTAGTGTTTTCTGCACAAAAGCGATTCTGCCAAGCAATGTGAACACTTCTGCTTCCCAGGCACAGAGAATGTGCTAGCAGGGAATTCTCTGCCTGCCTTTCCCCAGTGCTCTGCAAGCTCTCCAGGACAACATCAAATCTGGGGCTCTGTGCTTTCTTTCGTTCTGAACAAGTGTGACTGTTTTCTGCACAAAAGCGATTCTGCGAAGCAATGTGAACACTTCTGCTTCCCAGGCACAGAGAAGGTGCTAGCAGGGAATTCTCTGCCTGCCTTTCCTCAGGGCTCTGCAAGCTCTCCAGGACAACATAAAATCTGGGGCTCTGTGCTTTCTTTCGTTCTGAACAAGTGTTACTGTTTTCTGCACAAAAGCGATTCTGCGAAGCAATATGAACACTCCTGCTTCCCAGGCACAGAGAAGGTGCTAGCAGGGAATTCTCTGCCTGCCTTTCCCCAGTGCTCTGCAAGCTCTCCAGCACAACAGCAAATCTGGGGCTCTGTGCTTTCTCTCGTTCTGAACAAGTGTTACTGTTTTCTGCACAAAAGCGATTCTGCGAAGCAATGTGAACAGGGACAGAGAAGGTGCTAGCAGGGAATTCTCTGCCTGCCTTTCCCCAGTGCTCTGCAAGCTCTCCAGGACAACAGCAAATCTGGGGCTCTGTGCTTTCTTTCGTTCTGAACAAGTGTTACTGTTTTCTGCACAAAAGCGATTCTGCCAAGCAATGTGAACACTTCTGCTTCCCAGGCACAGAGAAGGTGCTAGCAGGGAATTCTCTGCCTGCCTTTCCCCAGTGCTCTGCAAGCTCTCCAGGACAACATAGAATCTGGGGCTCTGTGCTTTCTTTCGTTCTGAACAGGTGTTACTGTTTTCTGCACAAAAGCGATTCTGCGAAGCAATGTGAACAGGCACAGAGAAGGTGCTAGCAGGGAATTCTCTGCCTGCCTTTCCCCAGTGCTCTGCAAGCTCTCCAGGACAACATAGAATCTGGGGCTCTGTGCTTTCTTTCGTTCTGAACAAGTGTGACTGTTTTCTGCACAAAAGCGATTCTGCGAAGCAATGTGAACACTTCTGCTTCCCAGGCACAGAGAAGTTGCTAGCAGGGAATTCTCTGCCTGCCTTTCCCCAGTGCTCTGCAAGCTCTCCAGGACAACAGCAAATCTGGGGCTCTGTGCTTTCTTTCGTTCTGAACAAGTGTTAGTGTTTTCTGCACAAAAGCGATTCTGCCAAGCAATGTGAACAGGCACAGAGAAGGTGCTAGCAGGGAATTCTCTGCCTGCCTTTCCCCAGTGCTCTGCAAGCTCTCCAGGACAACATAGAATCTGGGGCTCTGTGCTTTCTTCCGTTCTGAACAAGTGTGACTGTTTTCTGCACAAAAGCGATTCTGCGAAGCAATGTGAACACTTCTGCTTCCCAGGCACAGAGAAGGTGCTAGCAGGGAATTCTCTGCCTGCCTTTCCCCAGTGCTCTGCAAGCTCTCCAGGACAACATAGAATCTGGGGCTCTGTGCTTTCTTTCGTTCTGAACAAGTGTTAGTGTTTTCTGCACAAAAGCGATTCTGCCAAGCAATGTGAACACTTCTGCTTCCCAGGCACAGAGAAGGTGCTAGCAGGGAATTCTCTGCCTGCCTTTCCCCAGTGCTCTGCAAGCTCTCCAGGACAACATAGAATCTGGGGCTCTGTGCTTTCTTTCGTTCTGAACAAGTGTGACTGTTTTCTGCACAAAAGCGATTCTGCCAAGCAATGTGAACAATTCTGCTTCCCAGGCACAGAGAAGGTGCTAGCAGGGAATTCTCTGCCTGCCTTTCCCCAGTGCTCTGCAAGCTCTCCAGGACAACATAGAATCTGGGGCTCTGTGCTTTCTTTCGTTCTGAACAAGTGTGACTGTTTTCTGCACAAAAGCGATTCTGCGAAGCAATGTGAACACTTCTGCTTCCCAGGCACAGAGAAGGTGCTAGCAGGGAATTCTCTGCCTGCCTTTCCCCAGTGCTCTGCAAGCTCTCCAGGACAACATAGAATCTGGGGCTCTGTGCTTTCTTTCGTTCTGAACAAGTGTGACTGTTTTCTGCACAAAAGCGATTCTGCGAAGCAATGTGAACACTTCTGCTTCCCAGGCACAGAGAAGGTGCTAGCAGGGAATTCTCTGCCTGCCTTTCCCCAGTGCTCTGCAAGCTCTCCAGGACAACAGCAAATCTGGGGCTCTGTGCTTTCTTTCGTTCTGAACAAGTGTTACTGTTTTCTGCACAAAAGCGATTCTGCCAAGCAATGTGAACAGGCACAGAGAAGGTGCTAGCAGGGAATTCTCTGCCTGCCTTTCCCCAGTGCTCTGCAAGCTCTCCAGGACAACAGCAAATCTGGGGCTCTGTGCTTTCTTTCGTTCTGAACAATTGTTAGTGTTTTCTGCACAAAAGCGATTCTGCCAAGCAATGTGAACACTTCTGCTTCCCAGGCACAGAGAAGGTGCTAGCAGGGAATTCTCTGCCTGCCTTTCCCCAGTGCTCTGCAAGCTCTCCAGGACAACAGCAAATCTGGGGCTCTGTGCTTTCTTTCGTTCTGAACAAGTGTTACTGTTTTCTGCACAAAAGCGATTCTGCGAAGCAATGTGAACAGGCACAGAGAAGGTGCTAGCAAGGAATTCTCTGCCTGCCTTTCCCCAGTGCTCTGCAAGCTCTCCAGGACAACATAGAATCTGGGGCTCTGTGCTTTCTTTCGTTCTGAACAAGCGTTAGTGTTTTCTGCACAAAAGCGATTCTGCCAAGCAATGTGAACACTTCTGCTTCCCAGGCACAGAGAAGGTGCTAGCAGGGAATTCTCTGCCTGCCTTTCCCCAGTGCTCTGCAAGCTCTCCAGGACAACATAAAATCTGGGGCTCTGTGCTTTCTTTCGTTCTGAACAAGTGTGACTGTTTTCTGCACAAAAGCGATTCTGCGAAGCAATGTGAACACTTCTGCTTCCCAGGCACAGAGAAGGTGCTAGCAGGGAATTCTCTGCCTGCCTTTCCCCAGTGCTCTGCAAGCTCTCCAGGACAACATCAAATCTGGGGCTCTGTGCTTTCTTTCGTTCTGAACAAGTGTGACTGTATTCTGCACAAAAGCGATTCTGCGAAGCAATGTGAACACTTCTGCTTCCCAGACACAGAGAAGGTGCTAGCAGGGAATTCTCTGCCTGCCTTTCCCCAGTGCTCTGCAAGCTCTCCAGGACAACATAAAATCTGGGGCTCTGTGCTTTCTTTCGTTCCGAACAAGTTTTACTGTTTTCTGCACAAAAGCGATTCTGCCAGGCAATGTGAACACTCCTGCTTCCCAGGCACAGAGAAGGTGCTAGCAGGGAATTCTCTGCCTGCCTTTCCCCAGTGCTCTGCAAGCTCTCCAGGACAACAGCAAATCTGGGGCTCTGTGCTTTCTTTCGTTCTGAACAAGTGTTACTGTTTTCTGCACAAAAGCGATTCTGCGAAGCAATGTGAACACTTCTGCTTCCCAGGCACAGAGAAGGTGCTAGCAGGGAATTCTCTGCCTGTCTTTCCCCAGTGCTCTGCAAGCTCTCCAGGACAACAGCAAATCTGGGGCTCTGTGCTTTCTTTCGTTCTGAACAAGTGTTACTGTTTTCTGCACAAAAGCGATTCTGCGAAGCAATGTGAACAGGCACAGAGAAGGTGCTAGCAGGGAATTCTCTGCCTGCCTTTCCCCAGTGCTCTGCAAGCTCTCCAGGACAACAGCAAATCTGGGGCTCTGTGCTTTCTTTCGTTCTGAACAAGTGTTAGTGTTTTCTGCACAAAAGCGATTCTGCCAAGCAATGTGAACAGGTACAGAGAAGGTGCTAGCAGGGAATTCTCTGCCTGCCTTTCCCCAGTGCTCTGCAAGCTCTCCAGGACAACATCAAATCTGGGGCTCTGTGCTTTCTTTCGTTCTGAACAAGTGTTACTGTTTTCTGCACAAAAGCGATTCTGCGAAGCAATGTGAACAGGCACAGAGAAGGTGCTAGCAGGGAATTCTCTGCCTGCCTTTCCCCAGTGCTCTGCAAGCTCTCCAGGACAACATAGAATCTGGGGCTCTGTGCTTTCTTTCGTTCTGAACAAGTGTTAGTGTTTTCTGCACAAAAGCGATTCTGCGAAGCAATGTGAACACTTCTGCTTCCCAGGCACAGAGAAGGTGCTAGCAGGGAATTCTCTGCCTGCCTTTCCCCAGTGCTCTGCAAGCTCTCCAGCACAACAGCAAATCTGGGGCTCTGTGCTTTCTTTCGTTCTGAACAAGTGTGACTGTTTTCTGCACAAAAGCGATTCTGCGAAGCAATGTGAACACTTCTGCTTCCCAGGCACAGAGAAGGTGCTAGCAGGGAATTCTCTGCCTGCCTTTCCCCAGTGCTCTGCAAGCTCTCCAGGACAACAGCAAATCTGGGGCTCTGTGCTTTCTTTCGTTCTGAACAAGTGTTACTGTTTTCTGCACAAAAGCGATTCTGCCAAGCAATGTGAACAGGCACAGAGAAGGTGCTAGCAGGGAATTCTCTGCCTGCCTTTCCCCAGTGCTCTGCAAGCTCTCCAGGACAACAGCAAATCTGGGGCTCTGTGCTTTCTTTCGTTCTGAACAAGTGTTACTGTTTTCTGCACAAAAGCGATTCTGCCAAGCAATGTGAACAGGCACAGAGAAGGTGCTAGCAGGGAATTCTCTGCCTGCCTTTCCCCAGTGCTCTGCAACTCTCCAGGACAACATAAAATCTGGGGCTCTGTGCTTTCTTTCGTTCTGAACAAGTGTTAGTGTTTTCTGCACAAAAGCGATTCTGCCAAGCAATGTGAACACTTCTGCTTCCCAGGCACAGAGAAGGTGCTAGCAGGGAATTCTCTGCCTGCCTTTCCCCAGTGCTCTGCAAGCTCTCCAGGACAACATAAAATCTGGGGCTCTGTGCTTTCTTTCGTTCTGAACAAGTGTGACTGTTTTCTGCACAAAAGCGATTCTGCGAAGCAATGTGAACACTTCTGCTTCCCAGGCACAGAGAAGGTGCTAGCAGGGAATTCTCTGCCTGCCTTTCCCCAGTGCTCTGCAAGCTCTCCAGGACAACAGCAAATCTGGGGCTCTGTGCTTTCTTTCGTTCTGAACAAGTGTTAGTGTTTTCTGCACAAAAGCGATTCTGCGAAGCAATGTGAACACTTCTGCTTCCCAGGCACAGAGAAGGTGCTAGCAGGGAATTCTCTGCCTGCCTTTCCCCAGTGCTCTGCAAGCTCTCCAGGACAACAGTAAAATCTGGGGCTCTGTGCTTTCTTTCGTTCTGAACAAGTGTTACTGTTTTCTGCACAAAAGCGATTCTGCCAAGCAATGTGAACAGGCACAGAGAAGGTGCTAGCAGGGAATTCTCTGCCTGCCTTTCCCCAGTGCTCTGCAAGCTCTCCAGGACAACATAGAATCTGGGGCTCTGTGCTTTCTTTCGTTCTGAACAAGTGTGACTGTTTTCTGCACAAAAGCGATTCTGCGAAGCAATGTGAACACTTCTGCTTCCCAGGCACAGAGAAGGTGCTAGCAGGGAATTCTCTGCCTGCCTTTCCCCAGTGCTCTGCAAGCTCTCCAGGACAACATAGAATCTGGGGCTCTGTGCTTTCTTTCGTTCTGAACAAGTGTGACTGTTTTCTGCACAAAAGCGATTCTGCCAAGCAATGTGAACACTTCTGCTTCCCAGGCACAGAGAAGGTGCTAGCAGGGAATTCTCTGCCTGCCTTTCCCCAGTGCTCTGCAAGCTCTCCAGGACAACAGCAAATCTGGGGCTCTGTGCTTTCTTTCGTTCTGAACAAGTGTGACTGTTTTCTGCACAAAAGCGATTCTGCGAAGCAATGTGAACACTTCTGCTTCCCAGGCACAGAGAAGGTGCTAGCAGGGAATTCTCTGCCTGCCTTTCCCCAGTGCTCTGCAAGCTCTCCAGGACAACATAAAATCTGGGGCTCTGTGCTTTCTTTCGTTCTGAACAAGTGTTACTGTTTTCTGCACAAAAGCGATTCTGCGAAGCAATGTGAACAGGCACAGAGAAGGTGCTAGCAGGGAATTCTCTGCCTGCCTTTCCCCAGTGCTCTGCAAGCTCTCCAGGACAACATAGAATCTGGGGCTCTGTGCTTTCTTTCGTTCTGAACAGGTGTTACTGTTTTCTGCACAAAAGCGATTCTGCGAAGCAATGTGAACAGGCACAGAGAAGGTGCTAGCAGGGAATTCTCTGCCTGCCTTTCCCCAGTGCTCTGCAAGCTCTCCAGGACAACATAGAATCTGGGGCTCTGTGCTTTCTTTCGTTCTGAACAAGTGTGACTGTTTTCTGCACAAAAGCGATTCTGCGAAGCAAGGTGAACACTTCTGCTTCCCAGGCACAGAGAAGGTGCTAGCAGGGAATTCTCTGCCTGCCTTTCCCCAGTGCTCTGCAAGCTCTCCAGCACAACAGCAAATCTGGGGCTCTGTGCTTTCTTTCGTTCTGAACAAGTGTGACTGTTTTCTGCACAAAAGCGATTCTGCCAAGCAATGTGAACACTTCTGCTTCCCAGGCACAGAGAAGGTGCTAGCAGGGAATTCTCTGCTTGCCTTTCCCCAGTGCTCTGCAAGCTCTCCAGCACAACAGCAAATCTGGGGCTCTGTGCTTTCTTTCGTTCTGAACAAGTGTGACTGTTTTCTGCACAAAAGCGATTCTGCGAAGCAATGTGAACACTTCTGCTTCCCAGGCACAGAGAAGGTGCTAGCAGGGAATTCTCTGCCTGCCTTTCCCCAGTGCTCTGCAAGCTCCCCAGGACAACATAAAATCTGGGGCTCTGTGCTTTCTTTCGTTCTGAACAAGTGTTAGCGTTTTCTGCACAAAAGCGATTCTGCCAAGCAATGTGAACACTTCTGCTTCCCAGGCACAGAGAAGGTGCTAGCAGGGAATTCTCTGCCTGCCTTTCCCCAGTGCTCTGCAAGCTCTCCAGGACAACATAGAATCTGGGGCTCTGTGCTTTCTTTCGTTCTGAACAAGTGTTACTGTTTTCTGCACAAAAGCGATTCTGCGAAGCAATGTGAACAGGCACAGAGAAGGTGCTAGCAGGGAATTCTCTGCCTGCCTTTCCCCAGTGCTCTGCAAGCTCTCCAGCACAACAGCAAATCTGGGGCTCTGTGCTTTCTTTCGTTCTGAACAAGTGTTACTGTTTTCTGCACAAAAGCGATTCTGCGAAGCAATGTGAACAGGGACAGAGAAGGTGCTAGCAGGGAATTCTCTGCCTGCCTTTCCCCAGTGCTCTGCAAGCTCTCCAGGACAACAGCAAATCTGGGGCTCTGTGCTTTCTTTCGTTCTGAACAAGTGTTACTGTTTTCTGCACAAAAGCGATTCTGCGAAGCAATGTGAACACTTCTGCTTCCCAGGCACAGAGAATGTCCTAGCAGGGAATTCTCTGCCTGTCTTTCCCCAGTGCTCTGCAAGCTCTCCAGGACAACATAGAATCTGGGGCTCTGTGCTTTCTTTCGTTCTGAACAGGTGTTACTGTTTTCTGCACAAAAGCGATTCTGCCAAGCAATGTGAACAGGCACAGAGAAGGTGCTAGCAGGGAATTCTCTGCCTGCCTTTCCCCAGTGCTCTGCAAGCTCTCCAGGACAACATAGAATCTGGGGCTCTGTGCTTTCTTTCGTTCTGAACAAGTGTGACTGTTTTCTGCACAAAAGCGATTCTGCCAAGCAATGTGAACACTTCTGCTTCCCAGGCACAGAGAAGGTGCTAGCAGGGAATTCTCTGCCTGCCTTTCCCCAGTGCTCTGCAAGCTCTCCAGGACAACAGCAAATCTGGGGCTCTGTGCTTTCTTTCGTTCTGAACAAGTGTGACTGTTTTCTGCACAAAAGCGATTCTGCCAAGCAATGTGAACACTTCTGCTTCCCAGGCACAGAGAAGGTGCTAGCAGGGAATTCTCTGCCTGCCTTTCCCCAGTGCTCTGCAAGCTCTCCAGGACAACAGCAAATCTGGGGCTCTGTGCTTTCTTTCGTTCTGAACAAGTGTGACTGTTTTCTGCACAAAAGCGATTCTGCGAAGCAATGTGAACACTTCTGCTTCCCAGGCACAGAGAAGGTGCTAGCAGGGAATTCTCTGCCTGCCTTTCCCCAGTGCTCTGCAAGCTCTCCAGGACAACATAAAATCTGGGGCTCTGTGCTTTCTTTCGTTCTGAACAAGTGTTACTGTTTTCTGCACAAAAGCGATTCTGCGAAGCAATGTGAACAGGCACAGAGAAGGTGCTAGCAGGGAATTCTCTGCCTGCCTTTCCCCAGTGCTCTGCAAGCTCTCCAGGACAACATAGAATCTGGGGCTCTGTGCTTTCTTTCGTTCTGAACAGGTGTTACTGTTTTCTGCACAAAAGCGATTCTGCGAAGCAATGTGAACAGGCACAGAGAAGGTGCTAGCAGGGAATTCTCTGCCTGCCTTTCCCCAGTGCTCTGCAAGCTCTCCAGGACAACATAGAATCTGGGGCTCTGTGCTTTCTTTCGTTCTGAACAAGTGTGACTGTTTTCTGCACAAAAGCGATTCTGCGAAGCAAGGTGAACACTTCTGCTTCCCAGGCACAGAGAAGGTGCTAGCAGGGAATTCTCTGCCTGCCTTTCCCCAGTGCTCTGCAAGCTCTCCAGCACAACAGCAAATCTGGGGCTCTGTGCTTTCTTTCGTTCTGAACAAGTGTGACTGTTTTCTGCACAAAAGCGATTCTGCCAAGCAATGTGAACACTTCTGCTTCCCAGGCACAGAGAAGGTGCTAGCAGGGAATTCTCTGCTTGCCTTTCCCCAGTGCTCTGCAAGCTCTCCAGCACAACAGCAAATCTGGGGCTCTGTGCTTTCTTTCGTTCTGAACAAGTGTGACTGTTTTCTGCACAAAAGCGATTCTGCGAAGCAATGTGAACACTTCTGCTTCCCAGGCACAGAGAAGGTGCTAGCAGGGAATTCTCTGCCTGCCTTTCCCCAGTGCTCTGCAAGCTCCCCAGGACAACATAAAATCTGGGGCTCTGTGCTTTCTTTCGTTCTGAACAAGTGTTAGCGTTTTCTGCACAAAAGCGATTCTGCCAAGCAATGTGAACACTTCTGCTTCCCAGGCACAGAGAAGGTGCTAGCAGGGAATTCTCTGCCTGCCTTTCCCCAGTGCTCTGCAAGCTCTCCAGGACAACATAGAATCTGGGGCTCTGTGCTTTCTTTCGTTCTGAACAAGTGTTACTGTTTTCTGCACAAAAGCGATTCTGCGAAGCAATGTGAACAGGCACAGAGAAGGTGCTAGCAGGGAATTCTCTGCCTGCCTTTCCCCAGTGCTCTGCAAGCTCTCCAGCACAACAGCAAATCTGGGGCTCTGTGCTTTCTTTCGTTCTGAACAAGTGTTACTGTTTTCTGCACAAAAGCGATTCTGCGAAGCAATGTGAACAGGGACAGAGAAGGTGCTAGCAGGGAATTCTCTGCCTGCCTTTCCCCAGTGCTCTGCAAGCTCTCCAGGACAACAGCAAATCTGGGGCTCTGTGCTTTCTTTCGTTCTGAACAAGTGTTACTGTTTTCTGCACAAAAGCGATTCTGCGAAGCAATGTGAACACTTCTGCTTCCCAGGCACAGAGAATGTCCTAGCAGGGAATTCTCTGCCTGTCTTTCCCCAGTGCTCTGCAAGCTCTCCAGGACAACATAGAATCTGGGGCTCTGTGCTTTCTTTCGTTCTGAACAGGTGTTACTGTTTTCTGCACAAAAGCGATTCTGCCAAGCAATGTGAACAGGCACAGAGAAGGTGCTAGCAGGGAATTCTCTGCCTGCCTTTCCCCAGTGCTCTGCAAGCTCTCCAGGACAACATAGAATCTGGGGCTCTGTGCTTTCTTTCGTTCTGAACAAGTGTGACTGTTTTCTGCACAAAAGCGATTCTGCGAAGCAATGTGAACACTTCTGCTTCCCAGGCACAGAGAAGGTGCTAGCAGGGAATTCTCTGCCTGCCTTTCCCCAGTGCTCTGCAAGCTCTCCAGGACAACATAGAATCTGGGGCTCTGTGCTTTCTTTCGTTCTGAACAAGTGTTACTGTTTTCTGCACAAAAGCGATTCTGCGAAGCAATGTGAACACTTCTGCTTCCCAGGCACAGAGAAGGTGCTAGCAGGGAATTCTCTGCCTGCCTTTCCCCAGTGCTCTGCAAGCTCTCCAGGACAACAGTAAAATCTGGGGCTCTGTGCTTTCTTTCCTTCTGAACAAGTGTTACTGTTTTCTGCACAAAAGCGATTCTGCCAAGCAATGTGAACAGGCACAGAGAAGGTGCTAGCAGGGAATTCTCTGCCTGCCTTTCCCCAGTGCTCTGCAAGCTCTCCAGGACAACATAGAATCTGGGGCTCTGTGCTTTCTTTCGTTCTGAACAAGTGTGACTGTTTTCTGCACAAAAGCGATTCTGCGAAGCAATGTGAACACTTCTGCTTCCCAGGCACAGAGAAGGTGCTAGCAGGGAATTCTCTGCCTGCCTTTCCCCAGTGCTCTGCAAGCTCTCCAGGACAACATAGAATCTGGGGCTCTGTGCTTTCTTTCGTTCTGAACAAGTGTGACTGTTTTCTGCACAAAAGCGATTCTGCCAAGCAATGTGAACACTTCTGCTTCCCAGGCACAGAGAAGGTGCTAGCAGGGAATTCTCTGCCTGCCTTTCCCCAGTGCTCTGCAAGCTCTCCAGGACAACATAGAATCTGGGGCTCTGTGCTTTCTTTCGTTCTGAACAAGTGTTACTGTTTTCTGCACAAAAGCGATTCTGCCAAGCAATGTGAACACTTCTGCTTCCCAGGCACAGAGAAGGTGCTAGCAGGGAATTCTCTGCCTGCCTTTCCCCAGTGCTCTGCAAGCTCTCCAGGACAACATAAAATCTGGGGCTCTGTGCTTTCTTTCGTTCTGAACAAGTGTTACTGTTTTCTGCACAAAAGCGATTCTGCGAAGCAATGTGAACAGGCACAGAGAAGGTGCTAGCAGGGAATTCTCTGCCTGCCTTTCCCCAGTGCTCTGCAAGCTCTCCAGGACAACATAGAATCTGGGGCTCTGTGCTTTCTTTCGTTCTGAACAGGTGTTACTGTTTTCTGCACAAAAGCGATTCTGCGAAGCAATGTGAACAGGCACAGAGAAGGTGCTAGCAGGGAATTCTCTGCCTGCCTTTCCCCAGTGCTCTGCAAGCTCTCCAGGACAACATAGAATCTGGGGCTCTGTGCTTTCTTTCGTTCTGAACAAGTGTGACTGTTTTCTGCACAAAAGCGATTCTGCGAAGCAAGGTGAACACTTCTGCTTCCCAGGCACAGAGAAGGTGCTAGCAGGGAATTCTCTGCCTGCCTTTCCCCAGTGCTCTGCAAGCTCTCCAGGACAACATCAAATCTGGGGCTCTGTGCTTTCTTTCGTTCTGAACAAGTGTTACTGTTTTCTGCACAAAAGCGATTCTGCGAAGCAATGTGAACACTTCTGCTTCCCAGGCACAGAGAAGGTGCTAGCAGGGAATTCTCTGCCTGCCTTTCCCCAGTGCTCTGCAAGCTCTCCAGCACAACAGCAAATCTGGGGCTCTGTGCTTTCTTTCGTTCTGAACAAGTGTGACTGTTTTCTGCACAAAAGCGATTCTGCGAAGCAATGTGAACACTTCTGCTTCCCAGGCACAGAGAAGGTGCTAGCAGGGAATTCTCTGCCTGCCTTTCCCCAGTGCTCTGCAAGCTCTCCAGGACAACATAGAATCTGGGGCTCTGTGCTTTCTTTCGTTCTGAACAAGTGTGACTGTTTTCTGCACAAAAGCGATTCTGCCAAGCAATGTGAACACTTCTGCTTCCCAGGCACAGAGAAGGTGCTAGCAGGGAATTCTCTGCCTGCCTTTCCCCAGTGCTCTGCAAGCTCTCCAGGACAACAGCAAATCTGGGGCTCTGTGCTTTCTTTCGTTCTGAACAAGTGTGACTGTTTTCTGCACAAAAGCGATTCTGCGAAGCAATGTGAACACTTCTGCTTCCCAGGCACAGAGAAGGTGCTAGCAGGGAATTCTCTGCCTGCCTTTCCCCAGTGCTCTGCAAGCTCTCCAGGACAACATAGAATCTGGGGCTCTGTGCTTTCTTTCGTTCTGAACAAGTGTTACTGTTTTCTGCACAAAAGCGATTCTGCGAAGCAATGTGAACACTTCTGCTTCCCAGGCACAGAGAAGGTGCTAGCAGGGAATTCTCTGCCTGCCTTTCCCCAGTGCTCTGCAAGCTCTCCAGGACAACATAAAATCTGGGGCTCTGTGCTTTCTTTCGTTCTGAACAAGTGTTACTGTTTTCTGCACAAAAGCGATTCTGCGAAGCAATGTGAACAGGCACAGAGAAGGTGCTAGCAGGGAATTCTCTGCCTGCCTTTCCCCAGTGCTCTGCAAGCTCTCCAGGACAACATAGAATCTGGGGCTCTGTGCTTTCTTTCGTTCTGAACAGGTGTTACTGTTTTCTGCACAAAAGCGATTCTGCGAAGCAATGTGAACAGGCACAGAGAAGGTGCTAGCAGGGAATTCTCTGCCTGCCTTTCCCCAGTGCTCTGCAAGCTCTCCAGGACAACATAGAATCTGGGGCTCTGTGCTTTCTTTCGTTCTGAACAAGTGTGACTGTTTTCTGCACAAAAGCGATTCTGCGAAGCAAGGTGAACACTTCTGCTTCCCAGGCACAGAGAAGGTGCTAGCAGGGAATTCTCTGCCTGCCTTTCCCCAGTGCTCTGCAAGCTCTCCAGGACAACATCAAATCTGGGGCTCTGTGCTTTCTTTCGTTCTGAACAAGTGTTACTGTTTTCTTCACAAAAGCGATTCTGCGAAGCAATGTGAACACTTCTGCTTCCCAGGCACAGAGAAGGTGCTAGCAGGGAATTCTCTGCCTGCCTTTCCCCAGTGCTCTGCAAGCTCTCCAGCACAACAGCAAATCTGGGGCTCTGTGCTTTCTTTCATTCTGAACAAGTGTTACTGTTTTCTGCACAAAAGCGATTCTGCGAAGCAATGTGAACACTTCTGCTTCCCAGGCACAGAGAAGGTGCTAGCAGGGAATTCTCTGCCTGCCTTTCCCCAGTGCTCTGCAAGCTCCCCAGGACAACATAAAATCTGGGGCTCTGTGCTTTCTTTCGTTCTGAACAAGTGTTAGTGTTTTCTGCACAAAAGCGATTCTGCGAAGCAATGTGAACACTTCTGCTTCCCAGGCACAGAGAAGGTGCTAGCAGGGAATTCTCTGCCTGCCTTTCCCCAGTGCTCTGCAAGCTCTCCAGGACAACATAGAATCTGGGGCTCTGTGCTTTCTTTCGTTCTGAACAAGTGTTACTGTTTTCTGCACAAAAGCGATTCTGCGAAGCAATGTGAACAGGCACAGAGAAGGTGCTAGCAGGGAATTCTCTGCCTGCCTTTCCCCAGTGCTCTGCAATCTCTCCAGCACAACAGCAAATCTGGGGCTCTGTGCTTTCTTTCGTTCTGAACAAGTGTTACTGTTTTCTGCACAAAAGCGATTCTGCGAAGCAATGTGAACAGGGACAGAGAAGGTGCTAGCAGGGAATTCTCTGCCTGCCTTTCCCCAGTGCTCTGCAAGCTCTCCAGGACAACAGCAAATCTGGGGCTCTGTGCTTTCTTTCGTTCTGAACAAGTGTTACTGTTTTCTGCACAAAAGCGATTCTGCGAAGCAATGTGAACACTTCTGCTTCCCAGGCACAGAGAATGTGCTAGCAGGGAATTCTCTGCCTGCCTTTCCCCAGTGCTCTGCAAGCTCTCCAGGACAACATAGAATCTGGGGCTCTGTGCTTTCTTTCGTTCTGAACAGGTGTTACTGTTTTCTGCACAAAAGCGATTCTGCGAAGCAATGTGAACAGGCACAGAGAAGGTGCTAGCAGGGAATTCTCTGCCTGCCTTTCCCCAGTGCTCTGCAAGCTCTCCAGGACAACAGCAAATCTGGGGCTCTGTGCTTTCTTTCGTTCTGAACAAGTGTGACTGTTTTCTGCACAAAAGCGATTCTGCGAAGCAATGTGAACACTTCTGCTTCCCAGGCACAGAGAAGGTGCTAGCAGGGAATTCTCTGCCTGCCTTTCCCCAGTGCTCTGCAAGCTCTCCAGGACAACAGCAAATCTGGGGCTCTGTGCTTTCTTTCGTTCTGAACAAGTGTTAGTGTTTTCTGCACAAAAGCGATTCTGCCAAGCAATGTGAACAGGCACAGAGAAGGTGCTAGCAGGGAATTCTCTGCCTGCCTTTCCCCAGTGCTCTGCAAGCTCTCCAGGACAACATAGAATCTGGGGCTCTGTGCTTTCTTTCGTTCTGAACAAGTGTTACTGTTTTCTGCACAAAAGCGATTCTGCCAAGCAATGTGAACACTTCTGCTTCCCAGGCACAGAGAAGGTGCTAGCAGGGAATTCTCTGCCTGCCTTTCCCCAGTGCTCTGCAAGCTCTCCAGGACAACATAAAATCTGGGGCTCTGTGCTTTCTTTCGTTCTGAACAAGTGTGACTGTTTTCTGCACAAAAGCGATTCTGCGAAGCAATGTGAACACTTCTGCTTCCCAGGCACAGAGAAGGTGCTAGCAGGGAATTCTCTGCCTGCCTTTCCCCAGTGCTCTGCAAGCTCTCCAGGACAACAGCAAATCTGGGGCTCTGTGCTTTCTTTCGTTCTGAACAAGTGTGACTGTTTTCTGCACAAAAGCGATTCTGCCAAGCAATGTGAACACTTCTGCTTCCCAGGCACAGAGAAGGTGCTAGCAGGGAATTCTCTGCCTGCCTTTCCCCAGTGCTCTGCAAGCTCTCCAGGACAACATAGAATCTGGGGCTCTGTGCTTTCTTTCGTTCTGAACAAGTGTTACTGTTTTCTGCACAAAAGCGATTCTGCGAAGCAATGTGAACACTTCTGCTTCCCAGGCACAGAGAAGGTGCTAGCAGGGAATTCTCTGCCTGCCTTTCCCCAGTGCTCTGCAAGCTCTCCAGGACAACATAAAATCTGGGGCTCTGTGCTTTCTTTCGTTCTGAACAAGTGTTACTGTTTTCTGCACAAAAGCGATTCTGCGAAGCAATGTGAACAGGCACAGAGAAGGTGCTAGCAGGGAATTCTCTGCCTGCCTTTCCCCAGTGCTCTGCAAGCTCTCCAGGACAACATAGAATCTGGGGCTCTGTGCTTTCTTTCGTTCTGAACAGGTGTTACTGTTTTCTGCACAAAAGCGATTCTGCGAAGCAATGTGAACAGGCACAGAGAAGGTGCTAGCAGGGAATTCTCTGCCTGCCTTTCCCCAGTGCTCTGCAAGCTCTCCAGGACAACATAGAATCTGGGGCTCTGTGCTTTCTTTCGTTCTGAACAAGTGTGACTGTTTTCTGCACAAAAGCGATTCTGCCAAGCAATGTGAACAGGCACAGAGAAGGTGCTAGCAGGGAATTCTCTGCCTGCCTTTCCCCAGTGCTCTGCAAGCTCTCCAGGACAACATAGAATCTGGGGCTCTGTGCTTTCTTTCGTTCTGAACAAGTGTGACTGTTTTCTGCACAAAAGCGATTCTGCGAAGCAATGTGAACACT
Organism: Strix aluco; assembly: GCF_031877795.1. Classification (NCBI taxonomy): domain Eukaryota; kingdom Metazoa; phylum Chordata; class Aves; order Strigiformes; family Strigidae; genus Strix; species Strix aluco. Next base: position 570,883 of record NC_133950.1, on the reverse strand, counting down.
TCTGCTTCCCAGGCACAGAGAAGGTGCTAGCAGGGAATTCTCTGCCTGCCTTTCCCCAGTGCTCTGCAAGCTCTCCAGGACAACATAGAATCTGGGGCTCTGTGCTTTCTTTCGTTCTGAACAAGTGTGACTGTTTTCTGCACAAAAGCGATTCTGCCAAGCAATGTGAACACTTCTGCTTCCCAGGCACAGAGAAGGTGCTAGCAGGGAATTCTCTGCCTGCCTTTCCCCAGTGCTCTGCAAGCTCTCCAGGACAACATAGAATCTGGGGCTCTGTGCTTTCTTTCGTTCTGAACAAGTGTTACTGTTTTCTGCACAAAAGCGATTCTGCGAAGCAATGTGAACACTTCTGCTTCCCAGGCACAGAGAAGGTGCTAGCAGGGAATTCTCTGCCTGCCTTTCCCCAGTGCTCTGCAAGCTCTCCAGGACAACATAGAATCTGGGGCTCTGTGCTTTCTTTCGTTCTGAACAGGTGTTACTGTTTTCTGCACAAAAGCGATTCTGCGAAGCAATGTGAACAGGCACAGAGAAGGTGCTAGCAGGGAATTCTCTGCCTGCCTTTCCCCAGTGCTCTGCAAGCTCTCCAGGACAACATAGAATCTGGGGCTCTGTGCTTTCTTTCGTTCTGAACAAGTGTGACTGTTTTCTGCACAAAAGCGATTCTGCGAAGCAAGGTGAACACTTCTGCTTCCCAGGCACAGAGAAGGTGCTAGCAGGGAATTCTCTGCCTGCCTTTCCCCAGTGCTCTGCAAGCTCTCCAGGACAACATCAAATCTGGGGCTCTGTGCTTTCTTTCGTTCTGAACAAGTGTTACTGTTTTCTGCACAAAAGCGATTCTGCGAAGCAATGTGAACACTTCTGCTTCCCAGGCACAGAGAAGGTGCTAGCAGGGAATTCTCTGCCTGCCTTTCCCCAGTGCTCTGCAAGCTCTCCAGCACAACAGCAAATCTGGGGCTCTGTGCTTTCTTTCGTTCTGAACAAGTGTTAATGTTTTCTGCACAAAAGTGATTCTGCGAAGCAATGTGAACACTTCTGCTTCCCAGGCACAGAGAAGGTGCTAGCAGGGAATTCTCTGCCTGCCTTTCCCCAGTGCTCTGCAAGCTCTCCAGGACAACATAGAATCTGGGGCTCTGTGCTTTCTTTCGTTCTGAACAAGTGTGACTGTTTTCTGCACAAAAGCGATTCTGCCAAGCAATGTGAACACTTCTGCTTCCCAGGCACAGAGAAGGTGCTAGCAGGGAATTCTCTGCCTGCCTTTCCCCAGTGCTCTGCAAGCTCTCCAGGACAACAGCAAATCTGGGGCTCTGTGCTTTCTTTCGTTCTGAACAAGTGTTACTGTTTTCTGCACAAAAGCGATTCTGCGAAGCAATGTGAACACTTCTGCTTCCCAGGCACAGAGAAGGTGCTAGCAGGGAATTCTCTGCCTGCCTTTCCCCAGTTCTCTGCAAGCTCTCCAGGACAACATAAAATCTGGGGCTCTGTGCTTTCTTTCGTTCTGAACAAGTGTTACTGTTTTCTGCACAAAAGCGATTCTGCGAAGCAATGTGAACAGGCACAGAGAAGGTGCTAGCAGGGAATTCTCTGCCTGCCTTTCCCCAGTGCTCTGCAAGCTCTCCAGGACAACATAGAATCTGGGGCTCTGTGCTTTCTTTCGTTCTGAACAGGTGTTACTGTTTTCTGCACAAAAGCGATTCTGCGAAGCAATGTGAACAGGCACAGAGAAGGTGCTAGCAGGGAATTCTCTGCCTGCCTTTCCCCAGTGCTCTGCAAGCTCTCCAGGACAACATAGAATCTGGGGCTCTGTGCTTTCTTTCGTTCTGAACAAGTGTGACTGTTTTCTGCACAAAAGCGATTCTGCGAAGCAAGGTGAACACTTCTGCTTCCCAGGCACAGAGAAGGTGCTAGCAGGGAATTCTCTGCCTGCCTTTCCCCAGTGCTCTGCAAGCTCTCCAGGACAACATAGAATCTGGGGCTCTGTGCTTTCTTTCGTTCTGAACAAGTGTTACTGTTTTCTGCACAAAAGCGATTCTGCGAAGCAATATGAACACTCCTGCTTCCCAGGCACAGAGAAGGTGCTAGCAGGGAATTCTCTGCCTGCCTTTCCCCAGTGCTCTGCAAGCTCTCCAGCACAACAGCAAATCTGGGGCTCTGTGCTTTCTTTCGTTCTGAACAAGTGTGACTGTTTTCTGCACAAAAGCGATTCTGCGAAGCAATGTGAACACTTCTGCTTCCCAGGCACAGAGAAGGTGCTAGCAGGGAATTCTCTGCCTGCCTTTCCCCAGTGCTCTGCAAGCTCCCCAGGACAACATAAAATCTGGGGCTCTGTGCTTTCTTTCGTTCTGAACAAGTGTTAGCGTTTTCTGCACAAAAGCGATTCTGCCAAGCAATGTGAACACTTCTGCTTCCCAGGCACAGAGAAGGTGCTAGCAGGGAATTCTCTGCCTGCCTTTCCCCAGTGCTCTGCAAGCTCTCCAGGACAACATAGAATCTGGGGCTCTGTGCTTTCTTTCGTTCTGAACAAGTGTGACTGTTTTCTGCACAAAAGCGATTCTGCGAAGCAATGTGAACAGGCACAGAGAAGGTGCTAGCAGGGAATTCTCTGCCTGCCTTTCCCCAGTGCTCTGCAATCTCTCCAGCACAACAGCAAATCTGGGGCTCTGTGCTTTCTTTCGTTCTGAACAAGTGTTACTGTTTTCTGCACAAAAGCGATTCTGCGAAGCAATGTGAACAGGCACAGAGAAGGTGCTAGCAGGGAATTCTCTGCCTGCCTTTCCCCAGTGCTCTGCAAGCTCTCCAGGACAACAGCAAATCTGGGGCTCTGTGCTTTCTTTCGTTCTGAACAAGTGTTACTGTTTTCTGCACAAAAGCGATTCTGCGAAGCAATGTGAACACTTCTGCTTCCCAGGCACAGAGAATGTGCTAGCAGGGAATTCTCTGCCTGCCTTTCCCCAGTGCTCTGCAAGCTCTCCAGGACAACATAGAATCTGGGGCTCTGTGCTTTCTTTCGTTCTGAACAGGTGTTACTGTTTTCTGCACAAAAGCGATTCTGCGAAGCAATGTGAACAGGCACAGAGAAGGTGCTAGCAGGGAATTCTCTGCCTGCCTTTCCCCAGTGCTCTGCAAGCTCTCCAGGACAACATAGAATCTGGGGCTCTGTGCTTTCTTTCGTTCTGAACAAGTGTGACTGTTTTCTGCACAAAAGCGATTCTGCGAAGCAATGTGAACACTTCTGCTTCCCAGGCACAGAGAAGGTGCTAGCAGGGAATTCTCTGCCTGCCTTTCCCCAGTGCTCTGCAAGCTCTCCAGGACAACAGCAAATCTGGGGCTCTGTGCTTTCTTTCGTTCTGAACAAGTGTTAGTGTTTTCTGCACAAAAGCGATTCTGCCAAGCAATGTGAACAGGCACAGAGAAGGTGCTAGCAGGGAATTCTCTGCCTGCCTTTCCCCAGTGCTCTGCAAGCTCTCCAGGACAACATAGAATCTGGGGCTCTGTGCTTTCTTTCGTTCTGAACAAGTGTTACTGTTTTCTGCACAAAAGCGATTCTGCCAAGCAATGTGAACACTTCTGCTTCCCAGGCACAGAGAAGGTGCTAGCAGGGAATTCTCTGCCTGCCTTTCCCCAGTGCTCTGCAAGCTCTCCAGGACAACATAAAATCTGGGGCTCTGTGCTTTCTTTCGTTCTGAACAAGTGTGACTGTTTTCTGCACAAAAGCGATTCTGCGAAGCAATGTGAACACTTCTGCTTCCCAGGCACAGAGAAGGTGCTAGCAGGGAATTCTCTGCCTGCCTTTCCCCAGTGCTCTGCAAGCTCTCCAGGACAACAGCAAATCTGGGGCTCTGTGCTTTCTTTCGTTCTGAACAAGTGTGACTGTTTTCTGCACAAAAGCGATTCTGCGAAGCAATGTGAACACTTCTGCTTCCCAGGCACAGAGAAGGTGCTAGCAGGGAATTCTCTGCCTGCCTTTCCCCAGTGCTCTGCAAGCTCTCCAGGACAACATAGAATCTGGGGCTCTGTGCTTTCTTTCGTTCTGAACAAGTGTTACTGTTTTCTGCACAAAAGCGATTCTGCGAAGCAATGTGAACACTTCTGCTTCCCAGGCACAGAGAAGGTGCTAGCAGGGAATTCTCTGCCTGCCTTTCCCCAGTGCTCTGCAAGCTCTCCAGGACAACATAAAATCTGGGGCTCTGTGCTTTCTTTCGTTCTGAACAAGTGTTACTGTTTTCTGCACAAAAGCGATTCTGCGAAGCAATGTGAACAGGCACAGAGAAGGTGCTAGCAGGGAATTCTCTGCCTGCCTTTCCCCAGTGCTCTGCAAGCTCTCCAGGACAACATAGAATCTGGGGCTCTGTGCTTTCTTTCGTTCTGAACAGGTGTTACTGTTTTCTGCACAAAAGCGATTCTGCGAAGCAATGTGAACAGGCACAGAGAAGGTGCTAGCAGGGAATTCTCTGCCTGCCTTTCCCCAGTGCTCTGCAAGCTCTCCAGGACAACATAGAATCTGGGGCTCTGTGCTTTCTTTCGTTCTGAACAAGTGTGACTGTTTTCTGCACAAAAGCGATTCTGCGAAGCAATGTGAACACTTCTGCTTCCCAGGCACAGAGAAGGTGCTAGCAGGGAATTCTCTGCCTGCCTTTCCCCAGTGCTCTGCAAGCTCTCCAGGACAACATAGAATCTGGGGCTCTGTGCTTTCTTTCGTTCTGAACAAGTGTTACTGTTTTCTGCACAAAAGCGATTCTGCGAAGCAATGTGAACACTTCTGCTTCCCAGGCACAGAGAAGGTGCTAGCAGGGAATTCTCTGCCTGCCTTTCCCCAGTGCTCTGCAAGCTCTCCAGGACAACATAAAATCTGGGGCTCTGTGCTTTCTTTCGTTCTGAACAAGTGTTAGTGTTTTCTGCACAAAAGCGATTCTGCGAAGCAATGTGAACACTTCTGCTTCCCAGGCACAGAGAAGGTGCTAGCAGGGAATTCTCTGCCTGCCTTTCCCCAGTGCTCTGCAAGCTCTCCAGGACAACATAAAATCTGGGGCTCTGTGCTTTCTTTCGTTCTGAACAAGTGTTAGTGTTTTCTGCACAAAAGCGATTCTGCCAAGCAATGTGAACACTTCTGCTTCCCAGGCACAGAGAAGGTGCTAGCAGGGAATTCTCTGCCTGCCTTTCCCCAGTGCTCTGCAAGCTCTCCAGGACAACATAGAATCTGGGGCTCTGTGCTTTCTTTCGTTCTGAACAAGTGTTACTGTTTTCTGCACAAAAGCGATTCTGCGAAGCAATGTGAACACTTCTGCTTCCCAGGCACAGAGAAGGTGCTAGCAGGGAATTCTCTGCCTGCCTTTCCCCAGTGCTCTGCAAGCTCTCCAGGACAACAGCAAATCTGGGGCTCTGTGCTTTCTTTCGTTCTGAACAAGCGTTAGTGTTTTCTGCACAAAAGCGATTCTGCCAAGCAATGTGAACACTTCTGCTTCCCAGGCACAGAGAATGTGCTAGCAGGGAATTCTCTGCCTGCCTTTCCCCAGTGCTCTGCAAGCTCTCCAGGACAACATCAAATCTGGGGCTCTGTGCTTTCTTTCGTTCTGAACAAGTGTGACTGTTTTCTGCACAAAAGCGATTCTGCGAAGCAATGTGAACACTTCTGCTTCCCAGGCACAGAGAAGGTGCTAGCAGGGAATTCTCTGCCTGCCTTTCCTCAGGGCTCTGCAAGCTCTCCAGGACAACATAAAATCTGGGGCTCTGTGCTTTCTTTCGTTCTGAACAAGTGTTACTGTTTTCTGCACAAAAGCGATTCTGCGAAGCAATATGAACACTCCTGCTTCCCAGGCACAGAGAAGGTGCTAGCAGGGAATTCTCTGCCTGCCTTTCCCCAGTGCTCTGCAAGCTCTCCAGCACAACAGCAAATCTGGGGCTCTGTGCTTTCTCTCGTTCTGAACAAGTGTTACTGTTTTCTGCACAAAAGCGATTCTGCGAAGCAATGTGAACAGGGACAGAGAAGGTGCTAGCAGGGAATTCTCTGCCTGCCTTTCCCCAGTGCTCTGCAAGCTCTCCAGGACAACAGCAAATCTGGGGCTCTGTGCTTTCTTTCGTTCTGAACAAGTGTTACTGTTTTCTGCACAAAAGCGATTCTGCCAAGCAATGTGAACACTTCTGCTTCCCAGGCACAGAGAAGGTGCTAGCAGGGAATTCTCTGCCTGCCTTTCCCCAGTGCTCTGCAAGCTCTCCAGGACAACATAGAATCTGGGGCTCTGTGCTTTCTTTCGTTCTGAACAGGTGTTACTGTTTTCTGCACAAAAGCGATTCTGCGAAGCAATGTGAACAGGCACAGAGAAGGTGCTAGCAGGGAATTCTCTGCCTGCCTTTCCCCAGTGCTCTGCAAGCTCTCCAGGACAACATAGAATCTGGGGCTCTGTGCTTTCTTTCGTTCTGAACAAGTGTGACTGTTTTCTGCACAAAAGCGATTCTGCGAAGCAATGTGAACACTTCTGCTTCCCAGGCACAGAGAAGTTGCTAGCAGGGAATTCTCTGCCTGCCTTTCCCCAGTGCTCTGCAAGCTCTCCAGGACAACAGCAAATCTGGGGCTCTGTGCTTTCTTTCGTTCTGAACAAGTGTTAGTGTTTTCTGCACAAAAGCGATTCTGCCAAGCAATGTGAACAGGCACAGAGAAGGTGCTAGCAGGGAATTCTCTGCCTGCCTTTCCCCAGTGCTCTGCAAGCTCTCCAGGACAACATAGAATCTGGGGCTCTGTGCTTTCTTCCGTTCTGAACAAGTGTGACTGTTTTCTGCACAAAAGCGATTCTGCGAAGCAATGTGAACACTTCTGCTTCCCAGGCACAGAGAAGGTGCTAGCAGGGAATTCTCTGCCTGCCTTTCCCCAGTGCTCTGCAAGCTCTCCAGGACAACATAGAATCTGGGGCTCTGTGCTTTCTTTCGTTCTGAACAAGTGTTAGTGTTTTCTGCACAAAAGCGATTCTGCCAAGCAATGTGAACACTTCTGCTTCCCAGGCACAGAGAAGGTGCTAGCAGGGAATTCTCTGCCTGCCTTTCCCCAGTGCTCTGCAAGCTCTCCAGGACAACATAGAATCTGGGGCTCTGTGCTTTCTTTCGTTCTGAACAAGTGTGACTGTTTTCTGCACAAAAGCGATTCTGCCAAGCAATGTGAACAATTCTGCTTCCCAGGCACAGAGAAGGTGCTAGCAGGGAATTCTCTGCCTGCCTTTCCCCAGTGCTCTGCAAGCTCTCCAGGACAACATAGAATCTGGGGCTCTGTGCTTTCTTTCGTTCTGAACAAGTGTGACTGTTTTCTGCACAAAAGCGATTCTGCGAAGCAATGTGAACACTTCTGCTTCCCAGGCACAGAGAAGGTGCTAGCAGGGAATTCTCTGCCTGCCTTTCCCCAGTGCTCTGCAAGCTCTCCAGGACAACATAGAATCTGGGGCTCTGTGCTTTCTTTCGTTCTGAACAAGTGTGACTGTTTTCTGCACAAAAGCGATTCTGCGAAGCAATGTGAACACTTCTGCTTCCCAGGCACAGAGAAGGTGCTAGCAGGGAATTCTCTGCCTGCCTTTCCCCAGTGCTCTGCAAGCTCTCCAGGACAACAGCAAATCTGGGGCTCTGTGCTTTCTTTCGTTCTGAACAAGTGTTAGTGTTTTCTGCACAAAAGCGATTCTGCCAAGCAATGTGAACAGGCACAGAGAAGGTGCTAGCAGGGAATTCTCTGCCTGCCTTTCCCCAGTGCTCTGCAAGCTCTCCAGGACAACAGCAAATCTGGGGCTCTGTGCTTTCTTTCGTTCTGAACAATTGTTAGTGTTTTCTGCACAAAAGCGATTCTGCCAAGCAATGTGAACACTTCTGCTTCCCAGGCACAGAGAAGGTGCTAGCAGGGAATTCTCTGCCTGCCTTTCCCCAGTGCTCTGCAAGCTCTCCAGGACAACATAGAATCTGGGGCTCTGTGCTTTCTTTCGTTCTGAACAAGTGTTACTGTTTTCTGCACAAAAGCGATTCTGCGAAGCAATGTGAACACTTCTGCTTCCCAGGCACAGAGAAGGTGCTAGCAGGGAATTCTCTGCCTGCCTTTCCCCAGTGCTCTGCAAGCTCTCCAGGACAACATAAAATCTGGGGCTCTGTGCTTTCTTTCGTTCTGAACAAGTGTTAGTGTTTTCTGCACAAAAGCGATTCTGCGAAGCAATGTGAACACTTCTGCTTCCCAGGCACAGAGAAGGTGCTAGCAGGGAATTCTCTGCCTGCCTTTCCCCAGTGCTCTGCAAGCTCTCCAGGACAACATAAAATCTGGGGCTCTGTGCTTTCTTTCGTTCTGAACAAGTGTTAGTGTTTTCTGCACAAAAGCGATTCTGCGAAGCAATGTGAACACTTCTGCTTCCCAGGCACAGAGAAGGTGCTAGCAGGGAATTCTCTGCCTGCCTTTCCCCAGTGCTCTGCAAGCTCTCCAGGACAACATAGAATCTGGGGCTCTGTGCTTTCTTTCGTTCTGAACAAGTGTTGGTGTTTTCTGCACAAAAGCGATTCTGCCAAGCAATGTGAACACTTCTGCTTCCCAGGCACAGAGAAGGTGCTAGCAGGGAATTCTCTGCCTGCCTTTCCCCAGTGCTCTGCAAGCTCTCCAGGACAACATAGAATCTGGGGCTCTGTGCTTTCTTTCGTTCTGAACAAGTGTTACTGTTTTCTGCACAAAAGCGATTCTGCGAAGCAATGTGAACACTTCTGCTTCCCAGGCACAGAGAAGGTGCTAGCAGGGAATTCTCTGCCTGCCTTTCCCCAGTGCTCTGCAAGCTCTCCAGGACAACAGCAAATCTGGGGCTCTGTGCTTTCTTTCGTTCTGAACAAGTGTGACTGTTTTCTGCACAAAAGCGATTCTGCGAAGCAATGTGAACACTTCTGCTTCCCAGGCACAGAGAAGGTGCTAGCAGGGAATTCTCTGCCTGCCTTTCCCCAGTGCTCTGCAAGCTCTCCAGGACAACATAAAATCTGGGGCTCTGTGCTTTCTTTCGTTCTGAACAAGTGTTAGTGTTTTCTGCACAAAAGCGATTCTGCCAAGCAATGTGAACACTTCTGCTTCCCAGGCACAGAGAAGGTGCTAGCAGGGAATTCTCTGCCTGCCTTTCCCCAGTGCTCTGCAAGCTCTCCAGGACAACATAGAATCTGGGGCTCTGTGCTTTCTTTCGTTCTGAACAAGTGTTACTGTTTTCTGCACAAAAGCGATTCTGCGAAGCAATGTGAACACTTCTGCTTCCCAGGCACAGAGAAGGTGCTAGCAGGGAATTCTCTGCCTGCCTTTCCCCAGTGCTCTGCAAGCTCTCCAGGACAACAGCAAATCTGGGGCTCTGTGCTTTCTTTCGTTCTGAACAAGTGTTAGTGTTTTCTGCACAAAAGCGATTCTGCCAAGCAATGTGAACACTTCTGCTTCCCAGGCACAGAGAAGGTGCTAGCAGGGAATTCTCTGCCTGCCTTTCCCCAGTGCTCTGCAAGCTCTCCAGGACAACATCAAATCTGGGGCTCTGTGCTTTCTTTCGTTCTGAACAAGTGTGACTGTTTTCTGCACAAAAGCGATTCTGCGAAGCAATGTGAACACTTCTGCTTCCCAGGCACAGAGAAGGTGCTAGCAGGGAATTCTCTGCCTGCCTTTCCTCAGGGCTCTGCAAGCTCTCCAGGACAACATAAAATCTGGGGCTCTGTGCTTTCTTTCGTTCTGAACAAGTGTTAGCGTTTTCTGCACAAAAGCGATTCTGTGAAGCAATATGAACACTCCTGCTTCCCAGGCACAGAGAAGGTGCTAGCAGGGAATTCTCTGCCTGCCTTTCCCCAGTGCTCTGCAAGCTCTCCAGCACAACAGCAAATCTGGGGCTCTGTGCTTTCTTTCGTTCTGAACAGGTGTTACTGTTTTCTGCACAAAAGCGATTCTGCGAAGCAATGTGAACAGGCACAGAGAAGGTGCTAGCAGGGAATTCTCTGCCTGCCTTTCCCCAGTGCTCTGCAAGCTCTCCAGGACAACATAGAATCTGGGGCTCTGTGCTTTCTTTCGTTCTGAACAAGTGTGACTGTTTTCTGCACAAAAGCGATTCTGCGAAGCAATGTGAACACTTCTGCTTCCCAGGCACAGAGAAGGTGCTAGCAGGGAATTCTCTGCCTGCCTTTCCCCAGTGCTCTGCAAGCTCTCCAGGACAACAGCAAATCTGGGGCTCTGTGCTTTCTTTCGTTCTGAACAAGTGTTAGTGTTTTCTGCACAAAAGCGATTCTGCCAAGCAATGTGAACAGGCACAGAGAAGGTGCTAGCAGGGAATTCTCTGCCTGCCTTTCCCCAGTGCTCTGCAAGCTCTCCAGGACAACATAGAATCTGGGGCTCTGTGCTTTCTTTCGTTCTGAACAAGTGTGACTGTTTTCTGCACAAAAGCGATTCTGCCAAGCAATGTGAACACTTCTGCTTCCCAGGCACAGAGAAGGTGCTAGCAGGGAATTCTCTGCCTGCCTTTCCCCAGTGCTCTGCAAGCTCTCCAGGACAACATAGAATCTGGGGCTCTGTGCTTTCTTTCGTTCTGAACAAGTGTTAGTGTTTTCTGCACAAAAGCGATTCTGCGAAGCAATGTGAACACTTCTGCTTCCCAGGCACAGAGAAGGTGCTAGCAGGGAATTCTCTGCCTGCCTTTCCCCAGTGCTCTGCAAGCTCTCCAGGACAACATAGAATCTGGGGCTCTGTGCTTTCTTTTGTTCTGAACAAGTGTTAGTGTTTTCTGCACAAAAGCGATTCTGCCAAGCAATGTGAACACTTCTGCTTCCCAGGCACAGAGAAGGTGCTAGCAGGGAATTCTCTGCCTGCCTTTCCCCAGTGCTCTGCAAGCTCTCCAGGACAACATAGAATCTGGGGCTCTGTGCTTTCTTTCGTTCTGAACAAGTGTGACTGTTTTCTGCACAAAAGCGATTCTGCGAAGCAATGTGAACACTTCTGCTTCCCAGGCACAGAGAAGGTGCTAGCAGGGAATTCTCTGCCTGCCTTTCCCCAGTGCTCTGCAAGCTCTCCAGGACAACATAGAATCTGGGGCTCTGTTCTTTCTTTCGTTCTGAACAAGTGTTAGTGTTTTCTGCACAAAAGCGATTCTGCCAAGCAATGTGAACACTCCTGCTTCCCAGGCACAGAGAAGGTGCTAGCAGGGAATTCTCTGCCTGCCTTTCCCCAGTGCTCTGCAAGCTCTCCAGGACAACATAGAATCTGGGGCTCTGTGCTTTCTTTCGTTCTGAACAAGTGTTACTGTTTTCTGCACAAAAGCGATTCTGCCAAGCAATGTGAACAGGCACAGAGAAGGTGCTAGCAGGGAATTCTCTGCCTGCCTTTCCCCAGTGCTCTGCAAGCTCTCCAGGACAACATAGAATCTGGGGCTCTGTGCTTTCTTTCGTTCTGAACAAGTGTGACTGTTTTCTGCACAAAAGCGATTCTGCCAAGCAATGTGAACACTTCTGCTTCCCAGGCACAGAGAAGGTGCTAGCAGGGAATTCTCTGCCTGCCTTTCCCCAGTGCTCTGCAAGCTCTCCAGGACAACATAGAATCTGGGGCTCTGTGCTTTCTTTCGTTCTGAACAAGTGTTAGTGTTTTCTGCACAAAAGCGATTCTGCGAAGCAATGTGAACACTTCTGCTTCCCAGGCACAGAGAAGGTGCTAGCAGGGAATTCTCTGCCTGCCTTTCCCCAGTGCTCTGCAAGCTCTCCAGGACAACATAGAATCTGGGGCTCTGTGCTTTCTTTCGTTCTGAACAAGTGTTAGTGTTTTCTGCACAAAAGCGATTCTGCCAAGCAATGTGAACACTTCTGCTTCCCAGGCACAGAGAAGGTGCTAGCAGGGAATTCTCTGCCTGCCTTTCCCCAGTGCTCTGCAAGCTCTCCAGGACAACATAGAATCTGGGGCTCTGTGCTTTCTTTCGTTCTGAACAGGTGTTACTGTTTTCTGCACAAAAGCGATTCTGCGAAGCAATGTGAACAGGGACAGAGAAGGTGCTAGCAGGGAATTCTCTGCCTGCCTTTCCCCAGTGCTCTGCAAGCTCTCCAGGACAACATAGAATCTGGGGCTCTGTGCTTTCTTTCGTTCTGAACAAGTGTGACTGTTTTCTGCACAAAAGCGATTCTGCGAAGCAATGTGAACACTTCTGCTTCCCAGGCACAGAGAAGGTGCTAGCAGGGAATTCTCTGCCTGCCTTTCCCCAGTGCTCTGCAAGCTCTCCAGGACAACAGCAAATCTGGGGCTCTGTGCTTTCTTTCGTTCTGAACAAGTGTTAGTGTTTTCTGCACAAAAGCGATTCTGCCAAGCAATGTGAACAGGCACAGAGAAGGTGCTAGCAGGGAATTCTCTGCCTGCCTTTCCCCAGTGCTCTGCAAGCTCTCCAGGACAACATAGAATCTGGGGCTCTGTGCTTTCTTTCGTTCTGAACAAGTGTGACTGTTTTCTGCACAAAAGCGATTCTGCCAAGCAATGTGAACACTTCTGCTTCCCAGGCACAGAGAAGGTGCTAGCAGGGAATTCTCTGCCTGCCTTTCCCCAGTGCTCTGCAAGCTCTCCAGGACAACATAGAATCTGGGGCTCTGTGCTTTCTTTCGTTCTGAACAAGTGTTAGTGTTTTCTGCACAAAAGCGATTCTGCGAAGCAATGTGAACACTTCTGCTTCCCAGGCACAGAGAAGGTGCTAGCAGGGAATTCTCTGCCTGCCTTTCCCCAGTGCTCTGCAAGCTCTCCAGGACAACATAGAATCTGGGGCTCTGTGCTTTCTTTCGTTCTGAACAAGTGTTAGTGTTTTCTGCACAAAAGCGATTCTGCCAAGCAATGTGAACACTTCTGCTTCCCAGGCACAGAGAAGGTGCTAGCAGGGAATTCTCTGCCTGCCTTTCCCCAGTGCTCTGCAAGCTCTCCAGGACAACATAGAATCTGGGGCTCTGTGCTTTCTTTCGTTCTGAACAAGTGTTACTGTTTTCTGCACAAAAGCGATTCTGCCAAGCAATGTGAACACTTCTGCTTCCCAGGCACAGAGAAGGTGCTAGCAGGGAATTCTCTGCCTGCCTTTCCCCAGTGCTCTGCAAGCTCTCCAGGACAACATAAAATCTGGGGCTCTGTGCTTTCTTTCGTTCTGAACAAGTGTTAGTGTTTTCTGCACAAAAGCGATTCTGCGAAGCAATGTGAACACTTCTGCTTCCCAGGCACAGAGAAGGTGCTAGCAGGGAATTCTCTGCCTGCCTTTCCCCAGTGCTCTGCAAGCTCTCCAGGACAACATAGAATCTGGGGCTCTGTGCTTTCTTTCGTTCTGAACAAGTGTTAGTGTTTTCTGCACAAAAGCGATTCTGCGAAGCAATGTGAACAATTCTGCTTCCCAGGCACAGAGAAGGTGCTAGCAGGGAATTCTCTGCCTGCCTTTCCCCAGTGCTCTGCAAGCTCTCCAGGACAACATAGAATCTGGGGCTCTGTGCTTTCTTTCGTTCTGAACAAGTGTTAGTGTTTTCTGCACAAAAGCGATTCTGCCAAGCAATGTGAACAGTTCTGCTTCCCAGGCACAGAGAAGGTGCTAGCAGGGAATTCTCTGCCTGCCTTTCCCCAGTGCTCTGCAAGCTCTCCAGCACAACAGCAAATCTGGGGCTCTGTGCTTTCTTTCGTTCTGAACAAGTGTTAGTGTTTTCTGCACAAAAGCGATTCTGCGAAGCAATGTGAACAGGCACAGAGAAGGTGCTAGCAGGGAATTCTCTGCCTGCCTTTCCCCAGTGCTCTGCAAGCTCTCCAGGACAACATAGAATCTGGGGCTCTGTGCTTTCTTTCGTTCTGAACAAGTGTGACTGTTTTCTGCACAAAAGCGATTCTGCGAAGCAATGTGAACACTTCTGCTTCCCAGGCACAGAGAAGGTGCTAGCAGGGAATTCTCTGCCTGCCTTTCCCCAGTGCTCTGCAAGCTCTCCAGGACAACAGCAAATCTGGGGCTCTGTGCTTTCTTTCGTTCTGAACAAGTGTTAGTGTTTTCTGCACAAAAGCGATTCTGCCAAGCAATGTGAACAGGCACAGAGAAGGTGCTAGCAGGGAATTCTCTGCCTGCCTTTCCCCAGTGCTCTGCAAGCTCTCCAGGACAACATAGAATCTGGGGCTCTGTGCTTTCTTTCGTTCTGAACAAGTGTGACTGTTTTCTGCACAAAAGCGATTCTGCCAAGCAATGTGAACACTTCTGCTTCCCAGGCACAGAGAAGGTGCTAGCAGGGAATTCTCTGCCTGCCTTTCCCCAGTGCTCTGCAAGCTCTCCAGGACAACATAGAATCTGGGGCTCTGTGCTTTCTTTCGTTCTGAACAAGTGTTAGTGTTTTCTGCACAAAAGCGATTCTGCGAAGCAATGTGAACACTTCTGCTTCCCAGGCACAGAGAAGGTGCTAGCAGGGAATTCTCTGCCTGCCTTTCCCCAGTGCTCTGCAAGCTCTCCAGGACAACATAGAATCTGGGGCTCTGTGCTTTCTTTCGTTCTGAACAAGTGTTAGTGTTTTCTGCACAAAAGCGATTCTGCCAAGCAATGTGAACACTTCTGCTTCCCAGGCACAGAGAAGGTGCTAGCAGGGAATTCTCTGCCTGCCTTTCCCCAGTGCTCTGCAAGCTCTCCAGGACAACATAGAATCTGGGGCTCTGTGCTTTCTTTCGTTCTGAACAAGTGTTACTGTTTTCTGCACAAAAGCGATTCTGCCAAGCAATGTGAACACTTCTGCTTCCCAGGCACAGAGAAGGTGCTAGCAGGGAATTCTCTGCCTGCCTTTCCCCAGTGCTCTGCAAGCTCTCCAGGACAACATAAAATCTGGGGCTCTGTGCTTTCTTTCGTTCTGAACAAGTGTTAGTGTTTTCTGCACAAAAGCGATTCTGCGAAGCAATGTGAACACTTCTGCTTCCCAGGCACAGAGAAGGTGCTAGCAGGGAATTCTCTGCCTGCCTTTCCCCAGTGCTCTGCAAGCTCTCCAGGACAACATAAAATCTGGGGCTCTGTGCTTTCTTTCGTTCTGAACAAGTGTGACTGTTTTCTGCACAAAAGCGATTCTGCGAAGCAATGTGAACACTTCTGCTTCCCAGGCACAGAGAAGGTGCTAGCAGGGAATTCTCTGCCTGCCTTTCCCCAGTGCTCTGCAAGCTCTCCAGGACAACATAGAATCTGGGGCTCTGTGCTTTCTTTCGTTCTGAACAAGTGTTAGTGTTTTCTGCACAAAAGCGATTCTGCCAAGCAATGTGAACAATTCTGCTTCCCAGGCACAGAGAAGGTGCTAGCAGGGAATTCTCTGCCTGCCTTTCCCCAGTGCTCTGCAAGCTCTCCAGGACAACATAGAATCTGGGGCTCTGTGCTTTCTTTCGTTCTGAACAAGTGTGACTGTTTTCTGCACAAAAGCGATTCTGCGAAGCAATGTGAACACTTCTGCTTCCCAGGCACAGAGAAGGTGCTAGCAGGGAATTCTCTGCCTGCCTTTCCCCAGTGCTCTGCAAGCTCTCCAGGACAACATAGAATCTGGGGCTCTGTGCTTTCTTTCGTTCTGAACAAGTGTTAGTGTTTTCTGCACAAAAGCGATTCTGCCAAGCAATGTGAACACTTCTGCTTCCCAGGCACAGAGAAGGTGCTAGCAGGGAATTCTCTGCCTGCCTTTCCCCAGTGCTCTGCAAGCTCTCCAGGACAACATAGAATCTGGGGCTCTGTGCTTTCTTTCGTTCTGAACAAGTGTTACTGTTTTCTGCACAAAAGCGATTCTGCGAAGCAATGTGAACACTTCTGCTTCCCAGGCACAGAGAAGGTGCTAGCAGGGAATTCTCTGCCTGCCTTTCCCCAGTGCTCTGCAAGCTCTCCAGGACAACATAAAATCTGGGGCTCTGTGCTTTCTTTCGTTCTGAACAAGTGTTAGTGTTTTCTGCACAAAAGCGATTCTGCGAAGCAATGTGAACACTTCTGCTTCCCAGGCACAGAGAAGGTGCTAGCAGGGAATTCTCTGCCTGCCTTTCCCCAGTGCTCTGCAAGCTCTCCAGGACAACATAAAATCTGGGGCTCTGTGCTTTCTTTTGTTCTGAACAAGTGTTAGTGTTTTCTGCACAAAAGCGATTCTGCGAAGCAATGTGAACAGGCACAGAGAAGGTTCTAGAAGGGAATTCTCTGCCTGCCTTTCCCCAGTGCTCTGCAAGCTCTCCAGCACAACAGCAAATCTGGGGCTCTGTGCTTTCTTTCGTTCTGAACAAGTGTTAGTGTTTTCTGCACAAAAGCGATTCTGCGAAGCAATGTGAACACTTCTGCTTCCCAGGCACAGAGAAGGTGCTAGCAGGGAATTCTCTGCCTGCCTTTCCCCAGTGCTCTGCAAGCTCTCCAGGACAACATAAAATCTGGGGCTCTGTGCTTTCTTTCGTTCTGAACAAGTGTTAGTGTTTTCTGCACAAAAGCGATTCTGCGAAGCAATGTGAACACTTCTGCTTCCCAGGCACAGAGAAGGTGCTAGCAGGGAATTCTCTGCCTGCCTTTCCCCAGTGCTCTGCAAGCTCTCCAGGACAACATAAAATCTGGGGCTCTGTGCTTTCTTTCGTTCTGAACAAGTGTTACTGTTTTCTGCACAAAAGCGATTCTGCGAAGCAATGTGAACACTTCTGCTTCCCAGGCACAGAGAAGGTGCTAGCAGGGAATTCTCTGCCTGCCTTTCCCCAGTGCTCTGCAAGCTCTCCAGGACAACATAAAATCTGGGGCTCTGTGCTTTCTTTTGTTCTGAACAAGTGTTAGTGTTTTCTGCACAAAAGCGATTCTGCGAAGCAATGTGAACAGGCACAGAGAAGGTGCTAGCAGGGAATTCTCTGCCTGCCTTTCCCCAGTGCTCTGCAAGCTCTCCAGCACAACAGCAAATCTGGGGCTCTGTGCTTTCTTTCGTTCTGAACAAGTGTTAGTGTTTTCTGCACAAAAGCGATTCTGCGAAGCAATGTGAACACTTCTGCTTCCCAGGCACAGAGAAGGTGCTAGCAGGGAATTCTCTGCCTGCCTTTCCCCAGTGCTGTGCAAGCTCTCCAGGACAACAGCAAATCTGGGGCTCTGTGCTTTCTTTCGTTCTGAACAAGTGTTAGTGTTTTCTGCACAAAAGCGATTCTGCCAAGCAATGTGAACACTTCTGCTTCCCAGGCACAGAGAATGTGCTAGCAGGGAATTCTCTGCCTGCCTTTCCCCAGTGCTCTGCAAGCTCTCCAGGACAACAGCAAATCTGGGGCTCTGTGCTTTCTTTCGTTCTGAACAAGTGTTAGTGTTTTCTGCACAAAAGCGATTCTGCCAAGCAATGTGAACACTTCTGCTTCCCAGGCACAGAGAATGTGCTAGCAGGGAATTCTCTGCCTGCCTTTCCCCAGTGCTCTGCAAGCTCTCCAGGACAACATAGAATCTGGGGCTCTGTGCTTTCTTTCGTTCTGAACAGGTGTTACTGTTTTCTGCACAAAAGCGATTCTGCCAAGCAATGTGAAGAGGCACAGAGAAGGTGCTAGCAGGGAATTCTCTGCCTGCCTTTCCCCAGTGCTCTGCAAGCTCTCCAGGACAACATAGAATCTGGGGCTCTGTGCTTTCTTTCGTTCTGAACAAGTGTGACTGTTTTCTGCACAAAAGCGATTCTGCCAAGCAATGTGAACACTTCTGCTTCCCAGGCACAGAGAAGGTGCTAGCAGGGAATTCTCTGCCTGCCTTTCCCCAGTGCTCTGCAAGCTCTCCAGGACAACATAGAATCTGGGGCTCTGTGCTTTCTTTCGTTCTGAACAAGTGTTAGTGTTTTCTGCACAAAAGCGATTCTGCGAAGCAATGTGAACACTTCTGCTTCCCAGGCACAGAGAAGGTGCTAGCAGGGAATTCTCTGCCTGCCTTTCCCCAGTGCTCTGCAAGCTCTCCAGGACAACATAGAATCTGGGGCTCTGTGCTTTCTTTCGTTCTGAACAAGTGTTAGTGTTTTCTGCACAAAAGCGATTCTGCCAAGCAATGTGAACACTTCTGCTTCCCAGGCACAGAGAAGGTGCTAGCAGGGAATTCTCTGCCTGCCTTTCCCCAGTGCTCTGCAAGCTCTCCAGGACAACATAGAATCTGGGGCTCTGTGCTTTCTTTCGTTCTGAACAAGTGTTACTGTTTTCTGCACAAAAGCGATTCTGCCAAGCAATGTGAACACTTCTGCTTCCCAGGCACAGAGAAGGTGCTAGCAGGGCATTCTCTGCCTGCCTTTCCCCAGTGCTCTGCAAGCTCTCCAGGACAACATAAAATCTGGGGCTCTGTGCTTTCTTTCGTTCTGAACAAGTGTTAGTGTTTTCTGCACAAAAGCGATTCTGCGAAGCAATGTGAACACTTCTGCTTCCCAGGCACAGAGAAGGTGCTAGCAGGGAATTCTCTGCCTGCCTTTCCCCAGTGCTCTGCAAGCTCTCCAGGACAACATAAAATCTGGGGCTCTGTGCTTTCTTTCGTTCTGAACAAGTGTGACTGTTTTCTGCACAAAAGCGATTCTGCGAAGCAATGTGAACACTTCTGCTTCCCAGGCACAGAGAAGGTGCTAGCAGGGAATTCTCTGCCTGCCTTTCCCCAGTGCTCTGCAAGCTCTCCAGGACAACATAGAATCTGGGGCTCTGTGCTTTCTTTCGTTCTGAACAAGTGTTAGTGTTTTCTGCACAAAAGCGATTCTGCCAAGCAATGTGAACAATTCTGCTTCCCAGGCACAGAGAAGGTGCTAGCAGGGAATTCTCTGCCTGCCTTTCCCCAGTGCTCTGCAAGCTCTCCAGGACAACATAGAATCTGGGGCTCTGTGCTTTCTTTCGTTCTGAACAAGTGTGACTGTTTTCTGCACAAAAGCGATTCTGCGAAGCAATGTGAACACTTCTGCTTCCCAGGCACAGAGAAGGTGCTAGCAGGGAATTCTCTGCCTGCCTTTCCCCAGTGCTCTGCAAGCTCTCCAGGACAACATAGAATCTGGGGCTCTGTGCTTTCTTTCGTTCTGAACAAGTGTTAGTGTTTTCTGCACAAAAGCGATTCTGCCAAGCAATGTGAACAATTCTGCTTCCCAGGCACAGAGAAGGTGCTAGCAGGGAATTCTCTGCCTGCCTTTCCCCAGTGCTCTGCAAGCTCTCCAGGACAACAGCAAATCTGGGGCTCTGTGCTTTCTTTCGTTCTGAACAAGTGTTAGTGTTTTCTGCACAAAAGCGATTCTGCCAAGCAATGTGAACACTTCTGCTTCCCAGGCACAGAGAAGGTGCTAGCAGGGAATTCTCTGCCTGCCTTTCCCCAGTGCTCTGCAAGCTCTCCAGGACAACATAGAATCTGGGGCTCTGTGCTTTCTTTCGTTCTGAACAAGTGTGACTGTTTTCTGCACAAAAGCGATTCTGCGAAGCAATGTGAACACTTCTGCTTCCCAGGCACAGAGAAGGTGCTAGCAGGGAATTCTCTGCCTGCCTTTCCCCAGTGCTCTGCAAGCTCTCCAGGACAACAGCAAATCTGGGGCTCTGTGCTTTCTTTCGTTCTGAACAAGTGTTAGTGTTTTCTGCACAAAAGCGATTCTGCCAAGCAATGTGAACAGGCACAGAGAAGGTGCTAGCAGGGAATTCTCTGCCTGCCTTTCCCCAGTGCTCTGCAAGCTCTCCAGGACAACATAGAATCTGGGGCTCTGTGCTTTCTTTCGTTCTGAACAAGTGTGACTGTTTTCTGCACAAAAGCGATTCTGCGAAGCAATGTGAACACTTCTGCTTCCCAGGCACAGAGAAGGTGCTAGCAGGGAATTCTCTGCCTGCCTTTCCCCAGTGCTCTGCAAGCTCTCCAGGACAACATAGAATCTGGGGCTCTGTGCTTTCTTTCGTTCTGAACAAGTGTTAGTGTTTTCTGCACAAAAGCGATTCTGCGAAGCAATGTGAACACTTCTGCTTCCCAGGCACAGAGAAGGTGCTAGCAGGGAATTCTCTGCCTGCCTTTCCCCAGTGCTCTGCAAGCTCTCCAGGACAACATAGAATCTGGGGCTCTGTGCTTTCTTTCGTTCTGAACAAGTGTTAGTGTTTTCTGCACAAAAGCGATTCTGCCAAGCAATGTGAACACTTCTGCTTCCCAGGCACAGAGAAGGTGCTAGCAGGGAATTCTCTGCCTGCCTTTCCCCAGTGCTCTGCAAGCTCTCCAGGACAACATAGAATCTGGGGCTCTGTGCTTTCTTTCGTTCTGAACAAGTGTTACTGTTTTCTGCACAAAAGCGATTCTGCCAAGCAATGTGAACACTTCTGCTTCCCAGGCACAGAGAAGGTGCTAGCAGGGAATTCTCTGCCTGCCTTTCCCCAGTGCTCTGCAAGCTCTCCAGGACAACATAAAATCTGGGGCTCTGTGCTTTCTTTCGTTCTGAACAAGTGTTAGTGTTTTCTGCACAAAAGCGATTCTGCGAAGCAATGTGAACACTTCTGCTTCCCAGGCACAGAGAAGGTGCTAGCAGGGAATTCTCTGCCTGCCTTTCCCCAGTGCTCTGCAAGCTCTCCAGGACAACATAAAATCTGGGGCTCTGTGCTTTCTTTCGTTCTGAACAAGTGTGACTGTTTTCTGCACAAAAGCGATTCTGCGAAGCAATGTGAACACTTCTGCTTCCCAGGCACAGAGAAGGTGCTAGCAGGGAATTCTCTGCCTGCCTTTCCCCAGTGCTCTGCAAGCTCTCCAGGACAACATAGAATCTGGGGCTCTGTGCTTTCTTTCGTTCTGAACAAGTGTTAGTGTTTTCTGCACAAAAGCGATTCTGCCAAGCAATGTGAACAATTCTGCTTCCCAGGCACAGAGAAGGTGCTAGCAGGGAATTCTCTGCCTGCCTTTCCCCAGTGCTCTGCAAGCTCTCCAGGACAACATAGAATCTGGGGCTCTGTGCTTTCTTTCGTTCTGAACAAGTGTGACTGTTTTCTGCACAAAAGCGATTCTGCGAAGCAATGTGAACACTTCTGCTTCCCAGGCACAGAGAAGGTGCTAGCAGGGAATTCTCTGCCTGCCTTTCCCCAGTGCTCTGCAAGCTCTCCAGGACAACATAGAATCTGGGGCTCTGTGCTTTCTTTCGTTCTGAACAAGTGTTAGTGTTTTCTGCACAAAAGCGATTCTGCCAAGCAATGTGAACACTTCTGCTTCCCAGGCACAGAGAAGGTGCTAGCAGGGAATTCTCTGCCTGCCTTTCCCCAGTGCTCTGCAAGCTCTCCAGGACAACATAGAATCTGGGGCTCTGTGCTTTCTTTCGTTCTGAACAAGTGTTACTGTTTTCTGCACAAAAGCGATTCTGCGAAGCAATGTGAACACTTCTGCTTCCCAGGCACAGAGAAGGTGCTAGCAGGGAATTCTCTGCCTGCCTTTCCCCAGTGCTCTGCAAGCTCTCCAGGACAACATAAAATCTGGGGCTCTGTGCTTTCTTTCGTTCTGAACAAGTGTTAGTGTTTTCTGCACAAAAGCGATTCTGCGAAGCAATGTGAACACTTCTGCTTCCCAGGCACAGAGAAGGTGCTAGCAGGGAATTCTCTGCCTGCCTTTCCCCAGTGCTCTGCAAGCTCTCCAGGACAACATAAAATCTGGGGCTCTGTGCTTTCTTTTGTTCTGAACAAGTGTTAGTGTTTTCTGCACAAAAGCGATTCTGCGAAGCAATGTGAACAGGCACAGAGAAGGTTCTAGAAGGGAATTCTCTGCCTGCCTTTCCCCAGTGCTCTGCAAGCTCTCCAGCACAACAGCAAATCTGGGGCTCTGTGCTTTCTTTCGTTCTGAACAAGTGTGACTGTTTTCTGCACAAAAGCGATTCTGCGAAGCAATGTGAACACTTCTGCTTCCCAGGCACAGAGAAGGTGCTAGCAGGGAATTCTCTGCCTGCCTTTCCCCAGTGCTCTGCAAGCTCTCCAGGACAACAGCAAATCTGGGGCTCTGTGCTTTCTTTCGTTCTGAACAAGTGTTACTGTTTTCTGCACAAAAGCGATTCTGCGAAGCAATGTGAACACTTCTGCTTCCCAGGCACAGAGAAGGTGCTAGCAGGGAATTCTCTGCCTGCCTTTCCCCAGTGCTCTGCAAGCTCTCCAGGACAACATAAAATCTGGGGCTCTGTGCTTTCTTTCGTTCTGAACAAGTGTTAGTGTTTTCTGCACAAAAGCGATTCTGCGAAGCAATGTGAACACTTCTGCTTCCCAGGCACAGAGAAGGTGCTAGCAGGGAATTCTCTGCCTGCCTTTCCCCAGTGCTCTGCAAGCTCTCCAGGACAACATAAAATCTGGGGCTCTGTGCTTTCTTTTGTTCTGAACAAGTGTTAGTGTTTTCTGCACAAAAGCGATTCTGCGAAGCAATGTGAACAGGCACAGAGAAGGTTCTAGAAGGGAATTCTCTGCCTGCCTTTCCCCAGTGCTCTGCAAGCTCTCCAGCACAACAGCAAATCTGGGGCTCTGTGCTTTCTTTCGTTCTGAACAAGTGTTAGTGTTTTCTGCACAAAAGCGATTCTGCGAAGCAATGTGAACACTTCTGCTTCCCAGGCACAGAGAAGGTGCTAGCAGGGAATTCTCTGCCTGCCTTTCCCCAGTGCTGTGCAAGCTCTCCAGGACAACAGCAAATCTGGGACTCTGTGCTTTCTTTCGTTCTGAACAAGTGTTAGTGTTTTCTGCACAAAAGCGATTCTGCCAAGCAATGTGAACACTTCTGCTTCCCAGGCACAGAGAATGTGCTAGCAGGGAATTCTCTGCCTGCCTTTCCCCAGTGCTCTGCAAGCTCTCCAGGACAACAGCAAATCTGGGGCTCTGTGCTTTCTTTCGTTCTGAACAAGTGTTAGTGTTTTCTGCACAAAAGCGATTCTGCCAAGCAATGTGAACACTTCTGCTTCCCAGGCACAGAGAATGTGCTAGCAGGGAATTCTCTGCCTGCCTTTCCCCAGTGCTCTGCAAGCTCTCCAGGACAACATAGAATCTGGGGCTCTGTGCTTTCTTTCGTTCTGAACAGGTGTTACTGTTTTCTGCACAAAAGCGATTCTGCCAAGCAATGTGAAGAGGCACAGAGAAGGTGCTAGCAGGGAATTCTCTGCCTGCCTTTCCCCAGTGCTCTGCAAGCTCTCCAGGACAACATAAAATCTGGGGCTCTGTGCTTTCTTTCGTTCTGAACAAGTGTGACTGTTTTCTGCACAAAAGCGATTCTGCGAAGCAATGTGAACAGGGACAGAGAAGGTGCTAGCAGGGAATACTCTGCCTGCCTTTCCCCAGTGCTCTGCAAGCTCTCCAGGACAACAGCAAATCTGGGGCTCTGTGCTTTCTTTCGTTCTGAACAAGTGTGACTGTTTTCTGCACAAAAGCGATTCTGCGAAGCAATGTGAACAGTTCTGCTTCCCAGGCACAGAGAAGGTGCTAGCAGGGAATTCTCTGCCTGCCTTTCCCCAGTGCTCTGCAAGCTCTCCAGGACAACATAAAATCTGGGGCTCTGTGCTTTCTTTCGTTCTGAACAAGTGTTACTGTTTTCTGCACAACAGCGATTCTGCGAAGCAATGTGAACAGGCACAGAGAAGGTGCTAGCAGGGAATTCTCTGCCTGCCTTTCCCCAGTGCTCTGCAAGCTCTCCAGGACAACATAAAATCTGGGGCTCTGTGCTTTCTTTCGTTCTGAACAAGTGTGACTGTTTTCTGCACAAAAGCGATTCTGCGAAGCAATGTGAACACTTCTGCTTCCCAGGCACAGAGAAGGTGCTAGCAGGGAATTCTCTGCCTGCCTTTCCCCAGTGCTCTGCAAGCTCTCCAGGACAACATAAAATCTGGGGCTCTGTGCTTTCTTTTGTTCTGAACAAGTGTTAGTGTTTTCTGCACAAAAGCGATTCTGCGAAGCAATGTGAACAGGCACAGAGAAGGTTCTAGAAGGGAATTCTCTGCCTGCCTTTCCCCAGTGCTCTGCAAGCTCTCCAGCACAACAGCAAATCTGGGGCTCTGTGCTTTCTTTCGTTCTGAACAAGTGTTAGTGTTTTCTGCACAAAAGCGATTCTGCGAAGCAATGTGAACACTTCTGCTTCCCAGGCACAGAGAAGGTGCTAGCAGGGAATTCTCTGCCTGCCTTTCCCCAGTGCTGTGCAAGCTCTCCATGACAACAGCAAATCTGGGACTCTGTGCTTTCTTTCGTTCTGAACAAGTGTTAGTGTTTTCTGCACAAAAGCGATTCTGCCAAGCAATGTGAACACTTCTGCTTCCCAGGCACAGAGAATGTGCTAGCAGGGAATTCTCTGCCTGCCTTTCCCCAGTGCTCTGCAAGCTCTCCAGGACAACAGCAAATCTGGGGCTCTGTGCTTTCTTTCGTTCTGAACAAGTGTTAGTGTTTTCTGCACAAAAGCGATTCTGCCAAGCAATGTGAACACTTCTGCTTCCCAGGCACAGAGAATGTGCTAGCAGGGAATTCTCTGCCTGCCTTTCCCCAGTGCTCTGCAAGCTCTCCAGGACAACATAGAATCTGGGGCTCTGTGCTTTCTTTCGTTCTGAACAGGTGTTACTGTTTTCTGCACAAAAGCGATTCTGCCAAGCAATGTGAAGAGGCACAGAGAAGGTGCTAGCAGGGAATTCTCTGCCTGCCTTTCCCCAGTGCTCTGCAAGCTCTCCAGGACAACAGCAAATCTGGGGCTCTGTGCTTTCTTTCGTTCTGAACAAGTGTTACTGTTTTCTGCACAAAAGTGATTCTGCGAAGCAATGTGAACAGGCACAGAGAAGGTGCTAGCAGGGAATTCTCTGCCTGCCTTTCCCCAGTGCTCTGCAAGCTCTCCAGGACAACATCAAATCTGGGGCTCTGTGCTTTCTTTCGTTCTGAACAAGTGTGACTGTTTTCTGCACAAAAGCGATTCTGCGAAGCAATGTGAACACTTCTGCTTCCCAAGCACAGAGATGGTGCTAGCAGGGAATTCTCTGCCTGCCTTTCCTCAGGGCTCTGCAAGCTCTCCAGGACAACATAAAATCTGGGGCTCTGTGCTTTCTTTCGTTCTGAACAAGTGTGACTGTTTTCTGCACAAAAGCGATTCTTGCGAAGCAATGTGAACAGGGACAGAGAAGGTGCTAGCAGGGAATACTCTGCCTGCCTTTCCCCAGTGCTCTGCAAGCTCTCCAGGACAACAGCAAATCTGGGGCTCTGTGCTTTCTTTCGTTCTGAACAAGTGTTACTGTTTTCTGCACAAAAGCGATTCTGCGAAGCAATGTGAACAGTTCTGCTTCCCAGGCACAGAGAAGGTGCTAGCAGGGAATTCTCTGCCTGCCTTTCCCCAGTGCTCTGCAAGCTCTCCAGGACAACATAAAATCTGGGGCTCTGTGCTTTCTTTCGTTCTGAACAAGTGTTACTGTTTTCTGCACAACAGCGATTCTGCGAAGCAATGTGAACAGGCACAGAGAAGGTGCTAGCAGGGAATTCTCTGCCTGCCTTTCCCCAGTGCTCTGCAAGCTCTCCAGGACAACATAAAATCTGGGGCTCTGTGCTTTCTTTCGTTCTGAACAAGTGTGACTGTTTTCTGCACAAAAGCGATTCTGCGAAGCAATGTGAACACTTCTGCTTCCCAGGCACAGAGAAGTTGCTAGCAGGGAATTCTCTTCCTGCCTTTCCCCAGTGCTCTGCAAGCTCTCCAGGACAACATAAAATCTGGGGCTCTGTGCTTTCTTTTGTTCTGAACAAGTGTTAGTGTTTTCTGCACAAAAGCGATTCTGCGAAGCAATGTGAACACTTCTGCTTCCCAGGCACAGAGAAGGTGCTAGCAGGGAATTCTCTGCCTGCCTTTCCCCAGTGCTCTGCAAGCTCTCCAGGACAACAGCAAATCTGGGGCTCTGTGCTTTCTTTCGTTCTGAACAAGTGTTAGTGTTTTCTGCACAAAAGCGATTCTGCCAAGCAATGTGAACACTTCTGCTTCCCAGGCACAGAGAAGGTGCTAGCAGGGAATTCTCTGCCTGCCTTTCCCCAGTGCTCTGCAAGCTCTCCAGGACAACATAGAATCTGGGGCTTTGTGCTTTCTTTCGTTCTGAACAAGTGTTACTGTTTTCTGCACAAAAGCGATTCTGCGAAGCAATGTGAACAGGCACAGAGAAGGTACTAGCAGGGAATTCTCTGCCTGCCTTTCCCCAGTGCTCTGCAAGCTCTCCAGGACAACATAGAATCTGGGGCTCTGTGCTTTCTTTCGTTCTGAACAAGTGTTAGTGTTTTCTGCACAAAAGCGATTCTGCGAAGCAATGTGAACACTTCTGCTTCCCAGGCACAGAGAAGGTGCTAGCAGGGAATTCTCTGCCTGCCTTTCCCCAGTGCTCTGCAAGCTCTCCAGGACAACATAAAATCTGGGGCTCTGTGCTTTCTTTCGTTCTGAACAAGTGTTAGTGTTTTCTGCACAAAAGCGATTCTGCGAAGCAATGTGAACACTTCTGCTTCCCAGGCACAGAGAAGGTGCTAGCAGGGAATTCTCTGCCTGCCTTTCCACAGTGCTCTGCAAGCTCTCCAGCACAACATAGAATCTGGGGCTCTGTGCTTTCTTTCGTTCTGAACAAGTGTGACTGTTTTCTGCACAAAAGCGATTCTGCGAAGCAATGTGAACAGGCACAGAGAAGGTGCTAGCAGGGAATTCTCTGCCTGCCTTTCCCCAGTGCTCTGCAAGCTCTCCAGGACAACAGCAAATCTGGGGCTCTGTGCTTTCTTTCGTTCTGAAGAAGTGTTACTGTTTTCTGCACAAAAGTGATTCTGCCAAGCAATGTGAACAGGCACAGAGAAGGTGCTAGCAGGGAATTCTCTGCCTGCCTTTCCCCAGTGCTCTGCAAGCTCTCCAGGACAACATCAAATCTGGGGCTCTGTGCTTTCTTTCGTTCTGAACAAGTGTTAGTGTTTTCTGCACAAAAGCGATTCTGCGAAGCAATGTGAACACTTCTGCTTCCCAGGCACAGAGAAGGTGCTAGCAGGGAATTCTCTGCCTGCCTTTCCTCAGGGCTCTGCAAGCTCTCCAGGACAACATAAAATCTGGGGCTCTGTGCTTTCTTTCGTTCTGAACAAGTGTGACTGTTTTCTGCACAAAAGCGATTCTGCGAAGCAATGTGAACAGGTACAGAGAAGGTGCTAGCAGGGAATTCTCTGCCTGCCTTTCCCCAGTGCTCTGCAAGCTCTCCAGGACAACAGCAAATCTGGGGCTCTGTGCTTTCTTTCGTTCTGAACAAGTGTTACTGTTTTCTGCACAAAAGCGATTCTGCGAAGCAATGTGAACACTTCTGCTTCCCAGGCACAGAGAAGGTGCTAGCAGGGAATTCTCTGCCTGCCTTTCCCCAGTGCTCTGCAAGCTCTCCAGGACAACAGCAAATCTGGGGCTCTGTGCTTTCTTTCGTTCTGAACAAGTGTTACTGTTTTCTGCACAACAGCGATTCTGCGAAGCAATGTGAACAGGCACAGAGAAGGTGCTAGCAGGGAATTCTCTGCCTGCCTTTCCCCAGTGCTCTGCAAGCTCTCCAGGACAACATAAAATCTGGGGCTCTGTGCTTTCTTTCGTTCTGAACAAGTGTGACTGTTTTCTGCACAAAAGCGATTCTGCGAAGCAATGTGAACACTTCTGCTTCCCAGGCACAGAGAAGTTGCTAGCAGGGAATTCTCTGCCTGCCTTTCCCCAGTGCTCTGCAAGCTCTCCAGGACAACATAAAATCTGGGGCTCTGTGCTTTCTTTCGTTCTGAACAAGTGTGACTGTTTTCTGCACAAAAGCGATTCTGCGAAGCAATGTGAACAGGCACAGAGAAGGTGCTAGCAGGGAATTCTCTGCCTGCCTTTCCCCAGTGCTCTGCAAGCTCTCCAGCACAACAGCAAATCTGGGGCTCTGTGCTTTCTTTCGTTCTGAACAAGTGTTAGTGTTTTCTGCACAAAAGCGATTCTGCCAAGCAATGTGAACACTTCTGCTTCCCAGGCACAGAGAATGTGCTAGCAGGGAATTCTCTGCCTGCCTTTCCCCAGTGCTCTGCAAGCTCTCCAGGACAACATAGAATCTGGGGCTTTGTGCTTTCTTTCTTTCTGAACAAGTGTTACTGTTTTCTGCACAAAAGCGATTCTGCGAAGCAATGTGAACAGGCACAGAGAAGGTACTAGCAGGGAATTCTCTGCCTGCCTTTCCCCAGTGCTCTGCAAGCTCTCCAGGACAACAGCAAATCTGGGGCTCTGTGCTTTCTTTCGTTCTGAACAAGTGTTAGTGTTTTCTGCACAAAAGCGATTCTGCGAAGCAATGTGAACACTTCTGCTTCCCAGGCACAGAGAAGGTGCTAGCAGGGAATTCTCTGCCTGCCTTTCCCCAGTGCTCTGCAAGCTCTCCAGGACAACATAAAATCTGGGGCTCTGTGCTTTCTTTCGTTCTGAACAAGTGTTAGTGTTTTCTGCACAAAAGCGATTCTGCGAAGCAATGTGAACACTTCTGCTTCCCAGGCACAGAGAAGGTGCTAGCAGGGAATTCTCTGCCTGCCTTTCCCCAGTGCTGTGCAAGCTCTCCAGGACAACAGCAAATCTGGGGCTCTGTGCTTTCTTTCGTTCTGAACAAGTGTTAGTGTTTTCTGCACAAAAGCGATTCTGCCAAGCAATGTGAACACTTCTGCTTCCCAGGCACAGAGAATGTGCTAGCAGGGAATTCTCTGCCTGCCTTTCCCCAGTGCTCTGCAAGCTCTCCAGGACAACATAGAATCTGGGGCTCTGTGCTTTCTTTCGTTCTGAACAGGTGTTACTGTTTTCTGCACAAAAGCGATTCTGCCAAGCAATGTGAAGAGGCACAGAGAAGGTGCTAGCAGGGAATTCTCTGCCTGCCTTTCCCCAGTGCTCTGCAAGCTCTCCAGGACAACATAAAATCTGGGGCTCTGTGCTTTCTTTCGTTCTGAACAAGTGTTAATGTTTTCTGCACAAAAGTGATTCTGCGAAGCAATGTGAACAGGCACAGAGAAGGTGCTAGCAGGGAATTCTCTGCCTGCCTTTCCCCAGTGCTCTGCAAGCTCTCCAGGACAACATCAAATCTGGGGCTCTGTGCTTTCTTTCGTTCTGAACAAGTGTGACTGTTTTCTGCACAAAAGCGATTCTGCGAAGCAATGTGAACACTTCTGCTTCCCAGGCACAGAGAAGGTGCTAGCAGGGAATTCTCTGCCTGCCTTTCCTCAGGGCTCTGCAAGCTCTCCAGGACAACATAAAATCTGGGGCTCTGTGCTTTCTTTCGTTCTGAACAAGTGTGACTGTTTTCTGCACAACAGCGATTCTGCGAAGCAATGTGAACAGGCACAGAGAAGGTGCTAGCAGGGAATTCTCTGCCTGCCTTTCCCCAGTGCTCTGCAAGCTCTCCAGCACAACAGCAAATCTGGGGCTCTGTGCTTTCTTTCGTTCTGAACAAGTGTGACTGTTTTCTTCACAAAAGCGATTCTGCGAAGCAATGTGAACACTTCTGCTTCCCAGGCACAGAGAAGTTGCTAGCAGGGAATTCTCTGCCTGCCTTTCCCCAGTGCTCTGCAAGCTCTCCAGGACAACATAGAATCTGGGGCTTTGTGCTTTCTTTCTTTCTGAACAAGTGTTACTGTTTTCTGCACAAAAGCGATTCTGCGAAGCAATGTGAACAGGCACAGAGAAGGTACTAGCAGGGAATTCTCTGCCTGCCTTTCCCCAGTGCTCTGCAAGCTCTCCAGGACAACAGCAAATCTGGGGCTCTGTGCTTTCTTTCGTTCTGAACAAGTGTTAGTGTTTTCTGCACAAAAGCGATTCTGCGAAGCAATGTGAACACTTCTGCTTCCCAGGCACAGAGAAGGTGCTAGCAGGGAATTCTCTGCCTGCCTTTCCCCAGTGCTCTGCAAGCTCTCCAGGACAACATAAAATCTGGGGCTCTGTGCTTTCTTTCGTTCTGAACAAGTGTTAGTGTTTTCTGCACAAAAGCGATTCTGCGAAGCAATGTGAACACTTCTGCTTCCCAGGCACAGAGAAGGTGCTAGCAGGGAATTCTCTGCCTGCCTTTCCCCAGTGCTGTGCAAGCTCTCCAGGACAACAGCAAATCTGGGGCTCTGTGCTTTCTTTCGTTCTGAACAAGTGTTAGTGTTTTCTGCACAAAAGCGATTCTGCCAAGCAATGTGAACACTTCTGCTTCCCAGGCACAGAGAATGTGCTAGCAGGGAATTCTCTGCCTGCCTTTCCCCAGTGCTCTGCAAGCTCTCCAGGACAACATAGAATCTGGGGCTCTGTGCTTTCTTTCGTTCTGAACAGGTGTTACTGTTTTCTGCACAAAAGCGATTCTGCCAAGCAATGTGAAGAGGCACAGAGAAGGTGCTAGCAGGGAATTCTCTGCCTGCCTTTCCCCAGTGCTCTGCAAGCTCTCCAGGACAACATAAAATCTGGGGCTCTGTGCTTTCTTTCGTTCTGAACAAGTGTTAATGTTTTCTGCACAAAAGTGATTCTGCGAAGCAATGTGAACAGGCACAGAGAAGGTGCTAGCAGGGAATTCTCTGCCTGCCTTTCCCCAGTGCTCTGCAAGCTCTCCAGGACAACAGCAAATCTGGGGCTCTGTGCTTTCTTTCGTTCTGAACAAGTGTGACTGTTTTCTGCACAAAAGCGATTCTGCGAAGCAATGTGAACACTTCTGCTTCCCAGGCACAGAGAAGGTGCTAGCAGGGAATTCTCTGCCTGCCTTTCCTCAGGGCTCTGCAAGCTCTCCAGGACAACATAAAATCTGGGGCTCTGTGCTTTCTTTCGTTCTGAACAAGTGTGACTGTTTTCTGCACAAAAGCGATTCTGCGAAGCAATGTGAACAGGGACAGAGAAGGTGCTAGCAGGGAATACTCTGCCTGCCTTTCCCCAGTGCTCTGCAAGCTCTCCAGGACAACAGCAAATCTGGGGCTCTGTGCTTTCTTTCGTTCTGAACAAGTGTTACTGTTTTCTGCACAAAAGCGATTCTGCGAAGCAATGTGAACAGTTCTGCTTCCCAGGCACAGAGAAGGTGCTAGCAGGGAATTCTCTGCCTGCCTTTCCCCAGTGCTCTGCAAGCTCTCCAGGACAACAGCAAATCTGGGGCTCTGTGCTTTCTTTCGTTCTGAACAAGTGTTACTGTTTTCTGCACAACAGCGATTCTGCGAAGCAATGTGAACAGGCACAGAGAAGGTGCTAGCAGGGAATTCTCTGCCTGCCTTTCCCCAGTGCTCTGCAAGCTCTCCAGCACAACAGCAAATCTGGGGCTCTGTGCTTTCTTTCGTTCTGAACAAGTGTGACTGTTTTCTTCACAAAAGCGATTCTGCGAAGCAATGTGAACACTTCTGCTTCCCAGGCACAGAGAAGTTGCTAGCAGGGAATTCTCTGCCTGCCTTTCCCCAGTGCTCTGCAAGCTCTCCAGGACAACATAGAATCTGGGGCTTTGTGCTTTCTTTCTTTCTGAACAAGTGTTACTGTTTTCTGCACAAAAGCGATTCTGCGAAGCAATGTGAACAGGCACAGAGAAGGTACTAGCAGGGAATTCTCTGCCTGCCTTTCCCCAGTGCTCTGCAAGCTCTCCAGGACAACAGCAAATCTGGGGCTCTGTGCTTTCTTTCGTTCTGAACAAGTGTTAGTGTTTTCTGCACAAAAGCGATTCTGCGAAGCAATGTGAACACTTCTGCTTCCCAGGCACAGAGAAGGTGCTAGCAGGGAATTCTCTGCCTGCCTTTCCCCAGTGCTCTGCAAGCTCTCCAGGACAACATAAAATCTGGGGCTCTGTGCTTTCTTTCGTTCTGAACAAGTGTTAGTGTTTTCTGCACAAAAGCGATTCTGCGAAGCAATGTGAACACTTCTGCTTCCCAGGCACAGAGAAGGTGCTAGCAGGGAATTCTCTGCCTGCCTTTCCCCAGTGCTGTGCAAGCTCTCCAGGACAACAGCAAATCTGGGGCTCTGTGCTTTCTTTCGTTCTGAACAAGTGTTAGTGTTTTCTGCACAAAAGCGATTCTGCCAAGCAATGTGAACACTTCTGCTTCCCAGGCACAGAGAATGTGCTAGCAGGGAATTCTCTGCCTGCCTTTCCCCAGTGCTCTGCAAGCTCTCCAGGACAACATAGAATCTGGGGCTCTGTGCTTTCTTTCGTTCTGAACAGGTGTTACTGTTTTCTGCACAAAAGCGATTCTGCCAAGCAATGTGAAGAGGCACAGAGAAGGTGCTAGCAGGGAATTCTCTGCCTGCCTTTCCCCAGTGCTCTGCAAGCTCTCCAGGACAACATAAAATCTGGGGCTCTGTGCTTTCTTTCGTTCTGAACAAGTGTTAATGTTTTCTGCACAAAAGTGATTCTGCGAAGCAATGTGAACAGGCACAGAGAAGGTGCTAGCAGGGAATTCTCTGCCTGCCTTTCCCCAGTGCTCTGCAAGCTCTCCAGGACAACAGCAAATCTGGGGCTCTGTGCTTTCTTTCGTTCTGAACAAGTGTGACTGTTTTCTGCACAAAAGCGATTCTGCGAAGCAATGTGAACACTTCTGCTTCCCAGGCACAGAGAAGGTGCTAGCAGGGAATTCTCTGCCTGCCTTTCCTCAGGGCTCTGCAAGCTCTCCAGGACAACATAAAATCTGGGGCTCTGTGCTTTCTTTCGTTCTGAACAAGTGTGACTGTTTTCTGCACAAAAGCGATTCTGCGAAGCAATGTGAACAGGGACAGAGAAGGTGCTAGCAGGGAATACTCTGCCTGCCTTTCCCCAGTGCTCTGCAAGCTCTCCAGGACAACAGCAAATCTGGGGCTCTGTGCTTTCTTTCGTTCTGAACAAGTGTTACTGTTTTCTGCACAAAAGCGATTCTGCGAAGCAATGTGAACAGTTCTGCTTCCCAGGCACAGAGAAGGTGCTAGCAGGGAATTCTCTGCCTGCCTTTCCCCAGTGCTCTGCAAGCTCTCCAGGACAACAGCAAATCTGGGGCTCTGTGCTTTCTTTCGTTCTGAACAAGTGTTACTGTTTTCTGCACAACAGCGATTCTGCGAAGCAATGTGAACAGGCACAGAGAAGGTGCTAGCAGGGAATTCTCTGCCTGCCTTTCCCCAGTGCTCTGCAAGCTCTCCAGCACAACAGCAAATCTGGGGCTCTGTGCTTTCTTTCGTTCTGAACAAGTGTGACTGTTTTCTTCACAAAAGCGATTCTGCGAAGCAATGTGAACACTTCTGCTTCCCAGGCACAGAGAAGTTGCTAGCAGGGAATTCTCTGCCTGCCTTTCCCCAGTGCTCTGCAAGCTCTCCAACACAACAGCAAATCTGGGGCTCTGTGCTTTCTTTCGTTCTGAACAAGTGTTAGTGTTTTCTGCACAAAAGCGATTCTGCGAAGCAATGTGAACACTTCTGCTTCCCAGGCACAGAGAAGGTGCTAGCAGGGAATTCTCTGCCTGCCTTTCCCCAGTGCTCTGCAAGCTCTCCAGGACAACAGCAAATCTGGGGCTCTGTGCTTTCTTTCGTTCTGAACAAGTGTTAGTGTTTTCTGCACAAAAGCGATTCTGCCAAGCAATGTGAACACTTCTGCTTCCCAGGCACAGAGAATGTGCTAGCAGGGAATTCTCTGCCTGCCTTTCCCCAGTGCTCTGCAAGCTCTCCAGGACAACATAGAATCTGGGTCTTTGTGCTTTCTTTCTTTCTGAACAAGTGTTACTGTTTTCTGCACAAAAGCGATTCTGCGAAGCAATGTGAACAGGCACAGAGAAGGTGCTAGCAGGGAATTCTCTGCCTGCCTTTCCCCAGTGCTCTGCAAGCTCTCCAGGACAACAGCAAATCTGGGGCTCTGTGCTTTCTTTCGTTCTGAACAAGTGTTAGTGTTTTCTGCACAAAAGCGATTCTGCCAAGCAATGTGAACACTTCTGCTTCCCAGGCACAGAGAAGGTGCTAGCAGGGAATTCTCTGCCTGCCTTTCCCCAGTGCTCTGCAAGCTCTCCAGGACAACATAAAATCTGGGGCTCTGTGCTTTCTTTCGTTCTGAACAAGTGTTAGTGTTTTCTGCACAAAAGCGATTCTGCGAAGCAATGTGAACACTTCTGCTTCCCAGGCACAGAGAAGGTGCTAGCAGGGAATTCTCTGCCTGCCTTTCCCCAGTGCTCTGCAAGCTCTCCAGGACAACATAGAATCTGGGGCTCTGTGCTTTCTTTCGTTCTGAACAAGTGTGACTGTTTTCTGCACAAAAGCGATTCTGCGAAGCAATGTGAACAGGCACAGAGAAGGTGCTAGCAGGGAATTCTCTGCCTGCCTTTCCCCAGTGCTCTGCAAGCTCTCCAGGACAACAGCAAATCTGGGGCTCTGTGCTTTCTTTCGTTCTGAAGAAGTGTTACTGTTTTCTGCACAAAAGTGATTCTGCCAAGAAATGTGAACAGGCACAGAGAAGGTGCTAGCAGGGAATTCTCTGCCTGCCTTTCCCCAGTGCTCTGCAAGCTCTCCAGCACAACAGCAAATCTGGGGCTCTGTGCTTTCTTTCGTTCTGAACAAGTGTTAGTGTTTTCTGCACAAAAGCGATTCTGCCAAGCAATGTGAACACTTCTGCTTCCCAGGCACAGAGAATGTGCTAGCAGGGAATTCTCTGCCTGCCTTTCCCCAGTGCTCTGCAAGCTCTCCAGGACAACATAGAATCTGGGGCTTTGTGCTTTCTTTCTTTCTGAACAAGTGTTACTGTTTTCTGCACAAAAGCGATTCTGCGAAGCAATGTGAACAGGCACAGAGAAGGTACTAGCAGGGAATTCTCTGCCTGCCTTTCCCCAGTGCTCTGCAAGCTCTCCAGGACAACAGCAAATCTGGGGCTCTGTGCTTTCTTTCGTTCTGAACAAGTGTTAGTGTTTTCTGCACAAAAGCGATTCTGCCAAGCAATGTGAACACTTCTGCTTCCCAGGCACAGAGAATGTGCTAGCAGGGAATTCTCTGCCTGCCTTTCCCCAGTGCTCTGCAAGCTCTCCAGGACAACATAGAATCTGGGGCTCTGTGCTTTCTTTCGTTCTGAACAGGTGTTACTGTTTTCTGCACAAAAGCGATTCTGCCAAGCAATGTGAAGAGGCACAGAGAAGGTGCTAGCAGGGAATTCTCTGCCTGCCTTTCCCCAGTGCTCTGCAAGCTCTCCAGGACAACAGCAAATCTGGGGCTCTGTGCTTTCTTTCGTTCTGAACAAGTGTTAATGTTTTCTGCACAAAAGTGATTCTGCGAAGCAATGTGAACACTTCTGCTTCCCAGGCACAGAGAAGGTGCTAGCAGGGAATTCTCTGCCTGCCTTTCCTCAGGGCTCTGCAAGCTCTCCAGGACAACATAAAATCTGGGGCTCTGTGCTTTCTTTCGTTCTGAACAAGTGTGACTGTTTTCTGCACAAAAGCGATTCTGCGAAGCAATGTGAACAGGGACAGAGAAGGTGCTAGCAGGGAATACTCTGCCTGCCTTTCCCCAGTGCTCTGCAAGCTCTCCAGGACAACAGCAAATCTGGGGCTCTGTGCTTTCTTTCGTTCTGAACAAGTGTTACTGTTTTCTGCACAAAAGCGATTCTGCGAAGCAATGTGAACAGTTCTGCTTCCCAGGCACAGAGAAGGTGCTAGCAGGGAATTCTCTGCCTGCCTTTCCCCAGTGCTCTGCAAGCTCTCCAGCACAACAGCAAATCTGGGGCTCTGTGCTTTCTTTCGTTCTGAACAAGTGTGACTGTTTTCTGCACAAAAGCGATTCTGCGAAGCAATGTGAACACTTCTGCTTCCCAGGCACAGAGAAGTTGCTAGCAGGGAATTCTCTTCCTGCCTTTCCCCAGTGCTCTGCAAGCTCTCCAGGACAACATAGAATCTGGGGCTTTGTGGTTTCTTTCTTTCTGAACAAGTGTTACTGTTTTCTGCACAAAAGCGATTCTGCGAAGCAATGTGAACAGGCACAGAGAAGGTACTAGCAGGGAATTCTCTGCCTGCCTTTCCCCAGTGCTCTGCAAGCTCTCCAGGACAACAGCAAATCTGGGGCTCTGTGCTTTCTTTCGTTCTGAACAAGTGTTAGTGTTTTCTGCACAAAAGCGATTCTGCGAAGCAATGTGAACACTTCTGCTTCCCAGGCACAGAGAAGGTGCTAGCAGGGAATTCTCTGCCTGCCTTTCCCCAGTGCTCTGCAAGCTCTCCAGGACAACATAAAATCTGGGGCTCTGTGCTTTCTTTCGTTCTGAACAAGTGTTAGTGTTTTCTGCACAAAAGCGATTCTGCCAAGCAATGTGAACACTTCTGCTTCCCAGGCACAGAGAAGGTGCTAGCAGGGAATTCTCTGCCTGCCTTTCCCCAGTGCTCTGCAAGCTCTCCAGGACAACAGCAAATCTGGGGCTCTGTGCTTTCTTTCGTTCTGAACAAGTGTTAATGTTTTCTGCACAAAAGTGATTCTGCGAAGCAATGTGAACAGGCACAGAGAAGGTGCTAGCAGGGAATTCTCTGCCTGCCTTTCCCCAGTGCTCTGCAAGCTCTCCAGGACAACAGCAAATCTGGGGCTCTGTGCTTTCTTTCGTTCTGAACAAGTGTTACTGTTTTCTGCACAAAAGTGATTCTGCCAAGCAATGTGAACAGGCACAGAGAAGGTGCTAGCAGGGAATTCTCTGCCTGCCTTTCCCCAGTGCTCTGCAAGCTCTCCAGGACAACATCAAATCTGGGGCTCTGTGCTTTCTTTCGTTCTGAACAAGTGTTAGTGTTTTCTGCACAAAAGCGATTCTGCGAAGCAATGTGAACACTTCTGCTTCCCAGGCACAGAGAAGGTGCTAGCAGGGAATTCTCTGCCTGCCTTTCCCCAGTGCTCTGCAAGCTCTCCAGGACAACATAAAAT
Source organism: Strix aluco (assembly GCF_031877795.1). Lineage (NCBI taxonomy): Eukaryota > Metazoa > Chordata > Aves > Strigiformes > Strigidae > Strix > Strix aluco. The sequence goes on along the minus strand of NC_133950.1, from coordinate 534,200 downwards.
CTGGGGCTCTGTGCTTTCTTTCGTTCTGAACAAGTGTTAGTGTTTTCTGCACAAAAGCGATTCTGCCAAGCAATGTGAACACTTCTGCTTCCCAGGCACAGAGAAGGTGCTAGCAGGGAATTCTCTGCCTGCCTTTCCCCAGTGCTCTGCAAGCTCTCCAGGACAACAGCAAATCTGGGGCTCTGTGCTTTCTTTCGTTCTGAACAAGTGTTAATGTTTTCTGCACAAAAGTGATTCTGCGAAGCAATGTGAACAGGCACAGAGAAGGTGCTAGCAGGGAATTCTCTGCCTGCCTTTCCTCAGGGCTCTGCAAGCTCTCCAGGACAACATAAAATCTGGGGCTCTGTGCTTTCTTTCGTTCTGAACAAGTGTGACTGTTTTCTGCACAAAAGCGATTCTGCGAAGCAATGTGAACAGGTACAGAGAAGGTGCTAGCAGGGAATTCTCTGCCTGCCTTTCCCCAGTGCTCTGCAAGCTCTCCAGGACAACAGCAAATCTGGGGCTCTGTGCTTTCTTTCGTTCTGAACAAGTGTTACTGTTTTCTGCACAAAAGCGATTCTGCGAAGCAATGTGAACACTTCTGCTTCCCAGGCACAGAGAAGGTGCTAGCAGGGAATTCTCTGCCTGCCTTTCCCCAGTGCTCTGCAAGCTCTCCAGGACAACAGCAAATCTGGGGCTCTGTGCTTTCTTTCGTTCTGAACAAGTGTTAGTGTTTTCTGCACAAAAGCGATTCTGCGAAGCAATGTGAACAGGCACAGAGAAGGTGCTAGCAGGGAATTCTCTGCCTGCCTTTCCCCAGTGCTCTGCAAGCTCTCCAGGACAACATAAAATCTGGGGCTCTGTGCTTTCTTTCGTTCTGAACAAGTGTGACTGTTTTCTGCACAAAAGCGATTCTGCGAAGCAATGTGAACACTTCTGCTTCCCAGGCACAGAGAAGTTGCTAGCAGGGAATTCTCTGCCTGCCTTTCCCCAGTGCTCTGCAAGCTCTCCAGGACAACATAAAATCTGGGGCTCTGTGCTTTCTTTCGTTCTGAACAAGTGTGACTGTTTTCTGCACAAAAGCGATTCTGCGAAGCAATGTGAACAGGTACAGAGAAGGTGCTAGCAGGGAATTCTCTGCCTGCCTTTCCCCAGTGCTCTGCAAGCTCTCCAGCACAACAGCAAATCTGGGGCTCTGTGCTTTCTTTCGTTCTGAACAAGTGTTAGTGTTTTCTGCACAAAAGCGATTCTGCGAAGCAATGTGAACACTTCTGCTTCCCAGGCACAGAGAAGGTGCTAGCAGGGAATTCTCTGCCTGCCTTTCCCCAGTGCTCTGCAAGCTCTCCAGGACAACAGCAAATCTGGGGCTCTGTGCTTTCTTTCGTTCTGAACAAGTGTTAGTGTTTTCTGCACAAAAGCGATTCTGCCAAGCAATGTGAACACTTCTGCTTCCCAGGCACAGAGAATGTGCTAGCAGGGAATTCTCTGCCTGCCTTTCCCCAGTGCTCTGCAAGCTCTCCAGGACAACATAGAATCTGGGGCTTTGTGCTTTCTTTCTTTCTGAACAAGTGTTAGTGTTTTCTGCACAAAAGCGATTCTGCGAAGCAATGTGAACAGGCACAGAGAAGGTACTAGCAGGGAATTCTCTGCCTGCCTTTCCCCAGTGCTCTGCAAGCTCTCCAGGACAACAGCAAATCTGGGGCTCTGTGCTTTCTTTCGTTCTGAACAAATGTTAGTGTTTTCTGCACAAAAGCGATTCTGCGAAGCAATGTGAACACTTCTGCTTCCCAGGCACAGAGAAGGTGCTAGCAGGGAATTCTCTGCCTGCCTTTCCCCAGTGCTCTGCAAGCTCTCCAGGACAACATAAAATCTGGGGCTCTGTGCTTTCTTTCGTTCTGAACAAGTGTTAGTGTTTTCTGCACAAAAGCGATTCTGCGAAGCAATGTGAACACTTCTGCTTCCCAGGCACAGAGAAGGTGCTAGCAGGGAATTCTCTGCCTGCCTTTCCCCAGTGCTCTGCAAGCTCTCCAGGACAACATAGAATCTGGGGCTCTGTGCTTTCTTTCGTTCTGAACAAGTGTGACTGTTTTCTGCACAAAAGCGATTCTGCGAAGCAATGTGAACAGGCACAGAGAAGGTGCTAGCAGGGAATTCTCTGCCTGCCTTTCCCCAGTGCTCTGCAAGCTCTCCAGGACAACAGCAAATCTGGGGCTCTGTGCTTTCTTTCGTTCTGAAGAAGTGTTACTGTTTTCTGCACAAAAGTGATTCTGCCAAGCAATGTGAACAGGCACAGAGAAGGTGCTAGCAGGGAATTCTCTGCCTGCCTTTCCCCAGTGCTCTGCAAGCTCTCCAGGACAACATCAAATCTGGGGCTCTGTGCTTTCTTTCGTTCTTAACAAGTGTTAGTGTTTTCTGCACAAAAGCGATTCTGCGAAGCAATGTGAACACTTCTGCTTCCCAGGCACAGAGAAGGTGCTAGCAGGGAATTCTCTGCCTGCCTTTCCTCAGGGCTCTGCAAGCTCTCCAGGACAACATAAAATCTGGGGCTCTGTGCTTTCTTTCGTTCTGAACAAGTGTGACTGTTTTCTGCACAAAAGCGATTCTGCGAAGCAATGTGAACAGGTACAGAGAAGGTGCTAGCAGGGAATTCTCTGCCTGCCTTTCCCCAGTGCTCTGCAAGCTCTCCAGGACAACAGCAAATCTGGGGCTCTGTGCTTTCTTTCGTTCTAAACAAGTGTTACTGTTTTCTGCACAAAAGCGATTCTGCGAAGCAATGTGAACACTTCTGCTTCCCAGGCACAGAGAAGGTGCTAGCAGGGAATTCTCTGCCTGCCTTTCCCCAGTGCTCTGCAAGCTCTCCAGGACAACAGCAAATCTGGGGCTCTGTGCTTTCTTTCGTTCTGAACAAGTGTTACTGTTTTCTGCACAACAGCGATTCTGCGAAGCAATGTGAACAGGCACAGAGAAGGTGCTAGCAGGGAATTCTCTGCCTGCCTTTCCCCAGTGCTCTGCAAGCTCTCCAGGACAACATAAAATCTGGGGCTCTGTGCTTTCTTTCGTTCTGAACAAGTGTGACTGTTTTCTGCACAAAAGCGATTCTGCGAAGCAATGTGAACAGTTCTGCTTCCCAGGCACAGAGAAGGTGCTATCAGGGAATTCTCTGCCTGCCTTTCCCCAGTGCTCTGCAAGCTCTCCAGGACAACATAGAATCTGGGGCTCTGTGCTTTCTTTCGTTCTGAACAAGTGTGACTGTTTTCTGCACAAAAGCGATTCTGCGAAGCAATGTGAACAGGTACAGAGAAGGTGCTAGCAGGGAATTCTCTGCCTGCCTTTCCCCAGTGCTCTGCAAGCTCTCCAGCACAACAGCAAATCTGGGGCTCTGTGCTTTCTTTCGTTCTGAACAAGTGTTAGTGTTTTCTGCACAAAAGCGATTCTGCGAAGCAATGTGAACACTTCTGCTTCCCAGGCACAGAGAAGGTGCTAGCAGGGAATTCTCTGCCTGCCTTTCCCCAGTGCTCTGCAAGCTCTCCAGCACAACAGCAAATCTGGGGCTCTGTGCTTTCTTTCGTTCTGAACAAGTGTTAGTGTTTTCTGCACAAAAGCGATTCTGCGAAGCAATGTGAACACTTCTGCTTCCCAGGCACAGAGAATGTGCTAGCAGGGAATTCTCTGCCTGCCTTTCCCCAGTGCTCTGCAAGCTCTCCAGGACAACATAGAATCTGGGGCTTTGTGCTTTCTTTCTTTCTGAACAAGTGTTACTGTTTTCTGCACAAAAGCGATTCTGCGAAGCAATGTGAACAGGCACAGAGAAGGTACTAGCAGGGAATTCTCTGCCTGCCTTTCCCCAGTGCTCTGCAAGCTCTCCAGGACAACAGCAAATCTGGGGCTCTGTGCTTTCTTTCGTTCTGAACAAGTGTTAGTGTTTTCTGCACAAAAGCGATTCTGCGAAGCAATGTGAACACTTCTGCTTCCCAGGCACAGAGAAGGTGCTAGCAGGGAATTCTCTGCCTGCCTTTCCCCAGTGCTCTGCAAGCTCTCCAGGACAACATAAAATCTGGGGCTCTGTGCTTTCTTTCGTTCTGAACAAGTGTTAGTGTTTTCTGCACAAAAGCGATTCTGCCAAGCAATGTGAACACTTCTGCTTCCCAGGCACAGAGAAGGTGCTAGCAGGGAATTCTCTGCCTGCCTTTCCCCAGTGCTGTGCAAGCTCTCCAGGACAACAGCAAATCTGGGGCTCTGTGCTTTCTTTCGTTCTGAACAAGTGTTAGTGTTTTCTGCACAAAAGCGATTCTGCCAAGCAATGTGAACACTTCTGCTTCCCAGGCACAGAGAATGTGCTAGCAGGGAATTCTCTGCCTGCCTTTCCCCAGTGCTCTGCAAGCTCTCCAGGACAACATAGAATCTGGGGCTCTGTGCTTTCTTTCGTTCTGAACAGGTGTTAATGTTTTCTGCACAAAAGCGATTCTGCCAAGCAATGTGAAGAGGCACAGAGAAGGTGCTAGCAGGGAATTCTCTGCCTGCCTTTCCCCAGTGCTCTGCAAGCTCTCCAGGACAACAGCAAATCTGGGGCTCTGTGCTTTCTTTCGTTCTGAACAAGTGTTAATGTTTTCTGCACAAAAGTGATTCTGCGAAGCAATGTGAACACTTCTGCTTCCCAGGCACAGAGAAGGTGCTAGCAGGGAATTCTCTGCCTGCCTTTCCTCAGGGCTCTGCAAGCTCTCCAGGACAACATAAAATCTGGGGCTCTGTGCTTTCTTTCGTTCTGAACAAGTGTGACTGTTTTCTGCACAAAAGCGATTCTGCGAAGCAATGTGAACAGGGACAGAGAAGGTGCTAGCAGGGAATACTCTGCCTGCCTTTCCCCAGTGCTCTGCAAGCTCTCCAGGACAACAGCAAATCTGGGGCTCTGTGCTTTCTTTCGTTCTGAACAAGTGTTACTGTTTTCTGCACAAAAGCGATTCTGCGAAGCAATGTGAACAGTTCTGCTTCCCAGGCACAGAGAAGGTGCTAGCAGGGAATTCTCTGCCTGCCTTTCCCCAGTGCTCTGCAAGCTCTCCAGCACAACAGCAAATCTGGGGCTCTGTGCTTTCTTTCGTTCTGAACAAGTGTGACTGTTTTCTGCACAAAAGCGATTCTGCGAAGCAATGTGAACACTTCTGCTTCCCAGGCACAGAGAAGTTGCTAGCAGGGAATTCTCTTCCTGCCTTTCCCCAGTGCTCTGCAAGCTCTCCAGGACAACATAGAATCTGGGGCTTTGTGGTTTCTTTCTTTCTGAACAAGTGTTACTGTTTTCTGCACAAAAGCGATTCTGCGAAGCAATGTGAACAGGCACAGAGAAGGTACTAGCAGGGAATTCTCTGCCTGCCTTTCCCCAGTGCTCTGCAAGCTCTCCAGGACAACAGCAAATCTGGGGCTCTGTGCTTTCTTTCGTTCTGAACAAGTGTTAGTGTTTTCTGCACAAAAGCGATTCTGCGAAGCAATGTGAACACTTCTGCTTCCCAGGCACAGAGAAGGTGCTAGCAGGGAATTCTCTGCCTGCCTTTCCCCAGTGCTCTGCAAGCTCTCCAGGACAACATAAAATCTGGGGCTCTGTGCTTTCTTTCGTTCTGAACAAGTGTTAGTGTTTTCTGCACAAAAGCGATTCTGCGAAGCAATGTGAACACTTCTGCTTCCCAGGCACAGAGAAGGTGCTAGCAGGGAATTCTCTGCCTGCCTTTCCCCAGTGCTCTGCAAGCTCTCCAGGACAACATAGAATCTGGGGCTCTGTGCTTTCTTTCGTTCTGAACAAGTGTGACTGTTTTCTGCACAAAAGCGATTCTGCGAAGCAATGTGAACAGGCACAGAGAAGGTGCTAGCAGGGAATTCTCTGCCTGCCTTTCCCCAGTGCTCTGCAAGCTCTCCAGGACAACAGCAAATCTGGGGCTCTGTGCTTTCTTTCGTTCTGAAGAAGTGTTACTGTTTTCTGCACAAAAGTGATTCTGCTAAGCAATGTGAACAGGCACAGAGAAGGTGCTAGCAGGGAATTCTCTGCCTGCCTTTCCCCAGTGCTCTGCAAGCTCTCCAGGACAACATCAAATCTGGGGCTCTGTGCTTTCTTTCGTTCTTAACAAGTGTTAGTGTTTTCTGCACAAAAGCGATTCTGCGAAGCAATGTGAACACTTCTGCTTCCCAGGCACAGAGAAGGTGCTAGCAGGGAATTCTCTGCCTGCCTTTCCTCAGGGCTCTGCAAGCTCTCCAGGACAACATAAAATCTGGGGCTCTGTGCTTTCTTTCGTTCTGAACAAGTGTGACTGTTTTCTGCACAAAAGCGATTCTGCGAAGCAATGTGAACAGGTACAGAGAAGGTGCTAGCAGGGAATTCTCTGCCTGCCTTTCCCCAGTGCTCTGCAAGCTCTCCAGGACAACAGCAAATCTGGGGCTCTGTGCTTTCTTTCGTTCTAAACAAGTGTTACTGTTTTCTGCACAAAAGCGATTCTGCGAAGCAATGTGAACACTTCTGCTTCCCAGGCACAGAGAAGGTGCTAGCAGGGAATTCTCTGCCTGCCTTTCCCCAGTGCTCTGCAAGCTCTCCAGGACAACAGCAAATCTGGGGCTCTGTGCTTTCTTTCGTTCTGAACAAGTGTTACTGTTTTCTGCACAACAGCGATTCTGCGAAGCAATGTGAACAGGCACAGAGAAGGTGCTAGCAGGGAATTCTCTGCCTGCCTTTCCCCAGTGCTCTGCAAGCTCTCCAGGACAACATAAAATCTGGGGCTCTGTGCTTTCTTTCGTTCTGAACAAGTGTGACTGTTTTCTGCACAAAAGCGATTCTGCCAAGCAATGTGAACACTTCTGCTTCCCAGGCACAGAGAAGGTGCTAGCAGGGAATTCTCTGCCTGCCTTTCCCCAGTGCTCTGCAAGCTCTCCAGGACAACATAAAATCTGGGGCTCTGTGCTTTCTTTCGTTCTGAACAAGTGTGACTGTTTTCTGCACAAAAGCGATTCTGCGAAGCAATGTGAACAGGTACAGAGAAGGTGCTAGCAGGGAATTCTCTGCCTGCCTTTCCCCAGTGCTCTGCAAGCTCTCCAGCACAACAGCAAATCTGGGGCTCTGTGCTTTCTTTCGTTCTGAACAAGTGTTAGTGTTTTCTGCACAAAAGCGATTCTGCGAAGCAATGTGAACACTTCTGCTTCCCAGGCACAGAGAAGGTGCTAGCAGGGAATTCTCTGCCTGCCTTTCCCCAGTGCTCTGCAAGCTCTCCAGCACAACAGCAAATCTGGGGCTCTGTGCTTTCTTTCGTTCTGAACAAGTGTTAGTGTTTTCTGCACAAAAGCGATTCTGCCAAGCAATGTGAACACTTCTGCTTCCCAGGCACAGAGAATGTGCTAGCAGGGAATTCTCTGCCTGCCTTTCCCCAGTGCTCTGCAAGCTCTCCAGGACAACATAGAATCTGGGGCTTTGTGCTTTCTTTCTTTCTGAACAAGTGTTACTGTTTTCTGCACAAAAGCGATTCTGCGAAGCAATGTGAACAGGCACAGAGAAGGTACTAGCAGGGAATTCTCTGCCTGCCTTTCCCCAGTGCTCTGCAAGCTCTCCAGGACAACAGCAAATCTGGGGCTCTGTGCTTTCTTTCGTTCTGAACAAGTGTTAGTGTTTTCTGCACAAAAGCGATTCTGCGAAGCAATGTGAACACTTCTGCTTCCCAGGCACAGAGAAGGTGCTAGCAGGGAATTCTCTGCCTGCCTTTCCCCAGTGCTCTGCAAGCTCTCCAGGACAACATAAAATCTGGGGCTCTGTGCTTTCTTTCGTTCTGAACAAGTGTTAGTGTTTTCTGCACAAAAGCGATTCTGCGAAGCAATGTGAACACTTCTGCTTCCCAGGCACAGAGAAGGTGCTAGCAGGGAATTCTCTGCCTGCCTTTCCCCAGTGCTCTGCAAGCTCTCCAGGACAACAGCAAATCTGGGGCTCTGTGCTTTCTTTCGTTCTGAACAAGTGTTAGTGTTTTCTGCACAAAAGCGATTCTGCCAAGCAATGTGAACACTTCTGCTTCCCAGGCACAGAGAATGTGCTAGCAGGGAATTCTCTGCCTGCCTTTCCCCAGTGCTCTGCAAGCTCTCCAGGACAACAGCAAATCTGGGGCTCTGTGCTTTCTTTCGTTCTGAACAAGTGTGACTGTTTTCTGCACAAAAGCGATTCTGCGAAGCAATGTGAACACTTCTGCTTCCCAGGCACAGAGAAGGTGCTAGCAGGGAATTCTCTGCCTGCCTTTCCTCAGGGCTCTGCAAGCTCTCCAGGACAACATAAAATCTGGGGCTCTGTGCTTTCTTTCGTTCTGAACAAGTGTGACTGTTTTCTGCACAAAAGCGATTCTGCGAAGCAATGTGAACAGGGACAGAGAAGGTGCTAGCAGGGAATACTCTGCCTGCCTTTCCCCAGTGCTCTGCAAGCTCTCCAGGACAACAGCAAATCTGGGGCTCTGTGCTTTCTTTCGTTCTGAACAAGTGTTACTGTTTTCTGCACAAAAGCGATTCTGCGAAGCAATGTGAACAGTTCTGCTTCCCAGGCACAGAGAAGGTGCTAGCAGGGAATTCTCTGCCTGCCTTTCCCCAGTGCTCTGCAAGCTCTCCAGGACAACAGCAAATCTGGGGCTCTGTGCTTTCTTTCGTTCTGAACAAGTGTTACTGTTTTCTGCACAACAGCGATTCTGCGAAGCAATGTGAACAGGCACAGAGAAGGTGCTAGCAGGGAATTCTCTGCCTGCCTTTCCCCAGTGCTCTGCAAGCTCTCCAGCACAACAGCAAATCTGGGGCTCTGTGCTTTCTTTCGTTCTGAACAAGTGTGACTTTTCTTCACAAAAGCGATTCTGCGAAGCAATGTGAACACTTCTGCTTCCCAGGCACAGAGAAGTTGCTAGCAGGGAATTCTCTGCCTGCCTTTCCCCAGTGCTCTGCAAGCTCTCCAACACAACAGCAAATCTGGGGCTCTGTGCTTTCTTTCGTTCTGAACAAGTGTTAGTGTTTTCTGCACAAAAGCGATTCTGCGAAGCAATGTGAACACTTCTGCTTCCCAGGCACAGAGAAGGTGCTAGCAGGGAATTCTCTGCCTGCCTTTCCCCAGTGCTCTGCAAGCTCTCCAGGACAACAGCAAATCTGGGGCTCTGTGCTTTCTTTCGTTCTGAACAAGTGTTAGTGTTTTCTGCACAAAAGCGATTCTGCCAAGCAATGTGAACACTTCTGCTTCCCAGGCACAGAGAATGTGCTAGCAGGGAATTCTCTGCCTGCCTTTCCCCAGTGCTCTGCAAGCTCTCCAGGACAACATAGAATCTGGGTCTTTGTGCTTTCTTTCTTTCTGAACAAGTGTTACTGTTTTCTGCACAAAAGCGATTCTGCGAAGCAATGTGAACAGGCACAGAGAAGGTGCTAGCAGGGAATTCTCTGCCTGCCTTTCCCCAGTGCTCTGCAAGCTCTCCAGGACAACAGCAAATCTGGGGCTCTGTGCTTTCTTTCGTTCTGAACAAGTGTTAGTGTTTTCTGCACAAAAGCGATTCTGCCAAGCAATGTGAACACTTCTGCTTCCCAGGCACAGAGAAGGTGCTAGCAGGGAATTCTCTGCCTGCCTTTCCCCAGTGCTCTGCAAGCTCTCCAGGACAACATAAAATCTGGGGCTCTGTGCTTTCTTTCGTTCTGAACAAGTGTTAGTGTTTTCTGCACAAAAGCGATTCTGCGAAGCAATGTGAACACTTCTGCTTCCCAGGCACAGAGAAGGTGCTAGCAGGGAATTCTCTGCCTGCCTTTCCCCAGTGCTCTGCAAGCTCTCCAGGACAACATAGAATCTGGGGCTCTGTGCTTTCTTTCGTTCTGAACAAGTGTGACTGTTTTCTGCACAAAAGCGATTCTGCGAAGCAATGTGAACAGGCACAGAGAAGGTGCTAGCAGGGAATTCTCTGCCTGCCTTTCCCCAGTGCTCTGCAAGCTCTCCAGGACAACAGCAAATCTGGGGCTCTGTGCTTTCTTTCGTTCTGAAGAAGTGTTACTGTTTTCTGCACAAAAGTGATTCTGCCAAGAAATGTGAACAGGCACAGAGAAGGTGCTAGCAGGGAATTCTCTGCCTGCCTTTCCCCAGTGCTCTGCAAGCTCTCCAGCACAACAGCAAATCTGGGGCTCTGTGCTTTCTTTCGTTCTGAACAAGTGTTAGTGTTTTCTGCACAAAAGCGATTCTGCCAAGCAATGTGAACACTTCTGCTTCCCAGGCACAGAGAATGTGCTAGCAGGGAATTCTCTGCCTGCCTTTCCCCAGTGCTCTGCAAGCTCTCCAGGACAACATAGAATCTGGGGCTTTGTGCTTTCTTTCTTTCTGAACAAGTGTTACTGTTTTCTGCACAAAAGCGATTCTGCGAAGCAATGTGAACAGGCACAGAGAAGGTACTAGCAGGGAATTCTCTGCCTGCCTTTCCCCAGTGCTCTGCAAGCTCTCCAGGACAACAGCAAATCTGGGGCTCTGTGCTTTCTTTCGTTCTGAACAAGTGTTAGTGTTTTCTGCACAAAAGCGATTCTGCCAAGCAATGTGAACACTTCTGCTTCCCAGGCACAGAGAATGTGCTAGCAGGGAATTCTCTGCCTGCCTTTCCCCAGTGCTCTGCAAGCTCTCCAGGACAACATAGAATCTGGGGCTCTGTGCTTTCTTTCGTTCTGAACAGGTGTTACTGTTTTCTGCACAAAAGCGATTCTGCCAAGCAATGTGAAGAGGCACAGAGAAGGTGCTAGCAGGGAATTCTCTGCCTGCCTTTCCCCAGTGCTCTGCAAGCTCTCCAGGACAACAGCAAATCTGGGGCTCTGTGCTTTCTTTCGTTCTGAACAAGTGTTAATGTTTTCTGCACAAAAGTGATTCTGCGAAGCAATGTGAACACTTCTGCTTCCCAGGCACAGAGAAGGTGCTAGCAGGGAATTCTCTGCCTGCCTTTCCTCAGGGCTCTGCAAGCTCTCCAGGACAACATAAAATCTGGGGCTCTGTGCTTTCTTTCGTTCTGAACAAGTGTGACTGTTTTCTGCACAAAAGCGATTCTGCCAAGCAATGTGAACAGGGACAGAGAAGGTGCTAGCAGGGAATACTCTGCCTGCCTTTCCCCAGTGCTCTGCAAGCTCTCCAGGACAACAGCAAATCTGGGGCTCTGTGCTTTCTTTCGTTCTGAACAAGTGTTACTGTTTTCTGCACAAAAGCGATTCTGCGAAGCAATGTGAACAGTTCTGCTTCCCAGGCACAGAGAAGGTGCTAGCAGGGAATTCTCTGCCTGCCTTTCCCCAGTGCTCTGCAAGCTCTCCAGCACAACAGCAAATCTGGGGCTCTGTGCTTTCTTTCGTTCTGAACAAGTGTGACTGTTTTCTGCACAAAAGCGATTCTGCGAAGCAATGTGAACACTTCTGCTTCCCAGGCACAGAGAAGTTGCTAGCAGGGAATTCTCTTCCTGCCTTTCCCCAGTGCTCTGCAAGCTCTCCAGGACAACATAGAATCTGGGGCTTTGTGGTTTCTTTCTTTCTGAACAAGTGTTACTGTTTTCTGCACAAAAGCGATTCTGCGAAGCAATGTGAACAGGCACAGAGAAGGTACTAGCAGGGAATTCTCTGCCTGCCTTTCCCCAGTGCTCTGCAAGCTCTCCAGGACAACAGCAAATCTGGGGCTCTGTGCTTTCTTTCGTTCTGAACAAGTGTTAGTGTTTTCTGCACAAAAGCGATTCTGCGAAGCAATGTGAACACTTCTGCTTCCCAGGCACAGAGAAGGTGCTAGCAGGGAATTCTCTGCCTGCCTTTCCCCAGTGCTCTGCAAGCTCTCCAGGACAACATAAAATCTGGGGCTCTGTGCTTTCTTTCGTTCTGAACAAGTGTTAGTGTTTTCTGCACAAAAGCGATTCTGCCAAGCAATGTGAACACTTCTGCTTCCCAGGCACAGAGAAGGTGCTAGCAGGGAATTCTCTGCCTGCCTTTCCCCAGTGCTCTGCAAGCTCTCCAGGACAACAGCAAATCTGGGGCTCTGTGCTTTCTTTCGTTCTGAACAAGTGTTAATGTTTTCTGCACAAAAGTGATTCTGCGAAGCAATGTGAACAGGCACAGAGAAGGTGCTAGCAGGGAATTCTCTGCCTGCCTTTCCCCAGTGCTCTGCAAGCTCTCCAGGACAACAGCAAATCTGGGGCTCTGTGCTTTCTTTCGTTCTGAAGAAGTGTTACTGTTTTCTGCACAAAAGTGATTCTGCCAAGCAATGTGAACAGGCACAGAGAAGGTGCTAGCAGGGAATTCTCTGCCTGCCTTTCCCCAGTGCTCTGCAAGCTCTCCAGGACAACATCAAATCTGGGGCTCTGTGCTTTCTTTCGTTCTGAACAAGTGTTAGTGTTTTCTGCACAAAAGCGATTCTGCGAAGCAATGTGAACACTTCTGCTTCCCAGGCACAGAGAAGGTGCTAGCAGGGAATTCTCTGCCTGCCTTTCCCCAGTGCTCTGCAAGCTCTCCAGGACAACATAAAATCTGGGGCTCTGTGCTTTCTTTCGTTCTGAACAAGTGTTAGTGTTTTCTGCACAAAAGCGATTCTGCCAAGCAATGTGAACACTTCTGCTTCCCAGGCACAGAGAAGGTGCTAGCAGGGAATTCTCTGCCTGCCTTTCCCCAGTGCTCTGCAAGCTCTCCAGGACAACAGCAAATCTGGGGCTCTGTGCTTTCTTTCGTTCTGAACAAGTGTTAATGTTTTCTGCACAAAAGTGATTCTGCGAAGCAATGTGAACAGGCACAGAGAAGGTGCTAGCAGGGAATTCTCTGCCTGCCTTTCCCCAGTGCTCTGCAAGCTCTCCAGGACAACAGCAAATCTGGGGCTCTGTGCTTTCTTTCGTTCTGAAGAAGTGTTACTGTTTTCTGCACAAAAGTGATTCTGCCAAGCAATGTGAACAGGCACAGAGAAGGTGCTAGCAGGGAATTCTCTGCCTGCCTTTCCCCAGTGCTCTGCAAGCTCTCCAGGACAACATCAAATCTGGGGCTCTGTGCTTTCTTTCGTTCTGAACAAGTGTTAGTGTTTTCTGCACAAAAGCGATTCTGCGAAGCAATGTGAACACTTCTGCTTCTCAGGCACAGAGAAGGTGCTAGCAGGGAATTCTCTGCCTGCCTTTCCTCAGGGCTCTGCAAGCTCTCCAGGACAACATAAAATCTGGGGCTCTGTGCTTTCTTTCGTTCTGAACAAGTGTGACTGTTTTCTGCACAAAAGCGATTCTGCGAAGCAATGTGAACAGGTACAGAGAAGGTGCTAGCAGGGAATTCTCTGCCTGCCTTTCCCCAGTGCTCTGCAAGCTCTCCAGGACAACAGCAAATCTGGGGCTCTGTGCTTTCTTTCGTTCTGAACAAGTGTTACTGTTTTCTGCACAAAAGCGATTCTGCGAAGCAATGTGAACACTTCTGCTTCCCAGGCACAGAGAAGGTGCTAGCAGGGAATTCTCTGCCTGCCTTTCCCCAGTGCTCTGCAAGCTCTCCAGGACAACAGCAAATCTGGGGCTCTGTGCTTTCTTTCGTTCTGAACAAGTGTTAGTGTTTTCTGCACAAAAGCGATTCTGCGAAGCAATGTGAACAGGCACAGAGAAGGTGCTAGCAGGGAATTCTCTGCCTGCCTTTCCCCAGTGCTCTGCAAGCTCTCCAGGACAACATAAAATCTGGGGCTCTGTGCTTTCTTTCGTTCTGAACAAGTGTGACTGTTTTCTGCACAAAAGCGATTCTGCGAAGCAATGTGAACACTTCTGCTTCCCAGGCACAGAGAAGTTGCTAGCAGGGAATTCTCTGCCTGCCTTTCCCCAGTGCTCTGCAAGCTCTCCAGGACAACATAAAATCTGGGGCTCTGTGCTTTCTTTCGTTCTGAACAAGTGTGACTGTTTTCTGCACAAAAGCGATTCTGCGAAGCAATGTGAACAGGTACAGAGAAGGTGCTAGCAGGGAATTCTCTGCCTGCCTTTCCCCAGTGCTCTGCAAGCTCTCCAGCACAACAGCAAATCTGGGGCTCTGTGCTTTCTTTCGTTCTGAACAAGTGTTAGTGTTTTCTGCACAAAAGCGATTCTGCGAAGCAATGTGAACACTTCTGCTTCCCAGGCACAGAGAAGGTGCTAGCAGGGAATTCTCTGCCTGCCTTTCCCCAGTGCTCTGCAAGCTCTCCAGGACAACAGCAAATCTGGGGCTCTGTGCTTTCTTTCGTTCTGAACAAGTGTTAGTGTTTTCTGCACAAAAGCGATTCTGCCAAGCAATGTGAACACTTCTGCTTCCCAGGCACAGAGAATGTGCTAGCAGGGAATTCTCTGCCTGCCTTTCCCCAGTGCTCTGCAAGCTCTCCAGGACAACATAGAATCTGGGGCTTTGTGCTTTCTTTCTTTCTGAACAAGTGTTAGTGTTTTCTGCACAAAAGCGATTCTGCGAAGCAATGTGAACAGGCACAGAGAAGGTACTAGCAGGGAATTCTCTGCCTGCCTTTCCCCAGTGCTCTGCAAGCTCTCCAGGACAACAGCAAATCTGGGGCTCTGTGCTTTCTTTCGTTCTGAACAAATGTTAGTGTTTTCTGCACAAAAGCGATTCTGCGAAGCAATGTGAACACTTCTGCTTCCCAGGCACAGAGAAGGTGCTAGCAGGGAATTCTCTGCCTGCCTTTCCCCAGTGCTCTGCAAGCTCTCCAGGACAACATAAAATCTGGGGCTCTGTGCTTTCTTTCGTTCTGAACAAGTGTTAGTGTTTTCTGCACAAAAGCGATTCTGCGAAGCAATGTGAACACTTCTGCTTCCCAGGCACAGAGAAGGTGCTAGCAGGGAATTCTCTGCCTGCCTTTCCCCAGTGCTCTGCAAGCTCTCCAGGACAACATAGAATCTGGGGCTCTGTGCTTTCTTTCGTTCTGAACAAGTGTGACTGTTTTCTGCACAAAAGCGATTCTGCGAAGCAATGTGAACAGGCACAGAGAAGGTGCTAGCAGGGAATTCTCTGCCTGCCTTTCCCCAGTGCTCTGCAAGCTCTCCAGGACAACAGCAAATCTGGGGCTCTGTGCTTTCTTTCGTTCTGAAGAAGTGTTACTGTTTTCTGCACAAAAGTGATTCTGCCAAGCAATGTGAACAGGCACAGAGAAGGTGCTAGCAGGGAATTCTCTGCCTGCCTTTCCCCAGTGCTCTGCAAGCTCTCCAGGACAACATCAAATCTGGGGCTCTGTGCTTTCTTTCGTTCTTAACAAGTGTTAGTGTTTTCTGCACAAAAGCGATTCTGCGAAGCAATGTGAACACTTCTGCTTCCCAGGCACAGAGAAGGTGCTAGCAGGGAATTCTCTGCCTGCCTTTCCTCAGGGCTCTGCAAGCTCTCCAGGACAACATAAAATCTGGGGCTCTGTGCTTTCTTTCGTTCTGAACAAGTGTGACTGTTTTCTGCACAAAAGCGATTCTGCGAAGCAATGTGAACAGGTACAGAGAAGGTGCTAGCAGGGAATTCTCTGCCTGCCTTTCCCCAGTGCTCTGCAAGCTCTCCAGGACAACAGCAAATCTGGGGCTCTGTGCTTTCTTTCGTTCTAAACAAGTGTGACTGTTTTCTGCACAAAAGCGATTCTGCGAAGCAATGTGAACACTTCTGCTTCCCAGGCACAGAGAAGGTGCTAGCAGGGAATTCTCTGCCTGCCTTTCCCCAGTGCTCTGCAAGCTCTCCAGGACAACAGCAAATCTGGGGCTCTGTGCTTTCTTTCGTTCTGAACAAGTGTTACTGTTTTCTGCACAACAGCGATTCTGCGAAGCAATGTGAACAGGCACAGAGAAGGTGCTAGCAGGGAATTCTCTGCCTGCCTTTCCCCAGTGCTCTGCAAGCTCTCCAGGACAACATAAAATCTGGGGCTCTGTGCTTTCTTTCGTTCTGAACAAGTGTGACTGTTTTCTGCACAAAAGCGATTCTGCGAAGCAATGTGAACAGTTCTGCTTCCCAGGCACAGAGAAGGTGCTATCAGGGAATTCTCTGCCTGCCTTTCCCCAGTGCTCTGCAAGCTCTCCAGGACAACATAGAATCTGGGGCTCTGTGCTTTCTTTCGTTCTGAACAAGTGTGACTGTTTTCTGCACAAAAGCGATTCTGCGAAGCAATGTGAACAGGTACAGAGAAGGTGCTAGCAGGGAATTCTCTGCCTGCCTTTCCCCAGTGCTCTGCAAGCTCTCCAGCACAACAGCAAATCTGGGGCTCTGTGCTTTCTTTCGTTCTGAACAAGTGTTAGTGTTTTCTGCACAAAAGCGATTCTGCGAAGCAATGTGAACACTTCTGCTTCCCAGGCACAGAGAAGGTGCTAGCAGGGAATTCTCTGCCTGCCTTTCCCCAGTGCTCTGCAAGCTCTCCAGCACAACAGCAAATCTGGGGCTCTGTGCTTTCTTTCGTTCTGAACAAGTGTTAGTGTTTTCTGCACAAAAGCGATTCTGCGAAGCAATGTGAACACTTCTGCTTCCCAGGCACAGAGAATGTGCTAGCAGGGAATTCTCTGCCTGCCTTTCCCCAGTGCTCTGCAAGCTCTCCAGGACAACATAGAATCTGGGGCTTTGTGCTTTCTTTCTTTCTGAACAAGTGTTACTGTTTTCTGCACAAAAGCGATTCTGCGAAGCAATGTGAACAGGCACAGAGAAGGTACTAGCAGGGAATTCTCTGCCTGCCTTTCCCCAGTGCTCTGCAAGCTCTCCAGGACAACAGCAAATCTGGGGCTCTGTGCTTTCTTTCGTTCTGAACAAGTGTTAGTGTTTTCTGCACAAAAGCGATTCTGCGAAGCAATGTGAACACTTCTGCTTCCCAGGCACAGAGAAGGTGCTAGCAGGGAATTCTCTGCCTGCCTTTCCCCAGTGCTCTGCAAGCTCTCCAGGACAACATAAAATCTGGGGCTCTGTGCTTTCTTTCGTTCTGAACAAGTGTTAGTGTTTTCTGCACAAAAGCGATTCTGCCAAGCAATGTGAACACTTCTGCTTCCCAGGCACAGAGAAGGTGCTAGCAGGGAATTCTCTGCCTGCCTTTCCCCAGTGCTGTGCAAGCTCTCCAGGACAACAGCAAATCTGGGGCTCTGTGCTTTCTTTCGTTCTGAACAAGTGTTAGTGTTTTCTGCACAAAAGCGATTCTGCCAAGCAATGTGAACACTTCTGCTTCCCAGGCACAGAGAATGTGCTAGCAGGGAATTCTCTGCCTGCCTTTCCCCAGTGCTCTGCAAGCTCTCCAGGACAACATAGAATCTGGGGCTCTGTGCTTTCTTTCGTTCTGAACAGGTGTTAATGTTTTCTGCACAAAAGCGATTCTGCCAAGCAATGTGAAGAGGCACAGAGAAGGTGCTAGCAGGGAATTCTCTGCCTGCCTTTCCCCAGTGCTCTGCAAGCTCTCCAGGACAACAGCAAATCTGGGGCTCTGTGCTTTCTTTCGTTCTGAACAAGTGTTAATGTTTTCTGCACAAAAGTGATTCTGCGAAGCAATGTGAACACTTCTGCTTCCCAGGCACAGAGAAGGTGCTAGCAGGGAATTCTCTGCCTGCCTTTCCTCAGGGCTCTGCAAGCTCTCCAGGACAACATAAAATCTGGGGCTCTGTGCTTTCTTTCGTTCTGAACAAGTGTGACTGTTTTCTGCACAAAAGCGATTCTGCGAAGCAATGTGAACAGGGACAGAGAAGGTGCTAGCAGGGAATACTCTGCCTGCCTTTCCCCAGTGCTCTGCAAGCTCTCCAGGACAACAGCAAATCTGGGGCTCTGTGCTTTCTTTCGTTCTGAACAAGTGTTACTGTTTTCTGCACAAAAGCGATTCTGCGAAGCAATGTGAACAGTTCTGCTTCCCAGGCACAGAGAAGGTGCTAGCAGGGAATTCTCTGCCTGCCTTTCCCCAGTGCTCTGCAAGCTCTCCAGCACAACAGCAAATCTGGGGCTCTGTGCTTTCTTTCGTTCTGAACAAGTGTGACTGTTTTCTGCACAAAAGCGATTCTGCGAAGCAATGTGAACACTTCTGCTTCCCAGGCACAGAGAAGTTGCTAGCAGGGAATTCTCTTCCTGCCTTTCCCCAGTGCTCTGCAAGCTCTCCAGGACAACATAGAATCTGGGGCTTTGTGGTTTCTTTCTTTCTGAACAAGTGTTACTGTTTTCTGCACAAAAGCGATTCTGCGAAGCAATGTGAACAGGCACAGAGAAGGTACTAGCAGGGAATTCTCTGCCTGCCTTTCCCCAGTGCTCTGCAAGCTCTCCAGGACAACAGCAAATCTGGGGCTCTGTGCTTTCTTTCGTTCTGAACAAGTGTTAGTGTTTTCTGCACAAAAGCGATTCTGCGAAGCAATGTGAACACTTCTGCTTCCCAGGCACAGAGAAGGTGCTAGCAGGGAATTCTCTGCCTGCCTTTCCCCAGTGCTCTGCAAGCTCTCCAGGACAACATAAAATCTGGGGCTCTGTGCTTTCTTTCGTTCTGAACAAGTGTTAGTGTTTTCTGCACAAAAGCGATTCTGCGAAGCAATGTGAACACTTCTGCTTCCCAGGCACAGAGAAGGTGCTAGCAGGGAATTCTCTGCCTGCCTTTCCCCAGTGCTCTGCAAGCTCTCCAGGACAACATAGAATCTGGGGCTCTGTGCTTTCTTTCGTTCTGAACAAGTGTGACTGTTTTCTGCACAAAAGCGATTCTGCGAAGCAATGTGAACAGGCACAGAGAAGGTGCTAGCAGGGAATTCTCTGCCTGCCTTTCCCCAGTGCTCTGCAAGCTCTCCAGGACAACAGCAAATCTGGGGCTCTGTGCTTTCTTTCGTTCTGAAGAAGTGTTACTGTTTTCTGCACAAAAGTGATTCTGCTAAGCAATGTGAACAGGCACAGAGAAGGTGCTAGCAGGGAATTCTCTGCCTGCCTTTCCCCAGTGCTCTGCAAGCTCTCCAGGACAACATCAAATCTGGGGCTCTGTGCTTTCTTTCGTTCTTAACAAGTGTTAGTGTTTTCTGCACAAAAGCGATTCTGCGAAGCAATGTGAACACTTCTGCTTCCCAGGCACAGAGAAGGTGCTAGCAGGGAATTCTCTGCCTGCCTTTCCTCAGGGCTCTGCAAGCTCTCCAGGACAACATAAAATCTGGGGCTCTGTGCTTTCTTTCGTTCTGAACAAGTGTGACTGTTTTCTGCACAAAAGCGATTCTGCGAAGCAATGTGAACAGGTACAGAGAAGGTGCTAGCAGGGAATTCTCTGCCTGCCTTTCCCCAGTGCTCTGCAAGCTCTCCAGGACAACAGCAAATCTGGGGCTCTGTGCTTTCTTTCGTTCTAAACAAGTGTTACTGTTTTCTGCACAAAAGCGATTCTGCGAAGCAATGTGAACACTTCTGCTTCCCAGGCACAGAGAAGGTGCTAGCAGGGAATTCTCTGCCTGCCTTTCCCCAGTGCTCTGCAAGCTCTCCAGGACAACAGCAAATCTGGGGCTCTGTGCTTTCTTTCGTTCTGAACAAGTGTTACTGTTTTCTGCACAACAGCGATTCTGCGAAGCAATGTGAACAGGCACAGAGAAGGTGCTAGCAGGGAATTCTCTGCCTGCCTTTCCCCAGTGCTCTGCAAGCTCTCCAGGACAACATAAAATCTGGGGCTCTGTGCTTTCTTTCGTTCTGAACAAGTGTGACTGTTTTCTGCACAAAAGCGATTCTGCCAAGCAATGTGAACACTTCTGCTTCCCAGGCACAGAGAAGGTGCTAGCAGGGAATTCTCTGCCTGCCTTTCCCCAGTGCTCTGCAAGCTCTCCAGGACAACATAAAATCTGGGGCTCTGTGCTTTCTTTCGTTCTGAACAAGTGTGACTGTTTTCTGCACAAAAGCGATTCTGCGAAGCAATGTGAACAGGTACAGAGAAGGTGCTAGCAGGGAATTCTCTGCCTGCCTTTCCCCAGTGCTCTGCAAGCTCTCCAGCACAACAGCAAATCTGGGGCTCTGTGCTTTCTTTCGTTCTGAACAAGTGTTAGTGTTTTCTGCACAAAAGCGATTCTGCGAAGCAATGTGAACACTTCTGCTTCCCAGGCACAGAGAAGGTGCTAGCAGGGAATTCTCTGCCTGCCTTTCCCCAGTGCTCTGCAAGCTCTCCAGCACAACAGCAAATCTGGGGCTCTGTGCTTTCTTTCGTTCTGAACAAGTGTTAGTGTTTTCTGCACAAAAGCGATTCTGCCAAGCAATGTGAACACTTCTGCTTCCCAGGCACAGAGAATGTGCTAGCAGGGAATTCTCTGCCTGCCTTTCCCCAGTGCTCTGCAAGCTCTCCAGGACAACATAGAATCTGGGGCTTTGTGCTTTCTTTCTTTCTGAACAAGTGTTACTGTTTTCTGCACAAAAGCGATTCTGCGAAGCAATGTGAACAGGCACAGAGAAGGTACTAGCAGGGAATTCTCTGCCTGCCTTTCCCCAGTGCTCTGCAAGCTCTCCAGGACAACAGCAAATCTGGGGCTCTGTGCTTTCTTTCGTTCTGAACAAGTGTTAGTGTTTTCTGCACAAAAGCGATTCTGCGAAGCAATGTGAACACTTCTGCTTCCCAGGCACAGAGAAGGTGCTAGCAGGGAATTCTCTGCCTGCCTTTCCCCAGTGCTCTGCAAGCTCTCCAGGACAACATAAAATCTGGGGCTCTGTGCTTTCTTTCGTTCTGAACAAGTGTTAGTGTTTTCTGCACAAAAGCGATTCTGCGAAGCAATGTGAACACTTCTGCTTCCCAGGCACAGAGAAGGTGCTAGCAGGGAATTCTCTGCCTGCCTTTCCCCAGTGCTCTGCAAGCTCTCCAGGACAACAGCAAATCTGGGGCTCTGTGCTTTCTTTCGTTCTGAACAAGTGTTAGTGTTTTCTGCACAAAAGCGATTCTGCCAAGCAATGTGAACACTTCTGCTTCCCAGGCACAGAGAATGTGCTAGCAGGGAATTCTCTGCCTGCCTTTCCCCAGTGCTCTGCAAGCTCTCCAGGACAACATAGAATCTGGGGCTCTGTGCTTTCTTTCGTTCTGAACAGGTGTTAATGTTTTCTGCACAAAAGCGATTCTGCCAAGCAATGTGAAGAGGCACAGAGAAGGTGCTAGCAGGGAATTCTCTGCCTGCCTTTCCCCAGTGCTCTGCAAGCTCTCCAGGACAACAGCAAATCTGGGGCTCTGTGCTTTCTTTCGTTCTGAACAAGTGTTAATGTTTTCTGCACAAAAGTGATTCTGCGAAGCAATGTGAACACTTCTGCTTCCCAGGCACAGAGAAGGTGCTAGCAGGGAATTCTCTGCCTGCCTTTCCTCAGGGCTCTGCAAGCTCTCCAGGACAACATAAAATCTGGGGCTCTGTGCTTTCTTTCGTTCTGAACAAGTGTGACTGTTTTCTGCACAAAAGCGATTCTGCGAAGCAATGTGAACAGGGACAGAGAAGGTGCTAGCAGGGAATACTCTGCCTGCCTTTCCCCAGTGCTCTGCAAGCTCTCCAGGACAACAGCAAATCTGGGGCTCTGTGCTTTCTTTCGTTCTGAACAAGTGTTACTGTTTTCTGCACAAAAGCGATTCTGCGAAGCAATGTGAACAGTTCTGCTTCCCAGGCACAGAGAAGGTGCTAGCAGGGAATTCTCTGCCTGCCTTTCCTCAGGGCTCTGCAAGCTCTCCAGGACAACATAAAATCTGGGGCTCTGTGCTTTCTTTCGTTCTGAACAAGTGTGACTGTTTTCTGCACAAAAGCGATTCTGCGAAGCAATGTGAACAGGGACAGAGAAGGTGCTAGCAGGGAATACTCTGCCTGCCTTTCCCCAGTGCTCTGCAAGCTCTCCAGGACAACAGCAAAGCTGGGGCTCTGTGCTTTCTTTCGTTCTGAACAAGTGTTACTGTTTTCTGCACAAAAGCGATTCTGCGAAGCAATGTGAACAGTTCTGCTTCCCAGGCACAGAGAAGGTGCTAGCAGGGAATTCTCTGCCTGCCTTTCCCCAGTGCTCTGCAAGCTCTCCAGCACAACAGCAAATCTGGGGCTCTGTGCTTTCTTTCGTTCTGAACAAGTGTGACTGTTTTCTGCACAAAAGCGATTCTGCGAAGCAATGTGAACACTTCTGCTTCCCAGGCACAGAGAAGTTGCTAGCAGGGAATTCTCTTCCTGCCTTTCCCCAGTGCTCTGCAAGCTCTCCAGGACAACATAGAATCTGGGGCTTTGTGGTTTCTTTCTTTCTGAACAAGTGTTACTGTTTTCTGCACAAAAGCGATTCTGCGAAGCAATGTGAACAGGCACAGAGAAGGTACTAGCAGGGAATTCTCTGCCTGCCTTTCCCCAGTGCTCTGCAAGCTCTCCAGGACAACAGCAAATCTGGGGCTCTGTGCTTTCTTTCGTTCTGAACAAGTGTTAGTGTTTTCTGCACAAAAGCGATTCTGCGAAGCAATGTGAACACTTCTGCTTCCCAGGCACAGAGAAGGTGCTAGCAGGGAATTCTCTGCCTGCCTTTCCCCAGTGCTCTGCAAGCTCTCCAGGACAACATAAAATCTGGGGCTCTGTGCTTTCTTTCGTTCTGAACAAGTGTTAGTGTTTTCTGCACAAAAGCGATTCTGCCAAGCAATGTGAACACTTCTGCTTCCCAGGCACAGAGAAGGTGCTAGCAGGGAATTCTCTGCCTGCCTTTCCCCAGTGCTCTGCAAGCTCTCCAGGACAACATAGAATCTGGGGCTCTGTGCTTTCTTTCGTTCTGAACAAGTGTGACTGTTTTCTGCACAAAAGCGATTCTGCGAAGCAATGTGAACAGGCACAGAGAAGGTGCTAGCAGGGAATTCTCTGCCTGCCTTTCCCCAGTGCTCTGCAAGCTCTCCAGGACAACAGCAAATCTGGGGCTCTGTGCTTTCTTTCGTTCTGAAGAAGTGTTACTGTTTTCTGCACAAAAGTGATTCTGCCAAGCAATGTGAACAGGCACAGAGAAGGTGCTAGCAGGGAATTCTCTGCCTGCCTTTCCCCAGTGCTCTGCAAGCTCTCCAGGACAACATCAAATCTGGGGCTCTGTGCTTTCTTTCGTTCTTAACAAGTGTTAGTGTTTTCTGCACAAAAGCGATTCTGCGAAGCAATGTGAACACTTCTGCTTCCCAGGCACAGAGAAGGTGCTAGCAGGGAATTCTCTGCCTGCCTTTCCTCAGGGCTCTGCAAGCTCTCCAGGACAACATAAAATCTGGGGCTCTGTGCTTTCTTTCGTTCTGAACAAGTGTGACTGTTTTCTGCACAAAAGCGATTCTGCGAAGCAATGTGAACAGGTACAGAGAAGGTGCTAGCAGGGAATTCTCTGCCTGCCTTTCCCCAGTGCTCTGCAAGCTCTCCAGGACAACAGCAAATCTGGGGCTCTGTGCTTTCTTTCGTTCTAAACAAGTGTTACTGTTTTCTGCACAAAAGCGATTCTGCGAAGCAATGTGAACACTTCTGCTTCCCAGGCACAGAGAAGGTGCTAGCAGGGAATTCTCTGCCTGCCTTTCCCCAGTGCTCTGCAAGCTCTCCAGGACAACAGCAAATCTGGGGCTCTGTGCTTTCTTTCGTTCTGAACAAGTGTTACTGTTTTCTGCACAACAGCGATTCTGCGAAGCAATGTGAACAGGCACAGAGAAGGTGCTAGCAGGGAATTCTCTGCCTGCCTTTCCCCAGTGCTCTGCAAGCTCTCCAGGACAACATAAAATCTGGGGCTCTGTGCTTTCTTTCGTTCTGAACAAGTGTGACTGTTTTCTGCACAAAAGCGATTCTGCCAAGCAATGTGAACACTTCTGCTTCCCAGGCACAGAGAAGGTGCTAGCAGGGAATTCTCTGCCTGCCTTTCCCCAGTGCTCTGCAAGCTCTCCAGGACAACATAAAATCTGGGGCTCTGTGCTTTCTTTCGTTCTGAACAAGTGTGACTGTTTTCTGCACAAAAGCGATTCTGCGAAGCAATGTGAACAGGTACAGAGAAGGTGCTAGCAGGGAATTCTCTGCCTGCCTTTCCCCAGTGCTCTGCAAGCTCTCCAGCACAACAGCAAATCTGGGGCTCTGTGCTTTCTTTCGTTCTGAACAAGTGTTAGTGTTTTCTGCACAAAAGCGATTCTGCGAAGCAATGTGAACACTTCTGCTTCCCAGGCACAGAGAAGGTGCTAGCAGGGAATTCTCTGCCTGCCTTTCCCCAGTGCTCTGCAAGCTCTCCAGCACAACAGCAAATCTGGGGCTCTGTGCTTTCTTTCGTTCTGAACAAGTGTTAGTGTTTTCTGCACAAAAGCGATTCTGCCAAGCAATGTGAACACTTCTGCTTCCCAGGCACAGAGAATGTGCTAGCAGGGAATTCTCTGCCTGCCTTTCCCCAGTGCTCTGCAAGCTCTCCAGGACAACATAGAATCTGGGGCTTTGTGCTTTCTTTCTTTCTGAACAAGTGTTACTGTTTTCTGCACAAAAGCGATTCTGCGAAGCAATGTGAACAGGCACAGAGAAGGTACTAGCAGGGAATTCTCTGCCTGCCTTTCCCCAGTGCTCTGCAAGCTCTCCAGGACAACAGCAAATCTGGGGCTCTGTGCTTTCTTTCGTTCTGAACAAGTGTTAGTGTTTTCTGCACAAAAGCGATTCTGCGAAGCAATGTGAACACTTCTGCTTCCCAGGCACAGAGAAGGTGCTAGCAGGGAATTCTCTGCCTGCCTTTCCCCAGTGCTCTGCAAGCTCTCCAGGACAACATAAAATCTGGGGCTCTGTGCTTTCTTTCGTTCTGAACAAGTGTTAGTGTTTTCTGCACAAAAGCGATTCTGCGAAGCAATGTGAACACTTCTGCTTCCCAGGCACAGAGAAGGTGCTAGCAGGGAATTCTCTGCCTGCCTTTCCCCAGTGCTGTGCAAGCTCTCCAGGACAACAGCAAATCTGGGGCTCTGTGCTTTCTTTCGTTCTGAACAAGTGTTAGTGTTTTCTGCACAAAAGCGATTCTGCCAAGCAATGTGAACACTTCTGCTTCCCAGGCACAGAGAATGTGCTAGCAGGGAATTCTCTGCCTGCCTTTCCCCAGTGCTCTGCAAGCTCTCCAGGACAACATAGAATCTGGGGCTCTGTGCTTTCTTTCGTTCTGAACAGGTGTTAATGTTTTCTGCACAAAAGCGATTCTGCCAAGCAATGTGAAGAGGCACAGAGAAGGTGCTAGCAGGGAATTCTCTGCCTGCCTTTCCCCAGTGCTCTGCAAGCTCTCCAGGACAACAGCAAATCTGGGGCTCTGTGCTTTCTTTCGTTCTGAACAAGTGTTAATGTTTTCTGCACAAAAGTGATTCTGCGAAGCAATGTGAACACTTCTGCTTCCCAGGCACAGAGAAGGTGCTAGCAGGGAATTCTCTGCCTGCCTTTCCTCAGGGCTCTGCAAGCTCTCCAGGACAACATAAAATCTGGGGCTCTGTGCTTTCTTTCGTTCTGAACAAGTGTGACTGTTTTCTGCACAAAAGCGATTCTGCGAAGCAATGTGAACAGGGACAGAGAAGGTGCTAGCAGGGAATACTCTGCCTGCCTTTCCCCAGTGCTCTGCAAGCTCTCCAGGACAACAGCAAATCTGGGGCTCTGTGCTTTCTTTCGTTCTGAACAAGTGTTACTGTTTTCTGCACAAAAGCGATTCTGCGAAGCAATGTGAACAGTTCTGCTTCCCAGGCACAGAGAAGGTGCTAGCAGGGAATTCTCTGCCTGCCTTTCCCCAGTGCTCTGCAAGCTCTCCAGCACAACAGCAAATCTGGGGCTCTGTGCTTTCTTTCGTTCTGAACAAGTGTGACTGTTTTCTGCACAAAAGCGATTCTGCGAAGCAATGTGAACACTTCTGCTTCCCAGGCACAGAGAAGTTGCTAGCAGGGAATTCTCTTCCTGCCTTTCCCCAGTGCTCTGCAAGCTCTCCAGGACAACATAGAATCTGGGGCTTTGTGGTTTCTTTCTTTCTGAACAAGTGTTACTGTTTTCTGCACAAAAGCGATTCTGCGAAGCAATGTGAACAGGCACAGAGAAGGTACTAGCAGGGAATTCTCTGCCTGCCTTTCCCCAGTGCTCTGCAAGCTCTCCAGGACAACAGCAAATCTGGGGCTCTGTGCTTTCTTTCGTTCTGAACAAGTGTTAGTGTTTTCTGCACAAAAGCGATTCTGCGAAGCAATGTGAACACTTCTGCTTCCCAGGCACAGAGAAGGTGCTAGCAGGGAATTCTCTGCCTGCCTTTCCCCAGTGCTCTGCAAGCTCTCCAGGACAACATAAAATCTGGGGCTCTGTGCTTTCTTTCGTTCTGAACAAGTGTTAGTGTTTTCTGCACAAAAGCGATTCTGCCAAGCAATGTGAACACTTCTGCTTCCCAGGCACAGAGAAGGTGCTAGCAGGGAATTCTCTGCCTGCCTTTCCCCAGTGCTCTGCAAGCTCTCCAGGACAACAGCAAATCTGGGGCTCTGTGCTTTCTTTCGTTCTGAACAAGTGTTAATGTTTTCTGCACAAAAGTGATTCTGCGAAGCAATGTGAACAGGCACAGAGAAGGTGCTAGCAGGGAATTCTCTGCCTGCCTTTCCCCAGTGCTCTGCAAGCTCTCCAGGACAACAGCAAATCTGGGGCTCTGTGCTTTCTTTCGTTCTGAAGAAGTGTTACTGTTTTCTGCACAAAAGTGATTCTGCCAAGCAATGTGAACAGGCACAGAGAAGGTGCTAGCAGGGAATTCTCTGCCTGCCTTTCCCCAGTGCTCTGCAAGCTCTCCAGGACAACATCAAATCTGGGGCTCTGTGCTTTCTTTCGTTCTGAACAAGTGTTAGTGTTTTCTGCACAAAAGCGATTCTGCGAAGCAATGTGAACACTTCTGCTTCCCAGGCACAGAGAAGGTGCTAGCAGGGAATTCTCTGCCTGCCTTTCCTCAGGGCTCTGCAAGCTCTCCAGGACAACATAAAATCTGGGGCTCTGTGCTTTCTTTCGTTCTGAACAAGTGTGACTGTTTTCTGCACAAAAGCGATTCTGCGAAGCAATGTGAACAGGTACAGAGAAGGTGCTAGCAGGGAATTCTCTGCCTGCCTTTCCCCAGTGCTCTGCAAGCTCTCCAGGACAACAGCAAATCTGGGGCTCTGTGCTTTCTTTCGTTCTGAACAAGTGTTACTGTTTTCTGCACAAAAGCGATTCTGCGAAGCAATGTGAACACTTCTGCTTCCCAGGCACAGAGAAGGTGCTAGCAGGGAATTCTCTGCCTGCCTTTCCCCAGTGCTCTGCAAGCTCTCCAGGACAACAGCAAATCTGGGGCTCTGTGCTTTCTTTCGTTCTGAACAAGTGTTAGTGTTTTCTGCACAAAAGCGATTCTGCGAAGCAATGTGAACAGGCACAGAGAAGGTGCTAGCAGGGAATTCTCTGCCTGCCTTTCCCCAGTGCTCTGCAAGCTCTCCAGGACAACATAAAATCTGGGGCTCTGTGCTTTCTTTCGTTCTGAACAAGTGTGACTGTTTTCTGCACAAAAGCGATTCTGCGAAGCAATGTGAACACTTCTGCTTCCCAGGCACAGAGAAGTTGCTAGCAGGGAATTCTCTGCCTGCCTTTCCCCAGTGCTCTGCAAGCTCTCCAGGACAACATAAAATCTGGGGCTCTGTGCTTTCTTTCGTTCTGAACAAGTGTGACTGTTTTCTGCACAAAAGCGATTCTGCGAAGCAATGTGAACAGGTACAGAGAAGGTGCTAGCAGGGAATTCTCTGCCTGCCTTTCCCCAGTGCTCTGCAAGCTCTCCAGCACAACAGCAAATCTGGGGCTCTGTGCTTTCTTTCGTTCTGAACAAGTGTTAGTGTTTTCTGCACAAAAGCGATTCTGCGAAGCAATGTGAACACTTCTGCTTCCCAGGCACAGAGAAGGTGCTAGCAGGGAATTCTCTGCCTGCCTTTCCCCAGTGCTCTGCAAGCTCTCCAGGACAACAGCAAATCTGGGGCTCTGTGCTTTCTTTCGTTCTGAACAAGTGTTAGTGTTTTCTGCACAAAAGCGATTCTGCCAAGCAATGTGAACACTTCTGCTTCCCAGGCACAGAGAATGTGCTAGCAGGGAATTCTCTGCCTGCCTTTCCCCAGTGCTCTGCAAGCTCTCCAGGACAACATAGAATCTGGGGCTTTGTGCTTTCTTTCTTTCTGAACAAGTGTTACTGTTTTCTGCACAAAAGCGATTCTGCGAAGCAATGTGAACAGGCACAGAGAAGGTACTAGCAGGGAATTCTCTGCCTGCCTTTCCCCAGTGCTCTGCAAGCTCTCCAGGACAACAGCAAAACTGGGGCTCTGTGCTTTCTTTCGTTCTGAACAAATGTTAGTGTTTTCTGCACAAAAGCGATTCTGCGAAGCAATGTGAACACTTCTGCTTCCCAGGCACAGAGAAGGTGCTAGCAGGGAATTCTCTGCCTGCCTTTCCCCAGTGCTCTGCAAGCTCTCCAGGACAACATAAAATCTGGGGCTCTGTGCTTTCTTTCGTTCTGAACAAGTGTTAGTGTTTTCTGCACAAAAGCGATTCTGCGAAGCAATGTGAACACTTCTGCTTCCCAGGCACAGAGAAGGTGCTAGCAGGGAATTCTCTGCCTGCCTTTCCCCAGTGCTCTGCAAGCTCTCCAGGACAACACAGAATCTGGGGCTCTCTGCTTTCTTTCGTTCTGAACAAGCGTTAGTGTTTTCTGCACAAAAGCGATTCTGCGAAGCAATGTGAACACTTCTGCTTCCCAGGCACAGAGAAGGTGCTAGCAGGGAATTCTCTGCCTGCCTTTCCCCAGTGCTCTGCAAGCTCTCCAGCACAACAGCAAATCTGGGGCTCTGTGCTTTCTTTCGTTCTGAACAAGTGTGACTGTTTTCTGCACAAAAGCGATTCTGCGAAGCAATGTGAACACTTCTGCTTCCCAGGCACAGAGAAGGTGCTAGCAGGGAATTCTCTGCCTGCCTTTCCTCAGGGCTCTGCAAGCTCTCCAGGACAACATAAAATCTGGGGCTCTGTGCTTTCTTTCGTTCTGAACAAGTGTGACTGTTTTCTGCACAAAAGCGATTCTGCGAAGCAATGTGAACAGGTACAGAGAAGGTGCTAGCAGGGAATTCTCTGCCTGCCTTTCCCCAGTGCTCTGCAAGCTCTCCAGGACAACAGCAAATCTGGGGCTCTGTGCTTTCTTTCGTTCTGAACAAGTGTTACTGTTTTCTGCACAAAAGCGATTCTGCGAAGCAATGTGAACACTTCTGCTTCCCAGGCACAGAGAAGGTGCTAGCAGGGAATTCTCTGCCTGCCTTTCCCCAGTGCTCTGCAAGCTCTCCAGCACAACAGCAAATCTGGGGCTCTGTGCTTTCTTTCGTTCTGAACAAGTGTTAGTGTTTTCTGCACAAAAGCGATTCTGCCAAGCAATGTGAACACTTCTGCTTCCCAGGCACAGAGAAGGTGCTAGCAGGGAATTCTCTGCCTGCCTTTCCCCAGTGCTCTGCAAGCTCTCCAGGACAACATAAAATCTGGGGCTCTGTGCTTTCTTTCGTTCTGAACAAGTGTTACTGTTTTCTGCACAAAAGCGATTCTGCGAAGCAATGTGAACAGGCACAGAGAAGGTGCTAGCAGGGAATTCTCTGCCTGCCTTTCCCCAGTGCTCTGCAAGCTCTCCAGGACAACATAAAATCTGGGGCTCTGTGCTTTCTTTCATTCTGAACAAGTGTTACTGTTTTCTGCACAAAAGCGATTCTGCGAAGCAATGTGAACACTTCTGCTTCCCAGGCACAGAGAAGGTGCTAGCAGAGAATTCTCTGCCTGCCTTTCCCCAGTGCTCTGCAAGCTCTCCAGGACAACAGCAAATCTGGGGCTCTGTGCTTTCTTTCGTTCTGAACAAGTGTTAGTGTTTTCTGCACAAAAGTGATTCTGCGAAGCAATGTGAACACTTCTGCTTCCCAGGCACAGAGAAGGTGCTAGCAGGGAATTCTCTGCCTGCCTTTCCCCAGTGCTCTGCAAGCTCTCCAGGACAACAGCAAATCTGGGGCTCTGTGCTTTCTTTCGTTCTGAACAAGTGTTACTGTTTTCTGCACAAAAGCGATTCTGCGAAGCAATGTGAACAGGCACAGAGAAGGTGCTAGCAGGGAATTCTCTGCCTGCCTTTCCCCAGTGCTCTGCAAGCTCTCCAGCACAACAGCAAATCTGGGGCTCTGTGCTTTCTTTCGTTCTGAACAAGTGTGACTGTTTTCTGCACAAAAGCGATTCTGCCAAGCAATGTGAACACTTCTGCTTCCCAGGCACAGAGAAGGTGCTAGCAGGGAATTCTCTGCCTGCCTTTCCCCAGTGCTCTGCAAGCTCTCCAGGACAACAGCAAATCTGGGGCTCTGTGCTTTCTTTCGTTCTGAACAAGTGTTACTGTTTTCTGCACAAAAGCGATTCTGCCAAGCAATGTGAACAGGCACAGAGAAGGTGCTAGCAGGGAATTCTCTGCCTGCCTTTCCCCAGTGCTCTGCAAGCTCTCCAGGACAACAGCAAATCTGGGGCTCTGTGCTTTCTTTCGTTCTGAACAAGTGTTACTGTTTTCTGCACAAAAGCGATTCTGCCAAGCAATGTGAACAGGCACAGAGAAGGTGCTAGCAGGGAATTCTCTGCCTGCTTTTCCCCAGTGCTCTGCAACTCTCCAGGACAACATAAAATCTGGGGCTCTGTGCTTTCTTTCGTTCTGAACAAGTGTTACTGTTTTCTGCACAAAAGCGATTCTGCGAAGCAATGTGAACACTTCTGCTTCCCAGGCACAGAGAAGGTGCTAGCAGGGAATTCTCTGCCTGCCTTTCCCCAGTGCTCTGCAAGCTCTCCAGGACAACATAAAATCTGGGGCTCTGTGCTTTCTTTCGTTCTGAACAAGTGTGACTGTTTTCTGCACAAAAGCGATTCTGCGAAGCAATGTGAACACTTCTGCTTCCCAGGCACAGAGAAGGTGCTAGCAGGGAATTCTCTGCCTGCCTTTCCCCAGTGCTCTGCAAGCTCTCCAGGACAACAGCAAATCTGGGGCTCTGTGCTTTCTTTCGTTCTGAACAAGTGTTAGTGTTTTCTGCACAAAAGCGATTCTGCGAAGCAATGTGAACACTTCTGCTTCCCAGGCACAGAGAAGGTGCTAGCAGGGAATTCTCTGCCTGCCTTTCCCCAGTGCTCTGCAAGCTCTCCAGGACAACATAAAATCTGGGGCTCTGTGCTTTCTTTCGTTCTGAACAAGTGTGACTGTTTTCTGCACAAAAGCGATTCTGCGAAGCAATGTGAACAGGCACAGAGAAGGTGCTAGCAGGGAATTCTCTGCCTGCCTTTCCCCAGTGCTCTGCAAGCTCTCCAGGACAACATAGAATCTGGGGCTCTGTGCTTTCTTCCGTTCTGAACAAGTGTGACTGTTTTCTGCACAAAAGCGATTCTGCGAAGCAATGTGAACAGGCACAGAGAAGGTACTAGCAGGGAATTCTCTGCCTGCCTTTCCCCAGTGCTCTGCAAGCTCTCCAGGACAACAGCAAATCTGGGGCTCTGTGCTTTCTTTCGTTCTGAAGAAGTGTTACTGTTTTCTGCACAAAAGTGATTCTGCCAAGCAATGTGAACAGGCACAGAGAAGGTGCTAGCAGGGAATTCTCTGCCTGCCTTTCCCCAGTGCTCTGCAAGCTCTCCAGGACAACATCAAATCTGGGGCTCTGTGCTTTCTTTCGTTCTGAACAAGTGTTAGTGTTTTCTGCACAAAAGCGATTCTGCGAAGCAATGTGAACACTTCTGCTTCCCAGGAACAGAGAAGGTGCTAGCAGGGAATTCTCTGCCTGCCTTTCCTCAGGGCTCTGCAAGCTCTCCAGGACAACATAAAATCTGGGGCTCTGTGCTTTCTTTCGTTCTGAACAAGTGTGACTGTTTTCTGCACAAAAGCGATTCTGCGAAGCAATGTGAACAGGTACAGAGAAGGTGCTAGCAGGGAATTCTCTGCCTGCCTTTCCCCAGTGCTCTGCAAGCTCTCCAGCACAACAGCAAATCTGGGGCTCTGTGCTTTCTTTCGTTCTGAACAAGTGTGACTGTTTTCTGCACAAAAGCGATTCTGCGAAGCAATGTGAACACTTCTGCTTCCCAGGCACAGAGAAGGTGCTAGCAGGGAATTCTCTGCCTGCCTTTCCCCAGTGCTCTGCAAGCTCTCCAGGACAACAGCAAATCTGGGGCTCTGTGCTTTCTTTCGTTCTGAACAAGTGTTACTGTTTTCTGCACAACAGCGATTCTGCGAAGCAATGTGAACAGGCACAGAGAAGGTGCTAGCAGGGAATTCTCTGCCTGCCTTTCCCCAGTGCTCTGCAAGCTCTCCAGGACAACATAAAATCTGGGGCTCTGTGCTTTCTTTCGTTCTGAACAAGTGTGACTGTTTTCTGCACAAAAGCGATTCTGCCAAGCAATGTGAACACTTCTGCTTCCCAGGCACAGAGAACTTGCTAGCAGGGAATTCTCTGCCTGCCTTTCCCCAGTGCTCTGCAAGCTCTCCAGGACAACATAAAATCTGGGGCTCTGTGCTTTCTTTCGTTCTGAACAAGTGTGACTGTTTTCTGCACAAAAGCGATTCTGCGAAGCAATGTGAACAGGGACAGAGAAGGTGCTAGCAGGGAATACTCTGCCTGCCTTTCCCCAGTGCTCTGCAAGCTCTCCAGGACAACAGCAAATCTGGGGCTCTGTGCTTTCTTTCGTTCTGAACAAGTGTTACTGTTTTCTGCACAAAAGCGATTCTGCGAAGCAATGTGAACAGTTCTGCTTCCCAGGCACAGAGAAGGTGCTAGCAGGGAATTCTCTGCCTGCCTTTCCCCAGTGCTCTGCAAGCTCTCCAGCACAACAGCAAATCTGGGGCTCTGTGCTTTCTTTCGTTCTGAACAAGTGTGACTGTTTTCTGCACAAAAGCGATTCTGCGAAGCAATGTGAACACTTCTGCTTCCCAGGCACAGAGAAGTTGCTAGCAGGGAATTCTCTTCCTGCCTTTCCCCAGTGCTCTGCAAGCTCTCCAGGACAACATAGAATCTGGGGCTTTGTGGTTTCTTTCTTTCTGAACAAGTGTTACTGTTTTCTGCACAAAAGCGATTCTGCGAAGCAATGTGAACAGGCACAGAGAAGGTACTAGCAGGGAATTCTCTGCCTGCCTTTCCCCAGTGCTCTGCAAGCTCTCCAGGACAACAGCAAATCTGGGGCTCTGTGCTTTCTTTCGTTCTGAACAAGTGTTAGTGTTTTCTGCACAAAAGCGATTCTGCGAAGCAATGTGAACACTTCTGCTTCCCAGGCACAGAGAAGGTGCTAGCAGGGAATTCTCTGCCTGCCTTTCCCCAGTGCTCTGCAAGCTCTCCAGGACAACATAAAATCTGGGGCTCTGTGCTTTCTTTCGTTCTGAACAAGTGTTAGTGTTTTCTGCACAAAAGCGATTCTGCCAAGCAATGTGAACACTTCTGCTTCCCAGGCACAGAGAAGGTGCTAGCAGGGAATTCTCTGCCTGCCTTTCCCCAGTGCTCTGCAAGCTCTCCAGGACAACAGCAAATCTGGGGCTCTGTGCTTTCTTTCGTTCTGAACAAGTGTTAATGTTTTCTGCACAAAAGTGATTCTGCGAAGCAATGTGAACAGGCACAGAGAAGGTGCTAGCAGGGAATTCTCTGCCTGCCTTTCCCCAGTGCTCTGCAAGCTCTCCAGGACAACAGCAAATCTGGGGCTCTGTGCTTTCTTTCGTTCTGAAGAAGTGTTACTGTTTTCTGCACAAAAGTGATTCTGCCAAGCAATGTGAACAGGCACAGAGAAGGTGCTAGCAGGGAATTCTCTGCCTGCCTTTCCCCAGTGCTCTGCAAGCTCTCCAGGACAACATCAAATCTGGGGCTCTGTGCTTTCTTTCGTTCTGAACAAGTGTTAGTGTTTTCTGCACAAAAGCGATTCTGCGAAGCAATGTGAACACTTCTGCTTCCCAGGCACAGAGAAGGTGCTAGCAGGGAATTCTCTGCCTGCCTTTCCTCAGGGCTCTGCAAGCTCTCCAGGACAACATAAAATCTGGGGCTCTGTGCTTTCTTTCGTTCTGAACAAGTGTGACTGTTTTCTGCACAAAAGCGATTCTGCGAAGCAATGTGAACAGGTACAGAGAAGGTGCTAGCAGGGAATTCTCTGCCTGCCTTTCCCCAGTGCTCTGCAAGCTCTCCAGGACAACAGCAAATCTGGGGCTCTGTGCTTTCTTTCGTTCTGAACAAGTGTTACTGTTTTCTGCACAAAAGCGATTCTGCGAAGCAATGTGAACACTTCTGCTTCCCAGGCACAGAGAAGGTGCTAGCAGGGAATTCTCTGCCTGCCTTTCCCCAGTGCTCTGCAAGCTCTCCAGGACAACAGCAAATCTGGGGCTCTGTGCTTTCTTTCGTTCTGAACAAGTGTTAGTGTTTTCTGCACAAAAGCGATTCTGCGAAGCAATGTGAACAGGCACAGAGAAGGTGCTAGCAGGGAATTCTCTGCCTGCCTTTCCCCAGTGCTCTGCAAGCTCTCCAGGACAACATAAAATCTGGGGCTCTGTGCTTTCTTTCGTTCTGAACAAGTGTGACTGTTTTCTGCACAAAAGTGATTCTGCGAAGCAATGTGAACACTTCTGCTTCCCAGGCACAGAGAAGTTGCTAGCAGGGAATTCTCTGCCTGCCTTTCCCCAGTGCTCTGCAAGCTCTCCAGGACAACATAAAATCTGGGGCTCTGTGCTTTCTTTCGTTCTGAACAAGTGTGACTGTTTTCTGCACAAAAGCGATTCTGCGAAGCAATGTGAACAGGTACAGAGAAGGTGCTAGCAGGGAATTCTCTGCCTGCCTTTCCCCAGTGCTCTGCAAGCTCTCCAGCACAACAGCAAATCTGGGGCTCTGTGCTTTCTTTCGTTCTGAACAAGTGTTAGTGTTTTCTGCACAAAAGCGATTCTGCGAAGCAATGTGAACACTTCTGCTTCCCAGGCACAGAGAAGGTGCTAGCAGGGAATTCTCTGCCTGCCTTTCCCCAGTGCTCTGCAAGCTCTCCAGGACAACAGCAAATCTGGGGCTCTGTGCTTTCTTTCGTTCTGAACAAGTGTTAGTGTTTTCTGCACAAAAGCGATTCTGCCAAGCAATGTGAACACTTCTGCTTCCCAGGCACAGAGAATGTGCTAGCAGGGAATTCTCTGCCTGCCTTTCCCCAGTGCTCTGCAAGCTCTCCAGGACAACATAGAATCTGGGGCTTTGTGCTTTCTTTCTTTCTGA
The DNA here is from genome assembly GCF_031877795.1 of Strix aluco. Classification (NCBI taxonomy): domain Eukaryota; kingdom Metazoa; phylum Chordata; class Aves; order Strigiformes; family Strigidae; genus Strix; species Strix aluco. The sequence goes on along the minus strand of NC_133950.1, from coordinate 499,126 downwards.
ACAAGTGTTACTGTTTTCTGCACAAAAGCGATTCTGCGAAGCAATGTGAACAGGCACAGAGAAGGTACTAGCAGGGAATTCTCTGCCTGCCTTTCCCCAGTGCTCTGCAAGCTCTCCAGGACAACAGCAAAACTGGGGCTCTGTGCTTTCTTTCGTTCTGAACAAATGTTAGTGTTTTCTGCACAAAAGCGATTCTGCGAAGCAATGTGAACACTTCTGCTTCCCAGGCACAGAGAAGGTGCTAGCAGGGAATTCTCTGCCTGCCTTTCCCCAGTGCTCTGCAAGCTCTCCAGGACAACATAAAATCTGGGGCTCTGTGCTTTCTTTCGTTCTGAACAAGTGTTAGTGTTTTCTGCACAAAAGCGATTCTGCGAAGCAATGTGAACACTTCTGCTTCCCAGGCACAGAGAAGGTGCTAGCAGGGAATTCTCTGCCTGCCTTTCCCCAGTGCTCTGCAAGCTCTCCAGGACAACACAGAATCTGGGGCTCTCTGCTTTCTTTCGTTCTGAACAAGCGTTAGTGTTTTCTGCACAAAAGCGATTCTGCGAAGCAATGTGAACACTTCTGCTTCCCAGGCACAGAGAAGGTGCTAGCAGGGAATTCTCTGCCTGCCTTTCCCCAGTGCTCTGCAAGCTCTCCAGCACAACAGCAAATCTGGGGCTCTGTGCTTTCTTTCGTTCTGAACAAGTGTGACTGTTTTCTGCACAAAAGCGATTCTGCGAAGCAATGTGAACACTTCTGCTTCCCAGGCACAGAGAAGGTGCTAGCAGGGAATTCTCTGCCTGCCTTTCCTCAGGGCTCTGCAAGCTCTCCAGGACAACATAAAATCTGGGGCTCTGTGCTTTCTTTCGTTCTGAACAAGTGTGACTGTTTTCTGCACAAAAGCGATTCTGCGAAGCAATGTGAACAGGTACAGAGAAGGTGCTAGCAGGGAATTCTCTGCCTGCCTTTCCCCAGTGCTCTGCAAGCTCTCCAGGACAACAGCAAATCTGGGGCTCTGTGCTTTCTTTCGTTCTGAACAAGTGTTACTGTTTTCTGCACAAAAGCGATTCTGCGAAGCAATGTGAACACTTCTGCTTCCCAGGCACAGAGAAGGTGCTAGCAGGGAATTCTCTGCCTGCCTTTCCCCAGTGCTCTGCAAGCTCTCCAGCACAACAGCAAATCTGGGGCTCTGTGCTTTCTTTCGTTCTGAACAAGTGTTAGTGTTTTCTGCACAAAAGCGATTCTGCCAAGCAATGTGAACACTTCTGCTTCCCAGGCACAGAGAATGTGCTAGCAGGGAATTCTCTGCCTGCCTTTCCCCAGTGCTCTGCAAGCTCTCCAGGACAACATAAAATCTGGGGCTCTGTGCTTTCTTTCGTTCTGAACAAGTGTTAGTGTTTTCTGCACAAAAGCGATTCTGCGAAGCAATGTGAACACTTCTGCTTCCCAGGCACAGAGAAGGTGCTAGCAGGGAATTCTCTGCCTGCCTTTCCCCAGTGCTCTGCAAGCTCTCCAGGACAACATAAAATCTGGGGCTCTGTGCTTTCTTTCGTTCTGAACAAGTGTTACTGTTTTCTGCACAAAAGCGATTCTGCGAAGCAATGTGAACAGGCACAGAGAAGGTGCTAGCAGGGAATTCTCTGCCTGCCTTTCCCCAGTGCTCTGCAAGCTCTCCAGGACAACATAAAATCTGGGGCTCTGTGCTTTCTTTCATTCTGAACAAGTGTTACTGTTTTCTGCACAAAAGCGATTCTGCGAAGCAATGTGAACACTTCTGCTTCCCAGGCACAGAGAAGGTGCTAGCAGAGAATTCTCTGCCTGCCTTTCCCCAGTGCTCTGCAAGCTCTCCAGGACAACAGCAAATCTGGGGCTCTGTGCTTTCTTTCGTTCTGAACAAGTGTTAGTGTTTTCTGCACAAAAGTGATTCTGCGAAGCAATGTGAACACTTCTGCTTCCCAGGCACAGAGAAGGTGCTAGCAGGGAATTCTCTGCCTGCCTTTCCCCAGTGCTCTGCAAGCTCTCCAGGACAACAGCAAATCTGGGGCTCTGTGCTTTCTTTCGTTCTGAACAAGTGTTAGTGTTTTCTGCACAAAAGCGATTCTGCCAAGCAATGTGAACACTTCTGCTTCCCAGGCACAGAGAATGTGCTAGCAGGGAATTCTCTGCCTGCCTTTCCCCAGTGCTCTGCAAGCTCTCCAGGACAACAGCAAATCTGGGGCTCTGTGCTTTCTTTCGTTCTGAACAAGTGTTACTGTTTTCTGCACAAAAGCGATTCTGCGAAGCAATGTGAACAGGCACAGAGAAGGTGCTAGCAGGGAATTCTCTGCCTGCCTTTCCCCAGTGCTCTGCAAGCTCTCCAGCACAACAGCAAATCTGGGGCTCTGTGCTTTCTTTCGTTCTGAACAAGTGTGACTGTTTTCTGCACAAAAGCGATTCTGCCAAGCAATGTGAACACTTCTGCTTCCCAGGCACAGAGAAGGTGCTAGCAGGGAATTCTCTGCCTGCCTTTCCCCAGTGCTCTGCAAGCTCTCCAGGACAACAGCAAATCTGGGGCTCTGTGCTTTCTTTCGTTCTGAACAAGTGTTACTGTTTTCTGCACAAAAGCGATTCTGCCAAGCAATGTGAACAGGCACAGAGAAGGTGCTAGCAGGGAATTCTCTGCCTGCCTTTCCCCAGTGCTCTGCAAGCTCTCCAGGACAACAGCAAATCTGGGGCTCTGTGCTTTCTTTCGTTCTGAACAAGTGTTACTGTTTTCTGCACAAAAGCGATTCTGCCAAGCAATGTGAACAGGCACAGAGAAGGTGCTAGCAGGGAATTCTCTGCCTGCTTTTCCCCAGTGCTCTGCAACTCTCCAGGACAACATAAAATCTGGGGCTCTGTGCTTTCTTTCGTTCTGAACAAGTGTTACTGTTTTCTGCACAAAAGCGATTCTGCGAAGCAATGTGAACACTTCTGCTTCCCAGGCACAGAGAAGGTGCTAGCAGGGAATTCTCTGCCTGCCTTTCCCCAGTGCTCTGCAAGCTCTCCAGGACAACATAAAATCTGGGGCTCTGTGCTTTCTTTCGTTCTGAACAAGTGTGACTGTTTTCTGCACAAAAGCGATTCTGCGAAGCAATGTGAACACTTCTGCTTCCCAGGCACAGAGAAGGTGCTAGCAGGGAATTCTCTGCCTGCCTTTCCCCAGTGCTCTGCAAGCTCTCCAGGACAACAGCAAATCTGGGGCTCTGTGCTTTCTTTCGTTCTGAACAAGTGTTAGTGTTTTCTGCACAAAAGCGATTCTGCGAAGCAATGTGAACACTTCTGCTTCCCAGGCACAGAGAAGGTGCTAGCAGGGAATTCTCTGCCTGCCTTTCCCCAGTGCTCTGCAAGCTCTCCAGGACAACATAAAATCTGGGGCTCTGTGCTTTCTTTCGTTCTGAACAAGTGTTACTGTTTTCTGCACAAAAGCGATTCTGCGAAGCAATGTGAACAGGCACAGAGAAGGTGCTAGCAGGGAATTCTCTGCCTGCCTTTCCCCAGTGCTCTGCAAGCTCTCCAGGACAACATAGAATCTGGGGCTCTGTGCTTTCTTCCGTTCTGAACAAGTGTGACTGTTTTCTGCACAAAAGCGATTCTGCGAAGCAATGTGAACAGGCACAGAGAAGGTACTAGCAGGGAATTCTCTGCCTGCCTTTCCCCAGTGCTCTGCAAGCTCTCCAGGACAACAGCAAATCTGGGGCTCTGTGCTTTCTTTCGTTCTGAAGAAGTGTTACTGTTTTCTGCACAAAAGTGATTCTGCCAAGCAATGTGAACAGGCACAGAGAAGGTGCTAGCAGGGAATTCTCTGCCTGCCTTTCCCCAGTGCTCTGCAAGCTCTCCAGGACAACATCAAATCTGGGGCTCTGTGCTTTCTTTCGTTCTGAACAAGTGTTAGTGTTTTCTGCACAAAAGCGATTCTGCGAAGCAATGTGAACACTTCTGCTTCCCAGGCACAGAGAAGGTGCTAGCAGGGAATTCTCTGCCTGCCTTTCCTCAGGGCTCTGCAAGCTCTCCAGGACAACATAAAATCTGGGGCTCTGTGCTTTCTTTCGTTCTGAACAAGTGTGACTGTTTTCTGCACAAAAGCGATTCTGCGAAGCAATGTGAACAGGTACAGAGAAGGTGCTAGCAGGGAATTCTCTGCCTGCCTTTCCCCAGTGCTCTGCAAGCTCTCCAGGACAACAGCAAATCTGGGGCTCTGTGCTTTCTTTCGTTCTGAACAAGTGTTACTGTTTTCTGCACAAAAGCGATTCTGCGAAGCAATGTGAACACTTCTGCTTCCCAGGCACAGAGAAGGTGCTAGCAGGGAATTCTCTGCCTGCCTTTCCCCAGTGCTCTGCAAGCTCTCCAGGACAACAGCAAATCTGGGGCTCTGTGCTTTCTTTCGTTCTGAACAAGTGTTACTGTTTTCTGCACAACAGCGATTCTGCGAAGCAATGTGAACAGGCACAGAGAAGGTGCTAGCAGGGAATTCTCTGCCTGCCTTTCCCCAGTGCTCTGCAAGCTCTCCAGGACAACATAAAATCTGGGGCTCTGTGCTTTCTTTCGTTCTGAACAAGTGTGACTGTTTTCTGCACAAAAGCGATTCTGCCAAGCAATGTGAACACTTCTGCTTCCCAGGCACAGAGAACTTGCTAGCAGGGAATTCTCTGCCTGCCTTTCCCCAGTGCTCTGCAAGCTCTCCAGGACAACATAAAATCTGGGGCTCTGTGCTTTCTTTCGTTCTGAACAAGTGTGACTGTTTTCTGCACAAAAGCGATTCTGCGAAGCAATGTGAACAGGTACAGAGAAGGTGCTAGCAGGGAATTCTCTGCCTGCCTTTCCCCAGTGCTCTGCAAGCTCTCCAGGACAACAGCAAATCTGGGGCTCTGTGCTTTCTTTCGTTCTGAACAAGTGTTACTGTTTTCTGCACAAAAGCGATTCTGCGAAGCAATGTGAACACTTCTGCTTCCCAGGCACAGAGAAGGTGCTAGCAGGGAATTCTCTGCCTGCCTTTCCCCAGTGCTCTGCAAGCTCTCCAGGACAACAGCAAATCTGGGGCTCTGTGCTTTCTTTCGTTCTGAACAAGTGTTAGTGTTTTCTGCACAAAAGCGATTCTGCCAAGCAATGTGAACACTTCTGCTTCCCAGGCACAGAGAATGTGCTAGCAGGGAATTCTCTGCCTGCCTTTCCCCAGTGCTCTGCAAGCTCTCCAGGACAACATAGAATCTGGGGCTTTGTGCTTTCTTTCTTTCTGAACAAGTGTTACTGTTTTCTGCACAAAAGCGATTCTGCGAAGCAATGTGAACAGGCACAGAGAAGGTACTAGCAGGGAATTCTCTGCCTGCCTTTCCCCAGTGCTCTGCAAGCTCTCCAGGACAACAGCAAATCTGGGGCTCTGTGCTTTCTTTCGTTCTGAACAAATGTTAGTGTTTTCTGCACAAAAGCGATTCTGCGAAGCAATGTGAACACTTCTGCTTCCCAGGCACAGAGAAGGTGCTAGCAGGGAATTCTCTGCCTGCCTTTCCCCAGTGCTCTGCAAGCTCTCCAGGACAACATAAAATCTGGGGCTCTGTGCTTTCTTTCGTTCTGAACAAGTGTTAGTGTTTTCTGCACAAAAGCGATTCTGCGAAGCAATGTGAACACTTCTGCTTCCCAGGCACAGAGAAGGTGCTAGCAGGGAATTCTCTGCCTGCCTTTCCCCAGTGCTCTGCAAGCTCTCCAGGACAACATAGAATCTGGGGCTCTCTGCTTTCTTTCGTTCTGAACAAGCGTTAGTGTTTTCTGCACAAAAGCGATTCTGCGAAGCAATGTGAACACTTCTGCTTCCCAGGCACAGAGAAGGTGCTAGCAGGGAATTCTCTGCCTGCCTTTCCCCAGTGCTCTGCAAGCTCTCCAGCACAACAGCAAATCTGGGGCTCTGTGCTTTCTTTCGTTCTGAACAAGTGTGACTGTTTTCTGCACAAAAGCGATTCTGCGAAGCAATGTGAACACTTCTGCTTCCCAGGCACAGAGAAGGTGCTAGCAGGGAATTCTCTGCCTGCCTTTCCTCAGGGCTCTGCAAGCTCTCCAGGACAACATAAAATCTGGGGCTCTGTGCTTTCTTTCGTTCTGAACAAGTGTGACTGTTTTCTGCACAAAAGCGATTCTGCGAAGCAATGTGAACAGGTACAGAGAAGGTGCTAGCAGGGAATTCTCTGCCTGCCTTTCCCCAGTGCTCTGCAAGCTCTCCAGCACAACAGCAAATCTGGGGCTCTGTGCTTTCTTTCGTTCTGAACAAGTGTTACTGTTTTCTGCACAAAAGCGATTCTGCGAAGCAATGTGAACACTTCTGCTTCCCAGGCACAGAGAAGGTGCTAGCAGGGAATTCTCTGCCTGCCTTTCCCCAGTGCTCTGCAAGCTCTCCAGCACAACAGCAAATCTGGGGCTCTGTGCTTTCTTTCGTTCTGAACAAGTGTTAGTGTTTTCTGCACAAAAGCGATTCTGCCAAGCAATGTGAACACTTCTGCTTCCCAGGCACAGAGAATGTGCTAGCAGGGAATTCTCTGCCTGCCTTTCCCCAGTGCTCTGCAAGCTCTCCAGGACAACATCAAATCTGGGGCTCTGTGCTTTCTTTCGTTCTGAACAAGTGTTAGTGTTTTCTGCACAAAAGCGATTCTGCGAAGCAATGTGAACACTTCTGCTTCCCAGGCACAGAGAAGGTGCTAGCAGGGAATTCTCTGCCTGCCTTTCCCCAGTGCTCTGCAAGCTCTCCAGGACAACATAAAATCTGGGGCTCTGTGCTTTCTTTCGTTCTGAACAAGTGTTACTGTTTTCTGCACAAAAGCGATTCTGCCAAGCAATGTGAACAGGCACAGAGAAGGTGCTAGCAGGGAATTCTCTGCCTGCCTTTCCCCAGTGCTCTGCAAGCTCTCCAGGACAACATAAAATCTGGGGCTCTGTGCTTTCTTTCGTTCTGAACAAGTGTTACTGTTTTCTGCACAAAAGCGATTCTGCGAAGCAATGTGAACACTTCTGCTTCCCAGGCACAGAGAAGGTGCTAGCAGAGAATTCTCTGCCTGCCTTTCCCCAGTGCTCTGCAAGCTCTCCAGGACAACAGCAAATCTGGGGCTCTGTGCTTTCTTTCGTTCTGAACAAGTGTTAGTGTTTTCTGCACAAAAGCGATTCTGCGAAGCAATGTGAACACTTCTGCTTCCCAGGCACAGAGAAGGTGCTAGCAGGGAATTCTCTGCCTGCCTTTCCCCAGTGCTCTGCAAGCTCTCCAGGACAACAGCAAATCTGGGGCTCTGTGCTTTCTTTCGTTCTGAACAAGTGTTAGTGTTTTCTGCACAAAAGCGATTCTGCCAAGCAATGTGAACACTTCTGCTTCCCAGGCACAGAGAATGTGCTAGCAGGGAATTCTCTGCCTGCCTTTCCCCAGTGCTCTGCAAGCTCTCCAGGACAACAGCAAATCTGGGGCTCTGTGCTTTCTTTCGTTCTGAACAAGTGTTACTGTTTTCTGCACAAAAGCGATTCTGCGAAGCAATGTGAACAGGCACAGAGAAGGTGCTAGCAGGGAATTCTCTGCCTGCCTTTCCCCAGTGCTCTGCAAGCTCTCCAGGACAACAGCAAATCTGGGGCTCTGTGCTTTCTTTCGTTCTGAACAAGTGTGACTGTTTTCTGCACAAAAGCGATTCTGCCAAGCAATGTGAACAGGCACAGAGAAGGTGCTAGCAGGGAATTCTCTGCCTGCCTTTCCCCAGTGCTCTGCAAGCTCTCCAGGACAACATAAAATCTGGGGCTCTGTGCTTTCTTTCGTTCTGAACAAGTGTGACTGTTTTCTGCACAAAAGCGATTCTGCGAAGCAATGTGAACACTTCTGCTTCCCAGGCACAGAGAAGGTGCTAGCAGGGAATTCTCTGCCTGCCTTTCCCCAGTGCTCTGCAAGCTCTCCAGGACAACAGCAAATCTGGGGCTCTGTGCTTTCTTTCGTTCTGAACAAGTGTTAGTGTTTTCTGCACAAAAGCGATTCTGCGAAGCAATGTGAACACTTCTGCTTCCCAGGCACAGAGAAGGTGCTAGCAGGGAATTCTCTGCCTGCCTTTCCCCAGTGCTCTGCAAGCTCTCCAGCACAACAGCAAATCTGGGGCTCTGTGCTTTCTTTCGTTCTGAACAAGTGTTAGTGTTTTCTGCACAAAAGCGATTCTGCGAAGCAATGTGAACACTTCTGCTTCCCAGGCACAGAGAAGGTGCTAGCAGGGAATTCTCTGCCTGCCTTTCCCCAGTGCTCTGCAAGCTCTCCAGGACAACATAAAATCTGGGGCTCTGTGCTTTCTTTCGTTCTGAACAAGTGTTAGTGTTTTCTGCACAAAAGCGATTCTGCCAAGCAATGTGAACACTTCTGCTTCCCAGGCACAGAGAATGTGCTAGCAGGGAATTCTCTGCCTGCCTTTCCCCAGTGCTCTGCAAGCTCTCCAGGACAACAGCAAATCTGGGGCTCTGTGCTTTCTTTCGTTCTGAACAAGTGTTAGTGTTTTCTGCACAAAAGCGATTCTGCCAAGCAATGTGAACACTTCTGCTTCCCAGGCACAGAGAATGTGCTAGCAGGGAATTCTCTGCCTGCCTTTCCCCAGTGCTCTGCAAGCTCTCCAGGACAACAGCAAATCTGGGGCTCTGTGCTTTCTTTCGTTCTGAACAAGTGTTACTGTTTTCTGCACAAAAGCGATTCTGCGAAGCAATGTGAACAGGCACAGAGAAGGTGCTAGCAGGGAATTCTCTGCCTGCCTTTCCCCAGTGCTCTGCAAGCTCTCCAGCACAACAGCAAATCTGGGGCTCTGTGCTTTCTTTCGTTCTGAACAAGTGTGACTGTTTTCTGCACAAAAGCGATTCTGCGAAGCAATGTGAACAGGCACAGAGAAGGTGCTAGCAGGGAATTCTCTGCCTGCCTTTCCCCAGTGCTCTGCAAGCTCTCCAGGACAACATAAAATCTGGGGCTCTGTGCTTTCTTTCGTTCTGAACAAGTGTGACTGTTTTCTGCACAAAAGCGATTCTGCGAAGCAATGTGAACACTTCTGCTTCCCAGGCACAGAGAATGTGCTAGCAGGGAATTCTCTGCCTGCCTTTCCCCAGTGCTCTGCAAGCTCTCCAGGACAACAGCAAATCTGGGGCTCTGTGCTTTCTTTCGTTCTGAACAAGTGTTACTGTTTTCTGCACAAAAGCGATTCTGCGAAGCAATGTGAACAGGCACAGAGAAGGTGCTAGCAGGGAATTCTCTGCCTGCCTTTCCCCAGTGCTCTGCAAGCTCTCCAGCACAACAGCAAATCTGGGGCTCTGTGCTTTCTTTCGTTCTGAACAAGTGTGACTGTTTTCTGCACAAAAGCGATTCTGCGAAGCAATGTGAACAGGCACAGAGAAGGTGCTAGCAGGGAATTCTCTGCCTGCCTTTCCCCAGTGCTCTGCAAGCTCTCCAGGACAACATAAAATCTGGGGCTCTGTGCTTTCTTTCGTTCTGAACAAGTGTGACTGTTTTCTGCACAAAAGCGATTCTGCGAAGCAATGTGAACACTTCTGCTTCCCAGGCACAGAGAAGGTGCTAGCAGGGAATTCTCTGCCTGCCTTTCCCCAGTGCTCTGCAAGCTCTCCAGGACAACAGCAAATCTGGGGCTCTGTGCTTTCTTTCGTTCTGAACAAGTGTTAGTGTTTTCTGCACAAAAGCGATTCTGCGAAGCAATGTGAACACTTCTGCTTCCCAGGCACAGAGAAGGTGCTAGCAGGGAATTCTCTGCCTGCCTTTCCCCAGTGCTCTGCAAGCTCTCCAGGACAACATAAAATCTGGGGCTCTGTGCTTTCTTTCGTTCTGAACAAGTGTTAGTGTTTTCTGCACAAAAGCGATTCTGCCAAGCAATGTGAACACTTCTGCTTCCCAGGCACAGAGAATGTGCTAGCAGGGAATTCTCTGCCTGCCTTTCCCCAGTGCTCTGCAAGCTCTCCAGGACAACAGCAAATCTGGGGCTCTGTGCTTTCTTTCGTTCTGAACAAGTGTTAGTGTTTTCTGCACAAAAGCGATTCTGCCAAGCAATGTGAACACTTCTGCTTCCCAGGCACAGAGAATGTGCTAGCAGGGAATTCTCTGCCTGCCTTTCCCCAGTGCTCTGCAAGCTCTCCAGGACAACAGCAAATCTGGGGCTCTGTGCTTTCTTTCGTTCTGAACAAGTGTTACTGTTTTCTGCACAAAAGCGATTCTGCGAAGCAATGTGAACAGGCACAGAGAAGGTGCTAGCAGGGAATTCTCTGCCTGCCTTTCCCCAGTGCTCTGCAAGCTCTCCAGCACAACAGCAAATCTGGGGCTCTGTGCTTTCTTTCGTTCTGAACAAGTGTGACTGTTTTCTGCACAAAAGCGATTCTGCGAAGCAATGTGAACAGGCACAGAGAAGGTGCTAGCAGGGAATTCTCTGCCTGCCTTTCCCCAGTGCTCTGCAAGCTCTCCAGGACAACATAAAATCTGGGGCTCTGTGCTTTCTTTCGTTCTGAACAAGTGTGACTGTTTTCTGCACAAAAGCGATTCTGCGAAGCAATGTGAACACTTCTGCTTCCCAGGCACAGAGAAGGTGCTAGCAGGGAATTCTCTGCCTGCCTTTCCCCAGTGCTCTGCAAGCTCTCCAGGACAACAGCAAATCTGGGGCTCTGTGCTTTCTTTCGTTCTGAACAAGTGTTAGTGTTTTCTGCACAAAAGCGATTCTGCGAAGCAATGTGAACACTTCTGCTTCCCAGGCACAGAGAAGGTGCTAGCAGGGAATTCTCTGCCTGCCTTTCCCCAGTGCTCTGCAAGCTCTCCAGCACAACAGCAAATCTGGGGCTCTGTGCTTTCTTTCGTTCTGAACAAGTGTTAGTGTTTTCTGCACAAAAGCGATTCTGCGAAGCAATGTGAACACTTCTGCTTCCCAGGCACAGAGAAGGTGCTAGCAGGGAATTCTCTGCCTGCCTTTCCCCAGTGCTCTGCAAGCTCTCCAGGACAACATAAAATCTGGGGCTCTGTGCTTTCTTTCGTTCTGAACAAGTGTTAGTGTTTTCTGCACAAAAGCGATTCTGCCAAGCAATGTGAACACTTCTGCTTCCCAGGCACAGAGAATGTGCTAGCAGGGAATTCTCTGCCTGCCTTTCCCCAGTGCTCTGCAAGCTCTCCAGGACAACATAGAATCTGGGGCTTTGTGCTTTCTTTCTTTCTGAACAAGTGTTACTGTTTTCTGCACAAAAGCGATTCTGCGAAGCAATGTGAACAGGCACAGAGAAGGTACTAGCAGGGAATTCTCTGCCTGCCTTTCCCCAGTGCTCTGCAAGCTCTCCAGGACAACAGCAAATCTGGGGCTCTGTGCTTTCTTTCGTTCTGAACAAGTGTTAGTGTTTTCTGCACAAAAGCGATTCTGCGAAGCAATGTGAACACTTCTGCTTCCCAGGCACAGAGAAGGTGCTAGCAGGGAATTCTCTGCCTGCCTTTCCCCAGTGCTCTGCAAGCTCTCCAGGACAACATAAAATCTGGGGCTCTGTGCTTTCTTTCGTTCTGAACAAGTGTTAGTGTTTTCTGCACAAAAGCGATTCTGCGAAGCAATGTGAACACTTCTGCTTCCCAGGCACAGAGAAGGTGCTAGCAGGGAATTCTCTGCCTGCCTTTCCCCAGTGCTCTGCAAGCTCTCCAGGACAACATAGAATCTGGGGCTCTCTGCTTTCTTTCGTTCTGAACAAGCGTTAGTGTTTTCTGCACAAAAGCGATTCTGCGAAGCAATGTGAACACTTCTGCTTCCCAGGCACAGAGAAGGTGCTAGCAGGGAATTCTCTGCCTGCCTTTCCCCAGTGCTCTGCAAGCTCTCCAGCACAACAGCAAATCTGGGGCTCTGTGCTTTCTTTCGTTCTGAACAAGTGTGACTGTTTTCTGCACAAAAGCGATTCTGCGAAGCAATGTGAACACTTCTGCTTCCCAGGCACAGAGAAGGTGCTAGCAGGGAATTCTCTGCCTGCCTTTCCTCAGGGCTCTGCAAGCTCTCCAGGACAACATAAAATCTGGGGCTCTGTGCTTTCTTTCGTTCTGAACAAGTGTGACTGTTTTCTGCACAAAAGCGATTCTGCGAAGCAATGTGAACAGGTACAGAGAAGGTGCTAGCAGGGAATTCTCTGCCTGCCTTTCCCCAGTGCTCTGCAAGCTCTCCAGGACAACAGCAAATCTGGGGCTCTGTGCTTTCTTTCGTTCTGAACAAGTGTTACTGTTTTCTGCACAAAAGCGATTCTGCGAAGCAATGTGAACACTTCTGCTTCCCAGGCACAGAGAAGGTGCTAGCAGGGAATTCTCTGCCTGCCTTTCCCCAGTGCTCTGCAAGCTCTCCAGCACAACAGCAAATCTGGGGCTCTGTGCTTTCTTTCGTTCTGAACAAGTGTTAGTGTTTTCTGCACAAAAGCGATTCTGCCAAGCAATGTGAACACTTCTGCTTCCCAGGCACAGAGAATGTGCTAGCAGGGAATTCTCTGCCTGCCTTTCCCCAGTGCTCTGCAAGCTCTCCAGGACAACATAAAATCTGGGGCTCTGTGCTTTCTTTCGTTCTGAACAAGTGTTAGTGTTTTCTGCACAAAAGCGATTCTGCGAAGCAATGTGAACACTTCTGCTTCCCAGGCACAGAGAAGGTGCTAGCAGGGAATTCTCTGCCTGCCTTTCCCCAGTGCTCTGCAAGCTCTCCAGGACAACATAAAATCTGGGGCTCTGTGCTTTCTTTCGTTCTGAACAAGTGTTACTGTTTTCTGCACAAAAGCGATTCTGCGAAGCAATGTGAACAGGCACAGAGAAGGTGCTAGCAGGGAATTCTCTGCCTGCCTTTCCCCAGTGCTCTGCAAGCTCTCCAGGACAACATAAAATCTGGGGCTCTGTGCTTTCTTTCGTTCTGAACAAGTGTTACTGTTTTCTGCACAAAAGCGATTCTGCGAAGCAATGTGAACACTTCTGCTTCCCAGGCACAGAGAAGGTGCTAGCAGAGAATTCTCTGCCTGCCTTTCCCCAGTGCTCTGCAAGCTCTCCAGGACAACAGCAAATCTGGGGCTCTGTGCTTTCTTTCGTTCTGAACAAGTGTTAGTGTTTTCTGCACAAAAGCGATTCTGCGAAGCAATGTGAACACTTCTGCTTCCCAGGCACAGAGAAGGTGCTAGCAGGGAATTCTCTGCCTGCCTTTCCCCAGTGCTCTGCAAGCTCTCCAGGACAACAGCAAATCTGGGGCTCTGTGCTTTCTTTCGTTCTGAACAAGTGTTAGTGTTTTCTGCACAAAAGCGATTCTGCCAAGCAATGTGAACACTTCTGCTTCCCAGGCACAGAGAATGTGCTAGCAGGGAATTCTCTGCCTGCCTTTCCCCAGTGCTCTGCAAGCTCTCCAGGACAACAGCAAATCTGGGGCTCTGTGCTTTCTTTCGTTCTGAACAAGTGTTACTGTTTTCTGCACAAAAGCGATTCTGCGAAGCAATGTGAACAGGCACAGAGAAGGTGCTAGCAGGGAATTCTCTGCCTGCCTTTCCCCAGTGCTCTGCAAGCTCTCCAGGACAACATAAAATCTGGGGCTCTGTGCTTTCTTTCGTTCTGAACAAGTGTTACTGTTTTCTGCACAAAAGCGATTCTGCGAAGCAATGTGAACAGGCACAGAGAAGGTGCTAGCAGGGAATTCTCTGCCTGCCTTTCCCCAGTGCTCTGCAAGCTCTCCAGCACAACAGCAAATCTGGGGCTCTGTGCTTTCTTTCGTTCTGAACAAGTGTTAGTGTTTTCTGCACAAAAGCGATTCTGCGAAGCAATGTGAACACTTCTGCTTCCCAGGCACAGAGAAGGTGCTAGCAGGGAATTCTCTGCCTGCCTTTCCCCAGTGCTCTGCAAGCTCTCCAGGACAACAGCAAATCTGGGGCTCTGTGCTTTCTTTCGTTCTGAACAAGTGTTAGTGTTTTCTGCACAAAAGCGATTCTGCCAAGCAATGTGAACACTTCTGCTTCCCAGGCACAGAGAATGTGCTAGCAGGGAATTCTCTGCCTGCCTTTCCCCAGTGCTCTGCAAGCTCTCCAGGACAACATAGAATCTGGGGCTTTGTGCTTTCTTTCTTTCTGAACAAGTGTGACTGTTTTCTGCACAAAAGCGATTCTGCGAAGCAATGTGAACAGGCACAGAGAAGGTGCTAGCAGGGAATTCTCTGCCTGCCTTTCCCCAGTGCTCTGCAAGCTCTCCAGGACAACATAAAATCTGGGGCTCTGTGCTTTCTTTCGTTCTGAACAAGTGTGACTGTTTTCTGCACAAAAGCGATTCTGCGAAGCAATGTGAACACTTCTGCTTCCCAGGCACAGAGAAGGTGCTAGCAGGGAATTCTCTGCCTGCCTTTCCCCAGTGCTCTGCAAGCTCTCCAGGACAACAGCAAATCTGGGGCTCTGTGCTTTCTTTCGTTCTGAACAAGTGTTAGTGTTTTCTGCACAAAAGCGATTCTGCGAAGCAATGTGAACACTTCTGCTTCCCAGGCACAGAGAAGGTGCTAGCAGGGAATTCTCTGCCTGCCTTTCCCCAGTGCTCTGCAAGCTCTCCAGGACAACATAAAATCTGGGGCTCTGTGCTTTCTTTCGTTCTGAACAAGTGTTAGTGTTTTCTGCACAAAAGCGATTCTGCCAAGCAATGTGAACACTTCTGCTTCCCAGGCACAGAGAATGTGCTAGCAGGGAATTCTCTGCCTGCCTTTCCCCAGTGCTCTGCAAGCTCTCCAGGACAACAGCAAATCTGGGGCTCTGTGCTTTCTTTCGTTCTGAACAAGTGTTAGTGTTTTCTGCACAAAAGCGATTCTGCCAAGCAATGTGAACACTTCTGCTTCCCAGGCACAGAGAATGTGCTAGCAGGGAATTCTCTGCCTGCCTTTCCCCAGTGCTCTGCAAGCTCTCCAGGACAACAGCAAATCTGGGGCTCTGTGCTTTCTTTCGTTCTGAACAAGTGTTACTGTTTTCTGCACAAAAGCGATTCTGCGAAGCAATGTGAACAGGCACAGAGAAGGTGCTAGCAGGGAATTCTCTGCCTGCCTTTCCCCAGTGCTCTGCAAGCTCTCCAGCACAACAGCAAATCTGGGGCTCTGTGCTTTCTTTCGTTCTGAACAAGTGTGACTGTTTTCTGCACAAAAGCGATTCTGCGAAGCAATGTGAACAGGCACAGAGAAGGTGCTAGCAGGGAATTCTCTGCCTGCCTTTCCCCAGTGCTCTGCAAGCTCTCCAGGACAACATAAAATCTGGGGCTCTGTGCTTTCTTTCGTTCTGAACAAGTGTGACTGTTTTCTGCACAAAAGCGATTCTGCGAAGCAATGTGAACACTTCTGCTTCCCAGGCACAGAGAAGGTGCTAGCAGGGAATTCTCTGCCTGCCTTTCCCCAGTGCTCTGCAAGCTCTCCAGGACAACAGCAAATCTGGGGCTCTGTGCTTTCTTTCGTTCTGAACAAGTGTTAGTGTTTTCTGCACAAAAGCGATTCTGCGAAGCAATGTGAACACTTCTGCTTCCCAGGCACAGAGAAGGTGCTAGCAGGGAATTCTCTGCCTGCCTTTCCCCAGTGCTCTGCAAGCTCTCCAGCACAACAGCAAATCTGGGGCTCTGTGCTTTCTTTCGTTCTGAACAAGTGTTAGTGTTTTCTGCACAAAAGCGATTCTGCGAAGCAATGTGAACACTTCTGCTTCCCAGGCACAGAGAAGGTGCTAGCAGGGAATTCTCTGCCTGCCTTTCCCCAGTGCTCTGCAAGCTCTCCAGGACAACATAAAATCTGGGGCTCTGTGCTTTCTTTCGTTCTGAACAAGTGTTAGTGTTTTCTGCACAAAAGCGATTCTGCCAAGCAATGTGAACACTTCTGCTTCCCAGGCACAGAGAATGTGCTAGCAGGGAATTCTCTGCCTGCCTTTCCCCAGTGCTCTGCAAGCTCTCCAGGACAACATAGAATCTGGGGCTTTGTGCTTTCTTTCTTTCTGAACAAGTGTTACTGTTTTCTGCACAAAAGCGATTCTGCGAAGCAATGTGAACAGGCACAGAGAAGGTACTAGCAGGGAATTCTCTGCCTGCCTTTCCCCAGTGCTCTGCAAGCTCTCCAGGACAACAGCAAATCTGGGGCTCTGTGCTTTCTTTCGTTCTGAACAAGTGTTAGTGTTTTCTGCACAAAAGCGATTCTGCGAAGCAATGTGAACACTTCTGCTTCCCAGGCACAGAGAAGGTGCTAGCAGGGAATTCTCTGCCTGCCTTTCCCCAGTGCTCTGCAAGCTCTCCAGGACAACATAAAATCTGGGGCTCTGTGCTTTCTTTCGTTCTGAACAAGTGTTAGTGTTTTCTGCACAAAAGCGATTCTGCGAAGCAATGTGAACACTTCTGCTTCCCAGGCACAGAGAAGGTGCTAGCAGGGAATTCTCTGCCTGCCTTTCCCCAGTGCTCTGCAAGCTCTCCAGGACAACATAGAATCTGGGGCTCTCTGCTTTCTTTCGTTCTGAACAAGCGTTAGTGTTTTCTGCACAAAAGCGATTCTGCGAAGCAATGTGAACACTTCTGCTTCCCAGGCACAGAGAAGGTGCTAGCAGGGAATTCTCTGCCTGCCTTTCCCCAGTGCTCTGCAAGCTCTCCAGCACAACAGCAAATCTGGGGCTCTGTGCTTTCTTTCGTTCTGAACAAGTGTGACTGTTTTCTGCACAAAAGCGATTCTGCGAAGCAATGTGAACACTTCTGCTTCCCAGGCACAGAGAAGGTGCTAGCAGGGAATTCTCTGCCTGCCTTTCCTCAGGGCTCTGCAAGCTCTCCAGGACAACATAAAATCTGGGGCTCTGTGCTTTCTTTCGTTCTGAACAAGTGTGACTGTTTTCTGCACAAAAGCGATTCTGCGAAGCAATGTGAACAGGTACAGAGAAGGTGCTAGCAGGGAATTCTCTGCCTGCCTTTCCCCAGTGCTCTGCAAGCTCTCCAGGACAACAGCAAATCTGGGGCTCTGTGCTTTCTTTCGTTCTGAACAAGTGTTACTGTTTTCTGCACAAAAGCGATTCTGCGAAGCAATGTGAACACTTCTGCTTCCCAGGCACAGAGAAGGTGCTAGCAGGGAATTCTCTGCCTGCCTTTCCCCAGTGCTCTGCAAGCTCTCCAGCACAACAGCAAATCTGGGGCTCTGTGCTTTCTTTCGTTCTGAACAAGTGTTAGTGTTTTCTGCACAAAAGCGATTCTGCCAAGCAATGTGAACACTTCTGCTTCCCAGGCACAGAGAATGTGCTAGCAGGGAATTCTCTGCCTGCCTTTCCCCAGTGCTCTGCAAGCTCTCCAGGACAACATAAAATCTGGGGCTCTGTGCTTTCTTTCGTTCTGAACAAGTGTTAGTGTTTTCTGCACAAAAGCGATTCTGCGAAGCAATGTGAACACTTCTGCTTCCCAGGCACAGAGAAGGTGCTAGCAGGGAATTCTCTGCCTGCCTTTCCCCAGTGCTCTGCAAGCTCTCCAGGACAACATAAAATCTGGGGCTCTGTGCTTTCTTTCGTTCTGAACAAGTGTTACTGTTTTCTGCACAAAAGCGATTCTGCGAAGCAATGTGAACAGGCACAGAGAAGGTGCTAGCAGGGAATTCTCTGCCTGCCTTTCCCCAGTGCTCTGCAAGCTCTCCAGGACAACATAAAATCTGGGGCTCTGTGCTTTCTTTCGTTCTGAACAAGTGTTACTGTTTTCTGCACAAAAGCGATTCTGCGAAGCAATGTGAACACTTCTGCTTCCCAGGCACAGAGAAGGTGCTAGCAGAGAATTCTCTGCCTGCCTTTCCCCAGTGCTCTGCAAGCTCTCCAGGACAACAGCAAATCTGGGGCTCTGTGCTTTCTTTCGTTCTGAACAAGTGTTAGTGTTTTCTGCACAAAAGCGATTCTGCGAAGCAATGTGAACACTTCTGCTTCCCAGGCACAGAGAAGGTGCTAGCAGGGAATTCTCTGCCTGCCTTTCCCCAGTGCTCTGCAAGCTCTCCAGGACAACAGCAAATCTGGGGCTCTGTGCTTTCTTTCGTTCTGAACAAGTGTTAGTGTTTTCTGCACAAAAGCGATTCTGCCAAGCAATGTGAACACTTCTGCTTCCCAGGCACAGAGAATGTGCTAGCAGGGAATTCTCTGCCTGCCTTTCCCCAGTGCTCTGCAAGCTCTCCAGGACAACAGCAAATCTGGGGCTCTGTGCTTTCTTTCGTTCTGAACAAGTGTTACTGTTTTCTGCACAAAAGCGATTCTGCGAAGCAATGTGAACAGGCACAGAGAAGGTGCTAGCAGGGAATTCTCTGCCTGCCTTTCCCCAGTGCTCTGCAAGCTCTCCAGGACAACATAAAATCTGGGGCTCTGTGCTTTCTTTCGTTCTGAACAAGTGTTACTGTTTTCTGCACAAAAGCGATTCTGCGAAGCAATGTGAACAGGCACAGAGAAGGTGCTAGCAGGGAATTCTCTGCCTGCCTTTCCCCAGTGCTCTGCAAGCTCTCCAGCACAACAGCAAATCTGGGGCTCTGTGCTTTCTTTCGTTCTGAACAAGTGTTAGTGTTTTCTGCACAAAAGCGATTCTGCGAAGCAATGTGAACACTTCTGCTTCCCAGGCACAGAGAAGGTGCTAGCAGGGAATTCTCTGCCTGCCTTTCCCCAGTGCTCTGCAAGCTCTCCAGGACAACAGCAAATCTGGGGCTCTGTGCTTTCTTTCGTTCTGAACAAGTGTTAGTGTTTTCTGCACAAAAGCGATTCTGCCAAGCAATGTGAACACTTCTGCTTCCCAGGCACAGAGAATGTGCTAGCAGGGAATTCTCTGCCTGCCTTTCCCCAGTGCTCTGCAAGCTCTCCAGGACAACATAGAATCTGGGGCTTTGTGCTTTCTTTCTTTCTGAACAAGTGTTACTGTTTTCTGCACAAAAGCGATTCTGCGAAGCAATGTGAACAGGCACAGAGAAGGTACTAGCAGGGAATTCTCTGCCTGCCTTTCCCCAGTGCTCTGCAAGCTCTCCAGGACAACAGCAAATCTGGGGCTCTGTGCTTTCTTTCGTTCTGAACAAATGTTAGTGTTTTCTGCACAAAAGCGATTCTGCGAAGCAATGTGAACACTTCTGCTTCCCAGGCACAGAGAAGGTGCTAGCAGGGAATTCTCTGCCTGCCTTTCCCCAGTGCTCTGCAAGCTCTCCAGGACAACATAAAATCTGGGGCTCTGTGCTTTCTTTCGTTCTGAACAAGTGTTAGTGTTTTCTGCACAAAAGCGATTCTGCGAAGCAATGTGAACACTTCTGCTTCCCAGGCACAGAGAAGGTGCTAGCAGGGAATTCTCTGCCTGCCTTTCCCCAGTGCTCTGCAAGCTCTCCAGGACAACATAGAATCTGGGGCTCTCTGCTTTCTTTCGTTCTGAACAAGTGTTAGTGTTTTCTGCACAAAAGCGATTCTGCGAAGCAATGTGAACACTTCTGCTTCCCAGGCACAGAGAAGGTGCTAGCAGGGAATTCTCTGCCTGCCTTTCCCCAGTGCTCTGCAAGCTCTCCAGCACAACAGCAAATCTGGGGCTCTGTGCTTTCTTTCGTTCTGAACAAGTGTGACTGTTTTCTGCACAAAAGCGATTCTGCGAAGCAATGTGAACACTTCTGCTTCCCAGGCACAGAGAAGGTGCTAGCAGGGAATTCTCTGCCTGCCTTTCCTCAGGGCTCTGCAAGCTCTCCAGGACAACATAAAATCTGGGGCTCTGTGCTTTCTTTCGTTCTGAACAAGTGTGACTGTTTTCTGCACAAAAGCGATTCTGCGAAGCAATGTGAACAGGTACAGAGAAGGTGCTAGCAGGGAATTCTCTGCCTGCCTTTCCCCAGTGCTCTGCAAGCTCTCCAGGACAACAGCAAATCTGGGGCTCTGTGCTTTCTTTCGTTCTGAACAAGTGTTACTGTTTTCTGCACAAAAGCGATTCTGCGAAGCAATGTGAACACTTCTGCTTCCCAGGCACAGAGAAGGTGCTAGCAGGGAATTCTCTGCCTGCCTTTCCCCAGTGCTCTGCAAGCTCTCCAGCACAACAGCAAATCTGGGGCTCTGTGCTTTCTTTCGTTCTGAACAAGTGTTAGTGTTTTCTGCACAAAAGCGATTCTGCCAAGCAATGTGAACACTTCTGCTTCCCAGGCACAGAGAATGTGCTAGCAGGGAATTCTCTGCCTGCCTTTCCCCAGTGCTCTGCAAGCTCTCCAGGACAACATAAAATCTGGGGCTCTGTGCTTTCTTTCGTTCTGAACAAGTGTTAGTGTTTTCTGCACAAAAGCGATTCTGCGAAGCAATGTGAACACTTCTGCTTCCCAGGCACAGAGAAGGTGCTAGCAGGGAATTCTCTGCCTGCCTTTCCCCAGTGCTCTGCAAGCTCTCCAGGACAACATAAAATCTGGGGCTCTGTGCTTTCTTTCGTTCTGAACAAGTGTTACTGTTTTCTGCACAAAAGCGATTCTGCGAAGCAATGTGAACAGGCACAGAGAAGGTGCTAGCAGGGAATTCTCTGCCTGCCTTTCCCCAGTGCTCTGCAAGCTCTCCAGGACAACATAAAATCTGGGGCTCTGTGCTTTCTTTCGTTCTGAACAAGTGTTAGTGTTTTCTGCACAAAAGCGATTCTGCGGAGCAATGTGAACACTTCTGCTTCCCAGGCACAGAGAAGGTGCTAGCAGAGAATTCTCTGCCTGCCTTTCCCCAGTGCTCTGCAAGCTCTCCAGGACAACAGCAAATCTGGGGCTCTGTGCTTTCTTTCGTTCTGAACAAGTGTTAGTGTTTTCTGCACAAAAGCGATTCTGCGAAGCAATGTGAACACTTCTGCTTCCCAGGCACAGAGAAGGTGCTAGCAGGGAATTCTCTGCCTGCCTTTCCCCAGTGCTCTGCAAGCTCTCCAGGACAACAGCAAATCTGGGGCTCTGTGCTTTCTTTCGTTCTGAACAAGTGTTAGTGTTTTCTGCACAAAAGCGATTCTGCCAAGCAATGTGAACACTTCTGCTTCCCAGGCACAGAGAATGTGCTAGCAGGGAATTCTCTGCCTGCCTTTCCCCAGTGCTCTGCAAGCTCTCCAGGACAACAGCAAATCTGGGGCTCTGTGCTTTCTTTCGTTCTGAACAAGTGTTACTGTTTTCTGCACAAAAGCGATTCTGCGAAGCAATGTGAACAGGCACAGAGAAGGTGCTAGCAGGGAATTCTCTGCCTGCCTTTCCCCAGTGCTCTGCAAGCTCTCCAGCACAACAGCAAATCTGGGGCTCTGTGCTTTCTTTCGTTCTGAACAAGTGTGACTGTTTTCTGCACAAAAGCGATTCTGCCAAGCAATGTGAACACTTCTGCTTCCCAGGCACAGAGAAGGTGCTAGCAGGGAATTCTCTGCCTGCCTTTCCCCAGTGCTCTGCAAGCTCTCCAGGACAACAGCAAATCTGGGGCTCTGTGCTTTCTTTCGTTCTGAACAAGTGTTACTGTTTTCTGCACAAAAGCGATTCTGCCAAGCAATGTGAACAGGCACAGAGAAGGTGCTAGCAGGGAATTCTCTGCCTGCCTTTCCCCAGTGCTCTGCAAGCTCTCCAGGACAACAGCAAATCTGGGGCTCTGTGCTTTCTTTCGTTCTGAACAAGTGTTACTGTTTTCTGCACAAAAGCGATTCTGCCAAGCAATGTGAACAGGCACAGAGAAGGTGCTAGCAGGGAATTCTCTGCCTGCCTTTCCCCAGTGCTCTGCAACTCTCCAGGACAACATAAAATCTGGGGCTCTGTGCTTTCTTTCGTTCTGAACAAGTGTTAGTGTTTTCTGCACAAAAGCGATTCTGCCAAGCAATGTGAACACTTCTGCTTCCCAGGCACAGAGAAGGTGCTAGCAGGGAATTCTCTGCCTGCCTTTCCCCAGTGCTCTGCAAGCTCTCCAGGACAACATAAAATCTGGGGCTCTGTGCTTTCTTTCGTTCTGAACAAGTGTGACTGTTTTCTGCACAAAAGCGATTCTGCGAAGCAATGTGAACACTTCTGCTTCCCAGGCACAGAGAAGGTGCTAGCAGGGAATTCTCTGCCTGCCTTTCCCCAGTGCTCTGCAAGCTCTCCAGGACAACAGCAAATCTGGGGCTCTGTGCTTTCTTTCGTTCTGAACAGGTGTGACTGTTTTCTGCACAAAAGCGATTCTGCGAAGCAATGTGAACACTTCTGCTTCCCAGGCACAGAGAAGGTGCTAGCAGGGAATTCTCTGCCTGCCTTTCCCCAGTGCTCTGCAAGCTCTCCAGGACAACATAAAATCTGGGGCTCTGTGCTTTCTTTCGTTCTGAACAAGTGTTACTGTTTTCTGCACAAAAGCGATTCTGCGAAGCAATGTGAACAGGCACAGAGAAGGTGCTAGCAGGGAATTCTCTGCCTGCCTTTCCCCAGTGCTCTGCAAGCTCTCCAGGACAACATAGAATCTGGGGCTCTGTGCTTTCTTTCGTTCTGAACAAGTGTGACTGTTTTCTGCACAAAAGCGATTCTGCGAAGCAATGTGAACAGGCACAGAGAAGGTACTAGCAGGGAATTCTCTGCCTGCCTTTCCCCAGTGCTCTGCAAGCTCTCCAGGACAACAGCAAATCTGGGGCTCTGTGCTTTCTTTCGTTCTGAACAAGTGTTAGTGTTTTCTGCACAAAAGCGATTCTGCCAAGCAATGTGAACACTTCTGCTTCCCAGGCACAGAGAAGGTGCTAGCAGGGAATTCTCTGCCTGCCTTTCCCCAGTGCTCTGCAAGCTCTCCAGGACAACATAAAATCTGGGGCTCTGTGCTTTCTTTCGTTCTGAACAAGTGTTACTGTTTTCTGCACAAAAGCGATTCTGCGAAGCAATGTGAACACTTCTGCTTCCCAGGCACAGAGAAGGTGCTAGCAGAGAATTCTCTGCCTGCCTTTCCCCAGTGCTCTGCAAGCTCTCCAGGACAACAGCAAATCTGGGGCTCTGTGCTTTCTTTCGTTCTGAACAAGTGTTAGTGTTTTCTGCACAAAAGCGATTCTGCGAAGCAATGTGAACACTTCTGCTTCCCAGGCACAGAGAAGGTGCTAGCAGGGAATTCTCTGCCTGCCTTTCCCCAGTGCTCTGCAAGCTCTCCAGGACAACAGCAAATCTGGGGCTCTGTGCTTTCTTTCGTTCTGAACAAGTGTTAGTGTTTTCTGCACAAAAGCGATTCTGCCAAGCAATGTGAACACTTCTGCTTCCCAGGCACAGAGAATGTGCTAGCAGGGAATTCTCTGCCTGCCTTTCCCCAGTGCTCTGCAAGCTCTCCAGGACAACAGCAAATCTGGGGCTCTGTGCTTTCTTTAGTTCTGAACAAGTGTTACTGTTTTCTGCACAAAAGCGATTCTGCGAAGCAATGTGAACAGGCACAGAGAAGGTGCTAGCAGGGAATTCTCTGCCTGCCTTTCCCCAGTGCTCTGCAAGCTCTCCAGGACAACATAAAATCTGGGGCTCTGTGCTTTCTTTCGTTCTGAACAAGTGTTAGTGTTTTCTGCACAAAAGCGATTCTGCCAAGCAATGTGAACACTTCTGCTTCCCAGGCACAGAGAATGTGCTAGCAGGGAATTCTCTGCCTGCCTTTCCCCAGTGCTCTGCAAGCTCTCCAGGACAACAGCAAATCTGGGGCTCTGTGCTTTCTTTCGTTCTGAACAAGTGTTACTGTTTTCTGCACAAAAGCGATTCTGCCAAGCAATGTGAACACTTCTGCTTCCCAGGCACAGAGAAGGTGCTAGCAGGGAATTCTCTGCCTGCCTTTCCCCAGTGCTCTGCAAGCTCTCCAGGACAACAGCAAATCTGGGGCTCTGTGCTTTCTTTCGTTCTGAACAAGTGTTACTGTTTTCTGCACAAAAGCGATTCTGCCAAGCAATGTGAACAGGCACAGAGAAGGTGCTAGCAGGGAATTCTCTGCCTGCCTTTCCCCAGTGCTCTGCAAGCTCTCCAGGACAACAGCAAATCTGGGGCTCTGTGCTTTCTTTCGTTCTGAACAAGTGTTACTGTTTTCTGCACAAAAGCGATTCTGCCAAGCAATGTGAACAGGCACAGAGAAGGTGCTAGCAGGGAATTCTCTGCCTGCCTTTCCCCAGTGCTCTGCAACTCTCCAGGACAACATAAAATCTGGGGCTCTGTGCTTTCTTTCGTTCTGAACAAGTGTTAGTGTTTTCTGCACAAAAGCGATTCTGCCAAGCAATGTGAACACTTCTGCTTCCCAGGCACAGAGAAGGTGCTAGCAGGGAATTCTCTGCCTGCCTTTCCCCAGTGCTCTGCAAGCTCTCCAGGACAACATAAAATCTGGGGCTCTGTGCTTTCTTTCGTTCTGAACAAGTGTGACTGTTTTCTGCACAAAAGCGATTCTGCGAAGCAATGTGAACACTTCTGCTTCCCAGGCACAGAGAAGGTGCTAGCAGGGAATTCTCTGCCTGCCTTTCCCCAGTGCTCTGCAAGCTCTCCAGGACAACAGCAAATCTGGGGCTCTGTGCTTTCTTTCGTTCTGAACAAGTGTTAGTGTTTTCTGCACAAAAGCGATTCTGCGAAGCAATGTGAACACTTCTGCTTCCCAGGCACAGAGAAGGTGCTAGCAGGGAATTCTCTGCCTGCCTTTCCCCAGTGCTCTGCAAGCTCTCCAGGACAACAGTAAAATCTGGGGCTCTGTGCTTTCTTTCGTTCTGAACAAGTGTTAGTGTTTTCTGCACAAAAGCGATTCTGCCAAGCAATGTGAACAGGCACAGAGAAGGTGCTAGCAGGGAATTCTCTGCCTGCCTTTCCCCAGTGCTCTGCAAGCTCTCCAGGACAACATAGAATCTGGGGCTCTGTGCTTTCTTTCGTTCTGAACAAGTGTGACTGTTTTCTGCACAAAAGCGATTCTGCGAAGCAATGTGAACACTTCTGCTTCCCAGGCACAGAGAAGGTGCTAGCAGGGAATTCTCTGCCTGCCTTTCCCCAGTGCTCTGCAACCTCTCCAGGACAACATAGAATCTGGGGCTCTGTGCTTTCTTTCGTTCTGAACAAGTGTTAGTGTTTTCTGCACAAAAGCGATTCTGCGAAGCAATGTGAACACTTCTGCTTCCCAGGCACAGAGAAGGTGCTAGCAGGGAATTCTCTGCCTGCCTTTCCCCAGTGCTCTGCAAGCTCTCCAGGACAACATAGAATCTGGGGCTCTGTGCTTTCTTTCGTTCTGAACAAGTGTGACTGTTTTCTGCACAAAAGCGATTCTGCGAAGCAATGTGAACACTTCTGCTTCCCAGGCACAGAGAAGGTGCTAGCAGGGAATTCTCTGCCTGCCTTTCCCCAGTGCTCTGCAAGCTCTCCAGGACAACATAAAATCTGGGGCTCTGTGCTTTCTTTCGTTCTGAACAAGTGTTAGTGTTTTCTGCACAAAAGCGATTCTGCGAAGCAATGTGAACACTTCTGCTTCCCAGGCACAGAGAAGGTGCTAGCAGGGAATTCTCTGCCTGCCTTTCCCCAGTGCTCTGCAAGCTCTCCAGGACAACATAGAATCTGGGGCTCTGTGCTTTCTTTCGTTCTGAACAAGTGTTACTGTTTTCTGCACAAAAGCGATTCTGCGAAGCAATGTGAACACTTCTGCTTCCCAGGCACAGAGAAGGTGCTAGCAGGGAATTCTCTGCCTGCCTTTCCCCAGTGCTCTGCAAGCTCTCCAGGACAACAGCAAATCTGGGGCTCTGTGCTTTCTTTCGTTCTGAACAAGTGTTAGTGTTTTCTGCACAAAAGCGATTCTGCCAAGCAATGTGAACACTTCTGCTTCCCAGGCACAGAGAAGGTGCTAGCAGGGAATTCTCTGCCTGCCTTTCCCCAGTGCTCTGCAAGCTCTCCAGGACAACATAAAATCTGGGGCTCTGTGCTTTCTTTCGTTCTGAACAAGTGTTAGTGTTTTCTGCACAAAAGCGATTCTGCGAAGCAATGTGAACACTTCTGCTTCCCAGGCACAGAGAAGGTGCTAGCAGGGAATTCTCTGCCTGCCTTTCCCCAGTGCTCTGCAAGCTCTCCAGGACAACAGCAAATCTGGGGCTCTGTGCTTTCTTTCGTTCTGAACAAGTGTTAGTGTTTTCTGCACAAAAGCGATTCTGCGAAGCAATGTGAACACTTCTGCTTCCCAGGCACAGAGAAGGTGCTAGCAGGGAATTCTCTGCCTGCCTTTCCCCAGTGCTCTGCAAGCTCTCCAGGACAACAGCAAATCTGGGGCTCTGTGCTTTCTTTCGTTCTGAACAAGTGTTAGTGTTTTCTGCACAAAAGCGATTCTGCCAAGCAATGTGAACACTTCTGCTTCCCAGGCACAGAGAATGTGCTAGCAGGGAATTCTCTGCCTGCCTTTCCCCAGTGCTCTGCAAGCTCTCCAGGACAACAGCAAATCTGGGGCTCTGTGCTTTCTTTCGTTCTGAACAAGTGTTACTGTTTTCTGCACAAAAGCGATTCTGCGAAGCAATGTGAACAGGCACAGAGAAGGTGCTAGCAGGGAATTCTCTGCCTGCCTTTCCCCAGTGCTCTGCAAGCTCTCCAGCACAACAGCAAATCTGGGGCTCTGTGCTTTCTTTCGTTCTGAACAAGTGTTACTGTTTTCTGCACAAAAGCGATTCTGCCAAGCAATGTGAACACTTCTGCTTCCCAGGCACAGAGAAGGTGCTAGCAGGGAATTCTCTGCCTGCCTTTCCCCAGTGCTCTGCAAGCTCTCCAGGACAACAGCAAATCTGGGGCTCTGTGCTTTCTTTCGTTCTGAACAAGTGTTACTGTTTTCTGCACAAAAGCGATTCTGCCAAGCAATGTGAACACTTCTGCTTCCCAGGCACAGAGAAGGTGCTAGCAGGGAATTCTCTGCCTGCCTTTCCCCAGTGCTCTGCAAGCTCTCCAGGACAACAGCAAATCTGGGGCTCTGTGCTTTCTTTCGTTCTGAACAAGTGTTACTGTTTTCTGCACAAAAGCGATTCTGCCAAGCAATGTGAACAGGCACAGAGAAGGTGCTAGCAGGGAATTCTCTGCCTGCCTTTCCCCAGTGCTCTGCAAGCTCTCCAGGACAACAGCAAATCTGGGGCTCTGTGCTTTCTTTCGTTCTGAACAAGTGTTACTGTTTTCTGCACAAAAGCGATTCTGCCAAGCAATGTGAACAGGCACAGAGAAGGTGCTAGCAGGGAATTCTCTGCCTGCCTTTCCCCAGTGCTCTGCAACTCTCCAGGACAACATAAAATCTGGGGCTCTGTGCTTTCTTTCGTTCTGAACAAGTGTTAGTGTTTTCTGCACAAAAGCGATTCTGCCAAGCAATGTGAACACTTCTGCTTCCCAGGCACAGAGAAGGTGCTAGCAGGGAATTCTCTGCCTGCCTTTCCCCAGTGCTCTGCAAGCTCTCCAGGACAACATAAAATCTGGGGCTCTGTGCTTTCTTTCGTTCTGAACAAGTGTGACTGTTTTCTGCACAAAAGCGATTCTGCGAAGCAATGTGAACACTTCTGCTTCCCAGGCACAGAGAAGGTGCTAGCAGGGAATTCTCTGCCTGCCTTTCCCCAGTGCTCTGCAAGCTCTCCAGGACAACAGCAAATCTGGGGCTCTGTGCTTTCTTTCGTTCTGAACAAGTGTTACTGTTTTCTGCACAAAAGCGATTCTGCCAAGCAATGTGAACAGGCACAGAGAAGGTGCTAGCAGGGAATTCTCTGCCTGCCTTTCCCCAGTGCTCTGCAAGCTCTCCAGGACAACAGCAAATCTGGGGCTCTGTGCTTTCTTTCGTTCTGAACAAGTGTTACTGTTTTCTGCACAAAAGCGATTCTGCCAAGCAATGTGAACAGGCACAGAGAAGGTGCTAGCAGGGAATTCTCTGCCTGCCTTTCCCCAGTGCTCTGCAAGCTCTCCAGGACAACATAAAATCTGGGGCTCTGTGCTTTCTTTCGTTCTGAACAAGTGTTACTGTTTTCTGCACAAAAGCGATTCTGCGAAGCAATGTGAACAGGCACAGAGAAGGTGCTAGCAGGGAATTCTCTGCCTGCCTTTCCCCAGTGCTCTGCAAGCTCTCCAGGACAACATAGAATCTGGGGCTCTGTGCTTTCTTTCGTTCTGAACAAGTGTGACTGTTTTCTGCACAAAAGCGATTCTGCGAAGCAATGTGAACAGGCACAGAGAAGGTACTAGCAGGGAATTCTCTGCCTGCCTTTCCCCAGTGCTCTGCAAGCTCTCCAGGACAACAGCAAATCTGGGGCTCTGTGCTTTCTTTCGTTCTGAACAAGTGTTAGTGTTTTCTGCACAAAAGCGATTCTGCCAAGCAATGTGAACACTTCTGCTTCCCAGGCACAGAGAAGGTGCTAGCAGGGAATTCTCTGCCTGCCTTTCCCCAGTGCTCTGCAAGCTCTCCAGGACAACATAAAATCTGGGGCTCTGTGCTTTCTTTCGTTCTGAACAAGTGTTACTGTTTTCTGCACAAAAGCGATTCTGCGAAGCAATGTGAACACTTCTGCTTCCCAGGCACAGAGAAGGTGCTAGCAGAGAATTCTCTGCCTGCCTTTCCCCAGTGCTCTGCAAGCTCTCCAGGACAACAGCAAATCTGGGGCTCTGTGCTTTCTTTCGTTCTGAACAAGTGTGACTGTTTTCTGCACAAAAGCGATTCTGCCAAGCAATGTGAACACTTCTGCTTCCCAGGCACAGAGAAGGTGCTAGCAGGGAATTCTCTGCCTGCCTTTCCCCAGTGCTCTGCAAGCTCTCCAGGACAACAGCAAATCTGGGGCTCTGTGCTTTCTTTCGTTCTGAACAAGTGTTAGTGTTTTCTGCACAAAAGCGATTCTGCCAAGCAATGTGAACACTTCTGCTTCCCAGGCACAGAGAATGTGCTAGCAGGGAATTCTCTGCCTGCCTTTCCCCAGTGCTCTGCAAGCTCTCCAGGACAACAGCAAATCTGGGGCTCTGTGCTTTCTTTCGTTCTGAACAAGTGTTACTGTTTTCTGCACAAAAGCGATTCTGCGAAGCAATGTGAACAGGCACAGAGAAGGTGCTAGCAGGGAATTCTCTGCCTGCCTTTCCCCAGTGCTCTGCAAGCTCTCCAGCACAACAGCAAATCTGGGGCTCTGTGCTTTCTTTCGTTCTGAACAAGTGTTAGTGTTTTCTGCACAAAAGCGATTCTGCCAAGCAATGTGAACACTTCTGCTTCCCAGGCACAGAGAAGGTGCTAGCAGGGAATTCTCTGCCTGCCTTTCCCCAGTGCTCTGCAAGCTCTCCAGGACAACAGCAAATCTGGGGCTCTGTGCTTTCTTTCGTTCTGAACAAGTGTTACTGTTTTCTGCACAAAAGCGATTCTGCCAAGCAATGTGAACACTTCTGCTTCCCAGGCACAGAGAAGGTGCTAGCAGGGAATTCTCTGCCTGCCTTTCCCCAGTGCTCTGCAAGCTCTCCAGGACAACAGCAAATCTGGGGCTCTGTGCTTTCTTTCGTTCTGAACAAGTGTTACTGTTTTCTGCACAAAAGCGATTCTGCGAAGCAATGTGAACAGGCACAGAGAAGGTGCTAGCAGGGAATTCTCTGCCTGCCTTTCCCCAGTGCTCTGCAAGCTCTCCAGGACAACAGCAAATCTGGGGCTCTGTGCTTTCTTTCGTTCTGAACAAGTGTTACTGTTTTCTGCACAAAAGCGATTCTGCCAAGCAATGTGAACAGGCACAGAGAAGGTGCTAGCAGGGAATTCTCTGCCTGCCTTTCCCCAGTGCTCTGCAACTCTCCAGGACAACATAAAATCTGGGGCTCTGTGCTTTCTTTCGTTCTGAACAAGTGTTAGTGTTTTCTGCACAAAAGCGATTCTGCCAAGCAATGTGAACACTTCTGCTTCCCAGGCACAGAGAAGGTGCTAGCAGGGAATTCTCTGCCTGCCTTTCCCCAGTGCTCTGCAAGCTCTCCAGGACAACATAAAATCTGGGGCTCTGTGCTTTCTTTCGTTCTGAACAAGTGTTAGTGTTTTCTGCACAAAAGCGATTCTGCGAAGCAATGTGAACACTTCTGCTTCCCAGGCACAGAGAAGGTGCTAGCAGGGAATTCTCTGCCTGCCTTTCCCCAGTGCTCTGCAAGCTCTCCAGGACAACAGCAAATCTGGGGCTCTGTGCTTTCTTTCGTTCTGAACAAGTGTTAGTGTTTTCTGCACAAAAGCGATTCTGCGAAGCAATGTGAACACTTCTGCTTCCCAGGCACAGAGAAGGTGCTAGCAGGGAATTCTCTGCCTGCCTTTCCCCAGTGCTCTGCAAGCTCTCCAGGACAACATAAAATCTGGGGCTCTGTGCTTTCTTTCGTTCTGAACAAGTGTTACTGTTTTCTGCACAAAAGCGATTCTGCGAAGCAATGTGAACAGGCACAGAGAAGGTGCTAGCAGGGAATTCTCTGCCTGCCTTTCCCCAGTGCTCTGCAAGCTCTCCAGGACAACATAGAATCTGGGGCTCTGTGCTTTCTTTCGTTCTGAACAAGTGTGACTGTTTTCTGCACAAAAGCGATTCTGCGAAGCAATGTGAACACTTCTGCTTCCCAGGCACAGAGAAGGTGCTAGCAGGGAATTCTCTGCCTGCCTTTCCCCAGTGCTCTGCAAGCTCTCCAGGACAACATAGAATCTGGGGCTCTGTGCTTTCTTTCGTTCTGAACAAGTGTGACTGTTTTCTGCACAAAAGCGATTCTGCGAAGCAATGTGAACACTTCTGCTTCCCAGGCACAGAGAAGGTGCTAGCAGGGAATTCTCTGCCTGCCTTTCCCCAGTGCTCTGCAAGCTCTCCAGGACAACAGTAAAATCTGGGGCTCTGTGCTTTCTTTCGTTCTGAACAAGTGTTAGTGTTTTCTGCACAAAAGCGATTCTGCCAAGCAATGTGAACAGGCACAGAGAAGGTGCTAGCAGGGAATTCTCTGCCTGCCTTTCCCCAGTGCTCTGCAAGCTCTCCAGGACAACATAGAATCTGGGGCTCTGTGCTTTCTTTCGTTCTGAACAAGTGTTAGTGTTTTCTGCACAAAAGCGATTCTGCGAAGCAATGTGAACACTTCTGCTTCCCAGGCACAGAGAAGGTGCTAGCAGGGAATTCTCTGCCTGCCTTTCCCCAGTGCTCTGCAACCTCTCCAGGACAACATAGAATCTGGGGCTCTGTGCTTTCTTTCGTTCTGAACAAGTGTGACTGTTTTCTGCACAAAAGCGATTCTGCGAAGCAAGGTGAACACTTCTGCTTCCCAGGCACAGAGAAGGTGCTAGCAGGGAATTCTCTGCCTGCCTTTCCCCAGTGCTCTGCAAGCTCTCCAGGACAACATAGAATCTGGGGCTCTGTGCTTTCTTTCGTTCTGAACAAGTGTTACTGTTTTCTGCACAAAAGCGATTCTGCCAAGCAATGTGAACACTTCTGCTTCCCAGGCACAGAGAAGGTGCTAGCAGGGAATTCTCTGCCTGCCTTTCCCCAGTGCTCTGCAAGCTCTCCAGGACAACAGCAAATCTGGGGCTCTGTGCTTTCTTTCGTTCTGAACAAGTGTTACTGTTTTCTGCACAAAAGCGATTCTGCGAAGCAATGTGAACACTTCTGCTTCCCAGGCACAGAGAAGGTGCTAGCAGGGAATTCTCTGCCTGCCTTTCCCCAGTGCTCTGCAAGCTCCCCAGGACAACATAAAATCTGGGGCTCTGTGCTTTCTTTCGTTCTGAACAAGTGTTAGCGTTTTCTGCACAAAAGCGATTCTGCCAAGCAATGTGAACACTTCTGCTTCCCAGGCACAGAGAAGGTGCTAGCAGGGAATTCTCTGCCTGCCTTTCCCCAGTGCTCTGCAAGCTCTCCAGGACAACATAGAATCTGGGGCTCTGTGCTTTCTTTCGTTCTGAACAAGTGTGACTGTTTTCTGCACAAAAGCGATTCTGCGAAGCAATGTGAACAGGCACAGAGAAGGTGCTAGCAGGGAATTCTCTGCCTGCCTTTCCCCAGTGCTCTGCAAGCTCTCCAGGACAACAGCAAATCTGGGGCTCTGTGCTTTCTTTCGTTCTGAACAAGTGTTACTGTTTTCTGCACAAAAGCGATTCTGCGAAGCAATGTGAACAGGGACAGAGAAGGTGCTAGCAGGGAATTCTCTGCCTGCCTTTCCCCAGTGCTCTGCAAGCTCTCCAGCACAACAGCAAATCTGGGGCTCTGTGCTTTCTTTCGTTCTGAACAAGTGTTACTGTTTTCTGCACAAAAGCGATTCTGCGAAGCAATGTGAACACTTCTGCTTCCCAGGCACAGAGAATGTGCTAGCAGGGAATTCTCTGCCTGCCTTTCCCCAGTGCTCTGCAAGCTCTCCAGGACAACATAGAATCTGGGGCTCTGTGCTTTCTTTCGTTCTGAACAAGTGTGACTGTTTTCTGCACAAAAGCGATTCTGCGAAGCAATGTGAACACTTCTGCTTCCCAGGCACAGAGAAGGTGCTAGCAGGGAATTCTCTGCCTGCCTTTCCCCAGTGCTCTGCAAGCTCTCCAGGACAACATAGAATCTGGGGCTCTGTGCTTTCTTTCGTTCTGAACAAGTGTTACTGTTTTCTGCACAAAAGCGATTCTGCGAAGCAATGTGAACACTTCTGCTTCCCAGGCACAGAGAAGGTGCTAGCAGGGAATTCTCTGCCTGCCTTTCCCCAGTGCTCTGCAAGCTCTCCAGGACAACAGCAAATCTGG
This sequence comes from Strix aluco, assembly GCF_031877795.1. Taxonomy (NCBI): domain Eukaryota; kingdom Metazoa; phylum Chordata; class Aves; order Strigiformes; family Strigidae; genus Strix; species Strix aluco. Next base: position 466,552 of record NC_133950.1, on the reverse strand, counting down.
GGCTCTGTGCTTTCTTTCGTTCTGAACAAGTGTTACTGTTTTCTGCACAAAAGCGATTCTGCCAAGCAATGTGAACACTTCTGCTTCCCAGGCACAGAGAATGTGCTAGCAGGGAATTCTCTGCCTGCCTTTCCCCAGTGCTCTGCAAGCTCTCCAGGACAACATAGAATCTGGGGCTCTGTGCTTTCTTTCGTTCTGAACAGGTGTTACTGTTTTCTGCACAAAAGCGATTCTGCGAAGCAATGTGAACAGGCACAGAGAAGGTGCTAGCAGGGAATTCTCTGCCTGCCTTTCCCCAGTGCTCTGCAAGCTCTCCAGGACAACATAGAATCTGGGGCTCTGTGCTTTCTTTCGTTCTGAACAAGTGTGACTGTTTTCTGCACAAAAGCGATTCTGCGAAGCAAGGTGAACACTTCTGCTTCCCAGGCACAGAGAAGGTGCTAGCAGGGAATTCTCTGCCTGCCTTTCCCCAGTGCTCTGCAAGCTCTCCAGGACAACATAGAATCTGGGGCTCTGTGCTTTCTTTCGTTCTGAACAAGTGTGACTGTTTTCTGCACAAAAGCGATTCTGCCAAGCAATGTGAACACTTCTGCTTCCCAGGCACAGAGAAGGTGCTAGCAGGGAATTCTCTGCCTGCCTTTCCCCAGTGCTCTGCAAGCTCTCCAGCACAACAGCAAATCTGGGGCTCTGTGCTTTCTTTCGTTCTGAACAAGTGTGACTGTTTTCTGCACAAAAGCGATTCTGCGAAGCAATGTGAACACTTCTGCTTCCCAGGCACAGAGAAGGTGCTAGCAGGGAATTCTCTGCCTGCCTTTCCCCAGTGCTCTGCAAGCTCCCCAGGACAACATAAAATCTGGGGCTCTGTGCTTTCTTTCGTTCTGAACAAGTGTTAGCGTTTTCTGCACAAAAGCGATTCTGCCAAGCAATGTGAACACTTCTGCTTCCCAGGCACAGAGAAGGTGCTAGCAGGGAATTCTCTGCCTGCCTTTCCCCAGTGCTCTGCAAGCTCTCCAGGACAACATAGAATCTGGGGCTCTGTGCTTTCTTTCGTTCTGAACAAGTGTTACTGTTTTCTGCACAAAAGCGATTCTGCGAAGCAATGTGAACAGGCACAGAGAAGGTGCTAGCAGGGAATTCTCTGCCTGCCTTTCCCCAGTGCTCTGCAAGCTCTCCAGGACAACAGCAAATCTGGGGCTCTGTGCTTTCTTTCGTTCTGAACAAGTGTTACTGTTTTCTGCACAAAAGCGATTCTGCGAAGCAATGTGAACAGGGACAGAGAAGGTGCTAGCAGGGAATTCTCTGCCTGCCTTTCCCCAGTGCTCTGCAAGCTCTCCAGCACAACAGCAAATCTGGGGCTCTGTGCTTTCTTTCGTTCTGAACAAGTGTTACTGTTTTCTGCACAAAAGCGATTCTGCGAAGCAATGTGAACACTTCTGCTTCCCAGGCACAGAGAATGTGCTAGCAGGGAATTCTCTGCCTGCCTTTCCCCAGTGCTCTGCAAGCTCTCCAGGACAACATAGAATCTGGGGCTCTGTGCTTTCTTTCGTTCTGAACAGGTGTTAATGTTTTCTGCACAAAAGCGATTCTGCGAAGCAATGTGAACAGGCACAGAGAAGGTGCTAGCAGGGAATTCTCTGCCTGCCTTTCCCCAGTGCTCTGCAAGCTCTCCAGGACAACATAGAATCTGGGGCTCTGTGCTTTCTTTCGTTCTGAACAAGTGTGACTGTTTTCTGCACAAAAGCGATTCTGCGAAGCAATGTGAACACTTCTGCTTCCCAGGCACAGAGAAGGTGCTAGCAGGGAATTCTCTGCCTGCCTTTCCCCAGTGCTCTGCAAGCTCTCCAGGACAACAGCAAATCTGGGGCTCTGTGCTTTCTTTCGTTCTGAACAAGTGTTAGTGTTTTCTGCACAAAAGCGATTCTGCCAAGCAATGTGAACAGGCACAGAGAAGGTGCTAGCAGGGAATTCTCTGCCTGCCTTTCCCCAGTGCTCTGCAAGCTCTCCAGGACAACATAGAATCTGGGGCTCTGTGCTTTCTTTCGTTCTGAACAATTGTTAGTGTTTTCTGCACAAAAGCGATTCTGCCAAGCAATGTGAACACTTCTGCTTCCCAGGCACAGAGAAGGTGCTAGCAGGGAATTCTCTGCCTGCCTTTCCCCAGTGCTCTGCAAGCTCTCCAGGACAACAGCAAATCTGGGGCTCTGTGCTTTCTTTCGTTCTGAACAAGTGTTAGTGTTTTCTGCACAAAAGCGATTCTGCCAAGCAATGTGAACACTTCTGCTTCCCAGGCACAGAGAAGGTGCTAGCAGGGAATTCTCTGCCTGCCTTTCCCCAGTGCTCTGCAAGCTCTCCAGGACAACATAGAATCTGGGGCTCTGTGCTTTCTTTCGTTCTGAACAAGTGTTACTGTTTTCTGCACAAAAGCGATTCTGCGAAGCAATGTGAACACTTCTGCTTCCCAGGCACAGAGAAGGTGCTAGCAGGGAATTTTCTGCCTGCCTTTCCCCAGTGCTCTGCAAGCTCTCCAGGACAACATAAAATCTGGGGCTCTGTGCTTTCTTTCGTTCTGAACAAGTGTTACTGTTTTCTGCACAAAAGCGATTCTGCGAAGCAATGTGAACACTTCTGCTTCCCAGGCACAGAGAAGGTGCTAGCAGGGAATTCTCTGCCTGCCTTTCCCCAGTGCTCTGCAAGCTCTCCAGGACAACATAAAATCTGGGGCTCTGTGCTTTCTTTCGTTCTGAACAAGTGTTAGTGTTTTCTGCACAAAAGCGATTCTGCGAAGCAATGTGAACACTTCTGCTTCCCAGGCACAGAGAAGGTGCTAGCAGGGAATTCTCTGCCTGCCTTTCCCCAGTGCTCTGCAAGCTCTCCAGGACAACATAGAATCTGGGGCTCTGTGCTTTCTTTCGTTCTGAACAAGTGTTGGTGTTTTCTGCACAAAAGCGATTCTGCCAAGCAATGTGAACACTTCTGCTTCCCAGGCACAGAGAAGGTGCTAGCAGGGAATTCTCTGCCTGCCTTTCCCCAGTGCTCTGCAAGCTCTCCAGGACAACATAGAATCTGGGGCTCTGTGCTTTCTTTCGTTCTGAACAAGTGTTACTGTTTTCTGCACAAAAGCGATTCTGCGAAGCAATGTGAACACTTCTGCTTCCCAGGCACAGAGAAGGTGCTAGCAGGGAATTCTCTGCCTGCCTTTCCCCAGTGCTCTGCAAGCTCTCCAGGACAACATAAAATCTGGGGCTCTGTGCTTTCTTTCGTTCTGAACAAGTGTTAGTGTTTTCTGCACAAAAGCGATTCTGCGAAGCAATGTGAACACTTCTGCTTCCCAGGCACAGAGAAGGTGCTAGCAGGGAATTCTCTGCCTGCCTTTCCCCAGTGCTCTGCAAGCTCTCCAGGACAACAGCAAATCTGGGGCTCTGTGCTTTCTTTCGTTCTGAACAAGTGTTACTGTTTTCTGCACAAAAGCGATTCTGCGAAGCAATGTGAACACTTCTGCTTCCCAGGCACAGAGAAGGTGCTAGCAGGGAATTCTCTGCCTGCCTTTCCCCAGTGCTCTGCAAGCTCTCCAGGACAACAGCAAATCTGGGGCTCTGTGCTTTCTTTCGTTCTGAACAAGTGTTACTGTTTTCTGCACAAAAGCGATTCTGCCAAGCAATGTGAACACTTCTGCTTCCCAGGCACAGAGAAGGTGCTAGCAGGGAATTCTCTGCCTGCCTTTCCCCAGTGCTCTGCAAGCTCTCCAGGACAACATAAAATCTGGGGCTCTGTGCTTTCTTTCGTTCTGAACAAGTGTTACTGTTTTCTGCACAAAAGCGATTCTGCGAAGCAATGTGAACACTTCTGCTTCCCAGGCACAGAGAAGGTGCTAGCAGGGAATTCTCTGCCTGCCTTTCCTCAGGGCTCTGCAAGCTCTCCAGGACAACATAAAATCTGGGGCTCTGTGCTTTCTTTCGTTCTGAACAAGTGTTACTGTTTTCTGCACAAAAGCGATTCTGCGAAGCAATATGAACACTCCTGCTTCCCAGGCACAGAGAAGGTGCTAGCAGGGAATTCTCTGCCTGCCTTTCCCCAGTGCTCTGCAAGCTCTCCAGCACAACAGCAAATCTGGGGCTCTGTGCTTTCTTTCGTTCTGAACAAGTGTTACTGTTTTCTGCACAAAAGCGATTCTGCGAAGCAATGTGAACAGGGACAGAGAAGGTGCTAGCAGGGAATTCTCTGCCTGCCTTTCCCCAGTGCTCTGCAAGCTCTCCAGGACAACAGCAAATCTGGGGCTCTGTGCTTTCTTTCGTTCTGAACAAGTGTTAGTGTTTTCTGCACAAAAGCGATTCTGCCAAGCAATGTGAACACTTCTGCTTCCCAGGCACAGAGAAGGTGCTAGCAGGGAATTCTCTGCCTGCCTTTCCCCAGTGCTCTGCAAGCTCTCCAGGACAACATAGAATCTGGGGCTCTGTGCTTTCTTTCGTTCTGAACAAGTGTTACTGTTTTCTGCACAAAAGCGATTCTGCGAAGCAATGTGAACACTTCTGCTTCCCAGGCACAGAGAAGGTGCTAGCAGGGAATTTTCTGCCTGCCTTTCCCCAGTGCTCTGCAAGCTCTCCAGGACAACATAAAATCTGGGGCTCTGTGCTTTCTTTCGTTCTGAACAAGTGTTACTGTTTTCTGCACAAAAGCGATTCTGCGAAGCAATGTGAACACTTCTGCTTCCCAGGCACAGAGAAGGTGCTAGCAGGGAATTCTCTGCCTGCCTTTCCCCAGTGCTCTGCAAGCTCTCCAGGACAACATAAAATCTGGGGCTCTGTGCTTTCTTTCGTTCTGAACAAGTGTTAGTGTTTTCTGCACAAAAGCGATTCTGCGAAGCAATGTGAACACTTCTGCTTCCCAGGCACAGAGAAGGTGCTAGCAGGGAATTCTCTGCCTGCCTTTCCCCAGTGCTCTGCAAGCTCTCCAGGACAACATAGAATCTGGGGCTCTGTGCTTTCTTTCGTTCTGAACAAGTGTTGGTGTTTTCTGCACAAAAGCGATTCTGCCAAGCAATGTGAACACTTCTGCTTCCCAGGCACAGAGAAGGTGCTAGCAGGGAATTCTCTGCCTGCCTTTCCCCAGTGCTCTGCAAGCTCTCCAGGACAACATAGAATCTGGGGCTCTGTGCTTTCTTTCGTTCTGAACAAGTGTTACTGTTTTCTGCACAAAAGCGATTCTGCGAAGCAATGTGAACACTTCTGCTTCCCAGGCACAGAGAAGGTGCTAGCAGGGAATTCTCTGCCTGCCTTTCCCCAGTGCTCTGCAAGCTCTCCAGGACAACATAAAATCTGGGGCTCTGTGCTTTCTTTCGTTCTGAACAAGTGTTAGTGTTTTCTGCACAAAAGCGATTCTGCGAAGCAATGTGAACACTTCTGCTTCCCAGGCACAGAGAAGGTGCTAGCAGGGAATTCTCTGCCTGCCTTTCCCCAGTGCTCTGCAAGCTCTCCAGGACAACAGCAAATCTGGGGCTCTGTGCTTTCTTTCGTTCTGAACAAGTGTTACTGTTTTCTGCACAAAAGCGATTCTGCGAAGCAATGTGAACACTTCTGCTTCCCAGGCACAGAGAAGGTGCTAGCAGGGAATTCTCTGCCTGCCTTTCCCCAGTGCTCTGCAAGCTCTCCAGGACAACAGCAAATCTGGGGCTCTGTGCTTTCTTTCGTTCTGAACAAGTGTTACTGTTTTCTGCACAAAAGCGATTCTGCCAAGCAATGTGAACACTTCTGCTTCCCAGGCACAGAGAAGGTGCTAGCAGGGAATTCTCTGCCTGCCTTTCCCCAGTGCTCTGCAAGCTCTCCAGGACAACATAAAATCTGGGGCTCTGTGCTTTCTTTCGTTCTGAACAAGTGTTACTGTTTTCTGCACAAAAGCGATTCTGCGAAGCAATGTGAACACTTCTGCTTCCCAGGCACAGAGAAGGTGCTAGCAGGGAATTCTCTGCCTGCCTTTCCTCAGGGCTCTGCAAGCTCTCCAGGACAACATAAAATCTGGGGCTCTGTGCTTTCTTTCGTTCTGAACAAGTGTTACTGTTTTCTGCACAAAAGCGATTCTGCGAAGCAATATGAACACTCCTGCTTCCCAGGCACAGAGAAGGTGCTAGCAGGGAATTCTCTGCCTGCCTTTCCCCAGTGCTCTGCAAGCTCTCCAGCACAACAGCAAATCTGGGGCTCTGTGCTTTCTTTCGTTCTGAACAAGTGTTACTGTTTTCTGCACAAAAGCGATTCTGCGAAGCAATGTGAACAGGGACAGAGAAGGTGCTAGCAGGGAATTCTCTGCCTGCCTTTCCCCAGTGCTCTGCAAGCTCTCCAGGACAACATAAAATCTGGGGCTCTGTGCTTTCTTTCGTTCTGAACAAGTGTTAGTGTTTTCTGCACAAAAGCGATTCTGCCAAGCAATGTGAACACTTCTGCTTCCCAGGCACAGAGAAGGTGCTAGCAGGGAATTCTCTGCCTGCCTTTCCCCAGTGCTCTGCAAGCTCTCCAGGACAACATAGAATCTGGGGCTCTGTGCTTTCTTTCGTTCTGAACAAGTGTGACTGTTTTCTGCACAAAAGCGATTCTGCGAAGCAATGTGAACACTTCTGCTTCCCAGGCACAGAGAAGGTGCTAGCAGGGAATTCTCTGCCTGCCTTTCCCCAGTGCTCTGCAAGCTCTCCAGGACAACATAGAATCTGGGGCTCTGTGCTTTCTTTCGTTCTGAACAAGTGTTACTGTTTTCTGCACAAAAGCGATTCTGCGATGCAATGTGAACACTTCTGCTTCCCAGGCACAGAGAAGGTGCTAGCAGGGAATTCTCTGCCTGCCTTTCCCCAGTGCTCTGCAAGCTCTCCAGGACAACATAAAATCTGGGGCTCTGTGCTTTCTTTCGTTCTGAACAAGTGTGACTGTTTTCTGCACAAAAGCGATTCTGCGAAGCAATGTGAACAGGCACAGAGAAGGTGCTAGCAGGGAATTCTCTGCCTGCCTTTCCCCAGTGCTCTGCAAGCTCTCCAGGACAACATAAAATCTGGGGCTCTGTGCTTTCTTTCGTTCTGAACAAGTGTTAGTGTTTTCTGCACAAAAGCGATTCTGCGAAGCAATGTGAACACTTCTGCTTCCCAGGCACAGAGAAGGTGCTAGCAGGGAATTCTCTGCCTGCCTTTCCCCAGTGCTCTGCAAGCTCTCCAGGACAACATAAAATCTGGGGCTCTGTGCTTTCTTTCGTTCTGAACAAGTGTTAGTGTTTTCTGCACAAAAGCGATTCTGCCAAGCAATGTGAACACTTCTGCTTCCCAGGCACAGAGAAGGTGCTAGCAGGGAATTCTCTGCCTGCCTTTCCCCAGTGCTCTGCAAGCTCTCCAGGACAACAGCAAATCTGGGGCTCTGTGCTTTCTTTCGTTCTGAACAAGTGTTAGTGTTTTCTGCACAAAAGCGATTCTGCGAAGCAATGTGAACACTTCTGCTTCCCAGGCACAGAGAAGGTGCTAGCAGGGAATTCTCTGCCTGCCTTTCCCCAGTGCTGTGCAAGCTCTCCAGGACAACAGCAAATCTGGGGCTCTGTGCTTTCTTTCGTTCTGAACAAGTGTTAGTGTTTTCTGCACAAAAGCGATTCTGCCAAGCAATGTGAACACTTCTGCTTCCCAGGCACAGAGAATGTGCTAGCAGGGAATTCTCTGCCTGCCTTTCCCCAGTGCTCTGCAAGCTCTCCAGGACAACATAGAATCTGGGGCTCTGTGCTTTCTTTCGTTCTGAACAGGTGTTAATGTTTTCTGCACAAAAGCGATTCTGCCAAGCAATGTGAAGAGGCACAGAGAAGGTGCTAGCAGGGAATTCTCTGCCTGCCTTTCCCCAGTGCTCTGCAAGCTCTCCAGGACAACATAGAATCTGGGGCTCTGTGCTTTCTTTCGTTCTGAACAAGTGTTAGTGTTTTCTGCACAAAAGCGATTCTGCGAAGCAAGGTGAACACTTCTGCTTCCCAGGCACAGAGAAGGTGCTAGCAGGGAATTCTCTGCCTGCCTTTCCCCAGTGCTCTGCAAGCTCTCCAGGACAACAGCAAATCTGGGGCTCTGTGCTTTCTTTCGTTCTGAACAAGTGTTACTGTTTTCTGCACAAAAGCGATTCTGCCAAGCAATGTGAACACTTCTGCTTCCCAGGCACAGAGAAGGTGCTAGCAGGGAATTCTCTGCCTGCCTTTCCCCAGTGCTCTGCAAGCTCTCCAGCATAACAGCAAATCTGGGGCTCTGTGCTTTCTTTCGTTCTGAACAAGTGTTACTGTTTTCTGCACAAAAGCGATTCTGCGAAGCAATGTGAACACTTCTGCTTCCCAGGCACAGAGAAGGTGCTAGCAGGGAATTCTCTGCCTGCCTTTCCCCAGTGCTCTGCAAGCTCTCCAGGACAACAGCAAATCTGGGGCTCTGTGCTTTCTTTCGTTCTGAACAAGTGTTACTGTTTTCTGCACAAAAGCGATTCTGCGAAGCAATGTGAACAGGCACAGAGAAGGTGCTAGCAGGGAATTCTCTGCCTGCCTTTCCCCAGTGCTCTGCAAGCTCTCCAGGACAACATCAAATCTGGGGCTCTGTGCTTTCTTTCGTTCTGAACAAGTGTGACTGTTTTCTGCACAAAAGCGATTCTGCGAAGCAATGTGAACACTTCTGCTTCCCAGGCACAGAGAAGGTGCTAGCAGGGAATGCTCTGCCTGCCTTTCCCCAGTGCTCTGCAAGCTCCCCAGGACAACATAAAATCTGGGGCTCTGTGCTTTCTTTCGTTCTGAACAAGTGTTACTGTTTTCTACACAAAAGCGATTCTGCGAAGCAATGTGAACACTTCTGCTTCCCAGGCACAGAGAAGGTGCTAGCAGGGAATTCTCTGCCTGCCTTTCCCCAGTGCTCTGCAAGCTCTCCAGGACAACATAGAATCTGGGGCTCTGTGCTTTCTTTCGTTCTGAACAAGTGTTACTGTTTTCTGCACAAAAGCGATTCTGCGAAGCAATGTGAACAGGCACAGAGAAGGTGCTAGCAGGGAATTCTCTGCCTGCCTTTCCCCAGTGCTCTGCAAGCTCTCCAGGACAACAGCAAATCTGGGGCTCTGTGCTTTCTTTCGTTCTGAACAAGTGTGACTGTTTTCTGCACAAAAGCGATTCTGCGAAGCAATGTGAACAGGCACAGAGAAGGTGCTAGCAGGGAATTCTCTGCCTGCCTTTCCCCAGTGCTCTGCAAGCTCTCCAGGACAACATCAAATCTGGGGCTCTGTGCTTTCTTTCGTTCTGAACAAGTGTTACTGTTTTCTGCACAAAAGCGATTCTGCGAAGCAATGTGAACACTTCTGCTTCCCAGGCACAGAGAAGGTGCTAGCAGGGAATTCTCTGCCTGCCTTTCCTCAGGGCTCTGCAAGCTCTCCAGGACAACATAAAATCTGGGGCTCTGTGCTTTCTTTCGTTCTGAACAAGTGTGACTGTTTTCTGCACAAAAGCGATTCTGCGAAGCAATGTGAACAGTTCTGCTTCCCAGGCACAGAGAAGGTGCTAGCAGGGAATTCTCTGCCTGCCTTTCCCCAGTGCTCTGCAAGCTCTCCAGGACAACAGCAAATCTGGGGCTCTGTGCTTTCTTTCGTTCTGAACAAGTGTTACTGTTTTCTGCACAACAGCGATTCTGCGAAGCAATGTGAACAGGCACAGAGAAGGTGCTAGCAGGGAATTCTCTGCCTGCCTTTCCCCAGTGCTCTGCAAGCTCTCCAGGACAACATAAAATCTGGGGCTCCGTGCTTTCTTTCGTTCTGAACAAGTGTGACTGTTTTCTGCACAAAAGCGATTCTGCGAAGCAATGTGAACACTTCTGCTTCCCAGGCACAGAGAAGTTGCTAGCAGGGAATTCTCTGCCTGCCTTTCCCCAGTGCTCTGCAAGCTCTCCAGGACAACATAAAATCTGGGGCTCTGTGCTTTCTTTTGTTCTGAACAAGTGTTAGTGTTTTCTGCACAAAAGCGATTCTGCCAAGCAATGTGAACAGGCACAGAGAAGGTTCTAGAAGGGAATTCTCTGCCTGCCTTTCCCCAGTGCTCTGCAAGCTCTCCAGCACAACAGCAAATCTGGGGCTCTGTGCTTTCTTTCGTTCTGAACAAGTGTTAGTGTTTTCTGCACAAAAGCGATTCTGCGAAGCAATGTGAACACTTCTGCTTCCCAGGCACAGAGAAGGTGCTAGCAGGGAATTCTCTGCCTGCCTTTCCCCAGTGCTCTGCAAGCTCTCCAGGACAACAGCAAATCTGGGGCTCTGTGCTTTCTTTCGTTCTGAAGAAGTGTTAGTGTTTTCTGCACAAAAGCGATTCTGCCAAGCAATGAGAACACTTCTGCTTCCCAGGCACAGAGAATGTGCTAGCAGGGAATTCTCTGCCTGCCTTTCCCCAGTGCTCTGCAAGCTCTCCAGGACAACATAGAATCTGGGGCTTTGTGCTTTCTTTCTTTCTGAACAAGTGTTACTGTTTTCTGCACAAAAGCGATTCTGCGAAGCAATGTGAACAGGCACAGAGAAGGTACTAGCAGGGAATTCTCTGCCTGCCTTTCCCCAGTGCTCTGCAAGCTCTCCAGGACAACAGCAAATCTGGGGCTCTGTGCTTTCTTTCGTTCTGAACAAGTGTTACTGTTTTCTGCACAAAAGCGATTCTGCGAAGCAATGTGAACACTTCTGCTTCCCAGGCACAGAGAAGGTGCTAGCAGGGAATTCTCTGCCTGCCTTTCCCCAGTGCTCTGCAAGCTCTCCAGGACAACATAAAATGTGGGGCTCTGTGCTTTCTTTCGTTCTGAACAAGTGTTAGTGTTTTCTGCACAAAAGCGATTCTGCGAAGCAATGTGAACACTTCTGCTTCCCAGGCACAGAGAAGGTGCTAGCAGGGAATTCTCTGCCTGCCTTTCCCCAGTGCTCTGCAAGCTCTCCAGGACAACATAGAATCTGGGGCTCTGTGCTTTCTTTCGTTCTGAACAAGTGTGACTGTTTTCTGCACAAAAGCGATTCTGCGAAGCAATGTGAACAGGCACAGAGAAGGTGCTAGCAGGGAATTCTCTGCCTGCCTTTCCCCAGTGCTCTGCAAGCTCTCCAGGACAACAGCAAATCTGGGGCTCTGTGCTTTCTTTCGTTCTGAAGAAGTGTTACTGTTTTCTGCACAAAAGTGATTCTGCCAAGCAATGTGAACAGGCACAGAGAAGGTGCTAGCAGGGAATTCTCTGCCTGCCTTTCCCCAGTGCTCTGCAAGCTCTCCAGGACAACATCAAATCTGGGGCTCTGTGCTTTCTTTCGTTCTGAACAAGTGTTAGTGTTTTCTGCACAAAAGCGATTCTGCGAAGCAATGTGAACACTTCTGCTTCCCAGGCACAGAGAAGGTGCTAGCAGGGAATTCTCTGCCTGCCTTTCCTCAGGGCTCTGCAAGCTCTCCAGCACAACATAAAATCTGGGGCTCTGTGCTTTCTTTCGTTCTGAACAAGTGTGACTGTTTTCTGCACAAAAGCGATTCTGCGAAGCAATGTGAACACTTCTGCTTCCCAGGCACAGAGAAGGTGCTAGCAGGGAATTCTCTGCCTGCCTTTCCCCAGTGCTCTGCAAGCTCTCCAGGACAACATCAAATCTGGGGCTCTGTGCTTTCTTTCGTTCTGAACAAGTGTTACTGTTTTCTGCACAACAGCGATTCTGCGAAGCAATGTGAACAGGCACAGAGAAGGTGCTAGCAGGGAATTCTCTGCCTGCCTTTCCCCAGTGCTCTGCAAGCTCTCCAGGACAACATAAAATCTGGGGCTCTGTGCTTTCTTTCGTTCTGAACAAGTGTGACTGTTTTCTGCACAAAAGCGATTCTGCCAAGCAATGTGAACACTTCTGCTTCCCAGGCACAGAGAAGTTGCTAGCAGGGAATTCTCTGCCTGCCTTTCCCCAGTGCTCTGCAAGCTCTCCAGGACAACATAAAATCTGGGGCTCTGTGCTTTCTTTCGTTCTGAACAAGTGTGACTGTTTTCTGCACAAAAGCGATTCTGCTAAGCAATGTGAACAGGTACAGAGAAGGTGCTAGCAGGGAATTCTCTGCCTGCCTTTCCCCAGTGCTCTGCAAGCTCTCCAGCACAACAGCAAATCTGGGGCTCTGTGCTTTCTTTCGTTCTGAACAAGTGTTAGTGTTTTCTGCACAAAAGCGATTCTGCGAAGCAATGTGAACACTTCTGCTTCCCAGGCACAGAGAAGGTGCTAGCAGGGAATTCTCTGCCTGCCTTTCCCCAGTGCTCTGCAAGCTCTCCAGGACAACAGCAAATCTGGGGCTCTGTGCTTTCTTTCGTTCTGAACAAGTGTTACTGTTTTCTGCACAAAAGCGATTCTGCCAAGCAATGTGAACACTTCTGCTTCCCAGGCACAGAGAATGTGCTAGCAGGGAATTCTCTGCCTGCCTTTCCCCAGTGCTCTGCAAGCTCTCCAGGACAACATAGAATCTGGGGCTTTGTGCTTTCTTTCTTTCTGAACAAGTGTTACTGTTTTCTGCACAAAAGCGATTCTGCGAAGCAATGTGAACAGGCACAGAGAAGGTACTAGCAGGGAATTCTCTGCCTGCCTTTCCCCAGTGCTCTGCAAGCTCTCCAGGACAACAGCAAATCTGGGGCTCTGTGCTTTCTTTCGTTCTGAACAAGTGTTAGTGTTTTCTGCACAAAAGCGATTCTGCCAAGCAATGTGAACACTTCTGCTTCCCAGGCACAGAGAATGTGCTAGCAGGGAATTCTCTGCCTGCCTTTCCCCAGTGCTCTGCAAGCTCTCCAGGACAACATAGAATCTGGGGCTCTGTGCTTTCTTTCGTTCTGAACAGGTGTTAATGTTTTCTGCACAAAAGCGATTCTGCCAAGCAATGTGAAGAGGCACAGAGAAGGTGCTAGCAGGGAATTCTCTGCCTGCCTTTCCCCAGTGCTCTGCAAGCTCTCCAGGACAACATAGAATCTGGGGCTCTGTGCTTTCTTTCGTTCTGAACAAGTGTTAGTGTTTTCTGCACAAAAGCGATTCTGCGAAGCAAGGTGAACACTTCTGCTTCCCAGGCACAGAGAAGGTGCTAGCAGGGAATTCTCTGCCTGCCTTTCCCCAGTGCTCTGCAAGCTCTCCAGGACAACAGCAAATCTGGGGCTCTGTGCTTTCTTTCCTTCTGAACAAGTGTTAGTGTTTTCTGCACAAAAGCGATTCTGCCAAGCAATGTGAACACTTCTGCTTCCCAGGCACAGAGAAGGTGCTAGCAGGGAATTCTCTGCCTGCCTTTCCCCAGTGCTCTGCAAGCTCTCCAGGACAACATAAAATCTGGGGCTCTGTGCTTTCTTTCGTTCTGAACAAGTGTTACTGTTTTCTGCACAAAAGCGATTCTGCGAAGCAATGTGAACACTTCTGCTTCCCAGGCACAGAGAAGGTGCTAGCAGGGAATTCTCTGCCTGCCTTTCCCCAGTGCTCTGCAAGCTCTCCAGGACAACAGCAAATCTGGGGCTCTGTGCTTTCTTTCGTTCTGAACAAGTGTTACTGTTTTCTGCACAAAAGCGATTCTGCCAAGCAATGTGAACAGGCACAGAGAAGGTGCTAGCAGGGAATTCTCTGCCTGCCTTTCCCCAGTGCTCTGCAAGCTCTCCAGGACAACAGCAAATCTGGGGCTCTGTGCTTTCTTTCGTTCTGAACAAGTGTGACTGTTTTCTGCACAAAAGCGATTCTGCGAAGCAATGTGAACACTTCTGCTTCCCAGGCACAGAGAAGGTGCTAGCAGGGAATTCTCTGCCTGCCTTTCCCCAGTGCTCTGCAAGCTCCCCAGGACAACATAAAATCTGGGGCTCTGTGCTTTCTTTCGTTCTGAACAAGTGTTACTGTTTTCTACACAAAAGCGATTCTGCGAAGCAATGTGAACACTTCTGCTTCCCAGGCACAGAGAAGGTGCTAGCAGGGAATTCTCTGCCTGCCTTTCCCCAGTGCTCTGCAAGCTCTCCAGGACAACATAGAATCTGGGGCTCTGTGCTTTCTTTCGTTCTGAACAAGTGTTACTGTTTTCTGCACAAAAGCGATTCTGCGAAGCAATGTGAACAGGCACAGAGAAGGTGCTAGCAGGGAATTCTCTGCCTGCCTTTCCCCAGTGCTCTGCAAGCTCTCCAGGACAACAGCAAATCTGGGGCTCTGTGCTTTCTTTCGTTCTGAACAAGTGTGACTGTTTTCTGCACAAAAGCGATTCTGCGAAGCAATGTGAACAGGCACAGAGAAGGTGCTAGCAGGGAATTCTCTGCCTGCCTTTCCCCAGTGCTCTGCAAGCTCTCCAGGACAACATCAAATCTGGGGCTCTGTGCTTTCTTTCGTTCTGAACAAGTGTGACTGTTTTCTGCACAAAAGCGATTCTGCGAAGCAATGTGAACACTTCTGCTTCCCAGGCACAGAGAAGGTGCTAGCAGGGAATTCTCTGCCTGCCTTTCCTCAGGGCTCTGCAAGCTCTCCAGGACAACATAAAATCTGGGGCTCTGTGCTTTCTTTCGTTCTGAACAAGTGTGACTGTTTTCTGCACAAAAGCGATTCTGCGAAGCAATGTGAACAGGGACAGAGAAGGTGCTAGCAGGGAATACTCTGCCTGCCTTTCCCCAGTGCTCTGCAAGCTCTCCAGGACAACAGCAAATCTGGGGCTCTGTGCTTTCTTTCGTTCTGAACAAGTGTTACTGTTTTCTGCACAAAAGCGATTCTGCCAAGCAATGTGAACAGTTCTGCTTCCCAGGCACAGAGAAGGTGCTAGCAGGGAATTCTCTGCCTGCCTTTCCCCAGTGCTCTGCAAGCTCTCCAGGACAACAGCAAATCTGGGGCTCTGTGCTTTCTTTCGTTCTGAACAAGTGTTACTGTTTTCTGCACAACAGCGATTCTGCGAAGCAATGTGAACAGGCACAGAGAAGGTGCTAGCAGGGAATTCTCTGCCTGCCTTTCCCCAGTGCTCTGCAAGCTCTCCAGGACAACATAAAATCTGGGGCTCTGTGCTTTCTTTCGTTCTGAACAAGTGTGACTGTTTTCTGCACAAAAGCGATTCTGCGAAGCAATGTGAACACTTCTGCTTCCCAGGCACAGAGAAGTTGCTAGCAGGGAATTCTCTGCCTGCCTTTCCCCAGTGCTCTGCAAGCTCTCCAGGACAACATAAAATCTGGGGCTCTGTGCTTTCTTTTGTTCTGAACAAGTGTTAGTGTTTTCTGCACAAAAGCGATTCTGCCAAGCAATGTGAACAGGCACAGAGAAGGTTCTAGAAGGGAATTCTCTGCCTGCCTTTCCCCAGTGCTCTGCAAGCTCTCCAGCACAACAGCAAATCTGGGGCTCTGTGCTTTCTTTCGTTCTGAACAAGTGTTAGTGTTTTCTGCACAAAAGCGATTCTGCGAAGCAATGTGAACACTTCTGCTTCCCAGGCACAGAGAAGGTGCTAGCAGGGAATTCTCTGCCTGCCTTTCCCCAGTGCTCTGCAAGCTCTCCAGGACAACAGCAAATCTGGGGCTCTGTGCTTTCTTTCGTTCTGAAGAAGTGTTAGTGTTTTCTGCACAAAAGCGATTCTGCCAAGCAATGTGAACACTTCTGCTTCCCAGGCACAGAGAATGTGCTAGCAGGGAATTCTCTGCCTGCCTTTCCCCAGTGCTCTGCAAGCTCTCCAGGACAACATAGAATCTGGGGCTTTGTGCTTTCTTTCTTTCTGAACAAGTGTTACTGTTTTCTGCACAAAAGCGATTCTGCGAAGCAATGTGAACAGGCACAGAGAAGGTACTAGCAGGGAATTCTCTGCCTGCCTTTCCCCAGTGCTCTGCAAGCTCTCCAGGACAACAGCAAATCTGGGGCTCTGTGCTTTCTTTCGTTCTGAACAAGTGTTACTGTTTTCTGCACAAAAGCGATTCTGCGAAGCAATGTGAACACTTCTGCTTCCGAGGCACAGAGAAGGTGCTAGCAGGGAATTCTCTGCCTGCCTTTCCCCAGTGCTCTGCAAGCTCTCCAGGACAACATAAAATGTGGGGCTCTGTGCTTTCTTTCGTTCTGAACAAGTGTTAGTGTTTTCTGCACAAAAGCGATTCTGCGAAGCAATGTGAACACTTCTGCTTCCCAGGCACAGAGAAGGTGCTAGCAGGGAATTCTCTGCCTGCCTTTCCCCAGTGCTCTGCAAGCTCTCCAGGACAACATAGAATCTGGGGCTCTGTGCTTTCTTTCGTTCTGAACAAGTGTGACTGTTTTCTGCACAAAAGCGATTCTGCGAAGCAATGTGAACAGGCACAGAGAAGGTGCTAGCAGGGAATTCTCTGCCTGCCTTTCCCCAGTGCTCTGCAAGCTCTCCAGGACAACAGCAAATCTGGGGCTCTGTGCTTTCTTTCGTTCTGAAGAAGTGTTACTGTTTTCTGCACAAAAGTGATTCTGCCAAGCAATGTGAACAGGCACAGAGATGGTGCTAGCAGGGAATTCTCTGCCTGCCTTTCCCCAGTGCTCTGCAAGCTCTCCAGGACAACATCAAATCTGGGGCTCTGTGCTTTCTTTCGTTCTGAACAAGTGTTAGTGTTTTCTGCACAAAAGCGATTCTGCGAAGCAATGTGAACACTTCTGCTTCCCAGGCACAGAGAAGGTGCTAGCAGGGAATTCTCTGCCTGCCTTTCCTCAGGGCTCTGCAAGCTCTCCAGGACAACATAAAATCTGGGGCTCTGTGCTTTCTTTCGTTCTGAACAAGTGTGACTGTTTTCTGCACAAAAGCGATTCTGCGAAGCAATGTGAACAGGTACAGAGAAGGTGCTAGCAGGGAATTCTCTGCCTGCCTTTCCCCAGTGCTCTGCAAGCTCTCCAGGACAACAGCAAATCTGGGGCTCTGTGCTTTCTTTCGTTCTGAACAAGTGTTACTGTTTTCTGCACAAAAGCGATTCTGCGAAGCAATGTGAACACTTCTGCTTCCCAGGCACAGAGAAGGTGCTAGCAGGGAATTCTCTGCCTGCCTTTCCCCAGTGCTCTGCAAGCTCTCCAGGACAACATCAAATCTGGGGCTCTGTGCTTTCTTTCGTTCTGAACAAGTGTTACTGTTTTCTGCACAACAGCGATTCTGCGAAGCAATGTGAACAGGCACAGAGAAGGTGCTAGGAGGGAATTCTCTGCCTGCCTTTCCCCAGTGCTCTGCAAGCTCTCCAGGACAACATAAAATCTGGGGCTCTGTGCTTTCTTTCGTTCTGAACAAGTGTGACTGTTTTCTGCACAAAAGCGATTCTGCCAAGCAATGTGAACACTTCTGCTTCCCAGGCACAGAGAAGTTGCTAGCAGGGAATTCTCTGCCTGCCTTTCCCCAGTGCTCTGCAAGCTCTCCAGGACAACATCAAATCTGGGGCTCTGTGCTTTCTTTCGTTCTGAACAAGTGTTACTGTTTTCTGCACAACAGCGATTCTGCGAAGCAATGTGAACAGGCACAGAGAAGGTGCTAGCAGGGAATTCTCTGCCTGCCTTTCCCCAGTGCTCTGCAAGCTCTCCAGGACAACATAAAATCTGGGGCTCTGTGCTTTCTTTCCTTCTGAACAAGTGTTACTGTTTTCTGCACAAAAGCGATTCTGCGAAGCAATGTGAACAGGTACAGAGAAGGTGCTAGCAGGGAATTCTCTGCCTGCCTTTCCCCAGTGCTCTGCAAGCTCTCCAGCACAACAGCAAATCTGGGGCTCTGTGCTTTCTTTCGTTCTGAACAAGTGTTAGTGTTTTCTGCACAAAAGCGATTCTGCGAAGCAATGTGAACACTTCTGCTTCCCAGGCACAGAGAAGGTGCTAGCAGGGAATTCTCTGCCTGCCTTTCCCCAGTGCTCTGCAAGCTCTCCAGGACAACAGCAAATCTGGGGCTCTGTGCTTTCTTTCGTTCTGAACAAGTGTTACTGTTTTCTGCACAAAAGCGATTCTGCCAAGCAATGTGAACACTTCTGCTTCCCAGGCACAGAGAATGTGCTAGCAGGGAATTCTCTGCCTGCCTTTCCCCAGTGCTCTGCAAGCTCTCCAGGACAACATAGAATCTGGGGCTTTGTGCTTTCTTTCTTTCTGAACAAGTGTTACTGTTTTCTGCACAAAAGCGATTCTGCGAAGCAATGTGAACAGGCACAGAGAAGGTACTAGCAGGGAATTCTCTGCCTGCCTTTCCCCAGTGCTCTGCAAGCTCTCCAGGACAACAGCAAATCTGGGGCTCTGTGCTTTCTTTCGTTCTGAACAAGTGTTAGTGTTTTCTGCACAAAAGCGATTCTGCCAAGCAATGTGAACACTTCTGCTTCCCAGGCACAGAGAAGGTGCTAGCAGGGAATTCTCTGCCTGCCTTTCCCCAGTGCTCTGCAAGCTCTCCAGGACAACATAAAATCTGGGGCTCTGTGCTTTCTTTCGTTCTGAACAAGTGTTAGTGTTTTCTGCACAAAAGCGATTCTGCGAAGCAATGTGAACACTTCTGCTTCCCAGGCACAGAGAAGGTGCTAGCAGGGAATTCTCTGCCTGCCTTTCCCCAGTGCTCTGCAAGCTCTCCAGGACAACAGCAAATCTGGGGCTCTGTGCTTTCTTTCGTTCTGAACAAGTGTTAGTGTTTTCTGCACAAAAGCGATTCTGCGAAGCAATGTGAACACTTCTGCTTCCCAGGCACTGAGAAGGTGCTAGCAGGGAATTCTCTGCCTGCCTTTCCCCAGTGCTCTGCAAGCTCTCCAGGACAACAGCAAATCTGGGGCTCTGTGCTTTCTTTCGTTCTGAACAAGTGTTAGTGTTTTCTGCACAAAAGCGATTCTGCCAAGCAATGTGAACACTTCTGCTTCCCAGGCACAGAGAATGTGCTAGCAGGGAATTCTCTGCCTGCCTTTCCCCAGTGCTCTGCAAGCTCTCCAGGACAACAGCAAATCTGGGGCTCTGTGCTTTCTTTCGTTCTGAACAAGTGTTACTGTTTTCTGCACAAAAGCGATTCTGCGAAGCAATGTGAACAGGGACAGAGAAGGTGCTAGCAGGGAATTCTCTGCCTGCCTTTCCCCAGTGCTCTGCAAGCTCTCCAGGACAACATCAAATCTGGGGCTCTGTGCTTTCTTTCGTTCTGAACAAGTGTGACTGTTTTCTGCACAAAAGCGATTCTGCGAAGCAATGTGAACACTTCTGCTTCCCAGGCACAGAGAAGGTGCTAGCAGGGAATTCTCTGCCTGCCTTTCCCCAGTGCTCTGCAAGCTCTCCAGCACAACAGCAAATCTGGGGCTCTGTGCTTTCTTTCGTTCTGAACAAGTGTTAGTGTTTTCTGCACAAAAGCGATTCTGCCAAGCAATGTGAACACTTCTGCTTCCCAGGCACAGAGAATGTGCTAGCAGGGAATTCTCTGCCTGCCTTTCCCCAGTGCTCTGCAAGCTCTCCAGGACAACATAGAATCTGGGGCTTTGTGCTTTCTTTCTTTCTGAACAAGTGTTACTGTTTTCTGCACAAAAGCGATTCTGCGAAGCAATGTGAACAGGCACAGAGAAGGTACTAGCAGGGAATTCTCTGCCTGCCTTTCCCCAGTGCTCTGCAAGCTCTCCAGGACAACATAAAATCTGGGGCTCTGTGCTTTCTTTCGTTCTGAACAAGTGTTAGTGTTTTCTGCACAAAAGCGATTCTGCGAAGCAATGTGAACACTTCTGCTTCCGAGGCACAGAGAAGGTGCTAGCAGGGAATTCTCTGCCTGCCTTTCCCCAGTGCTCTGCAAGCTCTCCAGGACAACATAAAATCTGGGGCTCTGTGCTTTCTTTCGTTCTGAACAAGTGTTAGTGTTTTCTGCACAAAAGCGATTCTGCGAAGCAATGTGAACACTTCTGCTTCCCAGGCACAGAGAAGGTGCTAGCAGGGAATTCTCTGCCTGCCTTTCCCCAGTGCTCTGCAAGCTCTCCAGGACAACAGCAAATCTGGGGCTCTGTGCTTTCTTTCGTTCTGAACAAGTGTTAGTGTTTTCTGCACAAAAGCGATTCTGCCAAGCAATGTGAACACTTCTGCTTCCCAGGCACAGAGAATGTGCTAGCAGGGAATTCTCTGCCTGCCTTTCCCCAGTGCTCTGCAAGCTCTCCAGGACAACAGCAAATCTGGGGCTCTGTGCTTTCTTTCGTTCTGAACAAGTGTTACTGTTTTCTGCACAAAAGCGATTCTGCGAAGCAATGTGAACACTTCTGCTTCCCAGGCACAGAGAAGGTGCTAGCAGGGAATTCTCTGCCTGCCTTTCCCCAGTGCTCTGCAAGCTCTCCAGGACAACATAAAATCTGGGGCTCTGTGCTTTCTTTCGTTCTGAACAAGTGTGAATGTTTTCTGCACAAAAGCGATTCTGCGAAGCAATGTGAACACTTCTGCTTCCCAGGCACAGAGAAGGTGCTAGCAGGGAATTCTCTGCCTGCCTTTCCCCAGTGCTCTGCAAGCTCTCCAGCACAACAGCAAATCTGGGGCTCTGTGCTTTCTTTCGTTCTGAACAAGTGTTAGTGTTTTCTGCACAAAAGCGATTCTGCGAAGCAATGTGAACACTTCTGCTTCCCAGGCACAGAGAAGGTGCTAGCAGGGAATTCTCTGCCTGCGTTTCCCCAGTGCTCTGCAAGCTCTCCAGGACAACATAAAATCTGGGGCTCTGTGCTTTCTTTCGTTCTGAACAAGTGTTAGTGTTTTCTGCACAAAAGCGATTCTGCCAAGCAATGTGAACACTTCTGCTTCCCAGGCACAGAGAATGTGCTAGCAGGGAATTCTCTGCCTGCCTTTCCCCAGTGCTCTGCAAGCTCTCCAGGACAACATAGAATCTAGGGCTTTGTGCTTTCTTTCGTTCTGAACAAGTGTTACTGTTTTCTGCACAAAAGCGATTCTGCGAAGCAATGTGAACAGGCACAGAGAAGGTGCTAGCAGGGAATTCTCTGCCTGCCTTTCCCCAGTGCTCTGCAAGCTCTCCAGGACAACAGCAAATCTGGGGCTCTGTGCTTTCTTTCGTTCTGAACAAGTGTTAGTGTTTTCTGCACAAAAGCGATTCTGCGAAGCAATGTGAACACTTCTGCTTCCCAGGCACAGAGAAGGTGCTAGCAGGGAATTCTCTGCCTGCCTTTCCCCAGTGCTCTGCAAGCTCTCCAGGACAACATCAAATCTGGGGCTCTGTGCTTTCTTTCGTTCTGAACAAGTGTTAGTGTTTTCTGCACAAAAGCGATTCTGCGAAGCAATGTGAACACTTCTGCTTCCCAGGCACAGAGAAGGTGCTAGCAGGGAATTCTCTGCCTGCCTTTCCCCAGTGCTCTGCAAGCTCTCCAGGACAACAGCAAATCTGGGGCTCTGTGCTTTCTTTCGTTCTGAACAAGTGTTAGTGTTTTCTGCACAAAAGCGATTCTGCGAAGCAATGTGAACACTTCTGCTTCCCAGGCACAGAGAAGGTGCTAGCAGGGAATTCTCTGCCTGCCTTTCCCCAGTGCTCTGCAAGCTCTCCAGGACAACAGCAAATCTGGGGCTCTGTGCTTTCTTTCGTTCTGAACAAGTGTTAGTGTTTTCTGCACAAAAGCGATTCTGCCAAGCAATGTGAACACTTCTGCTTCCCAGGCACAGAGAATGTGCTAGCAGGGAATTCTCTGCCTGCCTTTCCCCAGTGCTCTGCAAGCTCTCCAGGACAACATAGAATCTGGGGCTCTGTGCTTTCTTTCGTTCTGAACAGGTGTTACTGTTTTCTGCACAAAAGCGATTCTGCGAAGCAATGTGAACAGGCACAGAGAAGGTGCTAGCAGGGAATTCTCTGCCTGCCTTTCCCCAGTGCTCTGCAAGCTCTCCAGGACAACAGCAAATCTGGGGCTCTGTGCTTTCTTTCGTTCTGAACAAGTGTTAGTGTTTTCTGCACAAAAGCGATTCTGCGAAGCAATGTGAACACTTCTGCTTCCCAGGCACAGAGAAGGTGCTAGCAGGGAATTCTCTGCCTGCCTTTCCCCAGTGCTCTGCAAGCTCTCCAGGACAACATCAAATCTGGGGCTCTGTGCTTTCTTTCGTTCTGAACAAGTGTGACTGTTTTCTGCACAAAAGCGATTCTGCGAAGCAATGTGAACACTTCTGCTTCCCAGGCACAGAGAAGGTGCTAGCAGGGAATTCTCTGCCTGCCTTTCCTCAGGGCTCTGCAAGCTCTCCAGGACAACATAAAATCTGGGGCTCTGTGCTTTCTTTCGTTCTGAACAAGTGTGACTGTTTTCTGCACAAAAGCGATTCTGCGAAGCAATGTGAACAGGGACAGAGAAGGTGCTAGCAGGGAATACTCTGCCTGCCTTTCCCCAGTGCTCTGCAAGCTCTCCAGGACAACAGCAAATCTGGGGCTCTGTGCTTTCTTTCGTTCTGAACAAGTGTTACTGTTTTCTGCACAAAAGCGATTCTGCGAAGCAATGTGAACAGTTCTGCTTCCCAGGCACAGAGAAGGTGCTAGCAGGGAATTCTCTGCCTGCCTTTCCCCAGTGCTCTGCAAGCTCTCCAGGACAACAGCAAATCTGGGGCTCTGTGCTTTCTTTCGTTCTGAACAAGTGTTACTGTTTTCTGCACAACAGCGATTCTGCGAAGCAATGTGAACAGGCACAGAGAAGGTGCTAGCAGGGAATTCTCTGCCTGCCTTTCCCCAGTGCTCTGCAAGCTCTCCAGGACAACATAAAATCTGGGGCTCTGTGCTTTCTTTCGTTCTGAACAAGTGTGACTGTTTTCTGCACAAAAGCGATTCTGCGAAGCAATGTGAACACTTCTGCTTCCCAGGCACAGAGAAGTTGCTAGCAGGGAATTCTCTGCCTGCCTTTCCCCAGTGCTCTGCAAGCTCTCCAGGACAACATAAAATCTGGGGCTCTGTGCTTTCTTTTGTTCTGAACAAGTGTTAGTGTTTTCTGCACAAAAGCGATTCTGCCAAGCAATGTGAACAGGCACAGAGAAGGTTCTAGAAGGGAATTCTCTGCCTGCCTTTCCCCAGTGCTCTGCAAGCTCTCCAGCACAACAGCAAATCTGGGGCTCTGTGCTTTCTTTCGTTCTGAACAAGTGTTAGTGTTTTCTGCACAAAAGCGATTCTGC
Organism: Strix aluco; assembly: GCF_031877795.1. Lineage (NCBI taxonomy): Eukaryota > Metazoa > Chordata > Aves > Strigiformes > Strigidae > Strix > Strix aluco. Next base: position 443,546 of record NC_133950.1, on the reverse strand, counting down.
GAAGCAATGTGAACACTTCTGCTTCCCAGGCACAGAGAAGGTGCTAGCAGGGAATTCTCTGCCTGCCTTTCCCCAGTGCTCTGCAAGCTCTCCAGGACAACAGCAAATCTGGGGCTCTGTGCTTTCTTTCGTTCTGAAGAAGTGTTAGTGTTTTCTGCACAAAAGCGATTCTGCCAAGCAATGTGAACACTTCTGCTTCCCAGGCACAGAGAATGTGCTAGCAGGGAATTCTCTGCCTGCCTTTCCCCAGTGCTCTGCAAGCTCTCCAGGACAACATAGAATCTGGGGCTTTGTGCTTTCTTTCTTTCTGAACAAGTGTTACTGTTTTCTGCACAAAAGCGATTCTGCGAAGCAATGTGAACAGGCACAGAGAAGGTACTAGCAGGGAATTCTCTGCCTGCCTTTCCCCAGTGCTCTGCAAGCTCTCCAGGACAACAGCAAATCTGGGGCTCTGTGCTTTCTTTCGTTCTGAACAAGTGTTACTGTTTTCTGCACAAAAGCGATTCTGCGAAGCAATGTGAACACTTCTGCTTCCGAGGCACAGAGAAGGTGCTAGCAGGGAATTCTCTGCCTGCCTTTCCCCAGTGCTCTGCAAGCTCTCCAGGACAACATAAAATGTGGGGCTCTGTGCTTTCTTTCGTTCTGAACAAGTGTTAGTGTTTTCTGCACAAAAGCGATTCTGCGAAGCAATGTGAACACTTCTGCTTCCCAGGCACAGAGAAGGTGCTAGCAGGGAATTCTCTGCCTGCCTTTCCCCAGTGCTCTGCAAGCTCTCCAGGACAACATAGAATCTGGGGCTCTGTGCTTTCTTTCGTTCTGAACAAGTGTGACTGTTTTCTGCACAAAAGCGATTCTGCGAAGCAATGTGAACAGGCACAGAGAAGGTGCTAGCAGGGAATTCTCTGCCTGCCTTTCCCCAGTGCTCTGCAAGCTCTCCAGGACAACAGCAAATCTGGGGCTCTGTGCTTTCTTTCGTTCTGAAGAAGTGTTACTGTTTTCTGCACAAAAGTGATTCTGCCAAGCAATGTGAACAGGCACAGAGATGGTGCTAGCAGGGAATTCTCTGCCTGCCTTTCCCCAGTGCTCTGCAAGCTCTCCAGGACAACATCAAATCTGGGGCTCTGTGCTTTCTTTCGTTCTGAACAAGTGTTAGTGTTTTCTGCACAAAAGCGATTCTGCGAAGCAATGTGAACACTTCTGCTTCCCAGGCACAGAGAAGGTGCTAGCAGGGAATTCTCTGCCTGCCTTTCCTCAGGGCTCTGCAAGCTCTCCAGGACAACATAAAATCTGGGGCTCTGTGCTTTCTTTCGTTCTGAACAAGTGTGACTGTTTTCTGCACAAAAGCGATTCTGCGAAGCAATGTGAACAGGTACAGAGAAGGTGCTAGCAGGGAATTCTCTGCCTGCCTTTCCCCAGTGCTCTGCAAGCTCTCCAGGACAACAGCAAATCTGGGGCTCTGTGCTTTCTTTCGTTCTGAACAATTGTTAGTGTTTTCTGCACAAAAGCGATTCTGCGAAGCAATGTGAACACTTCTGCTTCCCAGGCACAGAGAAGGTGCTAGCAGGGAATTCTCTGCCTGCCTTTCCCCAGTGCTCTGCAAGCTCTCCAGGACAACATAAAATCTGGGGCTCTGTGCTTTCTTTCGTTCTGAACAAGTGTGACTGTTTTCTGCACAAAAGCGATTCTGCCAAGCAATGTGAACACTTCTGCTTCCCAGGCACAGAGAAGTTGCTAGCAGGGAATTCTCTGCCTGCCTTTCCCCAGTGCTCTGCAAGCTCTCCAGGACAACATCAAATCTGGGGCTCTGTGCTTTCTTTCGTTCTGAACAAGTGTTACTGTTTTCTGCACAACAGCGATTCTGCGAAGCAATGTGAACAGGCACAGAGAAGGTGCTAGCAGGGAATTCTCTGCCTGCCTTTCCCCAGTGCTCTGCAAGCTCTCCAGGACAACATAAAATCTGGGGCTCTGTGCTTTCTTTCGTTCTGAACAAGTGTTACTGTTTTCTGCACAAAAGCGATTCTGCGAAGCAATGTGAACAGGTACAGAGAAGGTGCTAGCAGGGAATTCTCTGCCTGCCTTTCCCCAGTGCTCTGCAAGCTCTCCAGCACAACAGCAAATCTGGGGCTCTGTGCTTTCTTTCGTTCTGAACAAGTGTTAGTGTTTTCTGCACAAAAGCGATTCTGCGAAGCAATGTGAACACTTCTGCTTCCCAGGCACAGAGAAGGTGCTAGCAGGGAATTCTCTGCCTGCCTTTCCCCAGTGCTCTGCAAGCTCTCCAGGACAACAGCAAATCTGGGGCTCTGTGCTTTCTTTCGTTCTGAACAAGTGTTACTGTTTTCTGCACAAAAGCGATTCTGCCAAGCAATGTGAACACTTCTGCTTCCCAGGCACAGAGAATGTGCTAGCAGGGAATTCTCTGCCTGCCTTTCCCCAGTGCTCTGCAAGCTCTCCAGGACAACATAGAATCTGGGGCTTTGTGCTTTCTTTCTTTCTGAACAAGTGTTACTGTTTTCTGCACAAAAGCGATTCTGCGAAGCAATGTGAACAGGCACAGAGAAGGTACTAGCAGGGAATTCTCTGCCTGCCTTTCCCCAGTGCTCTGCAAGCTCTCCAGGACAACAGCAAATCTGGGGCTCTGTGCTTTCTTTCGTTCTGAACAAGTGTTAGTGTTTTCTGCACAAAAGCGATTCTGCCAAGCAATGTGAACACTTCTGCTTCCCAGGCACAGAGAAGGTGCTAGCAGGGAATTCTCTGCCTGCCTTTCCCCAGTGCTCTGCAAGCTCTCCAGGACAACATAAAATCTGGGGCTCTGTGCTTTCTTTCGTTCTGAACAAGTGTTAGTGTTTTCTGCACAAAAGCGATTCTGCGAAGCAATGTGAACACTTCTGCTTCCCAGGCACAGAGAAGGTGCTAGCAGGGAATTCTCTGCCTGCCTTTCCCCAGTGCTCTGCAAGCTCTCCAGGACAACAGCAAATCTGGGGCTCTGTGCTTTCTTTCGTTCTGAACAAGTGTTAGTGTTTTCTGCACAAAAGCGATTCTGCGAAGCAATGTGAACACTTCTGCTTCCCAGGCACAGAGAAGGTGCTAGCAGGGAATTCTCTGCCTGCCTTTCCCCAGTGCTCTGCAAGCTCTCCAGGACAACAGCAAATCTGGGGCTCTGTGCTTTCTTTCGTTCTGAACAAGTGTTAGTGTTTTCTGCACAAAAGCGATTCTGCCAAGCAATGTGAACACTTCTGCTTCCCAGGCACAGAGAATGTGCTAGCAGGGAATTCTCTGCCTGCCTTTCCCCAGTGCTCTGCAAGCTCTCCAGGACAACAGCAAATCTGGGGCTCTGTGCTTTCTTTCGTTCTGAACAAGTGTTACTGTTTTCTGCACAAAAGCGATTCTGCGAAGCAATGTGAACAGGGACAGAGAAGGTGCTAGCAGGGAATTCTCTGCCTGCCTTTCCCCAGTGCTCTGCAAGCTCTCCAGGACAACATCAAATCTGGGGCTCTGTGCTTTCTTTCGTTCTGAACAAGTGTGACTGTTTTCTGCACAAAAGCGATTCTGCGAAGCAATGTGAACACTTCTGCTTCCCAGGCACAGAGAAGGTGCTAGCAGGGAATTCTCTGCCTGCCTTTCCCCAGTGCTCTGCAAGCTCTCCAGCACAACAGCAAATCTGGGGCTCTGTGCTTTCTTTCGTTCTGAACAAGTGTTAGTGTTTTCTGCACAAAAGCGATTCTGCCAAGCAATGTGAACACTTCTGCTTCCCAGGCACAGAGAATGTGCTAGCAGGGAATTCTCTGCCTGCCTTTCCCCAGTGCTCTGCAAGCTCTCCAGGACAACATAGAATCTGGGGCTTTGTGCTTTCTTTCTTTCTGAACAAGTGTTACTGTTTTCTGCACAAAAGCGATTCTGCGAAGCAATGTGAACAGGCACAGAGAAGGTACTAGCAGGGAATTCTCTGCCTGCCTTTCCCCAGTGCTCTGCAAGCTCTCCAGGACAACATAAAATCTGGGGCTCTGTGCTTTCTTTCGTTCTGAACAAGTGTTAGTGTTTTCTGCACAAAAGCGATTCTGCGAAGCAATGTGAACACTTCTGCTTCCGAGGCACAGAGAAGGTGCTAGCAGGGAATTCTCTGCCTGCCTTTCCCCAGTGCTCTGCAAGCTCTCCAGGACAACATAAAATCTGGGGCTCTGTGCTTTCTTTCGTTCTGAACAAGTGTTAGTGTTTTCTGCACAAAAGCGATTCTGCGAAGCAATGTGAACACTTCTGCTTCCCAGGCACAGAGAAGGTGCTAGCAGGGAATTCTCTGCCTGCCTTTCCCCAGTGCTCTGCAAGCTCTCCAGGACAACAGCAAATCTGGGGCTCTGTGCTTTCTTTCGTTCTGAACAAGTGTTAGTGTTTTCTGCACAAAAGCGATTCTGCCAAGCAATGTGAACACTTCTGCTTCCCAGGCACAGAGAATGTGCTAGCAGGGAATTCTCTGCCTGCCTTTCCCCAGTGCTCTGCAAGCTCTCCAGGACAACAGCAAATCTGGGGCTCTGTGCTTTCTTTCGTTCTGAACAAGTGTTACTGTTTTCTGCACAAAAGCGATTCTGCGAAGCAATGTGAACAGGCACAGAGAAGGTGCTAGCAGGGAATTCTCTGCCTGCCTTTCCCCAGTGCTCTGCAAGCTCTCCAGGACAACATCAAATCTGGGGCTCTGTGCTTTCTTTCGTTCTGAACAAGTGTGAATGTTTTCTGCACAAAAGCGATTCTGCGAAGCAATGTGAACACTTCTGCTTCCCAGGCACAGAGAAGGTGCTAGCAGGGAATTCTCTGCCTGCCTTTCCCCAGTGCTCTGCAAGCTCTCCAGCACAACAGCAAATCTGGGGCTCTGTGCTTTCTTTCGTTCTGAACAAGTGTTAGTGTTTTCTGCACAAAAGCGATTCTGCGAAGCAATGTGAACACTTCTGCTTCCCAGGCACAGAGAAGGTGCTAGCAGGGAATTCTCTGCCTGCGTTTCCCCAGTGCTCTGCAAGCTCTCCAGGACAACATAAAATCTGGGGCTCTGTGCTTTCTTTCGTTCTGAACAAGTGTTAGTGTTTTCTGCACAAAAGCGATTCTGCCAAGCAATGTGAACACTTCTGCTTCCCAGGCACAGAGAATGTGCTAGCAGGGAATTCTCTGCCTGCCTTTCCCCAGTGCTCTGCAAGCTCTCCAGGACAACATAGAATCTAGGGCTTTGTGCTTTCTTTCGTTCTGAACAAGTGTTACTGTTTTCTGCACAAAAGCGATTCTGCGAAGCAATGTGAACAGGCACAGAGAAGGTGCTAGCAGGGAATTCTCTGCCTGCCTTTCCCCAGTGCTCTGCAAGCTCTCCAGGACAACAGCAAATCTGGGGCTCTGTGCTTTCTTTCGTTCTGAACAAGTGTTAGTGTTTTCTGCACAAAAGCGATTCTGCGAAGCAATGTGAACACTTCTGCTTCCCAGGCACAGAGAAGGTGCTAGCAGGGAATTCTCTGCCTGCCTTTCCCCAGTGCTCTGCAAGCTCTCCAGGACAACATCAAATCTGGGGCTCTGTGCTTTCTTTCGTTCTGAACAAGTGTGACTGTTTTCTGCACAAAAGCGATTCTGCGAAGCAATGTGAACACTTCTGCTTCCCAGGCACAGAGAAGGTGCTAGCAGGGAATTCTCTGCCTGCCTTTCCCCAGTGCTCTGCAAGCTCTCCAGGACAACAGCAAATCTGGGGCTCTGTGCTTTCTTTCGTTCTGAACAAGTGTTAGTGTTTTCTGCACAAAAGCGATTCTGCGAAGCAATGTGAACACTTCTGCTTCCCAGGCACAGAGAAGGTGCTAGCAGGGAATTCTCTGCCTGCCTTTCCCCAGTGCTCTGCAAGCTCTCCAGGACAACAGCAAATCTGGGGCTCTGTGCTTTCTTTCGTTCTGAACAAGTGTTAGTGTTTTCTGCACAAAAGCGATTCTGCCAAGCAATGTGAACACTTCTGCTTCCCAGGCACAGAGAATGTGCTAGCAGGGAATTCTCTGCCTGCCTTTCCCCAGTGCTCTGCAAGCTCTCCAGGACAACATAGAATCTGGGGCTCTGTGCTTTCTTTCGTTCTGAACAGGTGTTACTGTTTTCTGCACAAAAGCGATTCTGCGAAGCAATGTGAACAGGCACAGAGAAGGTGCTAGCAGGGAATTCTCTGCCTGCCTTTCCCCAGTGCTCTGCAAGCTCTCCAGGACAACAGCAAATCTGGGGCTCTGTGCTTTCTTTCGTTCTGAACAAGTGTTAGTGTTTTCTGCACAAAAGCGATTCTGCGAAGCAATGTGAACACTTCTGCTTCCCAGGCACAGAGAAGGTGCTAGCAGGGAATTCTCTGCCTGCCTTTCCCCAGTGCTCTGCAAGCTCTCCAGGACAACAGCAAATCTGGGGCTCTGTGCTTTCTTTCGTTCTGAACAAGTGTTAGTGTTTTCTGCACAAAAGCGATTCTGCCAAGCAATGTGAACACTTCTGCTTCCCAGGCACAGAGAATGTGCTAGCAGGGAATTCTCTGCCTGCCTTTCCCCAGTGCTCTGCAAGCTCTCCAGGACAACAGCAAATCTGGGGCTCTGTGCTTTCTTTCGTTCTGAACAAGTGTTACTGTTTTCTGCACAAAAGCGATTCTGCGAAGCAATGTGAACAGGGACAGAGAAGGTGCTAGCAGGGAATTCTCTGCCTGCCTTTCCCCAGTGCTCTGCAAGCTCTCCAGGACAACATCAAATCTGGGGCTCTGTGCTTTCTTTCGTTCTGAACAAGTGTGACTGTTTTCTGCACAAAAGCGATTCTGCGAAGCAATGTGAACACTTCTGCTTCCCAGGCACAGAGAAGGTGCTAGCAGGGAATTCTCTGCCTGCCTTTCCCCAGTGCTCTGCAAGCTCTCCAGCACAACAGCAAATCTGGGGCTCTGTGCTTTCTTTCGTTCTGAACAAGTGTTAGTGTTTTCTGCACAAAAGCGATTCTGCCAAGCAATGTGAACACTTCTGCTTCCCAGGCACAGAGAATGTGCTAGCAGGGAATTCTCTGCCTGCCTTTCCCCAGTGCTCTGCAAGCTCTCCAGGACAACATAGAATCTGGGGCTTTGTGCTTTCTTTCTTTCTGAACAAGTGTTACTGTTTTCTGCACAAAAGCGATTCTGCGAAGCAATGTGAACAGGCACAGAGAAGGTACTAGCAGGGAATTCTCTGCCTGCCTTTCCCCAGTGCTCTGCAAGCTCTCCAGGACAACATAAAATCTGGGGCTCTGTGCTTTCTTTCGTTCTGAACAAGTGTTAGTGTTTTCTGCACAAAAGCGATTCTGCGAAGCAATGTGAACACTTCTGCTTCCCAGGCACAGAGAAGGTGCTAGCAGGGAATTCTCTGCCTGCCTTTCCCCAGTGCTCTGCAAGCTCTCCAGGACAACATAAAATCTGGGGCTCTGTGCTTTCTTTCGTTCTGAACAAGTGTTAGTGTTTTCTGCACAAAAGCGATTCTGCGAAGCAATGTGAACACTTCTGCTTCCCAGGCACAGAGAAGGTGCTAGCAGGGAATTCTCTGCCTGCCTTTCCCCAGTGCTCTGCAAGCTCTCCAGGACAACAGCAAATCTGGGGCTCTGTGCTTTCTTTCGTTCTGAACAAGTGTTAGTGTTTTCTGCACAAAAGCGATTCTGCCAAGCAATGTGAACACTTCTGCTTCCCAGGCACAGAGAATGTGCTAGCAGGGAATTCTCTGCCTGCCTTTCCCCAGTGCTCTGCAAGCTCTCCAGGACAACAGCAAATCTGGGGCTCTGTGCTTTCTTTCGTTCTGAACAAGTGTTACTGTTTTCTGCACAAAAGCGATTCTGCGAAGCAATGTGAACAGGCACAGAGAAGGTGCTAGCAGGGAATTCTCTGCCTGCCTTTCCCCAGTGCTCTGCAAGCTCTCCAGGACAACATAAAATCTGGGGCTCTGTGCTTTCTTTCGTTCTGAACAAGTGTGAATGTTTTCTGCACAAAAGCGATTCTGCGAAGCAATGTGAACACTTCTGCTTCCCAGGCACAGAGAAGGTGCTAGCAGGGAATTCTCTGCCTGCCTTTCCCCAGTGCTCTGCAAGCTCTCCAGCACAACAGCAAATCTGGGGCTCTGTGCTTTCTTTCGTTCTGAACAAGTGTTAGTGTTTTCTGCACAAAAGCCATTCTGCGAAGCAATGTGAACACTTCTGCTTCCCAGGCACAGAGAAGGTGCTAGCAGGGAATTCTCTGCCTGCGTTTCCCCAGTGCTCTGCAAGCTCTCCAGGACAACATAAAATCTGGGGCTCTGTGCTTTCTTTCGTTCTGAACAAGTGTTAGTGTTTTCTGCACAAAAGCGATTCTGCCAAGCAATGTGAACACTTCTGCTTCCCAGGCACAGAGAATGTGCTAGCAGGGAATTCTCTGCCTGCCTTTCCCCAGTGCTCTGCAAGCTCTCCAGGACAACATAGAATCTAGGGCTTTGTGCTTTCTTTCGTTCTGAACAAGTGTTACTGTTTTCTGCACAAAAGCGATTCTGCGAAGCAATGTGAACAGGCACAGAGAAGGTGCTAGCAGGGAATTCTCTGCCTGCCTTTCCCCAGTGCTCTGCAAGCTCTCCAGGACAACAGCAAATCTGGGGCTCTGTGCTTTCTTTCGTTCTGAACAAGTGTTAGTGTTTTCTGCACAAAAGCGATTCTGCGAAGCAATGTGAACACTTCTGCTTCCCAGGCACAGAGAAGGTGCTAGCAGGGAATTCTCTGCCTGCCTTTCCCCAGTGCTCTGCAAGCTCTCCAGGACAACATCAAATCTGGGGCTCTGTGCTTTCTTTCGTTCTGAACAAGTGTTAGTGTTTTCTGCACAAAAGCGATTCTGCGAAGCAATGTGAACACTTCTGCTTCCCAGGCACAGAGAAGGTGCTAGCAGGGAATTCTCTGCCTGCCTTTCCCCAGTGCTCTGCAAGCTCTCCAGGACAACAGCAAATCTGGGGCTCTGTGCTTTCTTTTGTTCTGAACAAGTGTTACTGTTTTCTGCACAAAAGCGATTCTGCGAAGCAATGTGAACAGGCACAGAGAAGGTGCTAGCAGGGAATTCTCTGCCTGCCTTTCCCCAGTGCTCTGCAAGCTCTCCAGGACAACATCAAATCTGGGGCTCTGTGCTTTCTTTCGTTCTGAACAAGTGTGAATGTTTTCTGCACAAAAGCGATTCTGCGAAGCAATGTGAACACTTCTGCTTCCCAGGCACAGAGAAGGTGCTAGCAGGGAATTCTCTGCCTGCCTTTCCCCAGTGCTCTGCAAGCTCTCCAGCACAACAGCAAATCTGGGGCTCTGTGCTTTCTTTCGTTCTGAACAAGTGTTAGTGTTTTCTGCACAAAAGCGATTCTGCGAAGCAATGTGAACACTTCTGCTTCCCAGGCACAGAGAAGGTGCTAGCAGGGAATTCTCTGCCTGCGTTTCCCCAGTGCTCTGCAAGCTCTCCAGGACAACATAAAATCTGGGGCTCTGTGCTTTCTTTCGTTCTGAACAAGTGTTAGTGTTTTCTGCACAAAAGCGATTCTGCCAAGCAATGTGAACACTTCTGCTTCCCAGGCACAGAGAATGTGCTAGCAGGGAATTCTCTGCCTGCCTTTCCCCAGTGCTCTGCAAGCTCTCCAGGACAACATAGAATCTAGGGCTTTGTGCTTTCTTTCGTTCTGAACAAGTGTTACTGTTTTCTGCACAAAAGCGATTCTGCGAAGCAATGTGAACAGGCACAGAGAAGGTGCTAGCAGGGAATTCTCTGCCTGCCTTTCCCCAGTGCTCTGCAAGCTCTCCAGGACAACAGCAAATCTGGGGCTCTGTGCTTTCTTTCGTTCTGAACAAGTGTTAGTGTTTTCTGCACAAAAGCGATTCTGCGAAGCAATGTGAACACTTCTGCTTCCCAGGCACAGAGAAGGTGCTAGCAGGGAATTCTCTGCCTGCCTTTCCCCAGTGCTCTGCAAGCTCTCCAGGACAACATCAAATCTGGGGCTCTGTGCTTTCTTTCGTTCTGAACAAGTGTGACTGTTTTCTGCACAAAAGCGATTCTGCGAAGCAATGTGAACACTTCTGCTTCCCAGGCACAGAGAAGGTGCTAGCAGGGAATTCTCTGCCTGCCTTTCCCCAGTGCTCTGCAAGCTCTCCAGGACAACAGCAAATCTGGGGCTCTGTGCTTTCTTTCGTTCTGAACAAGTGTTAGTGTTTTCTGCACAAAAGCGATTCTGCGAAGCAATGTGAACACTTCTGCTTCCCAGGCACAGAGAAGGTGCTAGCAGGGAATTCTCTGCCTGCCTTTCCCCAGTGCTCTGCAAGCTCTCCAGGACAACAGCAAATCTGGGGCTCTGTGCTTTCTTTCGTTCTGAACAAGTGTTAGTGTTTTCTGCACAAAAGCGATTCTGCCAAGCAATGTGAACACTTCTGCTTCCCAGGCACAGAGAATGTGCTAGCAGGGAATTCTCTGCCTGCCTTTCCCCAGTGCTCTGCAAGCTCTCCAGGACAACATAGAATCTGGGGCTCTGTGCTTTCTTTCGTTCTGAACAGGTGTTACTGTTTTCTGCACAAAAGCGATTCTGCGAAGCAATGTGAACAGGCACAGAGAAGGTGCTAGCAGGGAATTCTCTGCCTGCCTTTCCCCAGTGCTCTGCAAGCTCTCCAGGACAACAGCAAATCTGGGGCTCTGTGCTTTCTTTCGTTCTGAACAAGTGTTAGTGTTTTCTGCACAAAAGCGATTCTGCGAAGCAATGTGAACACTTCTGCTTCCCAGGCACAGAGAAGGTGCTAGCAGGGAATTCTCTGCCTGCCTTTCCCCAGTGCTCTGCAAGCTCTCCAGGACAACAGCAAATCTGGGGCTCTGTGCTTTCTTTCGTTCTGAACAAGTGTTAGTGTTTTCTGCACAAAAGCGATTCTGCCAAGCAATGTGAACACTTCTGCTTCCCAGGCACAGAGAATGTGCTAGCAGGGAATTCTCTGCCTGCCTTTCCCCAGTGCTCTGCAAGCTCTCCAGGACAACAGCAAATCTGGGGCTCTGTGCTTTCTTTCGTTCTGAACAAGTGTTACTGTTTTCTGCACAAAAGCGATTCTGCGAAGCAATGTGAACAGGGACAGAGAAGGTGCTAGCAGGGAATTCTCTGCCTGCCTTTCCCCAGTGCTCTGCAAGCTCTCCAGGACAACATCAAATCTGGGGCTCTGTGCTTTCTTTCGTTCTGAACAAGTGTGACTGTTTTCTGCACAAAAGCGATTCTGCGAAGCAATGTGAACACTTCTGCTTCCCAGGCACAGAGAAGGTGCTAGCAGGGAATTCTCTGCCTGCCTTTCCCCAGTGCTCTGCAAGCTCTCCAGCACAACAGCAAATCTGGGGCTCTGTGCTTTCTTTCGTTCTGAACAAGTGTTAGTGTTTTCTGCACAAAAGCGATTCTGCCAAGCAATGTGAACACTTCTGCTTCCCAGGCACAGAGAATGTGCTAGCAGGGAATTCTCTGCCTGCCTTTCCCCAGTGCTCTGCAAGCTCTCCAGGACAACATAGAATCTGGGGCTTTGTGCTTTCTTTCTTTCTGAACAAGTGTTACTGTTTTCTGCACAAAAGCGATTCTGCGAAGCAATGTGAACAGGCACAGAGAAGGTACTAGCAGGGAATTCTCTGCCTGCCTTTCCCCAGTGCTCTGCAAGCTCTCCAGGACAACATAAAATCTGGGGCTCTGTGCTTTCTTTCGTTCTGAACAAGTGTTAGTGTTTTCTGCACAAAAGCGATTCTGCGAAGCAATGTGAACACTTCTGCTTCCCAGGCACAGAGAAGGTGCTAGCAGGGAATTCTCTGCCTGCCTTTCCCCAGTGCTCTGCAAGCTCTCCAGGACAACATAAAATCTGGGGCTCTGTGCTTTCTTTCGTTCTGAACAAGTGTTAGTGTTTTCTGCACAAAAGCGATTCTGCGAAGCAATGTGAACACTTCTGCTTCCCAGGCACAGAGAAGGTGCTAGCAGGGAATTCTCTGCCTGCCTTTCCCCAGTGCTCTGCAAGCTCTCCAGGACAACAGCAAATCTGGGGCTCTGTGCTTTCTTTCGTTCTGAACAAGTGTTAGTGTTTTCTGCACAAAAGCGATTCTGCCAAGCAATGTGAACACTTCTGCTTCCCAGGCACAGAGAATGTGCTAGCAGGGAATTCTCTGCCTGCCTTTCCCCAGTGCTCTGCAAGCTCTCCAGGACAACAGCAAATCTGGGGCTCTGTGCTTTCTTTCGTTCTGAACAAGTGTTACTGTTTTCTGCACAAAAGCGATTCTGCGAAGCAATGTGAACAGGCACAGAGAAGGTGCTAGCAGGGAATTCTCTGCCTGCCTTTCCCCAGTGCTCTGCAAGCTCTCCAGGACAACATAAAATCTGGGGCTCTGTGCTTTCTTTCGTTCTGAACAAGTGTGAATGTTTTCTGCACAAAAGCGATTCTGCGAAGCAATGTGAACACTTCTGCTTCCCAGGCACAGAGAAGGTGCTAGCAGGGAATTCTCTGCCTGCCTTTCCCCAGTGCTCTGCAAGCTCTCCAGCACAACAGCAAATCTGGGGCTCTGTGCTTTCTTTCGTTCTGAACAAGTGTTAGTGTTTTCTGCACAAAAGCCATTCTGCGAAGCAATGTGAACACTTCTGCTTCCCAGGCACAGAGAAGGTGCTAGCAGGGAATTCTCTGCCTGCGTTTCCCCAGTGCTCTGCAAGCTCTCCAGGACAACATAAAATCTGGGGCTCTGTGCTTTCTTTCGTTCTGAACAAGTGTTAGTGTTTTCTGCACAAAAGCGATTCTGCCAAGCAATGTGAACACTTCTGCTTCCCAGGCACAGAGAATGTGCTAGCAGGGAATTCTCTGCCTGCCTTTCCCCAGTGCTCTGCAAGCTCTCCAGGACAACATAGAATCTAGGGCTTTGTGCTTTCTTTCGTTCTGAACAAGTGTTACTGTTTTCTGCACAAAAGCGATTCTGCGAAGCAATGTGAACAGGCACAGAGAAGGTGCTAGCAGGGAATTCTCTGCCTGCCTTTCCCCAGTGCTCTGCAAGCTCTCCAGGACAACAGCAAATCTGGGGCTCTGTGCTTTCTTTCGTTCTGAACAAGTGTTAGTGTTTTCTGCACAAAAGCGATTCTGCGAAGCAATGTGAACACTTCTGCTTCCCAGGCACAGAGAAGGTGCTAGCAGGGAATTCTCTGCCTGCCTTTCCCCAGTGCTCTGCAAGCTCTCCAGGACAACATCAAATCTGGGGCTCTGTGCTTTCTTTCGTTCTGAACAAGTGTTAGTGTTTTCTGCACAAAAGCGATTCTGCGAAGCAATGTGAACACTTCTGCTTCCCAGGCACAGAGAAGGTGCTAGCAGGGAATTCTCTGCCTGCCTTTCCCCAGTGCTCTGCAAGCTCTCCAGGACAACAGCAAATCTGGGGCTCTGTGCTTTCTTTCGTTCTGAACAAGTGTTAGTGTTTTCTGCACAAAAGCGATTCTGCGAAGCAATGTGAACACTTCTGCTTCCCAGGCACAGAGAAGGTGCTAGCAGGGAATTCTCTGCCTGCCTTTCCCCAGTGCTCTGCAAGCTCTCCAGGACAACAGCAAATCTGGGGCTCTGTGCTTTCTTTCGTTCTGAACAAGTGTTAGTGTTTTCTGCACAAAAGCGATTCTGCCAAGCAATGTGAACACTTCTGCTTCCCAGGCACAGAGAATGTGCTAGCAGGGAATTCTCTGCCTGCCTTTCCCCAGTGCTCTGCAAGCTCTCCAGGACAACATAGAATCTGGGGCTCTGTGCTTTCTTTCGTTCTGAACAGGTGTTACTGTTTTCTGCACAAAAGCGATTCTGCGAAGCAATGTGAACAGGCACAGAGAAGGTGCTAGCAGGGAATTCTCTGCCTGCCTTTCCCCAGTGCTCTGCAAGCTCTCCAGGACAACAGCAAATCTGGGGCTCTGTGCTTTCTTTCGTTCTGAACAAGTGTTAGTGTTTTCTGCACAAAAGCGATTCTGCGAAGCAATGTGAACACTTCTGCTTCCCAGGCACAGAGAAGGTGCTAGCAGGGAATTCTCTGCCTGCCTTTCCTCAGTGCTCTGCAAGCTCTCCAGGACAACATAGAATCTGGGGCTCTGTGCTTTCTTTCGTTCTGAACAAGTGTTAGTGTTTTCTGCACAAAAGCGATTCTGCCAAGCAATGTGAACACTTCTGCTTCCCAGGCACAGAGAATGTGCTAGCAGGGAATTCTCTGCCTGCCTTTCCCCAGTGCTCTGCAAGCTCTCCAGGACAACATAGAATCTGGGGCTTTGTGCTTTCTTTCTTTCTGAACAAGTGTTACTGTTTTCTGCACAAAAGCGATTCTGCGAAGCAATGTGAACAGGCACAGAGAAGGTACTAGCAGGGAATTCTCTGCCTGCCTTTCCCCAGTGCTCTGCAAGCTCTCCAGGACAACAGCAAATCTGGGGCTCTGTGCTTTCTTTCGTTCTGAACAAGTGTTAGTGTTTTCTGCACAAAAGCGATTCTGCGAAGCAATGTGAACACTTCTGCTTCCGAGGCACAGAGAAGGTGCTAGCAGGGAATTCTCTGCCTGCCTTTCCCCAGTGCTCTGCAAGCTCTCCAGGACAACATAAAATCTGGGGCTCTGTGCTTTCTTTCGTTCTGAACAAGTGTTAGTGTTTTCTGCACAAAAGCGATTCTGCGAAGCAATGTGAACACTTCTGCTTCCCAGGCACAGAGAAGGTGCTAGCAGGGAATTCTCTGCCTGCCTTTCCCCAGTGCTCTGCAAGCTCTCCAGGACAACAGCAAATCTGGGGCTCTGTGCTTTCTTTCGTTCTGAACAAGTGTTAGTGTTTTCTGCACAAAAGCGATTCTGCCAAGCAATGTGAACACTTCTGCTTCCCAGGCACAGAGAATGTGCTAGCAGGGAATTCTCTGCCTGCCTTTCCCCAGTGCTCTGCAAGCTCTCCAGGACAACAGCAAATCTGGGGCTCTGTGCTTTCTTTCGTTCTGAACAAGTGTTACTGTTTTCTGCACAAAAGCGATTCTGCGAAGCAATGTGAACAGGCACAGAGAAGGTGCTAGCAGGGAATTCTCTGCCTGCCTTTCCCCAGTGCTCTGCAAGCTCTCCAGGACAACAGCAAATCTGGGGCTCTGTGCTTTCTTTCGTTCTGAACAAGTGTGAATGTTTTCTGCACAAAAGCGATTCTGCCAAGCAATGTGAACACTTCTGCTTCCCAGGCACAGAGAAGGTGCTAGCAGGGAATTCTCTGCCTGCCTTTCCCCAGTGCTCTGCAAGCTCTCCAGCACAACAGCAAATCTGGGGCTCTGTGCTTTCTTTCGTTCTGAACAAGTGTTAGTGTTTTCTGCACAAAAGCGATTCTGCGAAGCAATGTGAACACTTCTGCTTCCCAGGCACAGAGAAGGTGCTAGCAGGGAATTCTCTGCCTGCCTTTCCCCAGTGCTCTGCAAGCTCTCCAGCACAACAGCAAATCTGGGGCTCTGTGCTTTCTTTCGTTCTGAACAAGTGTTAGTGTTTTCTGCACAAAAGCGATTCTGCCAAGCAATGTGAACACTTCTGCTTCCCAGGCACAGAGAATGTGCTAGCAGGGAATTCTCTGCCTGCCTTTCCCCAGTGCTCTGCAAGCTCTCCAGGACAACATAGAATCTGGGGCTTTGTGCTTTCTTTCTTTCTGAACAAGTGTTACTGTTTTCTGCACAAAAGCGATTCTGCGAAGCAATGTGAACAGGCACAGAGAAGGTACTAGCAGGGAATTCTCTGCCTGCCTTTCCCCAGTGCTCTGCAAGCTCTCCAGGACAACATAAAATCTGGGGCTCTGTGCTTTCTTTCGTTCTGAACAAGTGTTAGTGTTTTCTGCACAAAAGCGATTCTGCGAAGCAATGTGAACACTTCTGCTTCCGAGGCACAGAGAAGGTGCTAGCAGGGAATTCTCTGCCTGCCTTTCCCCAGTGCTCTGCAAGCTCTCCAGGACAACATAAAATCTGGGGCTCTGTGCTTTCTTTCGTTCTGAACAAGTGTTAGTGTTTTCTGCACAAAAGCGATTCTGCGAAGCAATGTGAACACTTCTGCTTCCCAGGCACAGAGAAGGTGCTAGCAGGGAATTCTCTGCCTGCCTTTCCCCAGTGCTCTGCAAGCTCTCCAGGACAACAGCAAATCTGGGGCTCTGTGCTTTCTTTCGTTCTGAACAAGTGTTAGTGTTTTCTGCACAAAAGCGATTCTGCCAAGCAATGTGAACACTTCTGCTTCCCAGGCACAGAGAATGTGCTAGCAGGGAATTCTCTGCCTGCCTTTCCCCAGTGCTCTGCAAGCTCTCCAGGACAACAGCAAATCTGGGGCTCTGTGCTTTCTTTCGTTCTGAACAAGTGTTACTGTTTTCTGCACAAAAGCGATTCTGCGAAGCAATGTGAACAGGCACAGAGAAGGTGCTAGCAGGGAATTCTCTGCCTGCCTTTCCCCAGTGCTCTGCAAGCTCTCCAGGACAACATAAAATCTGGGGCTCTGTGCTTTCTTTCGTTCTGAACAAGTGTGAATGTTTTCTGCACAAAAGCGATTCTGCGAAGCAATGTGAACACTTCTGCTTCCCAGGCACAGAGAAGGTGCTAGCAGGGAATTCTCTGCCTGCCTTTCCCCAGTGCTCTGCAAGCTCTCCAGCACAACAGCAAATCTGGGGCTCTGTGCTTTCTTTCGTTCTGAACAAGTGTTAGTGTTTTCTGCACAAAAGCCATTCTGCGAAGCAATGTGAACACTTCTGCTTCCCAGGCACAGAGAAGGTGCTAGCAGGGAATTCTCTGCCTGCGTTTCCCCAGTGCTCTGCAAGCTCTCCAGGACAACATAAAATCTGGGGCTCTGTGCTTTCTTTCGTTCTGAACAAGTGTTAGTGTTTTCTGCACAAAAGCGATTCTGCCAAGCAATGTGAACACTTCTGCTTCCCAGGCACAGAGAATGTGCTAGCAGGGAATTCTCTGCCTGCCTTTCCCCAGTGCTCTGCAAGCTCTCCAGGACAACATAGAATCTAGGGCTTTGTGCTTTCTTTCGTTCTGAACAAGTGTTACTGTTTTCTGCACAAAAGCGATTCTGCGAAGCAATGTGAACAGGCACAGAGAAGGTGCTAGCAGGGAATTCTCTGCCTGCCTTTCCCCAGTGCTCTGCAAGCTCTCCAGGACAACAGCAAATCTGGGGCTCTGTGCTTTCTTTCGTTCTGAACAAGTGTTAGTGTTTTCTGCACAAAAGCGATTCTGCGAAGCAATGTGAACACTTCTGCTTCCCAGGCACAGAGAAGGTGCTAGCAGGGAATTCTCTGCCTGCCTTTCCCCAGTGCTCTGCAAGCTCTCCAGGACAACATCAAATCTGGGGCTCTGTGCTTTCTTTCGTTCTGAACAAGTGTTAGTGTTTTCTGCACAAAAGCGATTCTGCGAAGCAATGTGAACACTTCTGCTTCCCAGGCACAGAGAAGGTGCTAGCAGGGAATTCTCTGCCTGCCTTTCCCCAGTGCTCTGCAAGCTCTCCAGGACAACAGCAAATCTGGGGCTCTGTGCTTTCTTTCGTTCTGAACAAGTGTTAGTGTTTTCTGCACAAAAGCGATTCTGCGAAGCAATGTGAACACTTCTGCTTCCCAGGCACAGAGAAGGTGCTAGCAGGGAATTCTCTGCCTGCCTTTCCCCAGTGCTCTGCAAGCTCTCCAGGACAACAGCAAATCTGGGGCTCTGTGCTTTCTTTCGTTCTGAACAAGTGTTAGTGTTTTCTGCACAAAAGCGATTCTGCCAAGCAATGTGAACTCTTCTGCTTCCCAGGCACAGAGAATGTGCTAGCAGGGAATTCTCTGCCTGCCTTTCCCCAGTGCTCTGCAAGCTCTCCAGGACAACATAGAATCTGGGGCTCTGTGCTTTCTTTCGTTCTGAACAGGTGTTACTGTTTTCTGCACAAAAGCGATTCTGCGAAGCAATGTGAACAGGCACAGAGAAGGTGCTAGCAGGGAATTCTCTGCCTGCCTTTCCCCAGTGCTCTGCAAGCTCTCCAGGACAACAGCAAATCTGGGGCTCTGTGCTTTCTTTCGTTCTGAACAAGTGTTAGTGTTTTCTGCACAAAAGCGATTCTGCGAAGCAATGTGAACACTTCTGCTTCCCAGGCACAGAGAAGGTGCTAGCAGGGAATTCTCTGCCTGCCTTTCCTCAGTGCTCTGCAAGCTCTCCAGGACAACATAGAATCTGGGGCTCTGTGCTTTCTTTCGTTCTGAACAAGTGTTAGTGTTTTCTGCACAAAAGCGATTCTGCCAAGCAATGTGAACACTTCTGCTTCCCAGGCACAGAGAATGTGCTAGCAGGGAATTCTCTGCCTGCCTTTCCCCAGTGCTCTGCAAGCTCTCCAGGACAACATAGAATCTGGGGCTTTGTGCTTTCTTTCTTTCTGAACAAGTGTTACTGTTTTCTGCACAAAAGCGATTCTGCGAAGCAATGTGAACAGGCACAGAGAAGGTACTAGCAGGGAATTCTCTGCCTGCCTTTCCCCAGTGCTCTGCAAGCTCTCCAGGACAACAGCAAATCTGGGGCTCTGTGCTTTCTTTCGTTCTGAACAAGTGTTAGTGTTTTCTGCACAAAAGCGATTCTGCCAAGCAATGTGAACACTTCTGCTTCCCAGGCACAGAGAATGTGCTAGCAGGGAATTCTCTGCCTGCCTTTCCCCAGTGCTCTGCAAGCTCTCCAGGACAACAGCAAATCTGGGGCTCTGTGCTTTCTTTCGTTCTGAACAAGTGTTACTGTTTTCTGCACAAAAGCGATTCTGCGAAGCAATGTGAACAGGCACAGAGAAGGTGCTAGCAGGGAATTCTCTGCCTGCCTTTCCCCAGTGCTCTGCAAGCTCTCCAGGACAACAGCAAATCTGGGGCTCTGTGCTTTCTTTCGTTCTGAACAAGTGTGAATGTTTTCTGCACAAAAGCGATTCTGCCAAGCAATGTGAACACTTCTGCTTCCCAGGCACAGAGAAGGTGCTAGCAGGGAATTCTCTGCCTGCCTTTCCCCAGTGCTCTGCAAGCTCTCCAGCACAACAGCAAATCTGGGGCTCTGTGCTTTCTTTCGTTCTGAACAAGTGTTAGTGTTTTCTGCACAAAAGCGATTCTGCGAAGCAATGTGAACACTTCTGCTTCCCAGGCACAGAGAAGGTGCTAGCAGGGAATTCTCTGCCTGCCTTTCCCCAGTGCTCTGCAAGCTCTCCAGGACAACATAAAATCTGGGGCTCTGTGCTTTCTTTCGTTCTGAACAAGTGTTAGTGTTTTCTGCACAAAAGCGATTCTGCCAAGCAATGTGAACACTTCTGCTTCCCAGGCACAGAGAATGTGCTAGCAGGGAATTCTCTGCCTGCCTTTCCCCAGTGCTCTGCAAGCTCTCCAGGACAACATAGAATCTAGGGCTTTGTGCTTTCTTTCGTTCTGAACAAGTGTTACTGTTTTCTGCACAAAAGCGATTCTGCGAAGCAATGTGAACAGGCACAGAGAAGGTGCTAGCAGGGAATTCTCTGCCTGCCTTTCCCCAGTGCTCTGCAAGCTCTCCAGGACAACAGCAAATCTGGGGCTCTGTGCTTTCTTTCGTTCTGAACAAGTGTTACTGTTTTCTGCACAAAAGCGATTCTGCGAAGCAATGTGAACACTTCTGCTTCCCAGGCACAGAGAAGGTGCTAGCAGGGAATTCTCTGCCTGCCTTTCCCCAGTGCTCTGCAAGCTCTCCAGGACAACATCAAATCTGGGGCTCTGTGCTTTCTTTCGTTCTGAACAAGTGTTAGTGTTTTCTGCACAAAAGCGATTCTGCGAAGCAATGTGAACAGGCACAGAGAAGGTGCTAGCAGGGAATTCTCTGCCTGCCTTTCCCCAGTGCTCTGCAAGCTCTCCAGGACAACATAAAATCTGGGGCTCTGTGCTTTCTTTCGTTCTGAACAAGTGTGAATGTTTTCTGCACAAAAGCGATTCTGCGAAGCAATGTGAACACTTCTGCTTCCCAGGCACAGAGAAGGTGCTAGCAGGGAATTCTCTGCCTGCCTTTCCCCAGTGCTCTGCAAGCTCTCCAGCACAACAGCAAATCTGGGGCTCTGTGCTTTCTTTCGTTCTGAACAAGTGTTAGTGTTTTCTGCACAAAAGCGATTCTGCGAAGCAATGTGAACACTTCTGCTTCCCAGGCACAGAGAAGGTGCTAGCAGGGAATTCTCTGCCTGCCTTTCCCCAGTGCTCTGCAAGCTCTCCAGGACAACATAGAATCTGGGGCTCTGTGCTTTCTTTCGTTCTGAACAAGTGTTAGTGTTTTCTGCACAAAAGCGATTCTGCCAAGCAATGTGAACACTTCTGCTTCCCAGGCACAGAGAATGTGCTAGCAGGGAATTCTCTGCCTGCCTTTCCCCAGTGCTCTGCAAGCTCTCCAGGACAACATAGAATCTAGGGCTTTGTGCTTTCTTTCGTTCTGAACAAGTGTTACTGTTTTCTGCACAAAAGCGATTCTGCGAAGCAATGTGAACAGGCACAGAGAAGGTGCTAGCAGGGAATTCTCTGCCTGCCTTTCCCCAGTGCTCTGCAAGCTCTCCAGGACAACAGCAAATCTGGGGCTCTGTGCTTTCTTTCGTTCTGAACAAGTGTTACTGTTTTCTGCACAAAAGCGATTCTGCGAAGCAATGTGAACACTTCTGCTTCCCAGGCACAGAGAAGGTGCTAGCAGGGAATTCTCTGCCTGCCTTTCCCCAGTGCTCTGCAAGCTCTCCAGGACAACATCAAATCTGGGGCTCTGTGCTTTCTTTCGTTCTGAACAAGTGTTAGTGTTTTCTGCACAAAAGCGATTCTGCGAAGCAATGTGAACAGGCACAGAGAAGGTGCTAGCAGGGAATTCTCTGCCTGCCTTTCCCCAGTGCTCTGCAAGCTCTCCAGGACAACATAAAATCTGGGGCTCTGTGCTTTCTTTCGTTCTGAACAAGTGTGAATGTTTTCTGCACAAAAGCGATTCTGCGAAGCAATGTGAACACTTCTGCTTCCCAGGCACAGAGAAGGTGCTAGCAGGGAATTCTCTGCCTGCCTTTCCCCAGTGCTCTGCAAGCTCTCCAGCACAACAGCAAATCTGGGGCTCTGTGCTTTCTTTCGTTCTGAACAAGTGTTAGTGTTTTCTGCACAAAAGCGATTCTGCGAAGCAATGTGAACACTTCTGCTTCCCAGGCACAGAGAAGGTGCTAGCAGGGAATTCTCTGCCTGCCTTTCCCCAGTGCTCTGCAAGCTCTCCAGGACAACATAGAATCTGGGGCTCTGTGCTTTCTTTCGTTCTGAACAAGTGTTAGTGTTTTCTGCACAAAAGCGATTCTGCCAAGCAATGTGAACACTTCTGCTTCCCAGGCACAGAGAATGTGCTAGCAGGGAATTCTCTGCCTGCCTTTCCCCAGTGCTCTGCAAGCTCTCCAGGACAACATAGAATCTAGGGCTTTGTGCTTTCTTTCGTTCTGAACAAGTGTTACTGTTTTCTGCACAAAAGCGATTCTGCGAAGCAATGTGAACAGGCACAGAGAAGGTGCTAGCAGGGAATTCTCTGCCTGCCTTTCCCCAGTGCTCTGCAAGCTCTCCAGCACAACAGCAAATCTGGGGCTCTGTGCTTTCTTTCGTTCTGAACAAGTGTTACTGTTTTCTGCACAAAAGCGATTCTGCGAAGCAATGTGAACACTTCTGCTTCCCAGGCACAGAGAAGGTGCTAGCAGGGAATTCTCTGCCTGCCTTTCCCCAGTGCTCTGCAAGCTCTCCAGGACAACATCAAATCTGGGGCTCTGTGCTTTCTTTCGTTCTGAACAAGTGTTACTGTTTTCTGCACAAAAGCGATTCTGCGAAGCAATGTGAACAGGCACAGAGAAGGTACTAGCAGGGAATTCTCTGCCTGCCTTTCCCCAGTGCTCTGCAAGCTCTCCAGGACAACAGCAAATCTGGGGCTCTGTGCTTTCTTTCGTTCTGAACAAGTGTTAGTGTTTTCTGCACAAAAGCGATTCTGCCAAGCAATGTGAACAGGCACAGAGAAGGTGCTAGCAGGGAATTCTCTGCCTGCCTTTCCCCAGTGCTCTGCAAGCTCTCCAGCACAACAGCAAATCTGGGGCTCTGTGCTTTCTTTCGTTCTGAATAAGTGTTAGTGTTTTCTGCACAAAAGCGATTCTGCGAAGCAATGTGAACACTTCTGCTTCCCAGGCACAGAGAAGGTGCTAGCAGGGAATTCTCTGCCTGCCTTTCCCCAGTGCTCTGCAAGCTCTCCAGGACAACAGCAAATCTGGGGCTCTGTGCTTTCTTTCGTTCTGAACAAGTGTTAGTGTTTTCTGCACAAAAGCGATTCTGCCAAGCAATGTGAACACTTCTGCTTCCCAGGCACAGAGAATGTGCTAGCAGGGAATTCTCTGCCTGCCTTTCCCCAGTGCTCTGCAAGCTCTCCAGGACAACATAGAATCTGGGGCTTTGTGCTTTCTTTCGTTCTGAACAAGTGTTACTGTTTTCTGCACAAAAGCGATTCTGCGAAGCAATGTGAACAGGCACAGAGAAGGTGCTAGCAGGGAATTCTCTGCCTGCCTTTCCCCAGTGCTCTGCAAGCTCTCCAGGACAGCAGCAAATCTGGGGCTCTGTGCTTTCTTTCGTTCTGAACAAGTGTTACTGTTTTCTGCACAAAAGCGATTCTGCCAAGCAATGTGAACACTTCTGCTTCCCAGGCACAGAGAAGGTGCTAGCAGGGAATTCTCTGCCTGCCTTTCCCCAGTGCTCTGCAAGCTCTCCAGGACAACATAGAATCTGGGGCTCTGTGCTTTCTTTCGTTCTGAACAAGTGTTACTGTTTTCTGCACAAAAGCGATTCTGCCAAGCAATGTGAACAGGCACAGAGAAGGTGCTAGCAGGGAATTCTCTGCCTGCCTTTCCCCAGTGCTCTGCAAGCTCTGCAGGACAACAGCAAATCTGGGGCTCTGTGCTTTCTTTCGTTCTGAACAAGTGTTAGTGTTTTCTGCACAAAAGCGATTCTGCGAAGCAATGTGAACACTTCTGCTTCCCAGGCACAGAGAAGGTGCTAGCAGGGAATTCTCTGCCTGCCTTTCCCCAGTGCTCTGCAAGCTCTCCAGGACAACAGCAAATCTGGGGCTCTGTGCTTTCTTTCGTTCTGAACAAGTGTTAGTGTTTTCTGCACAAAAGCGATTCTGCGAAGCAATGTGAACAGGCACAGAGAAGGTGCTAGCAGGGAATTCTCTGCCTGCCTTTCCCCAGTGCTCTGCAAGCTCTCCAGCACAACAGCAAATCTGGGGCTCTGTGCTTTCTTTCGTTCTGAATAAGTGTTAGTGTTTTCTGCACAAAAGCGATTCTGCGAAGCAATGTGAACACTTCTGCTTCCCAGGCACAGAGAAGGTGCTAGCAGGGAATTCTCTGCCTGCCTTTCCCCAGTGCTCTGCAAGCTCTCCAGGACAACATAGAATCTGGGGCTCTGTGCTTTCTTTCGTTCTGAACAAGTGTTAGTGTTTTCTGCACAAAAGCGATTCTGCCAAGCAATGTGAACACTTCTGCTTCCCAGGCACAGAGAATGTGCTAGCAGGGAATTCTCTGCCTGCCTTTCCCCAGTGCTCTGCAAGCTCTCCAGGACAACATAGAATCTGGGGCTCTGTGCTTTCTTTCGTTCTGAACAAGTGTTAGTGTTTTCTGCACAAAAGCGATTCTGCCAAGCAATGTGAACACTTCTGCTTCCCAGGCACAGAGAATGTGCTAGCAGGGAATTCTCTGCCTGCCTTTCCCCAGTGCTCTGCAAGCTCTCCAGGACAACATAGAATCTAGGGCTTTGTGCTTTCTTTCGTTCTGAACAAGTGTTACTGTTTTCTGCACAAAAGCGATTCTGCGAAGCAATGTGAACAGGCACAGAGAAGGTGCTAGCAGGGAATTCTCTGCCTGCCTTTCCCCAGTGCTCTGCAAGCTCTCCAGCACAACAGCAAATCTGGGGCTCTGTGCTTTCTTTCGTTCTGAACAAGTGTTACTGTTTTCTGCACAAAAGCGATTCTGCGAAGCAATGTGAACACTTCTGCTTCCCAGGCACAGAGAAGGTGCTAGCAGGGAATTCTCTGCCTGCCTTTCCCCAGTGCTCTGCAAGCTCTCCAGGACAACATCAAATCTGGGGCTCTGTGCTTTCTTTCGTTCTGAACAAGTGTTACTGTTTTCTGCACAAAAGCGATTCTGCGAAGCAATGTGAACAGGCACAGAGAAGGTACTAGCAGGGAATTCTCTGCCTGCCTTTCCCCAGTGCTCTGCAAGCTCTCCAGGACAACAGCAAATCTGGGGCTCTGTGCTTTCTTTCGTTCTGAACAAGTGTTAGTGTTTTCTGCACAAAAGCGATTCTGCCAAGCAATGTGAACAGGCACAGAGAAGGTGCTAGCAGGGAATTCTCTGCCTGCCTTTCCCCAGTGCTCTGCAAGCTCTCCAGCACAACAGCAAATCTGGGGCTCTGTGCTTTCTTTCGTTCTGAATAAGTGTTAGTGTTTTCTGCACAAAAGCGATTCTGCGAAGCAATGTGAACACTTCTGCTTCCCAGGCACAGAGAAGGTGCTAGCAGGGAATTCTCTGCCTGCCTTTCCCCAGTGCTCTGCAAGCTCTCCAGGACAACAGCAAATCTGGGGCTCTGTGCTTTCTTTCGTTCTGAACAAGTGTTAGTGTTTTCTGCACAAAAGCGATTCTGCCAAGCAATGTGAACACTTCTGCTTCCCAGGCACAGAGAATGTGCTAGCAGGGAATTCTCTGCCTGCCTTTCCCCAGTGCTCTGCAAGCTCTCCAGGACAACATAGAATCTGGGGCTCTGTGCTTTCTTTCGTTCTGAACAAGTGTTAGTGTTTTCTGCACAAAAGCGATTCTGCCAAGCAATGTGAACACTTCTGCTTCCCAGGCACAGAGAATGTGCTAGCAGGGAATTCTCTGCCTGCCTTTCCCCAGTGCTCTGCAAGCTCTCCAGGACAACATAGAATCTAGGGCTTTGTGCTTTCTTTCGTTCTGAACAAGTGTTACTGTTTTCTGCACAAAAGCGATTCTGCGAAGCAATGTGAACAGGCACAGAGAAGGTGCTAGCAGGGAATTCTCTGCCTGCCTTTCCCCAGTGCTCTGCAAGCTCTCCAGCACAACAGCAAATCTGGGGCTCTGTGCTTTCTTTCGTTCTGAACAAGTGTTACTGTTTTCTGCACAAAAGCGATTCTGCGAAGCAATGTGAACACTTCTGCTTCCCAGGCACAGAGAAGGTGCTAGCAGGGAATTCTCTGCCTGCCTTTCCCCAGTGCTCTGCAAGCTCTCCAGGACAACATCAAATCTGGGGCTCTGTGCTTTCTTTCGTTCTGAACAAGTGTTACTGTTTTCTGCACAAAAGCGATTCTGCGAAGCAATGTGAACAGGCACAGAGAAGGTACTAGCAGGGAATTCTCTGCCTGCCTTTCCCCAGTGCTCTGCAAGCTCTCCAGGACAACAGCAAATCTGGGGCTCTGTGCTTTCTTTCGTTCTGAACAAGTGTTAGTGTTTTCTGCACAAAAGCGATTCTGCCAAGCAATGTGAACAGGCACAGAGAAGGTGCTAGCAGGGAATTCTCTGCCTGCCTTTCCCCAGTGCTCTGCAAGCTCTCCAGCACAACAGCAAATCTGGGGCTCTGTGCTTTCT
Source organism: Strix aluco (assembly GCF_031877795.1). Classification (NCBI taxonomy): domain Eukaryota; kingdom Metazoa; phylum Chordata; class Aves; order Strigiformes; family Strigidae; genus Strix; species Strix aluco. The sequence goes on along the minus strand of NC_133950.1, from coordinate 417,943 downwards.
TTCGTTCTGAATAAGTGTTAGTGTTTTCTGCACAAAAGCGATTCTGCGAAGCAATGTGAACACTTCTGCTTCCCAGGCACAGAGAAGGTGCTAGCAGGGAATTCTCTGCCTGCCTTTCCCCAGTGCTCTGCAAGCTCTCCAGGACAACAGCAAATCTGGGGCTCTGTGCTTTCTTTCGTTCTGAACAAGTGTTAGTGTTTTCTGCACAAAAGCGATTCTGCCAAGCAATGTGAACACTTCTGCTTCCCAGGCACAGAGAATGTGCTAGCAGGGAATTCTCTGCCTGCCTTTCCCCAGTGCTCTGCAAGCTCTCCAGGACAACATAGAATCTGGGGCTTTGTGCTTTCTTTCGTTCTGAACAAGTGTTACTGTTTTCTGCACAAAAGCGATTCTGCGAAGCAATGTGAACAGGCACAGAGAAGGTGCTAGCAGGGAATTCTCTGCCTGCCTTTCCCCAGTGCTCTGCAAGCTCTCCAGGACAGCAGCAAATCTGGGGCTCTGTGCTTTCTTTCGTTCTGAACAAGTGTTACTGTTTTCTGCACAAAAGCGATTCTGCGAAGCAATGTGAACACTTCTGCTTCCCAGGCACAGAGAAGGTGCTAGCAGGGAATTCTCTGCCTGCCTTTCCCCAGTGCTCTGCAAGCTCTCCAGGACAACATAGAATCTGGGGCTCTGTGCTTTCTTTCGTTCTGAACAAGTGTTACTGTTTTCTGCACAAAAGCGATTCTGCCAAGCAATGTGAACAGGCACAGAGAAGGTGCTAGCAGGGAATTCTCTGCCTGCCTTTCCCCAGTGCTCTGCAAGCTCTGCAGGACAACAGCAAATCTGGGGCTCTGTGCTTTCTTTCGTTCTGAACAAGTGTTAGTGTTTTCTGCACAAAAGCGATTCTGCGAAGCAATGTGAACACTTCTGCTTCCCAGGCACAGAGAAGGTGCTAGCAGGGAATTCTCTGCCTGCCTTTCCCCAGTGCTCTGCAAGCTCTCCAGGACAACAGCAAATCTGGGGCTCTGTGCTTTCTTTCGTTCTGAACAAGTGTTAGTGTTTTCTGCACAAAAGCGATTCTGCGAAGCAATGTGAACACTTCTGCTTCCCAGGCACAGAGAAGGTGCTAGCAGGGAATTCTCTGCCTGCCTTTCCCCAGTGCTCTGCAAGCTCTCCAGGACAACATAGAATCTGGGGCTCTGTGCTTTCTTTCGTTCTGAACAAGTGTTACTGTTTTCTGCACAAAAGCGATTCTGCGAAGCAATGTGAACAGGCACAGAGAAGGTGCTAGCAGGGAATTCTCTGCCTGCCTTTCCCCAGTGCTCTGCAAGCTCTGCAGGACAACAGCAAATCTGGGGCTCTGTGCTTTCTTTCGTTCTGAACAAGTGTTAGTGTTTTCTGCACAAAAGCGATTCTGCGAAGCAATGTGAACACTTCTGCTTCCCAGGCACAGAGAAGGTGCTAGCAGGGAATTCTCTGCCTGCCTTTCCCCAGTGCTCTGCAAGCTCTCCAGGACAACAGCAAATCTGGGGCTCTGTGCTTTCTTTCGTTCTGAACAAGTGTTAGTGTTTTCTGCACAAAAGCGATTCTGCGAAGCAATGTGAACAGGCACAGAGAAGGTGCTAGCAGGGAATTCTCTGCCTGCCTTTCCCCAGTGCTCTGCAAGCTCTCCAGCACAACAGCAAATCTGGGGCTCTGTGCTTTCTTTCGTTCTGAATAAGTGTTAGTGTTTTCTGCACAAAAGCGATTCTGCGAAGCAATGTGAACACTTCTGCTTCCCAGGCACAGAGAAGGTGCTAGCAGGGAATTCTCTGCCTGCCTTTCCCCAGTGCTCTGCAAGCTCTCCAGGACAACATAGAATCTGGGGCTCTGTGCTTTCTTTCGTTCTGAACAAGTGTTAGTGTTTTCTGCACAAAAGCGATTCTGCCAAGCAATGTGAACACTTCTGCTTCCCAGGCACAGAGAATGTGCTAGCAGGGAATTCTCTGCCTGCCTTTCCCCAGTGCTCTGCAAGCTCTCCAGGACAACATAGAATCTGGGGCTCTGTGCTTTCTTTCGTTCTGAACAAGTGTTAGTGTTTTCTGCACAAAAGCGATTCTGCCAAGCAATGTGAACACTTCTGCTTCCCAGGCACAGAGAATGTGCTAGCAGGGAATTCTCTGCCTGCCTTTCCCCAGTGCTCTGCAAGCTCTCCAGGACAACATAGAATCTAGGGCTTTGTGCTTTCTTTCGTTCTGAACAAGTGTTACTGTTTTCTGCACAAAAGCGATTCTGCGAAGCAATGTGAACAGGCACAGAGAAGGTGCTAGCAGGGAATTCTCTGCCTGCCTTTCCCCAGTGCTCTGCAAGCTCTCCAGCACAACAGCAAATCTGGGGCTCTGTGCTTTCTTTCGTTCTGAACAAGTGTTACTGTTTTCTGCACAAAAGCGATTCTGCGAAGCAATGTGAACACTTCTGCTTCCCAGGCACAGAGAAGGTGCTAGCAGGGAATTCTCTGCCTGCCTTTCCCCAGTGCTCTGCAAGCTCTCCAGGACAACATCAAATCTGGGGCTCTGTGCTTTCTTTCGTTCTGAACAAGTGTTACTGTTTTCTGCACAAAAGCGATTCTGCGAAGCAATGTGAACAGGCACAGAGAAGGTACTAGCAGGGAATTCTCTGCCTGCCTTTCCCCAGTGCTCTGCAAGCTCTCCAGGACAACAGCAAATCTGGGGCTCTGTGCTTTCTTTCGTTCTGAACAAGTGTTAGTGTTTTCTGCACAAAAGCGATTCTGCCAAGCAATGTGAACAGGCACAGAGAAGGTGCTAGCAGGGAATTCTCTGCCTGCCTTTCCCCAGTGCTCTGCAAGCTCTCCAGCACAACAGCAAATCTGGGGCTCTGTGCTTTCTTTCGTTCTGAATAAGTGTTAGTGTTTTCTGCACAAAAGCGATTCTGCGAAGCAATGTGAACACTTCTGCTTCCCAGGCACAGAGAAGGTGCTAGCAGGGAATTCTCTGCCTGCCTTTCCCCAGTGCTCTGCAAGCTCTCCAGGACAACAGCAAATCTGGGGCTCTGTGCTTTCTTTCGTTCTGAACAAGTGTTAGTGTTTTCTGCACAAAAGCGATTCTGCGAAGCAATGTGAACACTTCTGCTTCCCAGGCACAGAGAATGTGCTAGCAGGGAATTCTCTGCCTGCCTTTCCCCAGTGCTCTGCAAGCTCTCCAGGACAACATAGAATCTGGGGCTCTGTGCTTTCTTTCGTTCTGAACAAGTGTTAGTGTTTTCTGCACAAAAGCGATTCTGCCAAGCAATGTGAACACTTCTGCTTCCCAGGCACAGAGAATGTGCTAGCAGGGAATTCTCTGCCTGCCTTTCCCCAGTGCTCTGCAAGCTCTCCAGGACAACATAGAATCTAGGGCTTTGTGCTTTCTTTCGTTCTGAACAAGTGTTACTGTTTTCTGCACAAAAGCGATTCTGCGAAGCAATGTGAACAGGCACAGAGAAGGTGCTAGCAGGGAATTCTCTGCCTGCCTTTCCCCAGTGCTCTGCAAGCTCTCCAGCACAACAGCAAATCTGGGGCTCTGTGCTTTCTTTCGTTCTGAACAAGTGTTACTGTTTTCTGCACAAAAGCGATTCTGCGAAGCAATGTGAACACTTCTGCTTCCCAGGCACAGAGAAGGTGCTAGCAGGGAATTCTCTGCCTGCCTTTCCCCAGTGCTCTGCAAGCTCTCCAGGACAACATCAAATCTGGGGCTCTGTGCTTTCTTTCGTTCTGAACAAGTGTTACTGTTTTCTGCACAAAAGCGATTCTGCGAAGCAATGTGAACAGGCACAGAGAAGGTACTAGCAGGGAATTCTCTGCCTGCCTTTCCCCAGTGCTCTGCAAGCTCTCCAGGACAACAGCAAATCTGGGGCTCTGTGCTTTCTTTCGTTCTGAACAAGTGTTAGTGTTTTCTGCACAAAAGCGATTCTGCCAAGCAATGTGAACAGGCACAGAGAAGGTGCTAGCAGGGAATTCTCTGCCTGCCTTTCCCCAGTGCTCTGCAAGCTCTCCAGCACAACAGCAAATCTGGGGCTCTGTGCTTTCTTTCGTTCTGAATAAGTGTTAGTGTTTTCTGCACAAAAGCGATTCTGCGAAGCAATGTGAACACTTCTGCTTCCCAGGCACAGAGAAGGTGCTAGCAGGGAATTCTCTGCCTGCCTTTCCCCAGTGCTCTGCAAGCTCTCCAGGACAACATAGAATCTGGGGCTCTGTGCTTTCTTTCGTTCTGAACAAGTGTGACTGTTTTCTGCACAAAAGCGATTCTGCCAAGCAATGTGAACACTTCTGCTTCCCAGGCACAGAGAAGGTGGCTAGCAGGGAATTCTCTGCCTGCCTTTCCCCAGTGCTCTGCAAGCTCTCCAGCACAACAGCAAATCTGGGGCTCTGTGCTTTCTTTCGTTCTGAACAAGTGTGACTGTTTTCTGCACAAAAGCGATTCTGCGAAGCAATGTGAACAGGCACAGAGAAGGTGCTAGCAGGGAATTCTCTGCCTGCCTTTCCCCAGTGCTCTGCAAGCTCTCCAGGACAGCAGCAAATCTGGGGCTCTGTGCTTTCTTTCGTTCTGAACAAGTGTTACTGTTTTCTGCACAAAAGCGATTCTGCGAAGCAATGTGAACACTTCTGCTTCCCAGGCACAGAGAAGGTGCTAGCAGGGAATTCTCTGCCTGCCTTTCCCCAGTGCTCTGCAAGCTCTCCAGGACAACATAGAATCTGGGGCTCTGTGCTTTCTTTCGTTCTGAACAAGTGTTACTGTTTTCTGCACAAAAGCGATTCTGCCAAGCAATGTGAACAGGCACAGAGAAGGTGCTAGCAGGGAATTCTCTGCCTGCCTTTCCCCAGTGCTCTGCAAGCTCTGCAGGACAACAGCAAATCTGGGGCTCTGTGCTTTCTTTCGTTCTGAACAAGTGTTAGTGTTTTCTGCACAAAAGCGATTCTGCGAAGCAATGTGAACACTTCTGCTTCCCAGGCACAGAGAAGGTGCTAGCAGGGAATTCTCTGCCTGCCTTTCCCCAGTGCTCTGCAAGCTCTCCAGGACAACAGCAAATCTGGGGCTCTGTGCTTTCTTTCGTTCTGAACAAGTGTTAGTGTTTTCTGCACAAAAGCGATTCTGCGAAGCATGTGAACAGGCACAGAGAAGGTGCTAGCAGGGAATTCTCTGCCTGCCTTTCCCCAGTGCTCTGCAAGCTCTCCAGCACAACAGCAAATCTGGGGCTCTGTGCTTTCTTTCGTTCTGAATAAGTGTTAGTGTTTTCTGCACAAAAGCGATTCTGCGAAGCAATGTGAACACTTCTGCTTCCCAGGCACAGAGAAGGTGCTAGCAGGGAATTCTCTGCCTGCCTTTCCCCAGTGCTCTGCAAGCTCTCCAGGACAACATAGAATCTGGGGCTCTGTGCTTTCTTTCGTTCTGAACAAGTGTTACTGTTTTCTGCACAAAAGCGATTCTGCCAAGCAATGTGAACAGGCACAGAGAAGGTGCTAGCAGGGAATTCTCTGCCTGCCTTTCCCCAGTGCTCTGCAAGCTCTGCAGGACAACAGCAAATCTGGGGCTCTGTGCTTTCTTTCGTTCTGAACAAGTGTTAGTGTTTTCTGCACAAAAGCGATTCTGCGAAGCAATGTGAACACTTCTGCTTCCCAGGCACAGAGAAGGTGCTAGCAGGGAATTCTCTGCCTGCCTTTCCCCAGTGCTCTGCAAGCTCTCCAGGACAACAGCAAATCTGGGGCTCTGTGCTTTCTTTCGTTCTGAACAAGTGTTAGTGTTTTCTGCACAAAAGCGATTCTGCGAAGCAATGTGAACAGGCACAGAGAAGGTGCTAGCAGGGAATTCTCTGCCTGCCTTTCCCCAGTGCTCTGCAAGCTCTCCAGCACAACAGCAAATCTGGGGCTCTGTGCTTTCTTTCGTTCTGAATAAGTGTTAGTGTTTTCTGCACAAAAGCGATTCTGCGAAGCAATGTGAACACTTCTGCTTCCCAGGCACAGAGAAGGTGCTAGCAGGGAATTCTCTGCCTGCCTTTCCCCAGTGCTCTGCAAGCTCTCCAGGACAACATAGAATCTGGGGCTCTGTGCTTTCTTTCGTTCTGAACAAGTGTTAGTGTTTTCTGCACAAAAGCGATTCTGCCAAGCAATGTGAACACTTCTGCTTCCCAGGCACAGAGAATGTGCTAGCAGGGAATTCTCTGCCTGCCTTTCCCCAGTGCTCTGCAAGCTCTCCAGGACAACATAGAATCTGGGGCTCTGTGCTTTCTTTCGTTCTGAACAAGTGTTAGTGTTTTCTGCACAAAAGCGATTCTGCCAAGCAATGTGAACACTGCTGCTTCCCAGGCACAGAGAATGTGCTAGCAGGGAATTCTCTGCCTGCCTTTCCCCAGTGCTCTGCAAGCTCTCCAGGACAACATAGAATCTAGGGCTTTGTGCTTTCTTTCGTTCTGAACAAGTGTTACTGTTTTCTGCACAAAAGCGATTCTGCGAAGCAATGTGAACAGGCACAGAGAAGGTGCTAGCAGGGAATTCTCTGCCTGCCTTTCCCCAGTGCTCTGCAAGCTCTCCAGGACAACATCAAATCTGGGGCTCTGTGCTTTCTTTCGTTCTGAACAAGTGTTACTGTTTTCTGCACAAAAGCGATTCTGCGAAGCAATGTGAACACTTCTGCTTCCCAGGCACAGAGAAGGTGCTAGCAGGGAATTCTCTGCCTGCCTTTCCCCAGTGCTCTGCAAGCTCTCCAGGACAACATCAAATCTGGGGCTCTGTGCTTTCTTTCGTTCTGAACAAGTGTTACTGTTTTCTGCACAAAAGCGATTCTGCGAAGCAATGTGAACAGGCACAGAGAAGGTACTAGCAGGGAATTCTCTGCCTGCCTTTCCCCAGTGCTCTGCAAGCTCTCCAGGACAACAGCAAATCTGGGGCTCTGTGCTTTCTTTCGTTCTGAACAAGTGTTAGTGTTTTCTGCACAAAAGCGATTCTGCCAAGCAATGTGAACAGGCACAGAGAAGGTGCTAGCAGGGAATTCTCTGCCTGCCTTTCCCCAGTGCTCTGCAAGCTCTCCAGCACAACAGCAAATCTGGGGCTCTGTGCTTTCTTTCGTTCTGAATAAGTGTTAGTGTTTTCTGCACAAAAGCGATTCTGCGAAGCAATGTGAACACTTCTGCTTCCCAGGCACAGAGAAGGTGCTAGCAGGGAATTCTCTGCCTGCCTTTCCCCAGTGCTCTGCAAGCTCTCCAGGACAACAGCAAATCTGGGGCTCTGTGCTTTCTTTCGTTCTGAACAAGTGTTAGTGTTTTCTGCACAAAAGCGATTCTGCCAAGCAATGTGAACACTTCTGCTTCCCAGGCACAGAGAATGTGCTAGCAGGGAATTCTCTGCCTGCCTTTCCCCAGTGCTCTGCAAGCTCTCCAGGACAACATAGAATCTGGGGCTCTGTGCTTTCTTTCGTTCTGAACAAGTGTTAGTGTTTTCTGCACAAAAGCGATTCTGCCAAGCAATGTGAACACTTCTGCTTCCCAGGCACAGAGAATGTGCTAGCAGGGAATTCTCTGCCTGCCTTTCCCCAGTGCTCTGCAAGCTCTCCAGGACAACATAGAATCTAGGGCTTTGTGCTTTCTTTCGTTCTGAACAAGTGTTACTGTTTTCTGCACAAAAGCGATTCTGCGAAGCAATGTGAACAGGCACAGAGAAGGTGCTAGCAGGGAATTCTCTGCCTGCCTTTCCCCAGTGCTCTGCAAGCTCTCCAGCACAACAGCAAATCTGGGGCTCTGTGCTTTCTTTCGTTCTGAACAAGTGTTACTGTTTTCTGCACAAAAGCGATTCTGCGAAGCAATGTGAACACTTCTGCTTCCCAGGCACAGAGAAGGTGCTAGCAGGGAATTCTCTGCCTGCCTTTCCCCAGTGCTCTGCAAGCTCTCCAGGACAACATCAAATCTGGGGCTCTGTGCTTTCTTTCGTTCTGAACAAGTGTTACTGTTTTCTGCACAAAAGCGATTCTGCGAAGCAATGTGAACAGGCACAGAGAAGGTACTAGCAGGGAATTCTCTGCCTGCCTTTCCCCAGTGCTCTGCAAGCTCTCCAGGACAACAGCAAATCTGGGGCTCTGTGCTTTCTTTCGTTCTGAACAAGTGTTAGTGTTTTCTGCACAAAAGCGATTCTGCCAAGCAATGTGAACAGGCACAGAGAAGGTGCTAGCAGGGAATTCTCTGCCTGCCTTTCCCCAGTGCTCTGCAAGCTCTCCAGCACAACAGCAAATCTGGGGCTCTGTGCTTTCTTTCGTTCTGAATAAGTGTTAGTGTTTTCTGCACAAAAGCGATTCTGCGAAGCAATGTGAACACTTCTGCTTCCCAGGCACAGAGAAGGTGCTAGCAGGGAATTCTCTGCCTGCCTTTCCCCAGTGCTCTGCAAGCTCTCCAGGACAACAGCAAATCTGGGGCTCTGTGCTTTCTTTCGTTCTGAACAAGTGTTAGTGTTTTCTGCACAAAAGCGATTCTGCCAAGCAATGTGAACACTTCTGCTTCCCAGGCACAGAGAATGTGCTAGCAGGGAATTCTCTGCCTGCCTTTCCCCAGTGCTCTGCAAGCTCTCCAGGACAACATAGAATCTGGGGCTTTGTGCTTTCTTTCGTTCTGAACAAGTGTTACTGTTTTCTGCACAAAAGCGATTCTGCGAAGCAATGTGAACAGGCACAGAGAAGGTGCTAGCAGGGAATTCTCTGCCTGCCTTTCCCCAGTGCTCTGCAAGCTCTCCAGGACAGCAGCAAATCTGGGGCTCTGTGCTTTCTTTCGTTCTGAACAAGTGTTACTGTTTTCTGCACAAAAGCGATTCTGCGAAGCAATGTGAACACTTCTGCTTCCCAGGCACAGAGAAGGTGCTAGCAGGGAATTCTCTGCCTGCCTTTCCCCAGTGCTCTGCAAGCTCTCCAGGACAACATAGAATCTGGGGCTCTGTGCTTTCTTTCGTTCTGAACAAGTGTTACTGTTTTCTGCACAAAAGCGATTCTGCCAAGCAATGTGAACAGGCACAGAGAAGGTGCTAGCAGGGAATTCTCTGCCTGCCTTTCCCCAGTGCTCTGCAAGCTCTGCAGGACAACAGCAAATCTGGGGCTCTGTGCTTTCTTTCGTTCTGAACAAGTGTTAGTGTTTTCTGCACAAAAGCGATTCTGCGAAGCAATGTGAACACTTCTGCTTCCCAGGCACAGAGAAGGTGCTAGCAGGGAATTCTCTGCCTGCCTTTCCCCAGTGCTCTGCAAGCTCTCCAGGACAACAGCAAATCTGGGGCTCTGTGCTTTCTTTCGTTCTGAACAAGTGTTAGTGTTTTCTGCACAAAAGCGATTCTGCGAAGCAATGTGAACAGGCACAGAGAAGGTGCTAGCAGGGAATTCTCTGCCTGCCTTTCCCCAGTGCTCTGCAAGCTCTCCAGCACAACAGCAAATCTGGGGCTCTGTGCTTTCTTTCGTTCTGAATAAGTGTTAGTGTTTTCTGCACAAAAGCGATTCTGCGAAGCAATGTGAACACTTCTGCTTCCCAGGCACAGAGAAGGTGCTAGCAGGGAATTCTCTGCCTGCCTTTCCCCAGTGCTCTGCAAGCTCTCCAGGACAACATAGAATCTGGGGCTCTGTGCTTTCTTTCGTTCTGAACAAGTGTTAGTGTTTTCTGCACAAAAGCGATTCTGCCAAGCAATGTGAACACTTCTGCTTCCCAGGCACAGAGAATGTGCTAGCAGGGAATTCTCTGCCTGCCTTTCCCCAGTGCTCTGCAAGCTCTCCAGGACAGCAGCAAATCTGGGGCTCTGTGCTTTCTTTCGTTCTGAACAAGTGTTAGTGTTTTCTGCACAAAAGCGATTCTGCGAAGCAATGTGAACACTTCTGCTTCCCAGGCACAGAGAAGGTGCTAGCAGGGAATTCTCTGCCTGCCTTTCCCCAGTGCTCTGCAAGCTCTCCAGGACAACATCAAATCTGGGGCTCTGTGCTTTCTTTCGTTCTGAACAAGTGTTACTGTTTTCTGCACAAAAGCGATTCTGCCAAGCAATGTGAACAGGCACAGAGAATGTGCTAGCAGGGAATTCTCTGCCTGCCTTTCCCCAGTGCTCTGCAAGCTCTCCAGGACAACAGCAAATCTGGGGCTCTGTGCTTTCTTTCGTTCTGAACAAGTGTTAGTGTTTTCTGCACAAAAGCGATTCTGCGAAGCAATGTGAACACTTCTGCTTCCCAGGCACAGAGAAGGTGCTAGCAGGGAATTCTCTGCCTGCCTTTCCCCAGTGCTCTGCAAGCTCTCCAGGACAACAGCAAATCTGGGTCTCTGTGCTTTCTTTCGTTCTGAACAAGTGTTATTGTTTTCTGCACAAAAGCGATTCTGCCAAGCAATGTGAACACTTCTGCTTCCCAGGCACAGAGAAGGTGCTAGCAGGGAATTCTCTGCCTGCCTTTCCCCAGTGCTCTGCAAGCTCTCCAGGACAACATAGATTCTGGGGCTCTGTGCTTTCTTTCGTTCTGAACAGGTGTTACTGTTTTCTGCACAAAAGCGATTCTGCGAAGCAATGTGAACAGGCACAGAGAAGGTGCTAGCAGGGAATTCTCTGCCTGCCTTTCCCCAGTGCTCTGCAAGCTCTCCAGGACAACAGCAAATCTGGGTCTCTGTGCTTTCTTTCGTTCTGAACAAGTGTTAGTGTTTTCTGCACAAAAGCGATTCTGCGAAGCAATGTGAACACTTCTGGTTCCCAGGCACAGAGAAGGTGCTAGCAGGGAATTCTCTGCCTGCCTTTCCTCAGTGCTCTGCAAGCTCTCCAGGACAACATAGAATCTGGGGCTCTGTGCTTTCTTTCGTTCTGAACAAGTGTGACTGTTTTCTGCACAAAAGCGATTCTGCGAAGCAAGGTGAACACTTCTGCTTCCCAGGCACAGAGAAGGTGCTAGCAGGGAATTCTCTGGCTGCCTTTCCCCAGTGCTCTGCAAGCTCTCCAGGACAACATAGAATCTGGGGCTCTGTGCTTTCTTTCGTTCTGAACAAGTGTTAGTGTTTTCTGCACAAAAGCGATTCTGCCAAGCAATGTGAACAGGCACAGAGAAGGTGCTAGCAGGGAATTCTCTGCCTGCCTTTCCCCAGTGCTCTGCAAGCTCTCCAGGACAGCAGCAAATCTGGGGCTCTGTGCTTTCTTTCGTTCTGAACAAGTGTTAGTGTTTTCTGCACAAAAGCGATTCTGCGAAGCAATGTGAACACTTCTGCTTCCCAGGCACAGAGAAGGTGCTAGCAGGGAATTCTCTGCCTGCCTTTCCCCAGTGCTCTGCAAGCTCTCCAGGACAACAGCAAATCTGGGGCTCTGTGCTTTCTTTCGTTCTGAACAAGTGTTAGTGTTTTCTGCACAAAAGCGATTCTGCCAAGCAATGTGAACACTTCTGCTTCCCAGGCACAGAGAAGGTGCTAGCAGGGAATTCTCTGCCTGCCTTTCCCCAGTGCTCTGCAAGCTCTCCAGGACAACATAGAATCTGGGGCTCTGTGCTTTCTTTCGTTCTGAACAGGTGTTACTGTTTTCTGCACAAAAGCGATTCTGCGAAGCAATGTGAACAGGCACAGAGAAGGTGCTAGCAGGGAATTCTCTGCCTGCCTTTCCCCAGTGCTCTGCAAGCTCTCCAGGACAACAGCAAATCTGGGGCTCTGTGCTTTCTTTCGTTCTGAACAAGTGTGACTGTTTTCTGCACAAAAGCGATTCTGCGAAGCAATGTGAACACTTCTGCTTCCCAGGCACAGAGAAGGTGCTAGCAGGGAATTCTCTGCCTGCCTTTCCTCAGTGCTCTGCAAGCTCTCCAGGACAACATAGAATCTGGGGCTCTGTGCTTTCTTTCGTTCTGAACAAGTGTGACTGTTTTCTGCACAAAAGCGATTCTGCGAAGCAAGGTGAACACTTCTGCTTCCCAGGCACAGAGAAGGTGCTAGCAGGGAATTCTCTGGCTGCCTTTCCCCAGTGCTCTGCAAGCTCTCCAGGACAACATAGAATCTGGGGCTCTGTGCTTTCTTTCGTTCTGAACAAGTGTTACTGTTTTCTGCACAAAAGCGATTCTGCGAAGCAATGTGAACACTTCTGCTTCCCAGGCACAGAGAAGGTGCTAGCAGGGAATTCTCTGCCTGCCTTTCCCCAGTGCTCTGCAAGCTCTCCAGGACAACAGCAAATCTGGGGCTCTGTGCTTTCTTTCGTTCTGAACAAGTGTTAGTGTTTTCTGCACAAAAGCGATTCTGCCAAGCAATGTGAACAGGCACAGAGAAGGTGCTAGCAGGGAATTCTCTGCCTGCCTTTCCCCAGTGCTCTGCAAGCTCTCCAGCACAACAGCAAATCTGGGGCTCTGTGCTTTCTTTCATTCTGAATAAGTGTTAGTGTTTTCTGCACAAAAGCGATTCTGCGAAGCAATGTGAACACTTCTGCTTCCCAGGCACAGAGAAGGTGCTAGCAGGGAATTCTCTGCCTGCCTTTCCCCAGTGCTCTGCAAGCTCTCCAGGACAACAGCAAATCTGGGGCTCTGTGCTTTCTTTCGTTCTGAACAAGTGTTAGTGTTTTCTGCACAAAAGCGATTCTGCCAAGCAATGTGAACACTTCTGCTTCCCAGGCACAGAGAAGGTGCTAGCAGGGAATTCTCTGCCTGCCTTTCCCCAGTGCTCTGCAAGCTCTCCAGGACAACATAAAATCTGGGGCTTTGTGCTTTCTTTCGTTCTGAACAAGTGTTAGTGTTTTCTGCACAAAAGCGATTCTGCGAAGCAATGTGAACAGGCACAGAGAAGGTGCTAGCAGGGAATTCTCTGCCTGCCTTTCCCCAGTGCTCTGCAAGCTCTCCAGGACAGCAGCAAATCTGGGGCTCTGTGCTTTCTTTCGTTCTGAACAAGTGTTAGTGTTTTCTGCACAAAAGCGATTCTGCGAAGCAATGTGAACACTTCTGCTTCCCAGGCACAGAGAAGGTGCTAGCAGGGAATTCTCTGCCTGCCTTTCCCCAGTGCTCTGCAAGCTCTCCAGGACAACATAAAATCTGGGGCTCTGTGCTTTCTTTCGTTCTGAACAAGTGTTAGTGTTTTCTGCACAAAAGCGATTCTGCGAAGCAATGTGAACAGGCACAGAGAAGGTGCTAGCAGGGAATTCTCTGCCTGCCTTTCCCCAGTGCTCTGCAAGCTCTCCAGGACAACAGCAAATCTGGGGCTCTGTGCTTTCTTTCGTTCTGAATAAGTGTTAGTGTTTTCTGCACAAAAGCGATTCTGCGAAGCAATGTGAACACTTCTGCTTCCCAGGCACAGAGAAGGTGCTAGCAGGGAATTCTCTGCCTGCCTTTCCTCAGGGCTCTGCAAGCTCTCCAGGACAACATAAAATCTGGGGCTCTGTGCTTTCTTTCGTTCTGAACAAGTGTGACTGTTTTCTGCACAAAAGCGATTCTGCGAAGCAATGTGAACAGGTACAGAGAAGGTGCTAGCAGGGAATTCTCTGCCTGCCTTTCCCCAGTGCTCTGCAAGCTCTCCAGGACAACAGCAAATCTGGGGCTCTGTGCTTTCTTTCGTTCTGAACAAGTGTTACTGTTTTCTGCACAAAAGCGATTCTGCGAAGCAATGTGAACACTTCTGCTTCCCAGGCACAGAGAAGGTGCTAGCAGGGAATTCTCTGCCTGCCTTTCCCCAGTGCTCTGCAAGCTCTCCAGGACAACATCAAATCTGGGGCTCTGTGCTTTCTTTCGTTCTGAACAAGTGTTACTGTTTTCTGCACAACAGCGATTCTGCGAAGCAATGTGAACAGGCACAGAGAAGGTGCTAGCAGGGAATTCTCTGCCTGCCTTTCCCCAGTGCTCTGCAAGCTCTCCAGGACAACATAAAATCTGGGGCTCTGTGCTTTCTTTCGTTCTGAACAAGTGTTAGTGTTTTCTGCACAAAAGCGATTCTGCGAAGCAATGTGAACAGGCACAGAGAAGGTGCTAGCAGGGAATTCTCTGCCTGCCTTTCCCCAGTGCTCTGCAAGCTCTCCAGGACAACAGCAAATCTGGGGCTCTGTGCTTTCTTTCGTTCTGAATAAGTGTTAGTGTTTTCTGCACAAAAGCGATTCTGCGAAGCAATGTGAACACTTCTGCTTCCCAGGCACAGAGAAGGTGCTAGCAGGGAATTCTCTGCCTGCCTTTCCCCAGTGCTCTGCAAGCTCTCCAGGACAACATAGAATCTGGGGCTCTGTGCTTTCTTTCGTTCTGAACAAGTGTTAGTGTTTTCTGCACAAAAGCGATTCTGCGAAGCAATGTGAACACTTCTGCTTCCCAGGCACAGAGAAGGTGCTAGCAGGGAATTCTCTGCCTGCCTTTCCCCAGTGCTCTGCAAGCTCTCCAGGACAACATAGAATCTGGGGCTTTGTGCTTTCTTTCGTTCTGAACAAGTGTTACTGTTTTCTGCACAAAAGCGATTCTGCGAAGCAATGTGAACAGGCACAGAGAAGGTGCTAGCAGGGAATTCTCTGCCTGCCTTTCCCCAGTGCTCTGCAAGCTCTCCAGGACAGCAGCAAATCTGGGGCTCTGTGCTTTCTTTCGTTCTGAACAAGTGTTAGTGTTTTCTGCACAAAAGCGATTCTGCGAAGCAATGTGAACACTTCTGCTTCCCAGGCACAGAGAAGGTGCTAGCAGGGAATTCTCTGCCTGCCTTTCCCCAGTGCTCTGCAAGCTCTCCAGGACAACAGCAAATCTGGGGCTCTGTGCTTTCTTTCGTTCTGAACAAGTGTTAGTGTTTTCTGCACAAAAGCGATTCTGCGAAGCAATGTGAACAGGCACAGAGAAGGTGCTAGCAGGGAATTCTCTGCCTGCCTTTCCCCAGTGCTCTGCAAGCTCTCCAGCACAACAGCAAATCTGGGGCTCTGTGCTTTCTTTCGTTCTGAATAAGTGTTAGTGTTTTCTGCACAAAAGCGATTCTGCGAAGCAATGTGAACACTTCTGCTTCCCAGGCACAGAGAAGGTGCTAGCAGGGAATTCTCTGCCTGCCTTTCCCCAGTGCTCTGCAAGCTCTCCAGGACAACAGCAAATCTGGGGCTCTGTGCTTTCTTTCGTTCTGAACAAGTGTTAGTGTTTTCTGCACAAAAGCGATTCTGCGAAGCAATGTGAACAGGCACAGAGAAGGTGCTAGCAGGGAATTCTCTGCCTGCCTTTCCCCAGTGCTCTGCAAGCTCTCCAGCACAACAGCAAATCTGGGGCTCTGTGCTTTCTTTCGTTCTGAACAAGTGTTAGTGTTTTCTGCACAAAAGCGATTCTGCGAAGCAATGTGAACACTTCTGCTTCCCAGGCACAGAGAAGGTGCTAGCAGGGAATTCTCTGCCTGCCTTTCCCCAGTGCTCTGCAAGCTCTCCAGGACAACAGCAAATCTGGGGCTCTGTGCTTTCTTTTGTTCTGAACAAGTGTTACTGTTTTCTGCACAAAAGCGATTCTGCGAAGCAATGTGAACACTTCTGCTTCCCAGGCACAGAGAAGGTGCTAGCAGGGAATTCTCTGCCTGCCTTTCCCCAGTGCTCTGCAAGCTCTCCAGGACAACAGCAAATCTGGGGCTCTGTGCTTTCTTTCGTTCTGAACAAGTGTGACTGTTTTCTGCACAAAAGCGATTCTGCCAAGCAATGTGAACACTTCTGCTTCCCAGGCACAGAGAAGGTGCTAGCAGGGAATTCTCTGCCTGCCTTTCCCCAGTGCTCTGCAAGCTCTCCAGGACAACATAGAATCTGGGGCTCTGTGCTTTCTTTCGTTCTGAACAAGTGTGACTGTTTTCTGCACAAAAGCGATTCTGCGAAGCAATGTGAACACTTCTGCTTCCCAGGCACAGAGAAGGTGCTAGCAGGGAATTCTCTGCCTGCCTTTCCTCAGTGCTCTGCAAGCTCTCCAGGACAACATAGAATCTGGGGCTCTGTGCTTTCTTTCGTTCTGAACAAGTGTGACTGTTTTCTGCACAAAAGCGATTCTGCGAAGCAAGGTGAACACTTCTGCTTCCCAGGCACAGAGAAGGTGCTAGCAGGGAATTCTCTGCCTGCCTTTCCCCAGTGCTCTGCAAGCTCTCCAGGACAACATAAAATCTGGGGCTCTGTGCTTTCTTTCGTTCTGAACAAGTGTTAGTGTTTTCTGCACAAAAGCGATTCTGCCAAGCAATGTGAACACTTCTGCTTCCCAGGCACAGAGAAGGTGCTAGCAGGGAATTCTCTGCCTGCCTTTCCCCAGTGCTCTGCAAGCTCTCCAGGACAACAGCAAATCTGGGGCTCTGTGCTTTCTTTCGTTCTGAACAAGTGTTAGTGTTTTCTGCACAAAAGCGATTCTGCCAAGCAATGTGAACACTTCTGCTTCCCAGGCACAGAGAAGGTGCTAGCAGGGAATTCTCTGCCTGCCTTTCCCCAGTGCTCTGCAAGCTCTCCAGGACAACAGCAAATCTGGGGCTCTGTGCTTTCTTTCGTTCTGAACAAGTGTTACTGTTTTCTGCACAAAAGCGATTCTGCGAAGCAATGTGAACAGGCACAGAGAAGGTGCTAGCAGGGAATTCTCTGCCTGCCTTTCCCCAGTGCTCTGCAAGCTCTCCAGGACAGCAGCAAATCTGGGGCTCTGTGCTTTCTTTCGTTCTGAACAAGTGTTACTGTTTTCTGCACAAAAGCGATTCTGCCAAGCAATGTGAACACTTCTGCTTCCCAGGCACAGAGAAGGTGCTAGCAGGGAATTCTCTGCCTGCCTTTCCCCAGTGCTCTGCAAGCTCTCCAGGACAACAGCAAATCTGGGGCTCTGTGCTTTCTTTCGTTCTGAACAAGTGTTACTGTTTTCTGCACAAAAGCGATTCTGCCAAGCAATGTGAACAGGCACAGAGAAGGTGCTAGCAGGGAATTCTCTGCCTGCCTTTCCCCAGTGCTCTGCAAGCTCTCCAGGACAACATAAAATCTGGGGCTCTGTGCTTTCTTTCGTTCTGAACAAGTGTTACTGTTTTCTGCACAAAAGCGATTCTGCCAAGCAATGTGAACAGGCACAGAGAAGGTGCTAGCAGGGAATTCTCTGCCTGCCTTTCCCCAGTGCTCTGCAAGCTCTCCAGGACAACATAAAATCTGGGGCTCTGTGCTTTCTTTCGTTCTGAACAAGTGTTAGTGTTTTCTGCACAAAAGCGATTCTCCCAAGCAATGTGAACAGGCACAGAGAAGGTGCTAGCAGGGAATTCTCTGCCTGCCTTTCCCCAGTGCTCTGCAAGCTCTCCAGCACAACAGCAAATCTGGGGCTCTGTGCTTTCTTTCGTTCTGAACAAGTGTGACTGTTCTCTGCACAAAAGCGATTCTGCGAAGCAAGGTGAACACTTCTGCTTCCCAGGCACAGAGAAGGTGCTAGCAGGGAATTCTCTGGCTGCCTTTCCCCAGTGCTCTGCAAGCTCTCCAGGACAACATAGAATCTGGGGCTCTGTGCTTTCTTTCGTTCTGAACAAGTGTTAGTGTTTTCTGCACTAAAGCGATTCTGCCAAGCAATGTGAACAGGCACAGAGAAGGTGCTAGCAGGGAATTCTCTGCCTGCCTTTCCCCAGTGCTCTGCAAGCTCTCCAGGACAACATAAAATCTGGGGCTCTGTGCTTTCTTTCGTTCTGAACAAGTGTTACTGTATTCTGCACAAAAGCGATTCTGCCAAGCAATGTGAACAGGCACAGAGAAGGTGCTAGCAGGGAATTCTCTGCCTGCCTTTCCCCAGTGCTCTGCAAGCTCTCCAGGACAACATAAAATCTGGGGCTCTGTGCTTTCTTTCGTTCTGAACAAGTGTTAGTGTTTTCTGCACAAAAGCGATTCTGCCAAGCAATGTGAACAGGCACAGAGAAGGTGCTAGCAGGGAATTCTCTGCCTGCCTTTCCCCAGTGCTCTGCAAGCTCTCCAGCACAACAGCAAATCTGGGGCTCTGTGCTTTCTTTCGTTCTGAATAAGTGTTAGTGTTTTCTGCACAAAAGCGATTCTGCGAAGCAATGTGAACACTTCTGCTTCCCAGGCACAGAGAAGGTGCTAGCAGGGAATTCTCTGCCTGCCTTTCCCCAGTGCTCTGCAAGCTCTCCAGGACAACAGCAAATCTGGGGCTCTGTGCTTTCTTTCGTTCTGAACAAGTGTTAGTGTTTTCTGCACAAAAGCGATTCTGCCAAGCAATGTGAACACTTCTGCTTCCCAGGCACAGAGAAGGTGCTAGCAGGGAATTCTCTGCCTGCCTTTCCCCAGAGCTCTGCAAGCTCTCCAGGACAACAGCAAATCTGGGGCTCTGTGCTTTCTTTCGTTCTGAACAAGTGTTACTGTTTTCTGCACAAAAGCGATTCTGCGAAGCAATGTGAACAGGCACAGAGAAGGTGCTAGCAGGGAATTCTCTGCCTGCCTTTCCCCAGTGCTCTGCAAGCTCTCCAGGACAGCAGCAAATCTGGGGCTCTGTGCTTTCTTTCGTTCTGAACAAGTGTTACTGTTTTCTGCACAAAAGCGATTCTGCCAAGCAATGTGAACACTTCTGCTTCCCAGGCACAGAGAAGGTGCTAGCAGGGAATTCTCTGCCTGCCTTTCCCCAGTGCTCTGCAAGCTCTCCAGGACAACAGCAAATCTGGGGCTCTGTGCTTTCTTTCGTTCTGAACAAGTGTTACTGTTTTCTGCACAAAAGCGATTCTGCCAAGCAATGTGAACAGGCACAGAGAAGGTGCTAGCAGGGAATTCTCTGCCTGCCTTTCCCCAGTGCTCTGCAAGCTCTCCAGGACAACATAAAATCTGGGGCTCTGTGCTTTCTTTCGTTCTGAACAAGTGTTACTGTTTTCTTCACAAAAGCGATTCTGCCAAGCAATGTGAACAGGCACAGAGAAGGTGCTAGCAGGGAATTCTCTGCCTGCCTTTCCCCAGTGCTCTGCAAGCTCTCCAGGACAACAGCAAATCTGCGGCTCTGTGCTTTCTTTCGTTCTGAACAAGTGTTAGTGTTTTCTGCACAAAAGCGATTCTGCCAAGCAATGTGAACAGGCACAGAGAAGGTGCTAGCAGGGAATTCTCTGCCTGCCTTTCCCCAGTGCTCTGCAAGCTCTCCAGCACAACAGCAAATCTGGGGCTCTGTGCTTTCTTTCGTTCTGAATAAGTGTTAGTGTTTTCTGCACAAAAGCGATTCTGCGAAGCAATGTGAACACTTCTGCTTCCCAGGCACAGAGAAGGTGCTAGCAGGGAATTCTCTGCCTGCCTTTCCCCAGTGCTCTGCAAGCTCTCCAGGACAACAGCAAATCTGGGGCTCTGTGCTTTCTTTCGTTCTGAACAAGTGTTAGTGTTTTCTGCACAAAAGCGATTCTGCCAAGCAATGTGAACACTTCTGCTTCCCAGGCACAGAGAATGTGCTAGCAGGGAATTCTCTGCCTGCCTTTCCCCAGTGCTCTGCAAGCTCTCCAGGACAACATAGAATCTGGGGCTTTGTGCTTTCTTTCGTTCTGAACAAGTGTTACTGTTTTCTGCACAAAAGCGATTCTGCGAAGCAATGTGAACAGGCACAGAGAAGGTGCTAGCAGGGAATTCTCTGCCTGCCTTTCCCCAGTGCTCTGCAAGCTCTCCAGGACAACATAGAATCTGGGGCTCTGTGCTTTCTTTCGTTCTGAACAAGTGTTAGTGTTTTCTGCACAAAAGCGATTCTGCGAAGCAATGTGAACACTTCTGCTTCCCAGGCACAGAGAAGGTGCTAGCAGGGAATTCTCTGCCTGCCTTTCCCCAGTGCTCTGCAAGCTCTCCAGGACAACATAAAATCTGGGGCTCTGTGCTTTCTTTCGTTCTGAACAAGTGTTACTGTTTTCTGCACAAAAGCGATTCTGCCAAGCAATGTGAACAGGCACAGAGAAGGTGCTAGCAGGGAATTCTCTGCCTGCCTTTCCCCAGTGCTCTGCAAGCTCTCCAGCACAACAGCAAATCTGGGGCTCTGTGCTTTCTTTCGTTCTGAATAAGTGTTAGTGTTTTCTGCACAAAAGCGATTCTGCGAAGCAATGTGAACACTTCTGCTTCCCAGGCACAGAGAAGGTGCTAGCAGGGAATTCTCTGCCTGCCTTTCCCCAGTGCTCTGCAAGCTCTCCAGGACAACAGCAAATCTGGGGCTCTGTGCTTTCTTTCGTTCTGAACAAGTGTTAGTGTTTTCTGCACAAAAGCGATTCTGCCAAGCAATGTGAACACTTCTGCTTCCCAGGCACAGAGAAGGTGCTAGCAGGGAATTCTCTGCCTGCCTTTCCCCAGTGCTCTGCAAGCTCTCCAGGACAACATAGAATCTGGGGCTTTGTGCTTTCTTTCGTTCTGAACAAGTGTTACTGTTTTCTGCACAAAAGCGATTCTGCCAAGCAATGTGAACAGGCACAGAGAAGGTGCTAGCAGGGAATTCTCTGCCTGCCTTTCCCCAGTGCTCTGCAAGCTCTCCAGGACAACAGCAAATCTGGGGCTCTGTGCTTTCTTTCGTTCTGAACAAGTGTTAGTGTTTTCTGCACAAAAGCGATTCTGCGAAGCAATGTGAACACTTCTGCTTCCCAGGCACAGAGAAGGTGCTAGCAGGGAATTCCCTGCCTGCCTTTCCCCAGTGCTCTGCAAGCTCTCCAGGACAACAGCAAATCTGGGGCTCTGTGCTTTCTTTCGTTCTGAACAAGTGTTAGTGTTTTCTGCACAAAAGCGATTCTGCCAAGCAATGTGAACAGGCACAGAGAAGGTGCTAGCAGGGAATTCTCTGCCTGCCTTTCCCCAGTGCTCTGCAAGCTCTCCAGCACAACAGCAAATCTGGGGCTCTGTGCTTTCTTTCGTTCTGAATAAGTGTTAGTGTTTTCTGCACAAAAGCGATTCTGCGAAGCAATGTGAACACTTCTGCTTCCCAGGCACAGAGAATGTGCTAGCAGGGAATTCTCTGCCTGCCTTTCCCCAGTGCTCTGCAAGCTCTCCAGGACAACAGCAAATCTGGGGCTCTGTGCTTTCTTTCGTTCTGAACAAGTGTTAGTGTTTTCTGCACAAAAGCGATTCTGCCAAGCAATGTGAACACTTCTGCTTCCCAGGCACAGAGAAGGTGCTAGCAGGGAATTCTCTGCCTGCCTTTCCCCAGTGCTCTGCAAGCTCTCCAGGACAACATAGAATCTGGGGCTTTGTGCTTTCTTTCGTTCTGAACAAGTGTTACTGTTTTCTGCACAAAAGCGATTCTGCGAAGCAATGTGAACAGGCACAGAGAAGGTGCTAGCAGGGAATTCTCTGCCTGCCTTTCCCCAGTGCTCTGCAAGCTCTCCAGGACAACAGCAAATCTGGGGCTCTGTGCTTTCTTTCGTTCTGAACAAGTGTTAGTGTTTTCTGCACAAAAGCGATTCTGCGAAGCAATGTGAACACTTCTGCTTCCCAGGCACAGAGAAGGTGCTAGCAGGGAATTCTCTGCCTGCCTTTCCCCAGTGCTCTGCAAGCTCTCCAGGACAACAGCAAATCTGGGGCTCTGTGCTTTCTTTCGTTCTGAACAAGTGTTAGTGTTTTCTGCACAAAAGCGATTCTGCCAAGCAATGTGAACACTTCTGCTTCCCAGGCACAGAGAATGTGCTAGCAGGGAATTCTCTGCCTGCCTTTCCCCAGTGCTCTGCAAGCTCTCCAGGACAACATAGAATCTGGGGCTCTGTGCTTTCTTTCGTTCTGAACAGGTGTTACTGTTTTCTGCACAAAAGCGATTCTGCGAAGCAATGTGAACAGGCACAGAGAAGGTGCTAGCAGGGAATTCTCTGCCTGCCTTTCCCCAGTGCTCTGCAAGCTCTCCAGGACAACAGCAAATCTGGGGCTCTGTGCTTTCTTTCGTTCTGAACAAGTGTGACTGTTTTCTGCACAAAAGCGATTCTGCGAAGCAATGTGAACACTTCTGCTTCCCAGGCACAGAGAAGGTGCTAGCAGGGAATTCTCTGGCTGCCTTTCCCCAGTGCTCTGCAAGCTCTCCAGGACAACATAGAATCTGGGGCTCTGTGCTTTCTTTCGTTCTGAACAAGTGTTACTGTTTTCTGCACAAAAGCGATTCTGCCAAGCAATGTGAACACTTCTGCTTCCCAGGCACAGAGAAGGTGCTAGCAGGGAATTCTCTGCCTGCCTTTCCCCAGTGCTCTGCAAGCTCTCCAGGACAACATAAAATCTGGGGCTCTGTGCTTTCTTTCCTTCTGAACAAGTGTTACTGTTTTCTGCACAAAAGCGATTCTGCCAAGCAATGTGAACAGGCACAGAGAAGGTGCTAGCAGGGAATTCCCTGCCTGCCTTTCCCCAGTGCTCTGCAAGCTCTCCAGGACAACAGCAAATCTGGGGCTCTGTGCTTTCTTTCGTTCTGAACAAGTGTTAGTGTTTTCTGCACAAAAGCGATTCTGCCAAGCAATGTGAACAGGCACAGAGAAGGTGCTAGCAGGGAATTCTCTGCCTGCCTTTCCCCAGTGCTCTGCAAGCTCTCCAGCACAACAGCAAATCTGGGGCTCTGTGCTTTCTTTCGTTCTGAATAAGTGTTAGTGTTTTCTGCACAAAAGCGATTCTGCGAAGCAATGTGAACACTTCTGCTTCCCAGGCACAGAGAAGGTGCTAGCAGGGAATTCTCTGCCTGCCTTTCCCCAGTGCTCTGCAAGCTCTCCAGGACAACAGCAAATCTGGGGCTCTGTGCTTTCTTTCGTTCTGAACAAGTGTTAGTGTTTTCTGCACAAAAGCGATTCTGCCAAGCAATGTGAACACTTCTGCTTCCCAGGCACAGAGAAGGTGCTAGCAGGGAATTCTCTGCCTGCCTTTCCCCAGTGCTCTGCAAGCTCTCCAGGACAACATAGAATCTGGGGCTTTGTGCTTTCTTTCGTTCTGAACAAGTGTTACTGTTTTCTGCACAAAAGCGATTCTGCGAAGCAATGTGAACAGGCACAGAGAAGGTGCTAGCAGGGAATTCTCTGCCTGCCTTTCCCCAGTGCTCTGCAAGCTCTCCAGGACAACAGCAAATCTGGGGCTCTGTGCTTTCTTTCGTTCTGAACAAGTGTTAGTGTTTTCTGCACAAAAGCGATTCTGCGAAGCAATGTGAACACTTCTGCTTCCCAGGCACAGAGAAGGTGCTAGCAGGGAATTCTCTGCCTGCCTTTCCCCAGTGCTCTGCAAGCTCTCCAGGACAACAGCAAATCTGGGGCTCTGTGCTTTCTTTCGTTCTGAACAAGTGTTAGTGTTTTCTGCACAAAAGCGATTCTGCCAAGCAATGTGAACACTTCTGCTTCCCAGGCACAGAGAAGGTGCTAGCAGGGAATTCTCTGCCTGCCTTTCCCCAGTGCTCTGCAAGCTCTCCAGGACAACAGCAAATCTGGGGCTCTGTGCTTTCTTTCGTTCTGAACAAGTGTTAGTGTTTTCTGCACAAAAGCGATTCTGCCAAGCAATGTGAACACTTCTGCTTCCCAGGCACAGAGAATGTGCTAGCAGGGAATTCTCTGCCTGCCTTTCCCCAGTGCTCTGCAAGCTCTCCAGGACAACATAGAATCTGGGGCTCTGTGCTTTCTTTCGTTCTGAACAGGTGTTACTGTTTTCTGCACAAAAGCGATTCTGCGAAGCAATGTGAACAGGCACAGAGAAGGTGCTAGCAGGGAATTCTCTGCCTGCCTTTCCCCAGTGCTCTGCAAGCTCTCCAGGACAACATAGAATCTGGGGCTCTGTGCTTTCTTTCGTTCTGAACAAGTGTTACTGTTTTCTGCACAAAAGCGATTCTGCCAAGCAATGTGAACACTTCTGCTTCCCAGGCACAGAGAAGGTGCTAGCAGGGAATTCTCTGCCTGCCTTTCCCCAGTGCTCTGCAAGCTCTCCAGGACAACATAAAATCTGGGGCTCTGTGCTTTCTTTCGTTCTGAACAAGTGTTACTGTTTTCTGCACAAAAGCGATTCTGCCAAGCAATGTGAACAGGCACAGAGAAGGTGCTAGCAGGGAATTCTCTGCCTGCCTTTCCCCAGTGCTCTGCAAGCTCTCCAGCACAACAGCAAATCTGGGGCTCTGTGCTTTCTTTCGTTCTGAATAAGTGTTAGTGTTTTCTGCACAAAAGCGATTCTGCGAAGCAATGTGAACACTTCTGCTTCCCAGGCACAGAGAAGGTGCTAGCAGGGAATTCTCTGCCTGCCTTTCCCCAGTGCTCTGCAAGCTCTCCAGGACAACAGCAAATCTGGGGCTCTGTGCTTTCTTTCGTTCTGAACAAGTGTTAGTGTTTTCTGCACAAAAGCGATTCTGCCAAGCAATGTGAACACTTCTGCTTCCCAGGCACAGAGAAGGTGCTAGCAGGGAATTCTCTGCCTGCCTTTCCCCAGTGCTCTGCAAGCTCTCCAGGACAACATAGAATCTGGGGCTTTGTGCTTTCTTTCGTTCTGAACAAGTGTTACTGTTTTCTGCACAAAAGCGATTCTGCGAAGCAATGTGAACAGGCACAGAGAAGGTGCTAGCAGGGAATTCTCTGCCTGCCTTTCCCCAGTGCTCTGCAAGCTCTCCAGGACAACATCAAATCTGGGGCTCTGTGCTTTCTTTTGTTCTGAACAAGTGTTAGTGTTTTCTGCACAAAAGCGATTCTTGCGAAGCAATGTGAACACTTCTGCTTCCCAGGCACAGAGAAGGTGCTAGCAGGGAATTCTCTGCCTGCCTTTCCCCAGTGCTCTGCAAGCTCTCCAGGACAACATAGAATCTGGGGCTCTGTGCTTTCTTTCGTTCTGAACAAGTGTTACTGTTTTCTGCACAAAAGCGATTCTGAGAAGCAATATGAACACCATGCTTCCCAGGCACAGAGAAGGTGCTAGCAGGGAATTCTCTGCCTGCCTTTCCCCAGTGCTCTGCAAGCTCTCCAGGACAACATAAAATCTGGGGCTCTGTGCTTTCTTTCGTTCTGAACAAGTGTTAGTGTTTTCTGCACAAAAGCGATTCTGCGAAGCAATGTGAACACTTCTGCTTCCCAGGCACAGAGAAGGTGCTAGCAGGGAATTCTCTGCCTGCCTTTCCCCAGTGCTCTGCAAGCTCTCTAGGACAACATAGAATCTGGGGCTCTGTGCTTTCTTTCGTTCTGAACAAGTGTTACTGTTTTCTGCACAAAAGCGATTCTGCGAAGCAATGGGAACACTTCTGCTTCCCAGGCACAGAGAAGGGTCTAGCAGGGAATTCTTTGCCTGCCTTTCCCCAGTGCTCTGCAAGCTCTCCAGGACAACATAGAATCTGGGGCTCTGTGCTTTCTTTCATTCTGAACAAGTGTTAGTGTTTTCTGCACAAAAGCGATTCTGCGAAGCAATGTGAACACTCTGCTTCCCAGGCACAGAGAAGGTGCTAGCAGGGAATTCTCTGCCTGCCTTTCCCCAGTGCTCTGCAAGGTCTCCAGGACAACATAGAATCTGGGGCTCTGTGCTTTCTTTCATTCTGAACAAGTGTTACTGTTTTCTGCACAAAAGCGATTCTGCGAAGCAATGGGAACATTTCTGCTTCCCAGGCACAGAGAAGGGTCTAGCAGGGAATTCTTTGCCTGCCTTTCCCCAGTGCTCTGCAAGCTCTCCAGGACAACATAGAATCTGGGGCTCTGTGCTTTCTTTCGTTCTGAACAAGTGTTAGTGTTTTCTGCACAAAAGCGATTCTGAGAAGCAATGTGAACACTTCTGCTTCCCAGGCACAGAGAAGGTGCTAGCAGGGAATTCTCTGCCTGCCTTTCCCCAGTGCTCTGCAAGCTCTCCAGGACAACATAGAATCTGGGGCTCTGTGCTTTCTTTCGTTCTGAACAAGTGTTACTGTTTTCTGCACAAAAGCGATTCTGAGAAGCAATATGAACACCATGCTTCCCAGGCACAGAGAAGGTGCTAGCAGGGAATTCTCTGCCTGCCTTTCCCCAGTGCTCTGCAAGCTCTCCAGGACAACATAAAATCTGGGGCTCTGTGCTTTCTTTCGTTCTGAACAAGTGTTACTGTTTTCTGCACAAAAGCGATTCTGCGAAGCAATGTGAACACTCTGCTTCCCAGGCACAGAGAAGGTGCTAGCAGGGAATTCTCTGCCTGCCTTTCCCCAGTGCTCTGCAAGCTCTCCAGGACAACATAAAATCTGGGGCTCTGTGCTTTCTTTCGTTCTGAACAAGTGTTACTGTTTTCTGCACAAAAGCGATTCTGCCAAGCAATGTGAACAGGCACAGAGAAGGTGCTAGCAGGGAATTCTCTGCCTGCCTTTCCCCAGTGCTCTGAAAGCTCTCCAGGACAACAGCAAATCTGGGGCTCTGTGCTTTCTTTCGTTCTGAACAAGTGTTACTGTTTTCTGCACAAAAGCGATTCTGCGAAGCAATGTGAACACTTCTGCTTCCCAGGCACAGAGAAGGTGCCAGCAGGGAATTCTCTGCCTGCCTTTCCCCAGTGCTCTGCAAGCTCTCCAGGACAACAGCAAATCTGGGGCTCTGTGCTTTCTTTCGTTCTGAACAAGTGTTAGTGTTTTCTGCACAAAAGCGATTCTGCGAAGCAATGTGAACAGGCACAGAGAAGGTGCTAGCAGGGAATTCTCTGCCTGCCTTTCCCCAGTGCTCTGCAAGCTCTCCAGGACAACATAGAATCTGGGGCTCTGTGCTTTCTTTCGTTCTGAATAAGTGTTAGTGTTTTCTGCACAAAAGCGATTCTGCGAAGCAATGTGAACACTTCTGCTTCCCAGGCACAGAGAAGGTGCTAGCAGGGAATTCTCTGCCTGCCTTTCCCCAGTGCTCTGCAAGCTCTCCAGGACAACAGCAAATCTGGGGCTCTGTGCTTTCTTTCGTTCTGAACAAGTGTTAGTGTTTTCTGCACAAAAGCGATTCTGCCAAGCAATGTGAACACTTCTGCTTCCCAGGCACAGAGAATGTGCTAGCAGGGAATTCTCTGCCTGCCTTTCCCCAGTGCTCTGCAAGCTCTCCAGGACAACATAGAATCTGGGGCTTTGTGCTTTCTTTCGTTCTGAACAAGTGTTACTGTTTTCTGCACAAAAGCGATTCTGCGAAGCAATGTGAACAGGCACAGAGAAGGTGCTAGCAGGGAATTCTCTGCCTGCCTTTCCCCAGTGCTCTGCAAGCTCTCCAGGACAGCAGCAAATCTGGGGCTCTGTGCTTTCTTTCGTTCTGAACAAGTGTTAGTGTTTTCTGCACAAAAGCGATTCTGCGAAGCAATGTGAACACTTCTGCTTCCCAGGCACAGAGAAGGTGCTAGCAGGGAATTCTCTGCCTGCCTTTCCCCAGTGCTCTGCAAGCTCTCCAGGACAACATAAAATCTGGGGCTCTGTGCTTTCTTTCGTTCTGAACAAGTGTTACTGTTTTCTGCACAAAAGCGATTCTGCCAAGCAATGTGAACAGGCACAGAGAAGGTGCTAGCAGGGAATTCTCTGCCTGCCTTTCCCCAGTGCTCTGCAAGCTCTCCAGGACAACAGCAAATCTGGGGCTCTGTGCTTTCTTTCGTTCTGAACAAGTGTTAGTGTTTTCTGCACAAAAGCGATTCTGCGAAGCAATGTGAACACTTCTGCTTCCCAGGCACAGAGAAGGTGCTAGCAGGGAATTCTCTGCCTGCCTTTCCCCAGTGCTCTGCAAGCTCTCCAGGACAACAGCAAATCTGGGGCTCTGTGCTTTCTTTCGTTCTGAACAAGTGTTAGTGTTTTCTGCACAAAAGCGATTCTGCGAAGCAATGTGAACAGGCACAGAGAAGGTGCTAGCAGGGAATTCTCTGCCTGCCTTTCCCCAGTGCTCTGCAAGCTCTCCAGGACAACAGCAAATCTGGGGCTCTGTGCTTTCTTTCGTTCTGAACAAGTGTTACTGTTTTCTGCACAAAAGCGATTCTGCGAAGCAATGTGAACAGGTACAGAGAAGGTGCTAGCAGGGAATTCTCTGCCTGCCTTTCCCCAGTGCTCTGCAAGCTCTCCAGGACAACAGCAAATCTGGGGATCTGTGCTTTCTTTCGTTCTGAACAAGTGTTAGTGTTTTCTGCACAAAAGCGATTCTGCCAAGCAATGTGAACAGGCACAGAGAAGGTGCTAGCAGGGAATTCTCTGCCTGCCTTTCCCCAGTGCTCTGCAAGCTCTCCAGGACAACAGCAAATCTGGGGCTCTGTGCTTTCTTTCTTTCTGAACAAGTGTTATAGTTTTCTGCACAAAAGCGATTCTGCGAAGCAATGTGAACACTTCTGCTTCCCAGGCACAGAGAAGGTGCTAGCAGGGAATTCTCTGCCTGCCTTTCCCCAGTGCTCTGCAAGCTCTCCAGGACATCAGCAAATCTGGGGCTCTGTGCTTTCTTTTGTTCTGAACAAGTGTTACTGTTTTCTGCACAAAAGCGATTCTGCGAAGCAATGTGAACACTTCTGCTTCCCAGGCACAGAGAAGGTGCTAGCAGGGAATTCTCTGCCTGCCTTTCCCCAGTGCTCTGCAAGCTCTCCAGGACAACATAGAATCTGGGGCTCTGTGCTTTCTTTCGTTCTGAACAAGTGTGACTGTTTTCTGCACAAAAGCGATTCTGCGAAGCAATGTGAACAGGCACAGAGAAGGTGCTAGCAGGGAATTCTCTGCCTGCCTTTCCCCAGTGCTCTGCAAGCTCTCCAGCACAACAGCAAATCTGGGGCTCTGTGCTTTCTTTCGTTCTGAACAAGTGTTAGTGTTTTCTGCACAAAAGCGATTCTGCCAAGCAATGTGAACACTTCTGCTTCCCAGGCACAGAGAAGGTGCTAGCAGGGAATTCTCTGCCTGCCTTTCCCCAGTGCTCTGCAAGCTCTCCAGGACAACAGCAAATCTGGGGCTCTGTGCTTTCTTTCGTTCTGAACAAGTGTTAGTGTTTTCTGCACAAAAGCGATTCTGCGAAGCAATGTGAACAGGCACAGAGAAGCTGCTAGCAGGGAATTCTCTGCCTGCCTTTCCCCAGTGCTCTGCAAGCTCTCCAGGACAACAGCAAATCTGCGGCTCTGTGCTTTCTTTCGTTCTGAACAAGTGTTACTGTTTTCTGCACAAAAGCGATTCTGCGAAGCAATGTGAACACTTCTGCTTCCCAGGCACAGAGAAGGTGCTAGCAGGGAATTCTCTGCCTGCCTTTCCCCAGTGCTCTGCAAGCTCTCCAGGACAACAGCAAATCTGGGGCTCTGTGCTTTCTTTCGTTCTGAACAAGTGTTAGTGTTTTCTGCACAAAAGCGATTCTGCGAAGCAATGTGAACAGGCACAGAGAAGGTGCTAGCAGGGAATTCTCTGCCTGCCTTTCCCCAGTGCTCTGCAAGCTCTCCAGCACAACAGCAAATCTGGGGCTCTGTGCTTTCTTTCGTTCTGAACAAGTGTGACTGTTTTCTGCACAAAAGCGATTCTGCGAAGCAATGTGAACAGGTACAGAGAAGGTGCTAGCAGGGAATTCTCTGCCTGCCTTTCCCCAGTGCTCTGCAAGCTCTCCAGGACAACAGCAAATCTGGGGCTCTGTGCTTTCTTTCGTTCTGAACAAGTGTTAGTGTTTTCTGCACAAAAGCGATTCTGCCAAGCAATGTGAACAGGCACAGAGAAGGTGCTAGCAGGGAATTCTCTGCCTGCCTTTCCCCAGTGCTCTGCAAGCTCTCCAGGACAACAGCAAATCTGGGGCTCTGTGCTTTCTTTCGTTCTGAACAAGTGTTAGTGTTTTCTGCACAAAAGCGATTCTGCGAAGCAATGTGAACACTTCTGCTTCCCAGGCACAGAGAAGGTGCTAGCAGGGAATTCTCTGCCTGCCTTTCCCCAGTGCTCTGCAAGCTCTCCAGGACAACATAAAATCTGGGGCTCTGTGCTTTCTTTCGTTCTGAACAAGTGTGACTGTTTTCTGCACAAAAGCGATTCTGCGAAGCAATGTGAACAGGCACAGAGAAGGTGCTAGCAGGGAATTCTCTGCCTGCCTTTCCCCAGTGCTCTGCAAGCTCTCCAGGACAACATAAAATCTGGGGCTCTGTGCTTTCTTTCGTTCTGAACAAGTGTTAGTGTTTTCTGCACAAAAGCGATTCTGCCAAGCAATGTGAACACTTCTGCTTCCCAGGCACAGAGAAGGTGCTAGCAGGGAATTCTCTGCCTGCCTTTCCCCAGTGCTCTGCAAGCTCTCCAGGACAACAGCAAATCTGGGGCTCTGTGCTTTCTTTCGTTCTGAACAAGTGTTAGTGTTTTCTGCACAAAAGCGATTCTGCGAAGCAATGTGAACAGGCACAGAGAAGGTGCTAGCAGGGAATTCTCTGCCTGCCTTTCCCCAGTGCTCTGCAAGCTCTCCAGGACAACAGCAAATCTGGGGCTCTGTGCTTTCTTTCCTTCTGAACAAGTGTTACTGTTTTCTGCACAAAAGCGATTCTGCCAAGCAATATGAACAGGCACAGAGAAGGTGCTAGCAGGGAATTCTCTGCCTGCCTTTCCCCAGTGCTCTGCAAGCTCTCCAGGACAACATAGAATCTGGGGCTCTGTGCTTTCTTTCGTTCTGAACAATTGTTAGTGTTTTCTGCACAAAAGCGATTCTGCCAAGCAATGTGAACACTTCTGCTTCCCAGGCACAGAGAATGTGCTAGCAGGGAATTCTCTGCCTGCCTTTCCCCAGTGCTCTGCAAGCTCTCCAGGACAACAGCAAATCTGGGGCTCTGTGCTTTCTTTCGTTCTGAACAAGTGTTACTGTTTTCTGCACAAAAGCGATTCTGCGAAGCAATGTGAACACTTCTGCTTCCCAGGCACAGAGAATGTGCTAGCAGGGAATTCTCTGCCTGCCTTTCCCCAGTGCTCTGCAAGCTCTCCAGGACAACAGCAAATCTGGGGCTCTGTGCTTTCTTTCGTTCTGAACAAGTGTTAGTGTTTTCTGCACAAAAGCGATTCTGCGAAGCAATGTGAACACTTCTGCTTCCCAGGCACAGAGAAGGTGGCTAGCAGGGAATTCTCTGCCTGCCTTTCCCCAGTGCTCTGCAAGCTCTCCAGCACAACAGCAAATCTGGGGCTCTGTGCTTTCTTTCGTTCTGAACAAGTGTGACTGTTTTCTGCACAAAAGCGATTCTGCGAAGCAATGTGAACAGGCACAGAGAAGGTGCTAGCAGGGAATTCTCTGCCTGCCTTTCCCCAGTGCTCTGCAAGCTCTCCAGGACAACAGCAAATCTGGGGCTCTGTGCTTTCTTTCGTTCTGAACAAGTGTTAGTGTTTTCTGCACAAAAGCGATTCTGCCAAGCAATGTGAACAGGCACAGAGAAGGTGCTAGCAGGGAATTCTCTGCCTGCCTTTCCCCAGTGCTCTGCAAGCTCTCCAGGACAACATAAAATCTGGGGCTCTGTGCTTTCTTTCGTTCTGAACAAGTGTTACTGTTTTCTGCACAAAAGCGATTCTGCCAAGCAATGTGAACAGGCACAGAGAAGGTGCTAGCAGGGAATTCTCTGCCTGCCTTTCCCCAGTGCTCTGCAAGCTCTCCAGGACAACATAAAATCTGGGGCTCTGTGCTTTCTTTCGTTCTGAACAAGTGTTAGTGTTTTCTGCACAAAAGCGATTCTGCCAAGCAATGTGAACAGGCACAGAGAAGGTGCTAGCAGGGAATTCTCTGTCTGCCTTTCCCCAGTGCTCTGCAAGCTCTCCAGCACAACATAGAATCTGGGGCTCTGTGCTTTCTTTCGTTCTGAACAAGTGTTACTGTTTTCTGCACAAAAGCGATTCTGCGAAGCAATGTGAACACTTCTGCTTCCCAGGCACAGAGAAGGTGCTAGCAGGGAATTCTCTGCCTGCCTTTCCCCAGTGCTCTGCAAGCTCTCCAGGACAACAGCAAATCTGGGTCTCTGTGCTTTCTTTCGTTCTGAACAAGTGTTAGTGTTTTCTGCACAAAAGCGATTCTGCCAAGCAATGTGAACACTTCTGCTTCCCAGGCACAGAGAATGTGCTAGCAGGGAATTCTCTGCCTGCCTTTCCCCAGTGCTCTGCAAGCTCTCCAGGACAACAGCAAATCTGGGGCTCTGTGCTTTCTTTCGTTCTGAACAAGTGTTACTTTTTCTGCACAAAAGCGATTCTGCCAAGCAATGTGAACAGGCACAGAGAAGGTGCTAGCAGGGAATTCTCTGCCTGCCTTTCCCCAGTGCTCTGCAAGCTCTCCAGGACAACGTAAAATCTGGGGCTCTGTGCTTTCTTTCGTTCTGAACAAGTGTTAGTGTTTTCTGCACAAAAGCGATTCTGCGAAGCAATGTGAACTCTTCTGCTTCCCAGGCACAGAGAAGGTGCTAGCAGGGAATTCTCTGCCTGCCTTTCCCCAGTGCTCTGCAAGCTCTCCAGGACAACAGCAAATCTGGGGCTCTGTGCTTTCTTTCGTTCTGAACAAGTGTTAGTGTTTTCTGCACAAAAGCGATTCTGCGAAGCAATGTGAACACTTCTGCTTCCCAGGCACAGAGAAGGTGCTAGCAGGGAATTCTCTGCCTGCCTTTCCCCAGTGCTCTGCAAGCTCTCCAGGACAACAGCAAATCTGGGTCTCTGTGCTTTCTTTCGTTCTGAACAAGTGTTAGTGTTTTCTGCACAAAAGCGATTCTGCGAAGCAATGTGAACACTTCTGCTTGCCAGGCACAGAGAAGGTGCTAGCAGAGAATTCTCTGCCTGCCTTTCCCCAGTGCTCTGCAAGCTCTCCAGGACAACAGCAAATCTGGGGCTCTGTGCTTTCTTTCGTTCTGAACAAGTGTTACTGTTTTCTGCACAAAAGCGATTCTGCGAAGCAATGTGAACAGGCACAGAGAAGGTGCTAGCAGGGAATTCTCTGCCTGCCTTTCCCCAGTGCTCTGCAAGCTCTCCAGCACAACATAGAATCTGGGGCTCTGTGCTTTCTTTCGTTCTGAACAGGTGTTACTGTTTTCTGCACAAAAGCGATTCTGCGAAGCAATGTGAACAGGCACAGAGAAGGTGCTAGCAGGGAATTCTCTGCCTGCCTTTCCCCAGTGCTCTGCAAGCTCTCCAGGACAACATAGAATCTGGGGCTCTGTGCTTTCTTTTGTTCTGAACAAGTGTTAGTGTTTTCTGCACAAAAGCGATTCTGCGAAGCAATGTGAACACTTCTGCTTCCCAGGCACAGAGAAGGTGCTAGCAGGGAATTCTCTGCCTGCCTTTCCTCAGTGCTCTGCAAGCTCTCCAGGACAACAGCAAATCTGGGGCTCTGTGCTTTCTTTCGTTCTGAACAAGTGTGACTGTTTTCTGCACAAAAGCGATTCTGCGAAGCAAGGTGAACACTTCTGCTTCCCAGGCACAGAGAAGGTGCTAGCAGGGAATTCTCTGCCTGCCTTTCCCCAGTGCTCTGCAAGCTCTCCAGGACAACATAGAATCTGGGGCTCTGTGCTTTCTTTCGTTCTGAACAAGTGTTACTGTTTTCTGCACAAAAGCGATTCTGCGAAGCAATGTGAACACTTCTGCTTCCCAGGCACAGAGAAGGTGGCTAGCAGGGAATTCTCTGCCTGCCTTTCCCCAGTGCTCTGCAAGCTCTCCAGCACAACAGCAAATCTGGGGCTCTGTGCTTTCTTTCGTTCTGAACAAGTGTGACTGTTTTCTGCACAAAAGCGATTCTGCGAAGCAATGTGAACAGGCACAGAGAAGGTGCTAGCAGGGAATTCTCTGCCTGCCTTTCCCCAGTGCTCTGCAAGCTCTCCAGGACAACATAGAATCTGGGGCTCTGTGCTTTCTTTCGTTCTGAACAAGTGTTACTGTTTTCTGCACAAAAGCGATTCTGCCAAGCAATGTGAACAGGCACAGAGAAGGTGCTAGCAGGGAATTCTCTGCCTGCCTTTCCCCAGTGCTCTGCAAGCTCTCCAGGACAACATAAAATCTGGGGCTCTGTGCTTTCTTTCGTTCTGAACAAGTGTTACTGTTTTCTGCACAAAAGCGATTCTGCGAAGCAATGTGAACAGGCACAGAGAAGGTGCTAGCAGGGAATTCTCTGCCTGCCTTTCCCCAGTGCTCTGCAAGCTCTCCAGGACAACATAAAATCTGGGGCTCTGTGCTTTCTTTCGTTCTGAACAAGTGTTAGTGTTTTCTGCACAAAAGCGATTCTGCCAAGCAATGTGAACAGGCACAGAGAAGGTGCTAGCAGGGAATTCTCTGCCTGCCTTTCCCCAGTGCTCTGCAAGCTCTCCAGCACAACAGCAAATCTGGGGCTCTGTGCTTTCTTTCGTTCTGAACAAGTGTTAGTGTTTTCTGCACAAAAGCGATTCTGCGAAGCAATGTGAACACTTCTGCTTCCCAGGCACAGAGAAGGTGCTAGCAGGGAATTCTCTGCCTGCCTTTCCCCAGTGCTCTGCAAGCTCTCCAGGACAACAGCAAATCTGGGTCTCTGTGCTTTCTTTCGTTCTGAACAAGTGTTAGTGTTTTCTGCACAAAAGCGATTCTGCCAAGCAATGTGAACACTTCTGCTTCCCAGGCACAGAGAAGGTGCTAGCAGGGAATTCTCTGCCTGCCTTTCCCCAGTGCTCTGCAAGCTCTCCAGGACAACAGCAAATCTGGGGCTCTGTGCTTTCTTTCGTTCTGAACAAGTGTTACTGTTTTCTGCACAAAAGCGATTCTGCCAAGCAATGTGAACAGGCACAGAGAAGGTGCTAGCAGGGAATTCTCTGCCTGCCTTTCCCCAGTGCTCTGCAAGCTCTCCAGGACAACATAAAATCTGGGGCTCTGTGCTTTCTTTCGTTCTGAACAAGTGTTAGTGTTTTCTGCACAAAAGCGATTCTGCGAAGCAATGTGAACTCTTCTGCTTCCCAGGCACAGAGAAGGTGCTAGCAGGGAATTCTCTGCCTGCCTTTCCCCAGTGCTCTGCAATCTCTCCAGCACAACAGCAAATCTGGGGCTCTGTGCTTTCTTTCGTTCTGAACAAGTGTTAGTGTTTTCTGCACAAAAGCGATTCTGCCAAGCAATGTGAACACTTCTGCTTCCCAGGCACAGAGAAGGTGCTAGCAGGGAATTCTCTGCCTGCCTTTCCCCAGTGCTCTGCAAGCTCTCCAGGACAACAGCAAATCTGGGTCTCTGTGCTTTCTTTCGTTCTGAACAAGTGTTAGTGTTTTCTGCACAAAAGCGATTCTGCCAAGCAATGTGAACACTTCTGCTTCCCAGGCACAGAGAATGTGCTAGCAGGGAATTCTCTGCCTGCCTTTCCCCAGTGCTCTGCAAGCTCTCCAGGACAACAGCAAATCTGGGGCTCTGTGCTTTCTTTCGTTCTGAACAAGTGTTACTGTTTTCTGCACAAAAGCGATTCTGCCAAGCAATGTTAACAGGCACAGAGAAGGTGCTAGCAGGGAATTCTCTGCCTGCCTTTCCCCAGTGCTCTGCAAGCTCTCCAGGACAACATAAAATCTGGGGCTCTGTGCTTTCTTTCGTTCTGAACAAGTGTTAGTGTTTTCTGCACAAAAGCGATTCTGCGAAGCAATGTGAACTCTTCTGCTTCCCAGGCACAGAGAAGGTGCTAGCAGGGAATTCTCTGCCTGCCTTTCCCCAGTGCTCTGCAAGCTCTCCAGGACAACAGCAAATCTGGGGCTCTGTGCTTTCTTTCGTTCTGAACAAGTGTTAGTGTTTTCTGCACAAAAGCGATTCTGCGAAGCAATGTGAACACTTCTGCTTCCCAGGCACAGAGAAGGTGCTAGCAGGGAATTCTCTGCCTGCCTTTCCCCAGTGCTCTGCAAGCTCTCCAGGACAACAGCAAATCTGGGGCTCTGTGCTTTCTTTCGTTCTGAACAAGTGTTAGTGTTTTCTGCACAAAAGCGATTCTGCGAAGCAATGTGAACAGGCACAGAGAAGGTGCTAGCAGGGAATTCTCTGCCTGCCTTTCCCCAGTGCTCTGCAAGCTCTCCAGGACAACATAAAATCTGGGGCTCTGTGCTTTCTTTCGTTCTGAACAAGTGTTAGTGTTTTCTGCACAAAAGCGATTCTGCCAAGCAATGTGAACAGGCACAGAGAAGGTGCTAGCAGGGAATTCTCTGCCTGCCTTTCCCCAGTGCTCTGCAAGCTCTCCAGCACAACAGCAAATCTGGGGCTCTGTGCTTTCTTTCGTTCTGAACAAGTGTTAGTGTTTTCTGCACAAAAGCGATTCTGCGAAGCAATGTGAACACTTCTGCTTCCCAGGCACAGAGAAGGTGCTAGCAGGGAATTCTCTGCCTGCCTTTCCCCAGTGCTCTGCAAGCTCTCCAGGACAACATAGAATCTGGGGCTCTGTGCTTTCTTTCCTTCTGAACAATTGTTACTGTTTTCTGCACAAAAGCGTTTCTGCGAAGCAATGTGAACAGGCACAGAGAAGGTGCTAGCAGGGAATTCTCTGCCTGCCTTTCCCCAGTGCTCTGCAAGCTCTCCAGCACAACAGCAAATCTGGGGCTCTGTGCTTTCTTTCGTTCTGAACAAGTGTTAGTGTTTTCTGCACAAAAGCGATTCTGCGAAGCAATGTGAACACTTCTGCTTCCCAGGCACAGAGAAGGTGCTAGCAGGGAATTCTCTGCCTGCCTTTCCCCAGTGCTCTGCAAGCTCTCCAGGACAACAGCAAATCTGGGGCTCTGTGCTTTCTTTCGTTCTGAACAAGTGTTAGTGTTTTCTGCACAAAAGCGATTCTGCGAAGCAATGTGAACAGGCACAGAGAAGGTGCTAGCAGGGAATTCTCTGCCTGCCTTTCCCCAGTGCTCTGCAAGCTCTCCAGGACAACAGCAAATCTGGGGCTCTGTGCTTTCTTTCCTTCTGAACAAGTGTTACTGTTTTCTGCACAAAAGCGATTCTGCGAAGCAATGTGAACAGGCACAGAGAAGGTGCTAGCAGGGAATTCTCTGCCTGCCTTTCCCCAGTGCTCTGCAAGCTCTCCAGGACAACATAGAATCTGGGGCTCTGTGCTTTCTTTCGTTCTGAACAAGTGTTAGTGTTTTCTGCACAAAAGCGATTCTGCCAAGCAATGTGAACACTTCTGCTTCCCAGGCACAGAGAAGGTGCTAGCAGGGAATTCTCTGCCTGCCTTTCCCCAGTGCTCTGCAAGCTCTCCAGCACAACAGCAAATCTGGGGCTCTGTGCTTTCTTTCGTTCTGAACAAGTGTTACTGTTTTCTGCACAAAAGCGATTCTGCGAAGCAATGTGAACACTTCTGCTTCCCAGGCACAGAGAAGGTGCTAGCAGGGAATTCTCTGCCTGCCTTTCCCCAGTGCTCTGCAAGCTCTCCAGGACAACATAGAATCTGGGGCTCTGTGCTTTCTTTCGTTCTGAACAAGTGTTACTGTTTTCTGCACAAAAGCGATTCTGCCAAGCAATGTGAACAGGCACAGAGAAGGTGCTAGCAGGGAATTCTCTGCCTGCCTTTCCCCAGTGCTCTGCAAGCTCTCCAGGACAACATAAAATCTGGGGCTCTGTGCTTTCTTTCGTTCTGAACAAGTGTTAGTGTTTTCTGCACAAAAGCGATTCTGCGAAGCAATGTGAACACTTCTGCTTCCCAGGCACAGAGAAGGTGCTAGCAGGGAATTCTCTGCCTGCCTTTCCCCAGTGCTCTGCAAGCTCTCCAGGACAACAGCAAATCTGGGGCTCTGTGCTTTCTTTCGTTCTGAACAAGTGTTAGTGTTTTCTGCACAAAAGCGATTCTGCGAAGCAATGTGAACACTTCTGCTTCCCAGGCACAGAGAAGGTGCTAGCAGGGAATTCTCTGCCTGCCTTTCCCCAGTGCTCTGCAAGCTCTCCAGGACAACAGCAAATCTGGGTCTCTGTGCTTTCTTTCGTTCTGAACAAGTGTTAGTGTTTTCTGCACAAAAGCGATTCTGCCAAGCAATGTGAACACTTCTGCTTCCCAGGCACAGAGAATGTGCTAGCAGGGAATTCTCTGCCTGCCTTTCCCCAGTGCTCTGCAAGCTCTCCAGGACAACGTAAAATCTGGGGCTCTGTGCTTTCTTTCGTTCTGAACAAGTGTTACTGTTTTCTGCACAAAAGCGATTCTGCCAAGCAATGTGAACAGGCACAGAGAAGGTGCTAGCAGGGAATTCTCTGGCTGCCTTTCCCCAGTGCTCTGCAAGCTCTCCAGGACAACATAAAATCTGGGGCTCTGTGCTTTCTTTCGTTCTGAACAAGTGTTAGTGTTTTCTGCACAAAAGCGATTCTGCGAAGCAATGTGAACTCTTCTGCTTCCCAGGCACAGAGAAGGTGCTAGCAGGGAATTCTCTGCCTGCCTTTCCCCAGTGCTCTGCAAGCTCTCCAGGACAACAGCAAATCTGGGGCTCTGTGCTTTCTTTCGTTCTGAACAAGTGTTAGTGTTTTCTGCACAAAAGCGATTCTGCGAAGCAATGTGAACACTTCTGCTTCCCAGGCACAGAGAAGGTGCTAGCAGGGAATTCTCTGCCTGCCTTTCCCCAGTGCTCTGCAAGCTCTCCAGGACAACAGCAAATCTGGGGCTCTGTGCTTTCTTTCGTTCTGAACAAGTGTTAGTGTTTTCTGCACAAAAGCGATTCTGCGAAGCAATGTGAACAGGCACAGAGAAGGTGCTAGCAGGGAATTCTCTGCCTGCCTTTCCCCAGTGCTCTGCAAGCTCTCCAGGACAACATAAAATCTGGGGCTCTGTGCTTTCTTTCGTTCTGAACAAGTGTTAGTGTTTTCTGCACAAAAGCGATTCTGCCAAGCAATGTGAACAGGCACAGAGAAGGTGCTAGCAGGGAATTCTCTGCCTGCCTTTCCCCAGTGCTCTGCAAGCTCTCCAGGACAACATAAAATCTGGGGCTCTGTGCTTTCTTTCGTTCTGAACAAGCGTTAGTGTTTTCTGCACAAAAGCGATTCTGCGAAGCAATGTGAACACTCCTGCTTCCCAGGCACAGAGAAGGTGCTAGCAGGGAATTCTCTGCCTGCCTTTCCCCAGTGCTCTGCAAGCTCTCCAGCACAACAGCAAATCTGGGGCTCTGTGCTTTCTTTCGTTCTGAACAAGTGTTAGTGTTTTCTGCACAAAAGCGATTCTGCGAAGCAATGTGAACACTTCTGCTTCCCAGGCACAGAGAAGGTGCTAGCAGGGAATTCTCTGCCTGCCTTTCCCCAGTGCTCTGCAAGCTCTCCAGGACAACATCAAATCTGGGGCTCTGTGCTTTCTTTCGTTCTGAACAAGTGTGACTGTTTTCTGCACAAAAGCGATTCTGCGAAGCAATGTGAACAGGCACAGAGAAGGTGCTAGCAGGGAATTCTCTGCCTGCCTTTCCCCAGTGCTCTGCAAGCTCTCCAGGACAACAGCAAATCTGGGGCTCTGTGCTTTCTTTCCTTCTGAACAAGTGTTACTGTTTTCTGCACAAAAGCGATTCTGCGAAGCAATGTGAACAGGCACAGAGAAGGTGCTAGCAGGGAATTCTCTGCCTGCCTTTCCCCAGTGCTCTGCAAGCTCTCCAGGACAACATAGAATCTGGGGCTCTGTGCTTTCTTTCGTTCTGAACAATTGTTAGTGTTTTCTGCACAAAAGCGATTCTGCCAAGCAATGTGAACACTTCTGCTTCCCAGGCACAGAGAAGGTGCTAGCAGGGAATTCTCTGCCTGCCTTTCCCCAGTGCTCTGCAAGCTCTCCAGGACAACATAAAATCTGGGGCTCTGTGCTTTCTTTCGTTCTGAACAAGTGTGACTGTTTTCTGCACAAAAGCGATTCTGCGAAGCAATGTGAACACTTCTGCTTCCCAGGCACAGAGAATGTGCTAGCAGGGAATTCTCTGCCTGCCTTTCCCCAGTGCTCTGCAAGCTCTCCAGGACAACAGCAAATCTGGGGCTCTGTGCTTTCTTTCGTTCTGAACAAGTGTTACTGTTTTCTGCACAAAAGCGATTCTGCGAAGCAATGTGAACACTTCTGCTTCCCAGGCACAGAGAAGGTGCTAGCAGGGAATTCTCTGCCTGCCTTTCCCCAGTGCTCTGCAAGCTCTCCAGGACAACAGCAAATCTGGGGCTCTGTGCTTTCTTTCGTTCTGAACAAGTGTTACTGTTTTCTGCACAAAAGCGATTCTGCGAAGCAATGTGAACAGGCACAGAGAAGGTGCTAGCAGGGAATTCTCTGCCTGCCTTTCCCCAGTGCTCTGCAAGCTCTCCAGCACAACAGCAAATCTGGGGCTCTGTGCTTTCTTTCGTTCTGAACAAGTGTTACTGTTTTCTGCACAAAAGCGATTCTGCGAAGCAATGTGAACAGGTACAGAGAAGGTGCTAGCAGGGAATTCTCTGCCTGCCTTTCCCCAGTGCTCTGCAAGCTCTCCAGGACAACAGCAAATCTGGGGCTCTGTGCTTTCTTTCGTTCTGAACAAGTGTTACTGTTTTCTGCACAAAAGCGATTCTGCCAAGCAATGTGAACACTTCTGCTTCCCAGGCACAGAGAAGGTGCTAGCAGGGAATTCTCTGCCTGCCTTTCCCCAGTGCTCTGCAAGCTCTCCAGGACAACAGCAAATCTGGGGCTCTGTGCTTTCTTTCGTACTGAACAAGTGTTACTGTTTTCTGCACAAAAGCGATTCTGCCAAGCAATGTGAACAGGCACAGAGAAGGTGCTAGCAGGGAATTCTCTGCCTGCCTTTCCCCAGTGCTCTGCAAGCTCTCCAGGACAACATAAAATCTGGGGCTCTGTGCTTTCTTTCGTTCTGAACAAGTGTTAGTGTTTTCTGCACAAAAGCGATTCTGCCAAGCAATGTGAACAGGCACAGAGAAGGTGCTAGCAGGGAATTCTCTGCCTGCCTTTCCCCAGTGCTCTGCAAGCTCTCCAGGACAACAGCAAATCTGGGGCTCTGTGCTTTCTTTCGTTCTGAACAAGCGTTAGTGTTTTCTGCACAAAAGCGATTCTGCGAAGCAATGTGAACACTCCTGCTTCCCAGGCACAGAGAAGGTGCTAGCAGGGAATTCTCTGCCTGCCTTTCCCCAGTGCTCTGCAAGCTCTCCAGCACAACAGCAAATCTGGGGCTCTGTGCTTTCTTTCGTTCTGAACAAGTGTTAGTGTTTTCTGCACAAAAGCGATTCTGCGAAGCAATGTGAACACTTCTGCTTCCCAGGCACAGAGAAGGTGCTAGCAGGGAATTCTCTGCCTGCCTTTCCGCAGTGCTCTGCAAGCTCTCTAGGACAACATAAAATCTGGGGCTCTGTGCTTTCTTTCGTTCTGAACAAGTGTGACTGTTTTCTGCACAAAAGCGATTCTGCGAAGCAATGTGAACAGGCACAGAGAAGGTGCTAGCAGGGAATTCTCTGCCTGCCTTTCCCCAGTGCTCTGCAAGCTCTCCAGCACAACAGCAAATCTGGGGCTCTGTGCTTTCTTTCGTTCTGAACAAGTGTTAGTGTTTTCTGCACAAAAGCGATTCTGCGAAGCAATGTGAACTCTTCGGCTTCCCAGGCACAGAGAAGGTGCTAGCAGGGAATTCTCTGCCTGCCTTTCCCCAGTGCTCTGCAAGCTCTCCAGGACAACAGCAAATCTGGGGCTCTGTGCTTTCTTTCGTTCTGAACAAGTGTTAGTGTTTTCTGCACAAAAGCGATTCTGCGAAGCAATGTGAACACTTCTGCTTCCCAGGCACAGAGAAGGTGCTAGCAGGGAATTCTCTGCCTGCCTTTCCCCAGTGCTCTGCAAGCTCTCCAGGACAACAGCAAATCTGGGGCTCTGTGCTTTCTTTCGTTCTGAACAAGTGTTAGTGTTTTCTGCACAAAAGCGATTCTGCGAAGCAATGTGAACAGGCACAGAGAAGGTGCTAGCAGGGAATTCTCTGCCTGCCTTTCCCCAGTGCTCTGCAAGCTCTCCAGGACAACATAAAATCTGGGGCTCTGTGCTTTCTTTCGTTCTGAACAAGTGTTAGTGTTTTCTGCACAAAAGCGATTCTGCCAAGCAATGTGAACAGGCACAGAGAAGGTGCTAGCAGGGAATTCTCTGCCTGCCTTTCCCCAGTGCTCTGCAAGCTCTCCAGGACAACATAAAATCTGGGGCTCTGTGCTTTCTTTCGTTCTGAACAAGCGTTAGTGTTTTCTGCACAAAAGCGATTCTGCGAAGCAATGTGAACACTCCTGCTTCCCAGGCACAGAGAAGGTGCTAGCAGGGAATTCTCTGCCTGCCTTTCCCCAGTGCTCTGCAAGCTCTCCAGCACAACAGCAAATCTGGGGCTCTGTGCTTTCTTTCGTTCTGAACAAGTGTTAGTGTTTTCTGCACAAAAGCGATTCTGCGAAGCAATGTGAACACTTCTGCTTCCCAGGCACAGAGAAGGTGCTAGCAGGGAATTCTCTGCCTGCCTTTCCCCAGTGCTCTGCAAGCTCTCCAGGACAACATCAAATCTGGGGCTCTGTGCTTTCTTTCGTTCTGAACAAGTGTGACTGTTTTCTGCACAAAAGCGATTCTGCGAAGCAATGTGAACAGGCACAGAGAAGGTGCTAGCAGGGAATTCTCTGCCTGCCTTTCCCCAGTGCTCTGCAAGCTCTCCAGCACAACAGCAAATCTGGGGCTCTGTGCTTTCTTTCGTTCTGAACAAGTGTTAGTGTTTTCTGCACAAAAGCGATTCTGCGAAGCAATGTGAACAGGCACAGAGAAGGTGCTAGCAGGGAATTCTCTGCCTGCCTTTCCCCAGTGCTCTGCAAGCTCTCCAGGACAACAGCAAATCTGGGGCTCTGTGCTTTCTTTCCTTCTGAACAAGTGTTACTGTTTTCTGCACAAAAGCGATTCTGCGAAGCAATGTGAACAGGCACAGAGAAGGTGCTAGCAGGGAATTCTCTGCCTGCCTTTCCCCAGTGCTCTGCAAGCTCTCCAGGACAACATAGAATCTGGGGCTCTGTGCTTTCTTTCGTTCTGAACAAGTGTTACTGTTTTCTGCACAAAAGCGATTCTGCCAAGCAATGTGAACACTTCTGCTTCCCAGGCACAGAGAAGGTGCTAGCAGGGAATTCTCTGCCTGCCTTTCCCCAGTGCTCTGCAAGCTCTCCAGGACAACAGCAAATCTGGGGCTCTGTGCTTTCTTTCGTTCTGAACAAGTGTGACTGTTTTCTGCACAAAAGCGATTCTGCGAAGCAATGTGAACACTTCTGCTTCCCAGGCACAGAGAATGTGCTAGCAGGGAATTCTCTGCCTGCCTTTCCCCAGTGCTCTGCAAGCTCTCCAGGACAACAGCAAATCTGGGGCTCTGTGCTTTCTTTCGTTCTGAACAAGTGTTACTGTTTTCTGCACAAAAGCGATTCTGCGAAGCAATGTGAACACTTCTGCTTCCCAGGCACAGAGAAGGTGCTAGCAGGGAATTCTCTGCCTGCCTTTCCCCAGTGCTCTGCAAGCTCTCCAGGACAACAGCAAATCTGGGGCTCTGTGCTTTCTTTCGTTCTGAACAAGTGTTACTGTTTTCTGCACAAAAGCGATTCTGCGAAGCAATGTGAACAGGCACAGAGAAGGTGCTAGCAGGGAATTCTCTGCCTGCCTTTCCCCAGTGCTCTGCAAGCTCTCCAGCACAACAGCAAATCTGGGGCTCTGTGCTTTCTTTCGTTCTGAACAAGTGTTACTGTTTTCTGCACAAAAGCGATTCTGCGAAGCAATGTGAACAGGTACAGAGAAGGTGCTAGCAGGGAATTCTCTGCCTGCCTTTCCCCAGTGCTCTGCAAGCTCTCCAGGACAACAGCAAATCTGGGGCTCTGTGCTTTCTTTCGTTCTGAACAAGTGTTACTGTTTTCTGCACAAAAGCGATTCTGCCAAGCAATGTGAACACTTCTGCTTCCCAGGCACAGAGAAGGTGCTAGCAGGGAATTCTCTGCCTGCCTTTCCCCAGTGCTCTGCAAGCTCTCCAGGACAACAGCAAATCTGGGGCTCTGTGCTTTCTTTCGTTCTGAACAAGTGTTAGTGTTTTCTGCACAAAAGCGATTCTGCGAAGCAATGTGAACAGGCACAGAGAAGGTGCTAGCAGGGAATTCTCTGCCTGCCTTTCCCCAGTGCTCTGCAAGCTCTCCAGGACAACAGCAAATCTGGGGCTCTGTGCTTTCTTTCCTTCTGAACAAGTGTTACTGTTTTCTGCACAAAAGCGATTCTGCGAAGCAATGTGAACAGGCACAGAGAAGGTGCTAGCAGGGAATTCTCTGCCTGCCTTTCCCCAGTGCTCTGCAAGCTCTCCAGGACAACAGCAAATCTGGGGCTCTGTGCTTTCTTTCGTTCTGAACAAGCGTTAGTGTTTTCTGCACAAAAGCGATTCTGCGAAGCAATGTGAACACTCCTGCTTCCCAGGCACAGAGAAGGTGCTAGCAGGGAATTCTCTGCCTGCCTTTCCCCAGTGCTCTGCAAGCTCTCCAGCACAACAGCAAATCTGGGGCTCTGTGCTTTCTTTCGTTCTGAACAAGTGTTAGTGTTTTCTGCACAAAAGCGATTCTGCGAAGCAATGTGAACTCTTCGGCTTCCCAGGCACAGAGAAGGTGCTAGCAGGGAATTCTCTGCCTGCCTTTCCCCAGTGCTCTGCAAGCTCTCCAGGACAACAGCAAATCTGGGGCTCTGTGCTTTCTTTCGTTCTGAACAAGTGTTAGTGTTTTCTGCACAAAAGCGATTCTGCGAAGCAATGTGAACACTTCTGCTTCCCAGGCACAGAGAAGGTGCTAGCAGGGAATTCTCTGCCTGCCTTTCCCCAGTGCTCTGCAAGCTCTCCAGGACAACAGCAAATCTGGGGCTCTGTGCTTTCTTTCGTTCTGAACAAGTGTTAGTGTTTTCTGCACAAAAGCGATTCTGCGAAGCAATGTGAACAGGCACAGAGAAGGTGCTAGCAGGGAATTCTCTGCCTGCCTTTCCCCAGTGCTCTGCAAGCTCTCCAGGACAACATAAAATCTGGGGCTCTGTGCTTTCTTTCGTTCTGAACAA
Source organism: Strix aluco (assembly GCF_031877795.1). Classification (NCBI taxonomy): domain Eukaryota; kingdom Metazoa; phylum Chordata; class Aves; order Strigiformes; family Strigidae; genus Strix; species Strix aluco. The sequence continues at coordinate 373,303 of NC_133950.1, read as the reverse complement.
GTGTTAGTGTTTTCTGCACAAAAGCGATTCTGCCAAGCAATGTGAACAGGCACAGAGAAGGTGCTAGCAGGGAATTCTCTGCCTGCCTTTCCCCAGTGCTCTGCAAGCTCTCCAGGACAACATAAAATCTGGGGCTCTGTGCTTTCTTTCGTTCTGAACAAGCGTTAGTGTTTTCTGCACAAAAGCGATTCTGCGAAGCAATGTGAACACTCCTGCTTCCCAGGCACAGAGAAGGTGCTAGCAGGGAATTCTCTGCCTGCCTTTCCCCAGTGCTCTGCAAGCTCTCCAGCACAACAGCAAATCTGGGGCTCTGTGCTTTCTTTCGTTCTGAACAAGTGTTAGTGTTTTCTGCACAAAAGCGATTCTGCGAAGCAATGTGAACACTTCTGCTTCCCAGGCACAGAGAAGGTGCTAGCAGGGAATTCTCTGCCTGCCTTTCCCCAGTGCTCTGCAAGCTCTCCAGGACAACATCAAATCTGGGGCTCTGTGCTTTCTTTCGTTCTGAACAAGTGTGACTGTTTTCTGCACAATAGCGATTCTGCGAAGCAATGTGAACAGGCACAGAGAAGGTGCTAGCAGGGAATTCTCTGCCTGCCTTTCCCCAGTGCTCTGCAAGCTCTCCAGCACAACAGCAAATCTGGGGCTCTGTGCTTTCTTTCGTTCTGAACAAGTGTTAGTGTTTTCTGCACAAAAGCGATTCTGCGAAGCAATGTGAACAGGCACAGAGAAGGTGCTAGCAGGGAATTCTCTGCCTGCCTTTCCCCAGTGCTCTGCAAGCTCTCCAGGACAACAGCAAATCTGGGGCTCTGTGCTTTCTTTCCTTCTGAACAAGTGTTACTGTTTTCTGCACAAAAGCGATTCTGCGAAGCAATGTGAACAGGCACAGAGAAGGTGCTAGCAGGGAATTCTCTGCCTGCCTTTCCCCAGTGCTCTGCAAGCTCTCCAGGACAACATAGAATCTGGGGCTCTGTGCTTTCTTTCGTTCTGAACAAGTGTTACTGTTTTCTGCACAAAAGCGATTCTGCCAAGCAATGTGAACACTTCTGCTTCCCAGGCACAGAGAAGGTGCTAGCAGGGAATTCTCTGCCTGCCTTTCCCCAGTGCTCTGCAAGCTCTCCAGGACAACAGCAAATCTGGGGCTCTGTGCTTTCTTTCGTTCTGAACAAGTGTGACTGTTTTCTGCACAAAAGCGATTCTGCGAAGCAATGTGAACACTTCTGCTTCCCAGGCACAGAGAATGTGCTAGCAGGGAATTCTCTGCCTGCCTTTCCCCAGTGCTCTGCAAGCTCTCCAGGACAACAGCAAATCTGGGGCTCTGTGCTTTCTTTCGTTCTGAACAAGTGTTACTGTTTTCTGCACAAAAGCGATTCTGCGAAGCAATGTGAACACTTCTGCTTCCCAGGCACAGAGAAGGTGCTAGCAGGGAATTCTCTGCCTGCCTTTCCCCAGTGCTCTGCAAGCTCTCCAGGACAACAGCAAATCTGGGGCTCTGTGCTTTCTTTCGTTCTGAACAAGTGTTACTGTTTTCTGCACAAAAGCGATTCTGCGAAGCAATGTGAACAGGCACAGAGAAGGTGCTAGCAGGGAATTCTCTGCCTGCCTTTCCCCAGTGCTCTGCAAGCTCTCCAGCACAACAGCAAATCTGGGGCTCTGTGCTTTCTTTCGTTCTGAACAAGTGTTACTGTTTTCTGCACAAAAGCGATTCTGCGAAGCAATGTGAACAGGTACAGAGAAGGTGCTAGCAGGGAATTCTCTGCCTGCCTTTCCCCAGTGCTCTGCAAGCTCTCCAGGACAACAGCAAATCTGGGGCTCTGTGCTTTCTTTCGTTCTGAACAAGTGTTACTGTTTTCTGCACAAAAGCGATTCTGCCAAGCAATGTGAACACTTCTGCTTCCCAGGCACAGAGAAGGTGCTAGCAGGGAATTCTCTGCCTGCCTTTCCCCAGTGCTCTGCAAGCTCTCCAGGACAACAGCAAATCTGGGGCTCTGTGCTTTCTTTCGTTCTGAACAAGTGTTAGTGTTTTCTGCACAAAAGCGATTCTGCGAAGCAATGTGAACAGGCACAGAGAAGGTGCTAGCAGGGAATTCTCTGCCTGCCTTTCCCCAGTGCTCTGCAAGCTCTCCAGGACAACAGCAAATCTGGGGCTCTGTGCTTTCTTTCCTTCTGAACAAGTGTTACTGTTTTCTGCACAAAAGCGATTCTGCGAAGCAATGTGAACAGGCACAGAGAAGGTGCTAGCAGGGAATTCTCTGCCTGCCTTTCCCCAGTGCTCTGCAAGCTCTCCAGGACAACATAGAATCTGGGGCTCTGTGCTTTCTTTCGTTCTGAACAATTGTTAGTGTTTTCTGCACAAAAGCGATTCTGCCAAGCAATGTGAACACTTCTGCTTCCCAGGCACAGAGAAGGTGCTAGCAGGGAATTCTCTGCCTGCCTTTCCCCAGTGCTCTGCAAGCTCTCCAGGACAACAGCAAATCTGGGGCTCTGTGCTTTCTTTCGTTCTGAACAAGTGTGACTGTTTTCTGCACAAAAGCGATTCTGCGAAGCAATGTGAACACTTCTGCTTCCCAGGCACAGAGAATGTGCTAGCAGGGAATTCTCTGCCTGCCTTTCCCCAGTGCTCTGCAAGCTCTCCAGGACAACAGCAAATCTGGGGCTCTGTGCTTTCTTTCGTTCTGAACAAGTGTTACTGTTTTCTGCACAAAAGCGATTCTGCGAAGCAATGTGAACACTTCTGCTTCCCAGGCACAGAGAAGGTGCTAGCAGGGAATTCTCTGCCTGCCTTTCCCCAGTGCTCTGCAAGCTCTCCAGGACAACAGCAAATCTGGGGCTCTGTGCTTTCTTTCGTTCTGAACAAGTGTTACTGTTTTCTGCACAAAAGCGATTCTGCGAAGCAATGTGAACAGGCACAGAGAAGGTGCTAGCAGGGAATTCTCTGCCTGCCTTTCCCCAGTGCTCTGCAAGCTCTCCAGCACAACAGCAAATCTGGGGCTCTGTGCTTTCTTTCGTTCTGAACAAGTGTTACTGTTTTCTGCACAAAAGCGATTCTGCGAAGCAATGTGAACAGGTACAGAGAAGGTGCTAGCAGGGAATTCTCTGCCTGCCTTTCCCCAGTGCTCTGCAAGCTCTCCAGGACAACATAAAATCTGGGGCTCTGTGCTTTCTTTCGTTCTGAACAAGCGTTAGTGTTTTCTGCACAAAAGCGATTCTGCGAAGCAATGTGAACACTCCTGCTTCCCAGGCACAGAGAAGGTGCTAGCAGGGAATTCTCTGCCTGCCTTTCCCCAGTGCTCTGCAAGCTCTCCAGCACAACAGCAAATCTGGGGCTCTGTGCTTTCTTTCGTTCTGAACAAGTGTTAGTGTTTTCTGCACAAAAGCGATTCTGCGAAGCAATGTGAACACTTCTGCTTCCCAGGCACAGAGAAGGTGCTAGCAGGGAATTCTCTGCCTGCCTTTCCGCAGTGCTCTGCAAGCTCTCTAGGACAACATAAAATCTGGGGCTCTGTGCTTTCTTTCGTTCTGAACAAGTGTGACTGTTTTCTGCACAAAAGCGATTCTGCGAAGCAATGTGAACAGGCACAGAGAAGGTGCTAGCAGGGAATTCTCTGCCTGCCTTTCCCCAGTGCTCTGCAAGCTCTCCAGCACAACAGCAAATCTGGGGCTCTGTGCTTTCTTTCGTTCTGAACAAGTGTTAGTGTTTTCTGCACAAAAGCGATTCTGCGAAGCAATGTGAACACTTCTGCTTCCCAGGCACAGAGAAGGTGCTAGCAGGGAATTCTCTGCCTGCCTTTCCCCAGTGCTCTGCAAGCTCTCCAGGACAACAGCAAATCTGGGGCTCTGTGCTTTCTTTCGTTCTGAACAAGTGTTAGTGTTTTCTGCACAAAAGCGATTCTGCGAAGCAATGTGAACAGGCACAGAGAAGGTGCTAGCAGGGAATTCTCTGCCTGCCTTTCCCCAGTGCTCTGCAAGCTCTCCAGGACAACAGCAAATCTGGGGCTCTGTGCTTTCTTTCGTTCTGAACAAGTGTTACTGTTTTCTGCACAAAAGCGATTCTGCGAAGCAATGTGAACAGGCACAGAGAAGGTGCTAGCAGGGAATTTTCTGCCTGCCTTTCCCCAGTGCTCTGCAAGCTCTCCAGCACAACAGCAAATCTGGGGCTCTGTGCTTTCTTTCATTCTGAACAAGTGTTAGTGTTTTCTGCACAAAAGCGATTCTGCGAAGCAATGTGAACACTTCTGCTTCCCAGGCACAGAGAAGGTGCTAGCAGGGAATTCTCTGCCTGCCTTTCCCCAGTGCTCTGCAAGCTCTCCAGGACAACATAGAATCTGGGGCTCTGTGCTTTCTTTCGTTCTGAACAAGTGTTAGTGTTTTCTGCACAAAAGCGATTCTGCCAAGCAATGTGAACACTTCTGCTTCCCAGGCACAGAGAATGTGCTAGCAGGGAATTCTCTGCCTGCCTTTCCCCAGTGCTCTGCAAGCTCTCCAGGACAACATAAAATCTGGGGCTCTGTGCTTTCTTTCGTTCTGAAAAAGTGTTACTGTTTTCTGCACAAAAGCGATTCTGCCAAGCAATGTGAACAGGCACAGAGAAGGTGCTAGCAGGGAATTCTCTGCCTGCCTTTCCCCAGTGCTCTGCAAGCTCTCCAGGACAACATAGAATCTGGGGCTCTGTGCTTTCTTTCGTTCTGAACAAGTGTTAGTGTTTTCTGCACAAAAGCGATTCTGCCAAGCAATGTGAACACTTCTTCTTCCCAGGCACAGAGAATGTGCTAGCAGGGAATTCTCTGCCTGCCTTTCCCCAGTGCTCTGCAAGCTCTCCAGGACAACATAAAATTTGGGGCTCTGTGCTTTCTTTCGTTCTGAACAAGTGTTAGTGTTTTCTGCACAAAAGCGATTCTGCCAAGCAATGTGAACACTTCTGCTTCCCAGGCACAGAGAAGGTGCTAGCAGGGAATTCTCTGGCTGCCTTTCCCCAGTGCTCTGCAAGCTCTCCAGGACAACATAGAATCTGGGGCTCTGTGCTTTCTTTCGTTCTGAACAAGTGTTAGTGTTTTCTGCACAAAAGCGATTCTGCGAAGCAATGTGAACACTTCTGCTTCCCAGGCACAGAGAAGGTGCTAGCAGGGAATTCTCTGCCTGCCTTTCCCCAGTGCTCTGCAAGCTCTCCAGCACAACAGCAAATCTGGGGCTCTGTGCTTTCTTTCGTTCTGAACAAGTGTTAGTGTTTTCTGCACAAAAGCGATTCTGCCAAGCAATGTGAACACTTCTGCTTCCCAGGCACAGAGAAGGTGCTAGCAGGGAATTCTCTGCCTGCCTTTCCCCAGTGCTCTGCAAGCTCTCCAGGACAACAGCAAATCTGGGGCTCTGTGCTTTCTTTCGTTCTGAACAAGTGTTACTGTTTTCTGCACAAAAGCGATTCTGCGAAGCAATGTGAACAGGTACAGAGAAGGTGCTAGCAGGGAATTCTCTGCCTGCCTTTCCCCAGTGCTCTGCAAGCTCTCCAGGACAACATAAAATCTGGGGCTCTGTGCTTTCTTTCGTTCTGAACAAGTGTTAGTGTTTTCTGCACAAAAGCGATTCTGCCAAGCAATGTGAACAGGCACAGAGAAGGTGCTAGCAGGGAATTCTCTGCCTGCCTTTCCCCAGTGCTCTGCAAGCTCTCCAGGACAACATAAAATCTGGGGCTCTGTGCTTTCTTTCGTTCTGAACAAGCGTTAGTGTTTTCTGCACAAAAGCGATTCTGCGAAGCAATGTGAACACTCCTGCTTCCCAGGCACAGAGAAGGTGCTAGCAGGGAATTCTCTGCCTGCCTTTCCCCAGTGCTCTGCAAGCTCTCCAGGACAACAGCAAATCTGGGGCTCTGTGCTTTCTTTCGTTCTGAACAAGTGTTAGTGTTTTCTGCACAAAAGCGATTCTGCGAAGCAATGTGAACACTTCTGCTTCCCAGGCACAGAGAAGGTGCTAGCAGGGAATTCTCTGCCTGCCTTTCCGCAGTGCTCTGCAAGCTCTCTAGGACAACATAAAATCTGGGGCTCTGTGCTTTCTTTCGTTCTGAACAAGTGTGACTGTTTTCTGCACAAAAGCGATTCTGCGAAGCAATGTGAACAGGCACAGAGAAGGTGCTAGCAGGGAATTCTCTGCCTGCCTTTCCCCAGTGCTCTGCAAGCTCTCCAGCACAACAGCAAATCTGGGGCTCTGTGCTTTCTTTCGTTCTGAACAAGTGTTAGTGTTTTCTGCACAAAAGCGATTCTGCGAAGCAATGTGAACACTTCTGCTTCCCAGGCACAGAGAAGGTGCTAGCAGGGAATTCTCTGCCTGCCTTTCCCCAGTGCTCTGCAAGCTCTCCAGGACAACAGCAAATCTGGGGCTCTGTGCTTTCTTTCGTTCTGAACAAGTGTTAGTGTTTTCTGCACAAAAGCGATTCTGCGAAGCAATGTGAACAGGCACAGAGAAGGTGCTAGCAGGGAATTCTCTGCCTGCCTTTCCCCAGTGCTCTGCAAGCTCTCCAGGACAACAGCAAATCTGGGGCTCTGTGCTTTCTTTCGTTCTGAACAAGTGTTACTGTTTTCTGCACAAAAGCGATTCTGCGAAGCAATGTGAACAGGCACAGAGAAGGTGCTAGCAGGGAATTTTCTGCCTGCCTTTCCCCAGTGCTCTGCAAGCTCTCCAGCACAACAGCAAATCTGGGGCTCTGTGCTTTCTTTCATTCTGAACAAGTGTTAGTGTTTTCTGCACAAAAGCGATTCTGCGAAGCAATGTGAACACTTCTGCTTCCCAGGCACAGAGAAGGTGCTAGCAGGGAATTCTCTGCCTGCCTTTCCCCAGTGCTCTACAAGCTCTCCAGGACAACATAGAATCTGGGGCTCTGTGCTTTCTTTCGTTCTGAACAAGTGTTAGTGTTTTCTGCACAAAAGCGATTCTGCCAAGCAATGTGAACACTTCTGCTTCCCAGGCACAGAGAATGTGCTAGCAGGGAATTCTCTGCCTGCCTTTCCCCAGTGCTCTGCAAGCTCTCCAGGACAACATAAAATCTGGGGCTCTGTGCTTTCTTTCGTTCTGAAAAAGTGTTACTGTTTTCTGCACAAAAGCGATTCTGCCAAGCAATGTGAACAGGCACAGAGAAGGTGCTAGCAGGGAATTCTCTGCCTGCCTTTCCCCAGTGCTCTGCAAGCTCTCCAGGACAACATAGAATCTGGGGCTCTGTGCTTTCTTTCGTTCTGAACAAGTGTTAGTGTTTTCTGCACAAAAGCGATTCTGCCAAGCAATGTGAACACTTCTTCTTCCCAGGCACAGAGAATGTGCTAGCAGGGAATTCTCTGCCTGCCTTTCCCCAGTGCTCTGCAAGCTCTCCAGGACAACATAAAATTTGGGGCTCTGTGCTTTCTTTCGTTCTGAACAAGTGTTAGTGTTTTCTGCACAAAAGCGATTCTGCCAAGCAATGTGAACACTTCTGCTTCCCAGGCACAGAGAAGGTGCTAGCAGGGAATTCTCTGGCTGCCTTTCCCCAGTGCTCTGCAAGCTCTCCAGGACAACATAGAATCTGGGGCTCTGTGCTTTCTTTCGTTCTGAACAAGTGTTAGTGTTTTCTGCACAAAAGCGATTCTGCGAAGCAATGTGAACACTTCTGCTTCCCAGGCACAGAGAAGGTGCTAGCAGGGAATTCTCTGCCTGCCTTTCCCCAGTGCTCTGCAAGCTCTCCAGCACAACAGCAAATCTGGGGCTCTGTGCTTTCTTTCGTTCTGAACAAGTGTTAGTGTTTTCTGCACAAAAGCGATTCTGCCAAGCAATGTGAACACTTCTGCTTCCCAGGCACAGAGAAGGTGCTAGCAGGGAATTCTCTGCCTGCCTTTCCCCAGTGCTCTGCAAGCTCTCCAGGACAACAGCAAATCTGGGGCTCTGTGCTTTCTTTCGTTCTGAACAAGTGTTACTGTTTTCTGCACAAAAGCGATTCTGCGAAGCAATGTGAACACTTCTGCTTCCCAGGCACAGAGAAGGTGCTAGCAGGGAATTCTCTGCCTGCCTTTCCCCAGTGCTCTGCAAGTCCAGGACAACAGCAAATCTGGGGCTCTGTGCTTTCTTTCGTTCTGAACAAGTGTGACTGTTTTCTTCACAAAAGCGATTCTGCGAAGCAATGTGAACAGGCACAGAGAAGGTGCTAGCAGGGAATTTTCTGCCTGCCTTTCCCCAGTGCTCTGCAAGCTCTCCAGCACAACAGCAAATCTGGGGCTCTGTGCTTTCTTTCGTTCTGAACAAGTGTTAGTGTTTTCTGCACAAAAGCGATTCTGCGAAGCAATGTGAACACTTCTGCTTCCCAGGCACAGAGAAGGTGCTAGCAGGGAATTCTCTGCCTGCCTTTCCCCAGTGCTCTGCAAGCTCTCCAGGACAACATAAAATCTGGGACTCTGTGCTTTCTTTCGTTCTGAACAAGTGTTACTGTTTTCTGCACAAAAGCGATTCTGCCAAGCAATGTGAACACTTCTGCTTCCCAGGCACAGAGAATGTGCTAGCAGGGAATTCTCTGCCTGCCTTTCCCCAGTGCTCTGCAAGCTCTCCAGGACAACATAAAATCTGGGGCTCTGTGCTTTCTTTCGTTCTGAACAAGTGTTACTGTTTTCTGCACAAAAGCGATTCTGCCAAGCAATGTGAACAGGGACAGAGAAGGTGCTAGCAGGGAATTCTCTGCCTGCCTTTCCCCAGTGCTCTGCAAGCTCTCCAGGACAACAGCAAATCTGGGGCTCTGTGCTTTCTTTCGTTCTGAACAAGTGTTAGTGTTTTCTGCACAAAAGCGATTCTGCCAAGCAATGTGAACACTTCTGCTTCCCAGGCACAGAGAAGGTGCTAGCAGGGAATTCTCTGCCTGCCTTTCCCCAGTGCTCTGCAAGCTCTCCAGGACAACAGCAAATCTGGGGCTCTGTGCTTTCTTTCGTTCTGAACAAGTGTTACTGTTTTCTGCACAAAAGCGATTCTGCCAAGCAATGTGAACACTTCTGCTTCCCAGGCACAGAGAAGGTGCTAGCAGGGAATTCTCTGCCTGCCTTTCCCCAGTGCTCTGCAAGCTCTCCAGGACAACAGCAAATCTGGGGCTCTGTGCTTTCTTTCGTTCTGAACAAGTGTTACTGTTTTCTGCACAAAAGCGATTCTGCGAAGCAATGTGAACACTTCTGCTTCCCAGGCACAGAGAAGGTGCTAGCAGGGAATTCTCTGCCTGCCTTTCCCCAGTGCTCTGCAAGCTCTCCAGGACAACAGCAAATCTGGGGCTCTGTGCTTTCTTTCGTTCTGAACAAGTGTTACTGTTTTCTGCACAAAAGCGATTCTGCGAAGCAATGTGAACAGGCACAGAGAAGGTGCTAGCAGGGAATTCTCTGCCTGCCTTTCCCCAGTGCTCTGCAAGCTCTCCAGCACAACAGCAAATCTGGGGCTCTGTGCTTTCTTTCGTTCTGAACAAGTGTTACTGTTTTCTGCACAAAAGCGATTCTGCGAAGCAATGTGAACAGGTACAGAGAAGGTGCTAGCAGGGAATTCTCTGCCTGCCTTTCCCCAGTGCTCTGCAAGCTCTCCAGGACAACAGCAAATCTGGGGCTCTGTGCTTTCTTTCGTTCTGAACAAGTGTTACTGTTTTCTGCACAAAAGCGATTCTGCCAAGCAATGTGAACACTTCTGCTTCCCAGGCACAGAGAAGGTGCTAGCAGGGAATTCTCTGCCTGCCTTTCCCCAGTGCTCTGCAAGCTCTCCAGGACAACAGCAAATCTGGGGCTCTGTGCTTTCTTTCGTACTGAACAAGTGTTACTGTTTTCTGCACAAAAGCGATTCTGCCAAGCAATGTGAACAGGCACAGAGAAGGTGCTAGCAGGGAATTCTCTGCCTGCCTTTCCCCAGTGCTCTGCAAGCTCTCCAGGACAACATAAAATCTGGGGCTCTGTGCTTTCTTTCGTTCTGAACAAGTGTTAGTGTTTTCTGCACAAAAGCGATTCTGCCAAGCAATGTGAACAGGCACAGAGAAGGTGCTAGCAGGGAATTCTCTGCCTGCCTTTCCCCAGTGCTCTGCAAGCTCTCCAGGACAACATAAAATCTGGGGCTCTGTGCTTTCTTTCGTTCTGAACAAGCGTTAGTGTTTTCTGCACAAAAGCGATTCTGCGAAGCAATGTGAACACTCCTGCTTCCCAGGCACAGAGAAGGTGCTAGCAGGGAATTCTCTGCCTGCCTTTCCCCAGTGCTCTGCAAGCTCTCCAGCACAACAGCAAATCTGGGGCTCTGTGCTTTCTTTCGTTCTGAACAAGTGTTAGTGTTTTCTGCACAAAAGCGATTCTGCGAAGCAATGTGAACACTTCTGCTTCCCAGGCACAGAGAAGGTGCTAGCAGGGAATTCTCTGCCTGCCTTTCCGCAGTGCTCTGCAAGCTCTCTAGGACAACATAAAATCTGGGGCTCTGTGCTTTCTTTCGTTCTGAACAAGTGTGACTGTTTTCTGCACAAAAGCGATTCTGCGAAGCAATGTGAACAGGCACAGAGAAGGTGCTAGCAGGGAATTCTCTGCCTGCCTTTCCCCAGTGCTCTGCAAGCTCTCCAGCACAACAGCAAATCTGGGGCTCTGTGCTTTCTTTCGTTCTGAACAAGTGTTAGTGTTTTCTGCACAAAAGCGATTCTGCGAAGCAATGTGAACTCTTCTGCTTCCCAGGCACAGAGAAGGTGCTAGCAGGGAATTCTCTGCCTGCCTTTCCCCAGTGCTCTGCAAGCTCTCCAGGACAACATAAAATCTGGGGCTCTGTGCTTTCTTTCGTTCTGAACAAGTGTTACTGTTTTCTGCACAAAAGCGATTCTGCCAAGCAATGTGAACAGGCACAGAGAAGGTGCTAGCAGGGAATTCTCTGCCTGCCTTTCCCCAGTGCTCTGCAAGCTCTCCAGGACAACAGCAAATCTGGGGCTCTGTGCTTTCTTTCGTTCTGAACAAGTGTTAGTGTTTTCTGCACAAAAGCGATTCTGCCAAGCAATGTGAACACTTCTGCTTCCCAGGCACAGAGAAGGTGCTAGCAGGGAATTCTCTGCCTGCCTTTCCCCAGTGCTCTGCAAGCTCTCCAGGACAACAGCAAATCTGGGGCTCTGTGCTTTCTTTCGTTCTGAACAAGTGTTACTGTTTTCTGCACAAAAGCGATTCTGCGAAGCAATGTGAACACTTCTGCTTCCCAGGCACAGAGAAGGTGCTAGCAGGGAATTCTCTGCCTGCCTTTCCCCAGTGCTCTGCAAGCTCTCCAGGACAACAGCAAATCTGGGGCTCTGTGCTTTCTTTCGTTCTGAACAAGTGTTACTGTTTTCTGCACAAAAGCGATTCTGCGAAGCAATGTGAACACTTCTGCTTCCCAGGCACAGAGAAGGTGCTAGCAGGGAATTCTCTGCCTGCCTTTCCCCAGTGCTCTGCAAGCTCTCCAGGACAACAGCAAATCTGGGGCTCTGTGCTTTCTTTCGTTCTGAACAAGTGTTACTGTTTTCTGCACAAAAGCGATTCTGCGAAGCAATGTGAACAGGCACAGAGAAGGTGCTAGCAGGGAATTCTCTGCCTGCCTTTCCCCAGTGCTCTGCAAGCTCTCCAGCACAACAGCAAATCTGGGGCTCTGTGCTTTCTTTCGTTCTGAACAAGTGTTACTGTTTTCTGCACAAAAGCGATTCTGCGAAGCAATGTGAACAGGTACAGAGAAGGTGCTAGCAGGGAATTCTCTGCCTGCCTTTCCCCAGTGCTCTGCAAGCTCTCCAGGACAACAGCAAATCTGGGGCTCTGTGCTTTCTTTCGTTCTGAACAAGTGTTACTGTTTTCTGCACAAAAGCGATTCTGCCAAGCAATGTGAACACTTCTGCTTCCCAGGCACAGAGAAGGTGCTAGCAGGGAATTCTCTGCCTGCCTTTCCCCAGTGCTCTGCAAGCTCTCCAGGACAACAGCAAATCTGGGGCTCTGTGCTTTCTTTCGTACTGAACAAGTGTTACTGTTTTCTGCACAAAAGCGATTCTGCCAAGCAATGTGAACAGGCACAGAGAAGGTGCTAGCAGGGAATTCTCTGCCTGCCTTTCCCCAGTGCTCTGCAAGCTCTCCAGGACAACATAAAATCTGGGGCTCTGTGCTTTCTTTCGTTCTGAACAAGTGTTAGTGTTTTCTGCACAAAAGCGATTCTGCCAAGCAATGTGAACAGGCACAGAGAATGTGCTAGCAGGGAATTCTCTGCCTGCCTTTCCCCAGTGCTCTGCAAGCTCTCCAGGACAACATAAAATCTGGGGCTCTGTGCTTTCTTTCGTTCTGAACAAGCGTTAGTGTTTTCTGCACAAAAGCGATTCTGCGAAGCAATGTGAACACTCCTGCTTCCCAGGCACAGAGAAGGTGCTAGCAGGGAATTCTCTGCCTGCCTTTCCCCAGTGCTCTGCAAGCTCTCCAGCACAACAGCAAATCTGGGGCTCTGTGCTTTCTTTCGTTCTGAACAAGTGTTAGTGTTTTCTGCACAAAAGCGATTCTGCGAAGCAATGTGAACACTTCTGCTTCCCAGGCACAGAGAAGGTGCTAGCAGGGAATTCTCTGCCTGCCTTTCCGCAGTGCTCTGCAAGCTCTCTAGGACAACATAAAATCTGGGGCTCTGTGCTTTCTTTCGTTCTGAACAAGTGTGACTGTTTTCTGCACAAAAGCGATTCTGCGAAGCAATGTGAACAGGCACAGAGAAGGTGCTAGCAGGGAATTCTCTGCCTGCCTTTCCCCAGTGCTCTGCAAGCTCTCCAGCACAACAGCAAATCTGGGGCTCTGTGCTTTCTTTCGTTCTGAACAAGTGTTAGTGTTTTCTGCACAAAAGCGATTCTGCGAAGCAATGTGAACTCTTCTGCTTCCCAGGCACAGAGAAGGTGCTAGCAGGGAATTCTCTGCCTGCCTTTCCCCAGTGCTCTGCAAGCTCTCCAGGACAACAGCAAATCTGGGGCTCTGTGCTTTCTTTCGTTCTGAACAAGTGTTAGTGTTTTCTGCACAAAAGCGATTCTGCGAAGCAATGTGAACACTTCTGCTTCCCAGGCACAGAGAAGGTGCTAGCAGGGAATTCTCTGCCTGCCTTTCCCCAGTGCTCTGCAAGCTCTCCAGGACAACAGCAAATCTGGGGCTCTGTGCTTTCTTTCGTTCTGAACAAGTGTTAGTGTTTTCTGCACAAAAGCGATTCTGCGAAGCAATGTGAACAGGCACAGAGAAGGTGCTAGCAGGGAATTCTCTGCCTGCCTTTCCCCAGTGCTCTGCAAGCTCTCCAGGACAACATAAAATCTGGGGCTCTGTGCTTTCTTTCGTTCTGAACAAGCGTTAGCGTTTTCTGCACAAAAGCGATTCTGCCAAGCAATGTGAACACTCCTGCTTCCCAGGCACAGAGAAGGTGCTAGCAGGGAATTCTCTGCCTGCCTTTCCCCAGTGCTCTGCAAGCTCTCCAGCACAACAGCAAATCTGGGGCTCTGTGCTTTCTTTCGTTCTGAACAAGTGTTAGTGTTTTCTGCACAAAAGCGATTCTGCGAAGCAATGTGAACACTTCTGCTTCCCAGGCACAGAGAAGGTGCTAGCAGGGAATTCTCTGCCTGCCTTTCCCCAGTGCTCTGCAAGCTCTCCAGGACAACATCAAATCTGGGGCTCTGTGCTTTCTTTCGTACTGAACAAGTGTGACTGTTTTCTGCACAAAAGCGATTCTGCGAAGCAATGTGAACAGGCACAGAGAAGGTGCTAGCAGGGAATTCTCTGCCTGCCTTTCCCCAGTGCTCTGCAAGCTCTCCAGCACAACAGCAAATCTGGGGCTCTGTGCTTTCTTTCGTTCTGAACAAGTGTTAGTGTTTTCTGCACAAAAGCGATTCTGCCAAGCAATGTGAACACTTCTGCTTCCCAGGCACAGAGAAGGTGCTAGCAGGGAATTCTCTGCCTGCCTTTCCCCAGTGCTCTGCAAGCTCTCCAGGACAACAGCAAATCTGGGGCTCTGTGCTTTCTTTCGTTCTGAACAAGTGTTAGTGTTTTCTGCACAAAAGCGATTCTGCGAAGCAATGTGAACAGGCACAGAGAAGGTGCTAGCAGGGAATTCTCTGCCTGCCTTTCCCCAGTGCTCTGCAAGCTCTCCAGGACAACAGCAAATCTGGGGCTCTGTGCTTTCTTTCGTTCTGAACAAGTGTTACTGTTTTCTGCACAAAAGCGATTCTGCGAAGCAATGTGAACACTTCTGCTTCCCAGGCACAGAGAAGGTGCTAGCAGGGAATTCTCTGCCTGCCTTTCCCCAGTGCTCTGCAAGCTCTCCAGCACAACAGCAAATCTGGGGCTCTGTGCTTTCTTTCGTTCTGAACAAGTGTTACTGTTTTCTGCACAAAAGCGATTCTGCGAAGCAATGTGAACAGGTACAGAGAAGGTGCTAGCAGGGAATTCTCTGCCTGCCTTTCCCCAGTGCTCTGCAAGCTCTCCAGCACAACAGCAAATCTGGGGCTCTGTGCTTTCTTTCGTTCTGAACAAGTGTTACTGTTTTCTGCACAAAAGCGATTCTGCGAAGCAATGTGAACAGGTACAGAGAAGGTGCTAGCAGGGAATTCTCTGCCTGCCTTTCCCCAGTGCTCTGCAAGCTCTCCAGGACAACAGCAAATCTGGGGCTCTGTGCTTTCTTTCGTTCTGAACAAGTGTTACTGTTTTCTGCACAAAAGCGATTCTGCCAAGCAATGTGAACACTTCTGCTTCCCAGGCACAGAGAAGGTGCTAGCAGGGAATTCTCTGCCTGCCTTTCCCCAGTGCTCTGCAAGCTCTCCAGGACAACAGCAAATCTGGGGCTCTGTGCTTTCTTTCGTTCTGAACAAGTGTTAGTGTTTTCTGCACAAAAGCGATTCTGCCAAGCAATGTGAACAGGCACAGAGAAGGTGCTAGCAGGGAATTCTCTGCCTGCCTTTCCCCAGTGCTCTGCAAGCTCTCCAGGACAACATAAAATCTGGGGCTCTGTGCTTTCTTTCGTTCTGAACAAGTGTTAGTGTTTTCTGCACAAAAGCGATTCTGCCAAGCAATGTGAACAGGCACAGAGAAGGTGCTAGCAGGGAATTCTCTGCCTGCCTTTCCCCAGTGCTCTGCAAGCTCTCCAGGACAACATAAAATCTGGGGCTCTGTGCTTTCTTTCGTTCTGAACAAGCGTTAGTGTTTTCTGCACAAAAGCGATTCTGCCAAGCAATGTGAACACTCCTGCTTCCCAGGCACAGAGAAGGTGCTAGCAGGGAATTCTCTGCCTGCCTTTCCCCAGTGCTCTGCAAGCTCTCCAGGACAACAGCAAATCTGGGGCTCTGTGCTTTCTTTCGTTCTGAACAAGTGTTAGTGTTTTCTGCACAAAAGCGATTCTGCGAAGTAATGTGAACACTTCTGCTTCCCAGGCACAGAGAAGGTGCTAGCAGGGAATTCTCTGCCTGCCTTTCCGCAGTGCTCTGCAAGCTCTCTAGGACAACATAAAATCTGGGGCTCTGTGCTTTCTTTCGTTCTGAACAAGTGTGACTGTTTTCTGCACAAAAGCGATTCTGCGAAGCAATGTGAACAGGCACAGAGAAGGTGCTAGCAGGGAATTCTCTGCCTGCCTTTCCCCAGTGCTCTGCAAGCTCTCCAGCACAACAGCAAATCTGGGGCTCTGTGCTTTCTTTCGTTCTGAACAAGTGTTAGTGTTTTCTGCACAAAAGCGATTCTGCCAAGCAATGTGAACACTTCTGCTTCCCAGGCACAGAGAAGGTGCTAGCAGGGAATTCTCTGCCTGCCTTTCCCCAGTGCTCTGCAAGCTCTCCAGGACAACAGCAAATCTGGGGCTCTGTGCTTTCTTTCGTTCTGAACAAGTGTTAGTGTTTTCTGCACAAAAGCGATTCTGCGAAGCAATGTGAACAGGCACAGAGAAGGTGCTAGCAGGGAATTCTCTGCCTGCCTTTCCCCAGTGCTCTGCAAGCTCTCCAGGACAACAGCAAATCTGGGGCTCTGTGCTTTCTTTCGTTCTGAACAATTGTTAGTGTTTTCTGCACAAAAGCGATTCTGCCAAGCAATGTGAACACTTCTGCTTCCCAGGCACAGAGAAGGTGCTAGCAGGGAATTCTCTGCCTGCCTTTCCCCAGTGCTCTGCAAGCTCTCCAGCACAACAGCAAATCTGGGGCTCTGTGCTTTCTTTCGTTCTGAACAAGTGTTACTGTTTTCTGCACAAAAGCGATTCTGCGAAGCAATGTGAACACTTCTGCTTCCCAGGCACAGAGAAGGTGCTAGCAGGGAATTCTCTGCCTGCCTTTCCCCAGTGCTCTGCAAGCTCTCCAGGACAACAGCAAATCTGGGGCTCTGTGCTTTCTTTCGTTCTGAACAAGTGTTACTGTTTTCTGCACAAAAGCGATTCTGCCAAGCAATGTGAACAGGCACAGAGAAGGTGCTAGCAGGGAATTCTCTGCCTGCCTTTCCCCAGTGCTCTGCAAGCTCTCCAGGACAACATAAAATCTGGGGCTCTGTGCTTTCTTTCGTTCTGAACAAGTGTTAGTGTTTTCTGCACAAAAGCGATTCTGCGAAGCAATGTGAACTCTTCTGCTTCCCAGGCACAGAGAAGGTGCTAGCAGGGAATTCTCTGCCTGCCTTTCCCCAGTGCTCTGCAAGCTCTCCAGGACAACAGCAAATCTGGGGCTCTGTGCTTTCTTTCGTTCTGAACAAGTGTTAGTGTTTTCTGCACAAAAGCGATTCTGCGAAGCAATGTGAACACTTCTGCTTCCCAGGCACAGAGAAGGTGCTAGCAGGGAATTCTCTGCCTGCCTTTCCCCAGTGCTCTGCAAGCTCTCCAGGACAACAGCAAATCTGGGTCTCTGTGCTTTCTTTCGTTCTGAACAAGTGTTAGTGTTTTCTGCACAAAAGCGATTCTGCCAAGCAATGTGAACACTTCTGCTTCCCAGGCACAGAGAATGTGCTAGCAGGGAATTCTCTGCCTGCCTTTCCCCAGTGCTCTGCAAGCTCTCCAGGACAACAGCAAATCTGGGGCTCTGTGCTTTCTTTCGTTCTGAACAAGTGTTACTGTTTTCTGCACAAAAGCGATTCTGCCAAGCAATGTGAACAGGCACAGAGAAGGTGCTAGCAGGGAATTCTCTGGCTGCCTTTCCCCAGTGCTCTGCAAGCTCTCCAGGACAACATAAAATCTGGGGCTCTGTGCTTTCTTTCGTTCTGAACAAGTGTTAGTGTTTTCTGCACAAAAGCGATTCTGCGAAGCAATGTGAACTCTTCTGCTTCCCAGGCACAGAGAAGGTGCTAGCAGGGAATTCTCTGCCTGCCTTTCCCCAGTGCTCTGCAAGCTCTCCAGGACAACAGCAAATCTGGGGCTCTGTGCTTTCTTTCGTTCTGAACAAGTGTTAGTGTTTTCTGCACAAAAGCGATTCTGCGAAGCAATGTGAACACTTCTGCTTCCCAGGCACAGAGAAGGTGCTAGCAGGGAATTCTCTGCCTGCCTTTCCCCAGTGCTCTGCAAGCTCTCCAGGACAACAGCAAATCTGGGGCTCTGTGCTTTCTTTCGTTCTGAACAAGTGTTAGTGTTTTCTGCACAAAAGCGATTCTGCGAAGCAATGTGAACAGGCACAGAGAAGGTGCTAGCAGGGAATTCTCTGCCTGCCTTTCCCCAGTGCTCTGCAAGCTCTCCAGGACAACATAAAATCTGGGGCTCTGTGCTTTCTTTCGTTCTGAACAAGCGTTAGCGTTTTCTGCACAAAAGCGATTCTGCCAAGCAATGTGAACACTCCTGCTTCCCAGGCACAGAGAAGGTGCTAGCAGGGAATTCTCTGCCTGCCTTTCCCCAGTGCTCTGCAAGCTCTCCAGCACAACAGCAAATCTGGGGCTCTGTGCTTTCTTTCGTTCTGAACAAGTGTTAGTGTTTTCTGCACAAAAGCGATTCTGCGAAGCAATGTGAACACTTCTGCTTCCCAGGCACAGAGAAGGTGCTAGCAGGGAATTCTCTGCCTGCCTTTCCCCAGTGCTCTGCAAGCTCTCCAGGACAACATCAAATCTGGGGCTCTGTGCTTTCTTTCGTACTGAACAAGTGTGACTGTTTTCTGCACAAAAGCGATTCTGCGAAGCAATGTGAACAGGCACAGAGAAGGTGCTAGCAGGGAATTCTCTGCCTGCCTTTCCCCAGTGCTCTGCAAGCTCTCCAGCACAACAGCAAATCTGGGGCTCTGTGCTTTCTTTCGTTCTGAACAAGTGTTAGTGTTTTCTGCACAAAAGCGATTCTGCCAAGCAATGTGAACACTTCTGCTTCCCAGGCACAGAGAAGGTGCTAGCAGGGAATTCTCTGGCTGCCTTTCCCCAGTGCTCTGCAAGCTCTCCAGGACAACATAGAATCTGGGGCTCTGTGCTTTCTTTCGTTCTGAACAAGTGTGACTGTTTTCTGCACAAAAGCGATTCTGCGAAGCAATGTGAACAGGCACAGAGAAGGTGCTAGCAGGGAATTCTCTGCCTGCCTTTCCCCAGTGCTCTGCAAGCTCTCCAGGACAACAGCAAATCTGGGGCTCTGTGCTTTCTTTCGTTCTGAACAAGTGTTACTGTTTTCTGCACAAAAGCGATTCTGCGAAGCAATGTGAACACTTCTGCTTCCCAGGCACAGAGAAGGTGCTAGCAGGGAATTCTCTGCCTGCCTTTCCCCAGTGCTCTGCAAGCTCTCCAGGACAACAGCAAATCTGGGGCTCTGTGCTTTCTTTCGTTCTGAACAAGTGTTACTGTTTTCTGCACAAAAGCGATTCTGCGAAGCAATGTGAACAGGTACAGAGAAGGTGCTAGCAGGGAATTCTCTGCCTGCCTTTCCCCAGTGCTCTGCAAGCTCTCCAGCACAACAGCAAATCTGGGGCTCTGTGCTTTCTTTCGTTCTGAACAAGTGTTACTGTTTTCTGCACAAAAGCGATTCTGCGAAGCAATGTGAACAGGTACAGAGAAGGTGCTAGCAGGGAATTCTCTGCCTGCCTTTCCCCAGTGCTCTGCAAGCTCTCCAGGACAACAGCAAATCTGGGGCTCTGTGCTTTCTTTCGTTCTGAACAAGTGTTAGTGTTTTCTGCACAAAAGCGATTCTGCGAAGCAATGTGAACACTTCTGCTTCCCAGGCACAGAGAAGGTGCTAGCAGGGAATTCTCTGCCTGCCTTTCCCCAGTGCTCTGCAAGCTCTCCAGGACAACATAAAATCTGGGGCTCTGTGCTTTCTTTCGTTCTGAACAAGTGTTAGTGTTTTCTGCACAAAAGCGATTCTGCCAAGCAATGTGAACAGGCACAGAGAAGGTGCTAGCAGGGAATTCTCTGCCTGCCTTTCCCCAGTGCTCTGCAAGCTCTCCAGGACAACATAAAATCTGGGGCTCTGTGCTTTCTTTCGTTCTGAACAAGCGTTAGTGTTTTCTGCACAAAAGCGATTCTGCCAAGCAATGTGAACACTCCTGCTTCCCAGGCACAGAGAAGGTGCTAGCAGGGAATTCTCTGCCTGCCTTTCCCCAGTGCTCTGCAAGCTCTCCAGGACAACAGCAAATCTGGGGCTCTGTGCTTTCTTTCGTTCTGAACAAGTGTTAGTGTTTTCTGCACAAAAGCGATTCTGCGAAGCAATGTGAACACTTCTGCTTCCCAGGCACAGAGAAGGTGCTAGCAGGGAATTCTCTGCCTGCCTTTCCGCAGTGCTCTGCAAGCTCTCTAGGACAACATAAAATCTGGGGCTCTGTGCTTTCTTTCGTTCTGAACAAGTGTGACTGTTTTCTGCACAAAAGCGATTCTGCGAAGCAATGTGAACAGGCACAGAGAAGGTGCTAGCAGGGAATTCTCTGCCTGCCTTTCCGCAGTGCTCTGCAAGCTCTCCAGCACAACAGCAAATCTGGGGCTCTGTGCTTTCTTTCGTTCTGAACAAGTGTTAGTGTTTTCTGCACAAAAGCGATTCTGCCAAGCAATGTGAACACTTCTGCTTCCCAGGCACAGAGAAGGTGCTAGCAGGGAATTCTCTGCCTGCCTTTCCCCAGTGCTCTGCAAGCTCTCCAGGACAACAGCAAATCTGGGGCTCTGTGCTTTCTTTCGTTCTGAACAAGTGTTAGTGTTTTCTGCACAAAAGCGATTCTGCGAAGCAATGTGAACAGGCACAGAGAAGGTGCTAGCAGGGAATTCTCTGCCTGCCTTTCCCCAGTGCTCTGCAAGCTCTCCAGGACAACAGCAAATCTGGGGCTCTGTGCTTTCTTTCCTTCTGAACAAGTGTTACTGTTTTCTGCACAAAAGCGATTCTGCGAAGCAATGTGAACAGGCACAGAGAAGGTGCTAGCAGGGAATTCTCTGCCTGCCTTTCCCCAGTGCTCTGCAAGCTCTCCAGGACAACATAGAATCTGGGGCTCTGTGCTTTCTTTCGTTCTGAACAATTGTTAGTGTTTTCTGCACAAAAGCGATTCTGCCAAGCAATGTGAACACTTCTGCTTCCCAGGCACAGAGAAGGTGCTAGCAGGGAATTCTCTGCCTGCCTTTCCCCAGTGCTCTGCAAGCTCTCCAGCACAACAGCAAATCTGGGGCTCTGTGCTTTCTTTCGTTCTGAACAAGTGTTACTGTTTTCTGCACAAAAGCGATTCTGCGAAGCAATGTGAACACTTCTGCTTCCCAGGCACAGAGAAGGTGCTAGCAGGGAATTCTCTGCCTGCCTTTCCCCAGTGCTCTGCAAGCTCTCCAGGACAACAGCAAATCTGGGGCTCTGTGCTTTCTTTCGTTCTGAACAATTGTTAGTGTTTTCTGCACAAAAGCGATTCTGCCAAGCAATGTGAACACTTCTGCTTCCCAGGCACAGAGAAGGTGCTAGCAGGGAATTCTCTGCCTGCCTTTCCCCAGTGCTCTGCAAGCTCTCCAGCACAACAGCAAATCTGGGGCTCTGTGCTTTCTTTCGTTCTGAACAAGTGTTACTGTTTTCTGCACAAAAGCGATTCTGCCAAGCAATGTGAACACTTCTGCTTCCCAGGCACAGAGAAGGTGCTAGCAGGGAATTCTCTGCCTGCCTTTCCCCAGTGCTCTGCAAGCTCTCCAGGACAACAGCAAATCTGGGGCTCTGTGCTTTCTTTCGTTCTGAACAAGTGTTAGTGTTTTCTGCACAAAAGCGATTCTGCGAAGCAATGTGAACTCTTCTGCTTCCCAGGCACAGAGAAGGTGCTAGCAGGGAATTCTCTGCCTGCCTTTCCCCAGTGCTCTGCAAGCTCTCCAGGACAACAGCAAATCTGGGGCTCTGTGCTTTCTTTCGTTCTGAACAAGTGTTAGTGTTTTCTGCACAAAAGCGATTCTGCGAAGCAATGTGAACTCTTCTGCTTCCCAGGCACAGAGAAGGTGCTAGCAGGGAATTCTCTGCCTGCCTTTCCCCAGTGCTCTGCAAGCTCTCCAGGACAACAGCAAATCTGGGTCTCTGTGCTTTCTTTCGTTCTGAACAAGTGTTAGTGTTTTCTGCACAAAAGCGATTCTGCCAAGCAATGTGAACACTTCTGCTTCCCAGGCACAGAGAATGTGCTAGCAGGGAATTCTCTGCCTGCCTTTCCCCAGTGCTCTGCAAGCTCTCCAGGACAACAGCAAATCTGGGGCTCTGTGCTTTCTTTCGTTCTGAACAAGTGTTACTGTTTTCTGCACAAAAGCGATTCTGCCAAGCAATGTGAACAGGCACAGAGAAGGTGCTAGCAGGGAATTCTCTGGCTGCCTTTCCCCAGTGCTCTGCAAGCTCTCCAGGACAACATAAAATCTGGGGCTCTGTGCTTTCTTTCGTTCTGAACAAGTGTTAGTGTTTTCTGCACAAAAGCGATTCTGCGAAGCAATGTGAACTCTTCTGCTTCCCAGGCACAGAGAAGGTGCTAGCAGGGAATTCTCTGCCTGCCTTTCCCCAGTGCTCTGCAAGCTCTCCAGGACAACAGCAAATCTGGGGCTCTGTGCTTTCTTTCGTTCTGAACAAGTGTTAGTGTTTTCTGCACAAAAGCGATTCTGCGAAGCAATGTGAACACTTCTGCTTCCCAGGCACAGAGAAGGTGCTAGCAGGGAATTCTCTGCCTGCCTTTCCCCAGTGCTCTGCAAGCTCTCCAGGACAACAGCAAATCTGGGGCTCTGTGCTTTCTTTCGTTCTGAACAAGTGTTAGTGTTTTCTGCACAAAAGCGATTCTGCGAAGCAATGTGAACAGGCACAGAGAAGGTGCTAGCAGGGAATTCTCTGCCTGCCTTTCCCCAGTGCTCTGCAAGCTCTCCAGGACAACATAAAATCTGGGGCTCTGTGCTTTCTTTCGTTCTGAACAAGTGTTAGTGTTTTCTGCACAAAAGCGATTCTGCCAAGCAATGTGAACAGGCACAGAGAAGGTGCTAGCAGGGAATTCTCTGCCTGCCTTTCCCCAGTGCTCTGCAAGCTCTCCAGGACAACATAAAATCTGGGGCTCTGTGCTTTCTTTCGTTCTGAACAAGCGTTAGTGTTTTCTGCACAAAAGCGATTCTGCGAAGCAATGTGAACACTCCTGCTTCCCAGGCACAGAGAAGGTGCTAGCAGGGAATTCTCTGCCTGCCTTTCCCCAGTGCTCTGCAAGCTCTCCAGCACAACAGCAAATCTGGGGCTCTGTGCTTTCTTTCGTTCTGAACAAGTGTTAGTGTTTTCTGCACAAAAGCGATTCTGCGAAGCAATGTGAACAGGCACAGAGAAGGTGCTAGCAGGGAATTCTCTGCCTGCCTTTCCCCAGTGCTCTGCAAGCTCTCCAGGACAACAGCAAATCTGGGGCTCTGTGCTTTCTTTCGTTCTGAACAAGTGTTACTGTTTTCTGCACAAAAGCGATTCTGCGAAGCAATGTGAACAGGCACAGAGAAGGTGCTAGCAGGGAATTCTCTGCCTGCCTTTCCCCAGTGCTCTGCAAGCTCTCCAGGACAACATAGAATCTGGGGCTCTGTGCTTTCTTTCGTTCTGAACAATTGTTAGTGTTTTCTGCACAAAAGCGATTCTGCCAAGCAATGTGAACACTTCTGCTTCCCAGGCACAGAGAAGGTGCTAGCAGGGAATTCTCTGCCTGCCTTTCCCCAGTGCTCTGCAAGCTCTCCAGGACAACATAAAATCTGGGGCTCTGTGCTTTCTTTCGTTCTGAACAAGTGTGACTGTTTTCTGCACAAAAGCGATTCTGCGAAGCAATGTGAACACTTCTGCTTCCCAGGCACAGAGAATGTGCTAGCAGGGAATTCTCTGCCTGCCTTTCCCCAGTGCTCTGCAAGCTCTCCAGGACAACAGCAAATCTGGGGCTCTGTGCTTTCTTTCGTTCTGAACAAGTGTTACTGTTTTCTGCACAAAAGCGATTCTGCGAAGCAATGTGAACACTTCTGCTTCCCAGGCACAGAGAAGGTGCTAGCAGGGAATTCTCTGCCTGCCTTTCCCCAGTGCTCTGCAAGCTCTCCAGGACAACAGCAAATCTGGGGCTCTGTGCTTTCTTTCGTTCTGAACAAGTGTTACTGTTTTCTGCACAAAAGCGATTCTGCGAAGCAATGTGAACAGGCACAGAGAAGGTGCTAGCAGGGAATTCTCTGCCTGCCTTTCCCCAGTGCTCTGCAAGCTCTCCAGCACAACAGCAAATCTGGGGCTCTGTGCTTTCTTTCGTTCTGAACAAGTGTTACTGTTTTCTGCACAAAAGCGATTCTGCGAAGCAATGTGAACAGGTACAGAGAAGGTGCTAGCAGGGAATTCTCTGCCTGCCTTTCCCCAGTGCTCTGCAAGCTCTCCAGGACAACAGCAAATCTGGGGCTCTGTGCTTTCTTTCGTTCTGAACAAGTGTTACTGTTTTCTGCACAAAAGCGATTCTGCCAAGCAATGTGAACACTTCTGCTTCCCAGGCACAGAGAAGGTGCTAGCAGGGAATTCTCTGCCTGCCTTTCCCCAGTGCTCTGCAAGCTCTCCAGGACAACAGCAAATCTGGGGCTCTGTGCTTTCTTTCGTACTGAACAAGTGTTACTGTTTTCTGCACAAAAGCGATTCTGCCAAGCAATGTGAACAGGCACAGAGAAGGTGCTAGCAGGGAATTCTCTGCCTGCCTTTCCCCAGTGCTCTGCAAGCTCTCCAGGACAACATAAAATCTGGGGCTCTGTGCTTTCTTTCGTTCTGAACAAGTGTTAGTGTTTTCTGCACAAAAGCGATTCTGCCAAGCAATGTGAACAGGCACAGAGAAGGTGCTAGCAGGGAATTCTCTGCCTGCCTTTCCCCAGTGCTCTGCAAGCTCTCCAGGACAACAGCAAATCTGGGGCTCTGTGCTTTCTTTCGTTCTGAACAAGCGTTAGTGTTTTCTGCACAAAAGCGATTCTGCGAAGCAATGTGAACACTCCTGCTTCCCAGGCACAGAGAAGGTGCTAGCAGGGAATTCTCTGCCTGCCTTTCCCCAGTGCTCTGCAAGCTCTCCAGCACAACAGCAAATCTGGGGCTCTGTGCTTTCTTTCGTTCTGAACAAGTGTTAGTGTTTTCTGCACAAAAGCGATTCTGCGAAGCAATGTGAACACTTCTGCTTCCCAGGCACAGAGAAGGTGCTAGCAGGGAATTCTCTGCCTGCCTTTCCGCAGTGCTCTGCAAGCTCTCTAGGACAACATAAAATCTGGGGCTCTGTGCTTTCTTTCGTTCTGAACAAGTGTGACTGTTTTCTGCACAAAAGCGATTCTGCGAAGCAATGTGAACAGGCACAGAGAAGGTGCTAGCAGGGAATTCTCTGCCTGCCTTTCCCCAGTGCTCTGCAAGCTCTCCAGCACAACAGCAAATCTGGGGCTCTGTGCTTTCTTTCGTTCTGAACAAGTGTTAGTGTTTTCTGCACAAAAGCGATTCTGCGAAGCAATGTGAACTCTTCGGCTTCCCAGGCACAGAGAAGGTGCTAGCAGGGAATTCTCTGCCTGCCTTTCCCCAGTGCTCTGCAAGCTCTCCAGGACAACAGCAAATCTGGGGCTCTGTGCTTTCTTTCGTTCTGAACAAGTGTTAGTGTTTTCTGCACAAAAGCGATTCTGCGAAGCAATGTGAACACTTCTGCTTCCCAGGCACAGAGAAGGTGCTAGCAGGGAATTCTCTGCCTGCCTTTCCCCAGTGCTCTGCAAGCTCTCCAGGACAACAGCAAATCTGGGGCTCTGTGCTTTCTTTCGTTCTGAACAAGTGTTAGTGTTTTCTGCACAAAAGCGATTCTGCCAAGCAATGTGAACAGGCACAGAGAAGGTGCTAGCAGGGAATTCTCTGCCTGCCTTTCCCCAGTGCTCTGCAAGCTCTCCAGGACAACATAAAATCTGGGGCTCTGTGCTTTCTTTCGTTCTGAACAAGTGTTAGTGTTTTCTGCACAAAAGCGATTCTGCCAAGCAATGTGAACAGGCACAGAGAAGGTGCTAGCAGGGAATTCTCTGCCTGCCTTTCCCCAGTGCTCTGCAAGCTCTCCAGGACAACATAAAATCTGGGGCTCTGTGCTTTCTTTCGTTCTGAACAAGCGTTAGTGTTTTCTGCACAAAAGCGATTCTGCGAAGCAATGTGAACACTCCTGCTTCCCAGGCACAGAGAAGGTGCTAGCAGGGAATTCTCTGCCTGCCTTTCCCCAGTGCTCTGCAAGCTCTCCAGCACAACAGCAAATCTGGGGCTCTGTGCTTTCTTTCGTTCTGAACAAGTGTTAGTGTTTTCTGCACAAAAGCGATTCTGCGAAGCAATGTGAACACTTCTGCTTCCCAGGCACAGAGAAGGTGCTAGCAGGGAATTCTCTGCCTGCCTTTCCGCAGTGCTCTGCAAGCTCTCTAGGACAACATCAAATCTGGGGCTCTGTGCTTTCTTTCGTTCTGAACAAGTGTTAGTGTTTTCTGCACAAAAGCGATTCTGCGAAGCAATGTGAACAGGCACAGAGAAGGTGCTAGCAGGGAATTCTCTGCCTGCCTTTCCCCAGTGCTCTGCAAGCTCTCCAGGACAACATAAAATCTGGGGCTCTGTGCTTTCTTTCGTTCTGAACAAGTGTTAGTGTTTTCTGCACAAAAGCGATTCTGCCAAGCAATGTGAACACTTCTGCTTCCCAGGCACAGAGAAGGTGCTAGCAGGGAATGCTCTGCCTGCCTTTCCCCAGTGCTCTGCAAGCTCTCCAGGACAACAGCAAATCTGGGGCTCTGTGCTTTCTTTCGTTCTGAACAAGTGTTAGTGTTTTCTGCACAAAAGCGATTCTGCGAAGCAATGTGAACAGGCACAGAGAAGGTGCTAGCAGGGAATTCTCTGCCTGCCTTTCCCCAGTGCTCTGCAAGCTCTCCAGGACAACATAAAATCTGGGGCTCTGTGCTTTCTTTCGTTCTGAACAAGCGTTAGTGTTTTCTGCACAAAAGCGATTCTGCCAAGCAATGTGAACACTCCTGCTTCCCAGGCACAGAGAAGGTGCTAGCAGGGAATTCTCTGCCTGCCTTTCCCCAGTGCTCTGCAAGCTCTCCAGCACAACAGCAAATCTGGGGCTCTGTGCTTTCTTTCGTTCTGAACAAGTGTTAGTGTTTTCTGCACAAAAGCGATTCTGCGAAGCAATGTGAACACTTCTGCTTCCCAGGCACAGAGAAGGTGCTAGCAGGGAATTCTCTGCCTGCCTTTCCGCAGTGCTCTGCAAGCTCTCTAGGACAACATCAAATCTGGGGCTCTGTGCTTTCTTTCGTTCTGAACAAGTGTTAGTGTTTTCTGCACAAAAGCGATTCTGCGAAGCAATGTGAACAGGCACAGAGAAGGTGCTAGCAGGGAATTCTCTGCCTGCCTTTCCCCAGTGCTCTGCAAGCTCTCCAGGACAACATAAAATCTGGGGCTCTGTGCTTTCTTTCGTTCTGAACAAGTGTTAGTGTTTTCTGCACAAAAGCGATTCTGCCAAGCAATGTGAACACTTCTGCTTCCCAGGCACAGAGAAGGTGCTAGCAGGGAATGCTCTGCCTGCCTTTCCCCAGTGCTCTGCAAGCTCTCCAGGACAACAGCAAATCTGGGGCTCTGTGCTTTCTTTCGTTCTGAACAAGTGTTAGTGTTTTCTGCACAAAAGCGATTCTGCGAAGCAATGTGAACAGGCACAGAGAAGGTGCTAGCAGGGAATTCTCTGCCTGCCTTTCCCCAGTGCTCTGCAAGCTCTCCAGGACAACATAAAATCTGGGGCTCTGTGCTTTCTTTCGTTCTGAACAAGCGTTAGTGTTTTCTGCACAAAAGCGATTCTGCGAAGCAATGTGAACACTCCTGCTTCCCAGGCACAGAGAAGGTGCTAGCAGGGAATTCTCTGCCTGCCTTTCCCCAGTGCTCTGCAAGCTCTCCAGCACAACAGCAAATCTGGGGCTCTGTGCTTTCTTTCGTTCTGAACAAGTGTTAGTGTTTTCTGCACAAAAGCGATTCTGCGAAGCAATGTGAACACTTCTGCTTCCCAGGCACAGAGAAGGTGCTAGCAGGGAATTCTCTGCCTGCCTTTCCCCAGTGCTCTGCAAGCTCTCCAGGACAACATCAAATCTGGGGCTCTGTGCTTTCTTTCGTTCTGAACAAGTGTGACTGTTTTCTGCACAAAAGCGATTCTGCGAAGCAATGTGAACAGGCACAGAGAAGGTGCTAGCAGGGAATTCTCTGCCTGCCTTTCCCCAGTGCTCTGCAAGCTCTCCAGCACAACAGCAAATCTGGGGCTCTGTGCTTTCTTTCGTTCTGAACAAGTGTTAGTGTTTTCTGCACAAAAGCGATTCTGCGAAGCAATGTGAACACTTCTGCTTCCCAGGCACAGAGAAGGTGCTAGCAGGGAATTCTCTGCCTGCCTTTCCCCAGTGCTCTGCAAGCTCTCCAGGACAACAGCAAATCTGGGGCTCTGTGCTTTCTTTCGTTCTGAACAAGTGTTAGTGTTTTCTGCACAAAAGCGATTCTGCGAAGCAATGTGAACAGGCACAGAGAAGGTGCTAGCAGGGAATTCTCTGCCTGCCTTTCCCCAGTGCTCTGCAAGCTCTCCAGGACAACAGCAAATCTGGGGCTCTGTGCTTTCTTTCGTTCTGAACAAGTGTTACTGTTTTCTGCACAAAAGCGATTCTGCGAAGCAATGTGAACAGGCACAGAGAAGGTGCTAGCAGGGAATTCTCTGCCTGCCTTTCCCCAGTGCTCTGCAAGCTCTCCAGGACAACATAGAATCTGGGGCTCTGTGCTTTCTTTCGTTCTGAACAATTGTTAGTGTTTTCTGCACAAAAGCGATTCTGCCAAGCAATGTGAACACTTCTGCTTCCCAGGCACAGAGAAGGTGCTAGCAGGGAATTCTCTGCCTGCCTTTCCCCAGTGCTCTGCAAGCTCTCCAGGACAACAGCAAATCTGGGGCTCTGTGCTTTCTTTCGTTCTGAACAAGTGTGACTGTTTTCTGCACAAAAGCGATTCTGCGAAGCAATGTGAACACTTCTGCTTCCCAGGCACAGAGAATGTGCTAGCAGGGAATTCTCTGCCTGCCTTTCCCCAGTGCTCTGCAAGCTCTCCAGGACAACAGCAAATCTGGGGCTCTGTGCTTTCTTTCGTTCTGAACAAGTGTTACTGTTTTCTGCACAAAAGCGATTCTGCGAAGCAATGTGAACACTTCTGCTTCCCAGGCACAGAGAAGGTGCTAGCAGGGAATTCTCTGCCTGCCTTTCCCCAGTGCTCTGCAAGCTCTCCAGGACAACAGCAAATCTGGGGCTCTGTGCTTTCTTTCGTTCTGAACAAGTGTTACTGTTTTCTGCACAAAAACGATTCTGCGAAGCAATGTGAACAGGCACAGAGAAGGTGCTAGCAGGGAATTCTCTGCCTGCCTTTCCCCAGTGCTCTGCAAGCTCTCCAGCACAACAGCAAATCTGGGGCTCTGTGCTTTCTTTCGTTCTGAACAAGTGTTACTGTTTTCTGCACAAAAGCGATTCTGCGAAGCAATGTGAACAGGTACAGAGAAGGTGCTAGCAGGGAATTCTCTGCCTGCCTTTCCCCAGTGCTCTGCAAGCTCTCCAGGACAACAGCAAATCTGGGGCTCTGTGCTTTCTTTCGTTCTGAACAAGTGTTACTGTTTTCTGCACAAAAGCGATTCTGCCAAGCAATGTGAACACTTCTGCTTCCCAGGCACAGAGAAGGTGCTAGCAGGGAATTCTCTGCCTGCCTTTCCCCAGTGCTCTGCAAGCTCTCCAGGACAACAGCAAATCTGGGGCTCTGTGCTTTCTTTCGTACTGAACAAGTGTTACTGTTTTCTGCACAAAAGCGATTCTGCCAAGCAATGTGAACAGGCACAGAGAAGGTGCTAGCAGGGAATTCTCTGCCTGCCTTTCCCCAGTGCTCTGCAAGCTCTCCAGGACAACATAAAATCTGGGGCTCTGTGCTTTCTTTCGTTCTGAACAAGTGTTAGTGTTTTCTGCACAAAAGCGATTCTGCCAAGCAATGTGAACAGGCACAGAGAAGGTGCTAGCAGGGAATTCTCTGCCTGCCTTTCCCCAGTGCTCTGCAAGCTCTCCAGGACAACAGCAAATCTGGGGCTCTGTGCTTTCTTTCGTTCTGAACAAGTGTTAGTGTTTTCTGCACAAAAGCGATTCTGCGAAGCAATGTGAACACTTCTGCTTCCCAGGCACAGAGAAGGTGCTAGCAGGGAATTCTCTGCCTGCCTTTCCCCAGTGCTCTGCAAGCTCTCCAGGACAACAGCAAATCTGGGGCTCTGTGCTTTCTTTCGTTCTGAACAAGTGTTAGTGTTTTCTGCACAAAAGCGATTCTGCGAAGCAATGTGAACAGGCACAGAGAAGGTGCTAGCAGGGAATTCTCTGCCTGCCTTTCCCCAGTGCTCTGCAAGCTCTCCAGGACAACATAAAATCTGGGGCTCTGTGCTTTCTTTCGTTCTGAACAAGTGTTAGTGTTTTCTGCACAAAAGCGATTCTGCCAAGCAATGTGAACAGGCACAGAGAAGGTGCTAGCAGGGAATTCTCTGCCTGCCTTTCCCCAGT
Source organism: Strix aluco (assembly GCF_031877795.1). Lineage (NCBI taxonomy): Eukaryota > Metazoa > Chordata > Aves > Strigiformes > Strigidae > Strix > Strix aluco. The sequence continues at coordinate 343,412 of NC_133950.1, read as the reverse complement.
GCTCTGCAAGCTCTCCAGGACAACATAAAATCTGGGGCTCTGTGCTTTCTTTCGTTCTGAACAAGCGTTAGTGTTTTCTGCACAAAAGCGATTCTGCGAAGCAATGTGAACACTCCTGCTTCCCAGGCACAGAGAAGGTGCTAGCAGGGAATTCTCTGCCTGCCTTTCCCCAGTGCTCTGCAAGCTCTCCAGCACAACAGCAAATCTGGGGCTCTGTGCTTTCTTTCGTTCTGAACAAGTGTTAGTGTTTTCTGCACAAAAGCGATTCTGCGAAGCAATGTGAACACTTCTGCTTCCCAGGCACAGAGAAGGTGCTAGCAGGGAATTCTCTGCCTGCCTTTCCGCAGTGCTCTGCAAGCTCTCTAGGACAACATCAAATCTGGGGCTCTGTGCTTTCTTTCGTTCTGAACAAGTGTTAGTGTTTTCTGCACAAAAGCGATTCTGCGAAGCAATGTGAACAGGCACAGAGAAGGTGCTAGCAGGGAATTCTCTGCCTGCCTTTCCCCAGTGCTCTGCAAGCTCTCCAGGACAACATAAAATCTGGGGCTCTGTGCTTTCTTTCGTTCTGAACAAGTGTTAGTGTTTTCTGCACAAAAGCGATTCTGCCAAGCAATGTGAACACTTCTGCTTCCCAGGCACAGAGAAGGTGCTAGCAGGGAATGCTCTGCCTGCCTTTCCCCAGTGCTCTGCAAGCTCTCCAGGACAACAGCAAATCTGGGGCTCTGTGCTTTCTTTCGTTCTGAACAAGTGTTAGTGTTTTCTGCACAAAAGCGATTCTGCGAAGCAATGTGAACAGGCACAGAGAAGGTGCTAGCAGGGAATTCTCTGCCTGCCTTTCCCCAGTGCTCTGCAAGCTCTCCAGGACAACAGCAAATCTGGGGCTCTGTGCTTTCTTTCCTTCTGAACAAGTGTTACTGTTTTCTGCACAAAAGCGATTCTGCGAAGCAATGTGAACAGGCACAGAGAAGGTGCTAGCAGGGAATTCTCTGCCTGCCTTTCCCCAGTGCTCTGCAAGCTCTCCAGGACAACATAAAATCTGGGGCTCTGTGCTTTCTTTCGTTCTGAACAAGTGTTAGTGTTTTCTGCACAAAAGCGATTCTGCCAAGCAATGTGAACAGGCACAGAGAAGGTGCTAGCAGGGAATTCTCTGCCTGCCTTTCCCCAGTGCTCTGCAAGCTCTCCAGGACAACATAAAATCTGGGGCTCTGTGCTTTCTTTCGTTCTGAACAAGCGTTAGTGTTTTCTGCACAAAAGCGATTCTGCGAAGCAATGTGAACACTCCTGCTTCCCAGGCACAGAGAAGGTGCTAGCAGGGAATTCTCTGCCTGCCTTTCCCCAGTGCTCTGCAAGCTCTCCAGCACAACAGCAAATCTGGGGCTCTGTGCTTTCTTTCGTTCTGAACAAGTGTTAGTGTTTTCTGCACAAAAGCGATTCTGCGAAGCAATGTGAACACTTCTGCTTCCCAGGCACAGAGAAGGTGCTAGCAGGGAATTCTCTGCCTGCCTTTCCGCAGTGCTCTGCAAGCTCTCTAGGACAACATCAAATCTGGGGCTCTGTGCTTTCTTTCGTTCTGAACAAGTGTTAGTGTTTTCTGCACAAAAGCGATTCTGCGAAGCAATGTGAACAGGCACAGAGAAGGTGCTAGCAGGGAATTCTCTGCCTGCCTTTCCCCAGTGCTCTGCAAGCTCTCCAGGACAACATAAAATCTGGGGCTCTGTGCTTTCTTTCGTTCTGAACAAGTGTTAGTGTTTTCTGCACAAAAGCGATTCTGCCAAGCAATGTGAACACTTCTGCTTCCCAGGCACAGAGAAGGTGCTAGCAGGGAATGCTCTGCCTGCCTTTCCCCAGTGCTCTGCAAGCTCTCCAGGACAACAGCAAATCTGGGGCTCTGTGCTTTCTTTCGTTCTGAACAAGTGTTAGTGTTTTCTGCACAAAAGCGATTCTGCGAAGCAATGTGAACAGGCACAGAGAAGGTGCTAGCAGGGAATTCTCTGCCTGCCTTTCCCCAGTGCTCTGCAAGCTCTCCAGGACAACAGCAAATCTGGGGCTCTGTGCTTTCTTTCCTTCTGAACAAGTGTTACTGTTTTCTGCACAAAAGCGATTCTGCGAAGCAATGTGAACAGGCACAGAGAAGGTGCTAGCAGGGAATTCTCTGCCTGCCTTTCCCCAGTGCTCTGCAAGCTCTCCAGGACAACATAGAATCTGGGGCTCTGTGCTTTCTTTCGTTCTGAACAATTGTTAGTGTTTTCTGCACAAAAGCGATTCTGCCAAGCAATGTGAACACTTCTGCTTCCCAGGCACAGAGAAGGTGCTAGCAGGGAATTCTCTGCCTGCCTTTCCCCAGTGCTCTGCAAGCTCTCCAGGACAACAGCAAATCTGGGGCTCTGTGCTTTCTTTCGTTCTGAACAAGTGTGACTGTTTTCTGCACAAAAGCGATTCTGCGAAGCAATGTGAACACTTCTGCTTCCCAGGCACAGAGAATGTGCTAGCAGGGAATTCTCTGCCTGCCTTTCCCCAGTGCTCTGCAAGCTCTCCAGGACAACAGCAAATCTGGGGCTCTGTGCTTTCTTTCGTTCTGAACAAGTGTTACTGTTTTCTGCACAAAAGCGATTCTGCGAAGCAATGTGAACACTTCTGCTTCCCAGGCACAGAGAAGGTGCTAGCAGGGAATTCTCTGCCTGCCTTTCCCCAGTGCTCTGCAAGCTCTCCAGGACAACAGCAAATCTGGGGCTCTGTGCTTTCTTTCGTTCTGAACAAGTGTTACTGTTTTCTGCACAAAAGCGATTCTGCGAAGCAATGTGAACAGGCACAGAGAAGGTGCTAGCAGGGAATTCTCTGCCTGCCTTTCCCCAGTGCTCTGCAAGCTCTCCAGCACAACAGCAAATCTGGGGCTCTGTGCTTTCTTTCGTTCTGAACAAGTGTTACTGTTTTCTGCACAAAAGCGATTCTGCGAAGCAATGTGAACAGGTACAGAGAAGGTGCTAGCAGGGAATTCTCTGCCTGCCTTTCCCCAGTGCTCTGCAAGCTCTCCAGGACAACAGCAAATCTGGGGCTCTGTGCTTTCTTTCGTTCTGAACAAGTGTTACTGTTTTCTGCACAAAAGCGATTCTGCCAAGCAATGTGAACACTTCTGCTTCCCAGGCACAGAGAAGGTGCTAGCAGGGAATTCTCTGCCTGCCTTTCCCCAGTGCTCTGCAAGCTCTCCAGGACAACAGCAAATCTGGGGCTCTGTGCTTTCTTTCGTACTGAACAAGTGTTACTGTTTTCTGCACAAAAGCGATTCTGCCAAGCAATGTGAACAGGCACAGAGAAGGTGCTAGCAGGGAATTCTCTGCCTGCCTTTCCCCAGTGCTCTGCAAGCTCTCCAGGACAACATAAAATCTGGGGCTCTGTGCTTTCTTTCGTTCTGAACAAGTGTTAGTGTTTTCTGCACAAAAGCGATTCTGCCAAGCAATGTGAACAGGCACAGAGAAGGTGCTAGCAGGGAATTCTCTGCCTGCCTTTCCCCAGTGCTCTGCAAGCTCTCCAGGACAACAGCAAATCTGGGGCTCTGTGCTTTCTTTCGTTCTGAACAAGCGTTAGTGTTTTCTGCACAAAAGCGATTCTGCGAAGCAATGTGAACACTCCTGCTTCCCAGGCACAGAGAAGGTGCTAGCAGGGAATTCTCTGCCTGCCTTTCCCCAGTGCTCTGCAAGCTCTCCAGCACAACAGCAAATCTGGGGCTCTGTGCTTTCTTTCGTTCTGAACAAGTGTTAGTGTTTTCTGCACAAAAGCGATTCTGCGAAGCAATGTGAACACTTCTGCTTCCCAGGCACAGAGAAGGTGCTAGCAGGGAATTCTCTGCCTGCCTTTCCGCAGTGCTCTGCAAGCTCTCTAGGACAACATAAAATCTGGGGCTCTGTGCTTTCTTTCGTTCTGAACAAGTGTGACTGTTTTCTGCACAAAAGCGATTCTGCGAAGCAATGTGAACAGGCACAGAGAAGGTGCTAGCAGGGAATTCTCTGCCTGCCTTTCCCCAGTGCTCTGCAAGCTCTCCAGCACAACAGCAAATCTGGGGCTCTGTGCTTTCTTTCGTTCTGAACAAGTGTTAGTGTTTTCTGCACAAAAGCGATTCTGCGAAGCAATGTGAACACTTCTGCTTCCCAGGCACAGAGAAGGTGCTAGCAGGGAATTCTCTGCCTGCCTTTCCCCAGTGCTCTGCAAGCTCTCCAGGACAACAGCAAATCTGGGGCTCTGTGCTTTCTTTCGTTCTGAACAAGTGTTAGTGTTTTCTGCACAAAAGCGATTCTGCGAAGCAATGTGAACAGGCACAGAGAATGTGCTAGCAGGGAATTCTCTGCCTGCCTTTCCCCAGTGCTCTGCAAGCTCTCCAGCACAACAGCAAATCTGGGGCTCTGTGCTTTCTTTCGTTCTGAACAAGTGTTACTGTTTTCTGCACAAAAGCGATTCTGCCAAGCAATGTGAACACTTCTGCTTCCCAGGCACAGAGAATGTGCTAGCAGGGAATTCTCTGCCTGCCTTTCCCCAGTGCTCTGCAAGCTCTCCAGGACAACAGCAAATCTGGGGCTCTGTGCTTTCTTTCGTTCTGAACAAGTGTGACTGTTTTCTTCACAAAAGCGATTCTGCGAAGCAATGTGAACAGGCACAGAGAAGGTGCTAGCAGGGAATTTTCTGCCTGCCTTTCCCCAGTGCTCTGCAAGCTCTCCAGCACAACAGCAAATCTGGGGCTCTGTGCTTTCTTTCATTCTGAACAAGTGTTAGTGTTTTCTGCACAAAAGCGATTCTGCGAAGCAATGTGAACACTTCTGCTTCCCAGGCACAGAGAAGGTGCTAGCAGGGAATTCTCTGCCTGCCTTTCCCCAGTGCTCTGCAAGCTCTCCAGGACAACATAGAATCTGGGGCTCTGTGCTTTCTTTCGTTCTGAACAAGTGTTAGTGTTTTCTGCACAAAAGCGATTCTGCCAAGCAATGTGAACACTTCTGCTTCCCAGGCACAGAGAATGTGCTAGCAGGGAATTCTCTGCCTGCCTTTCCCCAGTGCTCTGCAAGCTCTCCAGGACAACATAAAATCTGGGGCTCTGTGCTTTCTTTCGTTCTGAAAAAGTGTTACTGTTTTCTGCACAAAAGCGATTCTGCCAAGCAATGTGAACAGGCACAGAGAAGGTGCTAGCAGGGAATTCTCTGCCTGCCTTTCCCCAGTGCTCTGCAAGCTCTCCAGGACAACATAGAATCTGGGGCTCTGTGCTTTCTTTCGTTCTGAACAAGTGTTAGTGTTTTCTGCACAAAAGCGATTCTGCCAAGCAATGTGAACACTTCTTCCCAGGCACAGAGAATGTGCTAGCAGGGAATTCTCTGCCTGCCTTTCCCCAGTGCTCTGCAAGCTCTCCAGGACAACATAAAATCTGGGGCTCTGTGCTTTCTTTCGTTCTGAACAAGTGTTAGTGTTTTCTGCACAAAAGCGATTCTGCCAAGCAATGTGAACACTTCTGCTTCCCAGGCACAGAGAAGGTGCTAGCAGGGAATTCTCTGGCTGCCTTTCCCCAGTGCTCTGCAAGCTCTCCAGGACAACATAGAATCTGGGGCTCTGTGCTTTCTTTCGTTCTGAACAAGTGTTAGTGTTTTCTGCACAAAAGCGATTCTGCGAAGCAATGTGAACACTTCTGCTTCCCAGGCACAGAGAAGGTGCTAGCAGGGAATTCTCTGCCTGCCTTTCCCCAGTGCTCTGCAAGCTCTCCAGCACAACAGCAAATCTGGGGCTCTGTGCTTTCTTTCGTTCTGAACAAGTGTTAGTGTTTTCTGCACAAAAGCGATTCTGCCAAGCAATGTGAACACTTCTGCTTCCCAGGCACAGAGAAGGTGCTAGCAGGGAATTCTCTGCCTGCCTTTCCCCAGTGCTCTGCAAGCTCTCCAGGACAACAGCAAATCTGGGGCTCTGTGCTTTCTTTCGTTCTGAACAAGTGTTACTGTTTTCTGCACAAAAGCGATTCTGCGAAGCAATGTGAACACTTCTGCTTCCCAGGCACAGAGAAGGTGCTAGCAGGGAATTTTCTGCCTGCCTTTCCCCAGTGCTCTGCAAGCTCTCCAGCACAACAGCAAATCTGGGGCTCTGTGCTTTCTTTCGTTCTGAACAAGTGTTAGTGTTTTCTGCACAAAAGCGATTCTGCGAAGCAATGTGAACACTTCTGCTTCCCAGGCACAGAGAAGGTGCTAGCAGGGAATTCTCTGCCTGCCTTTCCCCAGTGCTCTGCAAGCTCTCCAGGACAACATAAAATCTGGGGCTCTGTGCTTTCTTTCGTTCTGAACAAGTGTTAGTGTTTTCTGCACAAAAGCGATTCTGCCAAGCAATGTGAACAGGGACAGAGAAGGTGCTAGCAGGGAATTCTCTGCCTGCCTTTCCCCAGTGCTCTGCAAGCTCTCCAGGACAACAGCAAATCTGGGGCTCTGTGCTTTCTTTCGTTCTGAAGAAGTGTTAGTGTTTTCTGCACAAAAGCGATTCTGCCAAGCAATGTGAACACTTCTGCTTCCCAGGCACAGAGAAGGTGCTAGCAGGGAATTCTCTGCCTGCCTTTCCCCAGTGCTCTGCAAGCTCTCCAGGACAACAGCAAATCTGGGGCTCTGTGCTTTCTTTCGTTCTGAACAAGTGTTACTGTTTTCTGCACAAAAGCGATTCTGCCAAGCAATGTGAACACTTCTGCTTCCCAGGCACAGAGAAGGTGCTAGCAGGGAATTCTCTGCCTGCCTTTCCCCAGTGCTCTGCAAGCTCTCCAGGACAACATAAAATCTGGGGCTCTGTGCTTTCTTTCGTTCTGAACAAGTGTGACTGTTTTCTGCACAAAAGCGATTCTGCGAAGCAATGTGAACACTTCTGCTTCCCAGGCACAGAGAATGTGCTAGCAGGGAATTCTCTGCCTGCCTTTCCCCAGTGCTCTGCAAGCTCTCCAGGACAACAGCAAATCTGGGGCTCTGTGCTTTCTTTCGTTCTGAACAAGTGTTACTGTTTTCTGCACAAAAGCGATTCTGCGAAGCAATGTGAACACTTCTGCTTCCCAGGCACAGAGAAGGTGCTAGCAGGGAATTCTCTGCCTGCCTTTCCCCAGTGCTCTGCAAGCTCTCCAGGACAACAGCAAATCTGGGGCTCTGTGCTTTCTTTCGTTCTGAACAAGTGTTACTGTTTTCTGCACAAAAGCGATTCTGCGAAGCAATGTGAACAGGCACAGAGAAGGTGCTAGCAGGGAATTCTCTGCCTGCCTTTCCCCAGTGCTCTGCAAGCTCTCCAGCACAACAGCAAATCTGGGGCTCTGTGCTTTCTTTCGTTCTGAACAAGTGTTACTGTTTTCTGCACAAAAGCGATTCTGCGAAGCAATGTGAACAGGTACAGAGAAGGTGCTAGCAGGGAATTCTCTGCCTGCCTTTCCCCAGTGCTCTGCAAGCTCTCCAGGACAACAGCAAATCTGGGGCTCTGTGCTTTCTTTCGTTCTGAACAAGTGTTACTGTTTTCTGCACAAAAGCGATTCTGCCAAGCAATGTGAACACTTCTGCTTCCCAGGCACAGAGAAGGTGCTAGCAGGGAATTCTCTGCCTGCCTTTCCCCAGTGCTCTGCAAGCTCTCCAGGACAACAGCAAATCTGGGGCTCTGTGCTTTCTTTCGTACTGAACAAGTGTTACTGTTTTCTGCACAAAAGCGATTCTGCCAAGCAATGTGAACAGGCACAGAGAAGGTGCTAGCAGGGAATTCTCTGCCTGCCTTTCCCCAGTGCTCTGCAAGCTCTCCAGGACAACATAAAATCTGGGGCTCTGTGCTTTCTTTCGTTCTGAACAAGTGTTAGTGTTTTCTGCACAAAAGCGATTCTGCCAAGCAATGTGAACAGGCACAGAGAAGGTGCTAGCAGGGAATTCTCTGCCTGCCTTTCCCCAGTGCTCTGCAAGCTCTCCAGCACAACAGCAAATCTGGGGCTCTGTGCTTTCTTTCGTTCTGAACAAGTGTTAGTGTTTTCTGCACAAAAGCGATTCTGCGAAGCAATGTGAACTCTTCGGCTTCCCAGGCACAGAGAAGGTGCTAGCAGGGAATTCTCTGCCTGCCTTTCCCCAGTGCTCTGCAAGCTCTCCAGGACAACAGCAAATCTGGGGCTCTGTGCTTTCTTTCGTTCTGAACAAGTGTTAGTGTTTTCTGCACAAAAGCGATTCTGCGAAGCAATGTGAACACTTCTGCTTCCCAGGCACAGAGAAGGTGCTAGCAGGGAATTCTCTGCCTGCCTTTCCCCAGTGCTCTGCAAGCTCTCCAGGACAACAGCAAATCTGGGGCTCTGTGCTTTCTTTCGTTCTGAACAAGTGTTAGTGTTTTCTGCACAAAAGCGATTCTGCGAAGCAATGTGAACACTTCTGCTTCCCAGGCACAGAGAAGGTGCTAGCAGGGAATTCTCTGCCTGCCTTTCCCCAGTGCTCTGCAAGCTCTCCAGGACAACATAAAATCTGGGGCTCTGTGCTTTCTTTCGTTCTGAACAAGTGTTAGTGTTTTCTGCACAAAAGCGATTCTGCCAAGCAATGTGAACAGGGACAGAGAAGGTGCTAGCAGGGAATTCTCTGCCTGCCTTTCCCCAGTGCTCTGCAAGCTCTCCAGGACAACAGCAAATCTGGGGCTCTGTGCTTTCTTTCGTTCTGAAGAAGTGTTAGTGTTTTCTGCACAAAAGCGATTCTGCCAAGCAATGTGAACACTTCTGCTTCCCAGGCACAGAGAAGGTGCTAGCAGGGAATTCTCTGCCTGCCTTTCCCCAGTGCTCTGCAAGCTCTCCAGGACAACAGCAAATCTGGGGCTCTGTGCTTTCTTTCGTTCTGAACAAGTGTTACTGTTTTCTGCACAAAAGCGATTCTGCCAAGCAATGTGAACACTTCTGCTTCCCAGGCACAGAGAAGGTGCTAGCAGGGAATTCTCTGCCTGCCTTTCCCCAGTGCTCTGCAAGCTCTCCAGGACAACATAAAATCTGGGGCTCTGTGCTTTCTTTCGTTCTGAACAAGTGTGACTGTTTTCTGCACAAAAGCGATTCTGCGAAGCAATGTGAACACTTCTGCTTCCCAGGCACAGAGAATGTGCTAGCAGGGAATTCTCTGCCTGCCTTTCCCCAGTGCTCTGCAAGCTCTCCAGGACAACAGCAAATCTGGGGCTCTGTGCTTTCTTTCGTTCTGAACAAGTGTTACTGTTTTCTGCACAAAAGCGATTCTGCGAAGCAATGTGAACACTTCTGCTTCCCAGGCACAGAGAAGGTGCTAGCAGGGAATTCTCTGCCTGCCTTTCCCCAGTGCTCTGCAAGCTCTCCAGGACAACAGCAAATCTGGGGCTCTGTGCTTTCTTTCGTTCTGAACAAGTGTTACTGTTTTCTGCACAAAAGCGATTCTGCGAAGCAATGTGAACAGGCACAGAGAAGGTGCTAGCAGGGAATTCTCTGCCTGCCTTTCCCCAGTGCTCTGCAAGCTCTCCAGCACAACAGCAAATCTGGGGCTCTGTGCTTTCTTTCGTTCTGAACAAGTGTTACTGTTTTCTGCACAAAAGCGATTCTGCGAAGCAATGTGAACAGGTACAGAGAAGGTGCTAGCAGGGAATTCTCTGCCTGCCTTTCCCCAGTGCTCTGCAAGCTCTCCAGGACAACAGCAAATCTGGGGCTCTGTGCTTTCTTTCGTTCTGAACAAGTGTTACTGTTTTCTGCACAAAAGCGATTCTGCCAAGCAATGTGAACACTTCTGCTTCCCAGGCACAGAGAAGGTGCTAGCAGGGAATTCTCTGCCTGCCTTTCCCCAGTGCTCTGCAAGCTCTCCAGGACAACAGCAAATCTGGGGCTCTGTGCTTTCTTTCGTACTGAACAAGTGTTACTGTTTTCTGCACAAAAGCGATTCTGCCAAGCAATGTGAACAGGCACAGAGAAGGTGCTAGCAGGGAATTCTCTGCCTGCCTTTCCCCAGTGCTCTGCAAGCTCTCCAGGACAACATAAAATCTGGGGCTCTGTGCTTTCTTTCGTTCTGAACAAGTGTTAGTGTTTTCTGCACAAAAGCGATTCTGCCAAGCAATGTGAACAGGCACAGAGAAGGTGCTAGCAGGGAATTCTCTGCCTGCCTTTCCCCAGTGCTCTGCAAGCTCTCCAGCACAACAGCAAATCTGGGGCTCTGTGCTTTCTTTCGTTCTGAACAAGTGTTAGTGTTTTCTGCACAAAAGCGATTCTGCGAAGCAATGTGAACTCTTCGGCTTCCCAGGCACAGAGAAGGTGCTAGCAGGGAATTCTCTGCCTGCCTTTCCCCAGTGCTCTGCAAGCTCTCCAGGACAACAGCAAATCTGGGGCTCTGTGCTTTCTTTCGTTCTGAACAAGTGTTAGTGTTTTCTGCACAAAAGCGATTCTGCGAAGCAATGTGAACACTTCTGCTTCCCAGGCACAGAGAAGGTGCTAGCAGGGAATTCTCTGCCTGCCTTTCCCCAGTGCTCTGCAAGCTCTCCAGGACAACAGCAAATCTGGGGCTCTGTGCTTTCTTTCGTTCTGAACAAGTGTTAGTGTTTTCTGCACAAAAGCGATTCTGCCAAGCAATGTGAACAGGCACAGAGAAGGTGCTAGCAGGGAATTCTCTGCCTGCCTTTCCCCAGTGCTCTGCAAGCTCTCCAGGACAACATAAAATCTGGGGCTCTGTGCTTTCTTTCGTTCTGAACAAGTGTTAGTGTTTTCTGCACAAAAGCGATTCTGCCAAGCAATGTGAACAGGCACAGAGAAGGTGCTAGCAGGGAATTCTCTGCCTGCCTTTCCCCAGTGCTCTGCAAGCTCTCCAGGACAACATAAAATCTGGGGCTCTGTGCTTTCTTTCGTTCTGAACAAGCGTTAGTGTTTTCTGCACAAAAGCGATTCTGCGAAGCAATGTGAACACTCCTGCTTCCCAGGCACAGAGAAGGTGCTAGCAGGGAATTCTCTGCCTGCCTTTCCCCAGTGCTCTGCAAGCTCTCCAGCACAACAGCAAATCTGGGGCTCTGTGCTTTCTTTCGTTCTGAACAAGTGTTAGTGTTTTCTGCACAAAAGCGATTCTGCGAAGCAATGTGAACACTTCTGCTTCCCAGGCACAGAGAAGGTGCTAGCAGGGAATTCTCTGCCTGCCTTTCCGCAGTGCTCTGCAAGCTCTCTAGGACAACATCAAATCTGGGGCTCTGTGCTTTCTTTCGTTCTGAACAAGTGTTAGTGTTTTCTGCACAAAAGCGATTCTGCGAAGCAATGTGAACAGGCACAGAGAAGGTGCTAGCAGGGAATTCTCTGCCTGCCTTTCCCCAGTGCTCTGCAAGCTCTCCAGGACAACATAAAATCTGGGGCTCTGTGCTTTCTTTCGTTCTGAACAAGTGTTAGTGTTTTCTGCACAAAAGCGATTCTGCCAAGCAATGTGAACACTTCTGCTTCCCAGGCACAGAGAAGGTGCTAGCAGGGAATGCTCTGCCTGCCTTTCCCCAGTGCTCTGCAAGCTCTCCAGGACAACAGCAAATCTGGGGCTCTGTGCTTTCTTTCGTTCTGAACAAGTGTTAGTGTTTTCTGCACAAAAGCGATTCTGCGAAGCAATGTGAACAGGCACAGAGAAGGTGCTAGCAGGGAATTCTCTGCCTGCCTTTCCCCAGTGCTCTGCAAGCTCTCCAGGACAACATAAAATCTGGGGCTCTGTGCTTTCTTTCGTTCTGAACAAGCGTTAGTGTTTTCTGCACAAAAGCGATTCTGCCAAGCAATGTGAACACTCCTGCTTCCCAGGCACAGAGAAGGTGCTAGCAGGGAATTCTCTGCCTGCCTTTCCCCAGTGCTCTGCAAGCTCTCCAGCACAACAGCAAATCTGGGGCTCTGTGCTTTCTTTCGTTCTGAACAAGTGTTAGTGTTTTCTGCACAAAAGCGATTCTGCGAAGCAATGTGAACACTTCTGCTTCCCAGGCACAGAGAAGGTGCTAGCAGGGAATTCTCTGCCTGCCTTTCCGCAGTGCTCTGCAAGCTCTCTAGGACAACATCAAATCTGGGGCTCTGTGCTTTCTTTCGTTCTGAACAAGTGTTAGTGTTTTCTGCACAAAAGCGATTCTGCGAAGCAATGTGAACAGGCACAGAGAAGGTGCTAGCAGGGAATTCTCTGCCTGCCTTTCCCCAGTGCTCTGCAAGCTCTCCAGGACAACATAAAATCTGGGGCTCTGTGCTTTCTTTCGTTCTGAACAAGTGTTAGTGTTTTCTGCACAAAAGCGATTCTGCCAAGCAATGTGAACACTTCTGCTTCCCAGGCACAGAGAAGGTGCTAGCAGGGAATGCTCTGCCTGCCTTTCCCCAGTGCTCTGCAAGCTCTCCAGGACAACAGCAAATCTGGGGCTCTGTGCTTTCTTTCGTTCTGAACAAGTGTTAGTGTTTTCTGCACAAAAGCGATTCTGCGAAGCAATGTGAACAGGCACAGAGAAGGTGCTAGCAGGGAATTCTCTGCCTGCCTTTCCCCAGTGCTCTGCAAGCTCTCCAGGACAACATAAAATCTGGGGCTCTGTGCTTTCTTTCGTTCTGAACAAGCGTTAGTGTTTTCTGCACAAAAGCGATTCTGCGAAGCAATGTGAACACTCCTGCTTCCCAGGCACAGAGAAGGTGCTAGCAGGGAATTCTCTGCCTGCCTTTCCCCAGTGCTCTGCAAGCTCTCCAGCACAACAGCAAATCTGGGGCTCTGTGCTTTCTTTCGTTCTGAACAAGTGTTAGTGTTTTCTGCACAAAAGCGATTCTGCGAAGCAATGTGAACACTTCTGCTTCCCAGGCACAGAGAAGGTGCTAGCAGGGAATTCTCTGCCTGCCTTTCCCCAGTGCTCTGCAAGCTCTCCAGGACAACATCAAATCTGGGGCTCTGTGCTTTCTTTCGTTCTGAACAAGTGTGACTGTTTTCTGCACAAAAGCGATTCTGCGAAGCAATGTGAACAGGCACAGAGAAGGTGCTAGCAGGGAATTCTCTGCCTGCCTTTCCCCAGTGCTCTGCAAGCTCTCCAGCACAACAGCAAATCTGGGGCTCTGTGCTTTCTTTCGTTCTGAACAAGTGTTAGTGTTTTCTGCACAAAAGCGATTCTGCGAAGCAATGTGAACACTTCTGCTTCCCAGGCACAGAGAAGGTGCTAGCAGGGAATTCTCTGCCTGCCTTTCCCCAGTGCTCTGCAAGCTCTCCAGGACAACAGCAAATCTGGGGCTCTGTGCTTTCTTTCGTTCTGAACAAGTGTTAGTGTTTTCTGCACAAAAGCGATTCTGCGAAGCAATGTGAACAGGCACAGAGAAGGTGCTAGCAGGGAATTCTCTGCCTGCCTTTCCCCAGTGCTCTGCAAGCTCTCCAGGACAACAGCAAATCTGGGGCTCTGTGCTTTCTTTCCTTCTGAACAAGTGTTACTGTTTTCTGCACAAAAGCGATTCTGCGAAGCAATGTGAACAGGCACAGAGAAGGTGCTAGCAGGGAATTCTCTGCCTGCCTTTCCCCAGTGCTCTGCAAGCTCTCCAGGACAACATAGAATCTGGGGCTCTGTGCTTTCTTTCGTTCTGAACAATTGTTAGTGTTTTCTGCACAAAAGCGATTCTGCCAAGCAATGTGAACACTTCTGCTTCCCAGGCACAGAGAAGGTGCTAGCAGGGAATTCTCTGCCTGCCTTTCCCCAGTGCTCTGCAAGCTCTCCAGGACAACAGCAAATCTGGGGCTCTGTGCTTTCTTTCGTTCTGAACAAGTGTGACTGTTTTCTGCACAAAAGCGATTCTGCGAAGCAATGTGAACACTTCTGCTTCCCAGGCACAGAGAATGTGCTAGCAGGGAATTCTCTGCCTGCCTTTCCCCAGTGCTCTGCAAGCTCTCCAGGACAACAGCAAATCTGGGGCTCTGTGCTTTCTTTCGTTCTGAACAAGTGTTACTGTTTTCTGCACAAAAGCGATTCTGCGAAGCAATGTGAACACTTCTGCTTCCCAGGCACAGAGAAGGTGCTAGCAGGGAATTCTCTGCCTGCCTTTCCCCAGTGCTCTGCAAGCTCTCCAGGACAACAGCAAATCTGGGGCTCTGTGCTTTCTTTCGTTCTGAACAAGTGTTACTGTTTTCTGCACAAAAACGATTCTGCGAAGCAATGTGAACAGGCACAGAGAAGGTGCTAGCAGGGAATTCTCTGCCTGCCTTTCCCCAGTGCTCTGCAAGCTCTCCAGCACAACAGCAAATCTGGGGCTCTGTGCTTTCTTTCGTTCTGAACAAGTGTTACTGTTTTCTGCACAAAAGCGATTCTGCGAAGCAATGTGAACAGGTACAGAGAAGGTGCTAGCAGGGAATTCTCTGCCTGCCTTTCCCCAGTGCTCTGCAAGCTCTCCAGGACAACAGCAAATCTGGGGCTCTGTGCTTTCTTTCGTTCTGAACAAGTGTTACTGTTTTCTGCACAAAAGCGATTCTGCCAAGCAATGTGAACACTTCTGCTTCCCAGGCACAGAGAAGGTGCTAGCAGGGAATTCTCTGCCTGCCTTTCCCCAGTGCTCTGCAAGCTCTCCAGGACAACAGCAAATCTGGGGCTCTGTGCTTTCTTTCGTACTGAACAAGTGTTACTGTTTTCTGCACAAAAGCGATTCTGCCAAGCAATGTGAACAGGCACAGAGAAGGTGCTAGCAGGGAATTCTCTGCCTGCCTTTCCCCAGTGCTCTGCAAGCTCTCCAGGACAACATAAAATCTGGGGCTCTGTGCTTTCTTTCGTTCTGAACAAGTGTTAGTGTTTTCTGCACAAAAGCGATTCTGCCAAGCAATGTGAACAGGCACAGAGAAGGTGCTAGCAGGGAATTCTCTGCCTGCCTTTCCCCAGTGCTCTGCAAGCTCTCCAGGACAACAGCAAATCTGGGGCTCTGTGCTTTCTTTCGTTCTGAACAAGCGTTAGTGTTTTCTGCACAAAAGCGATTCTGCGAAGCAATGTGAACACTCCTGCTTCCCAGGCACAGAGAAGGTGCTAGCAGGGAATTCTCTGCCTGCCTTTCCCCAGTGCTCTGCAAGCTCTCCAGCACAACAGCAAATCTGGGGCTCTGTGCTTTCTTTCGTTCTGAACAAGTGTTAGTGTTTTCTGCACAAAAGCGATTCTGCCAAGCAATGTGAACACTTCTGCTTCCCAGGCACAGAGAAGGTGCTAGCAGGGAATTCTCTGCCTGCCTTTCCCCAGTGCTCTGCAAGCTCTCCAGGACAACAGCAAATCTGGGGCTCTGTGCTTTCTTTCGTTCTGAACAAGTGTTAGTGTTTTCTGCACAAAAGCGATTCTGCGAAGCAATGTGAACACTTCTGCTTCCCAGGCACAGAGAAGGTGCTAGCAGGGAATTCTCTGCCTGCCTTTCCCCAGTGCTCTGCAAGCTCTCCAGGACAACAGCAAATCTGGGGCTCTGTGCTTTCTTTCGTTCTGAACAAGTGTTAGTGTTTTCTGCACAAAAGCGATTCTGCCAAGCAATGTGAACAGGCACAGAGAAGGTGCTAGCAGGGAATTCTCTGCCTGCCTTTCCCCAGTGCTCTGCAAGCTCTCCAGGACAACATAAAATCTGGGGCTCTGTGCTTTCTTTCGTTCTGAACAAGTGTTAGTGTTTTCTGCACAAAAGCGATTCTGCCAAGCAATGTGAACAGGCACAGAGAAGGTGCTAGCAGGGAATTCTCTGCCTGCCTTTCCCCAGTGCTCTGCAAGCTCTCCAGGACAACATAAAATCTGGGGCTCTGTGCTTTCTTTCGTTCTGAACAAGCGTTAGTGTTTTCTGCACAAAAGCGATTCTGCGAAGCAATGTGAACACTCCTGCTTCCCAGGCACAGAGAAGGTGCTAGCAGGGAATTCTCTGCCTGCCTTTCCCCAGTGCTCTGCAAGCTCTCCAGCACAACAGCAAATCTGGGGCTCTGTGCTTTCTTTCGTTCTGAACAAGTGTTAGTGTTTTCTGCACAAAAGCGATTCTGCGAAGCAATGTGAACACTTCTGCTTCCCAGGCACAGAGAAGGTGCTAGCAGGGAATTCTCTGCCTGCCTTTCCGCAGTGCTCTGCAAGCTCTCTAGGACAACATCAAATCTGGGGCTCTGTGCTTTCTTTCGTTCTGAACAAGTGTTAGTGTTTTCTGCACAAAAGCGATTCTGCGAAGCAATGTGAACAGGCACAGAGAAGGTGCTAGCAGGGAATTCTCTGCCTGCCTTTCCCCAGTGCTCTGCAAGCTCTCCAGGACAACATAAAATCTGGGGCTCTGTGCTTTCTTTCGTTCTGAACAAGTGTTAGTGTTTTCTGCACAAAAGCGATTCTGCCAAGCAATGTGAACACTTCTGCTTCCCAGGCACAGAGAAGGTGCTAGCAGGGAATGCTCTGCCTGCCTTTCCCCAGTGCTCTGCAAGCTCTCCAGGACAACAGCAAATCTGGGGCTCTGTGCTTTCTTTCGTTCTGAACAAGTGTTAGTGTTTTCTGCACAAAAGCGATTCTGCGAAGCAATGTGAACAGGCACAGAGAAGGTGCTAGCAGGGAATTCTCTGCCTGCCTTTCCCCAGTGCTCTGCAAGCTCTCCAGGACAACAGCAAATCTGGGGCTCTGTGCTTTCTTTCCTTCTGAACAAGTGTTACTGTTTTCTGCACAAAAGCGATTCTGCGAAGCAATGTGAACAGGCACAGAGAAGGTGCTAGCAGGGAATTCTCTGCCTGCCTTTCCCCAGTGCTCTGCAAGCTCTCCAGGACAACATAAAATCTGGGGCTCTGTGCTTTCTTTCGTTCTGAACAAGTGTTAGTGTTTTCTGCACAAAAGCGATTCTGCCAAGCAATGTGAACAGGCACAGAGAAGGTGCTAGCAGGGAATTCTCTGCCTGCCTTTCCCCAGTGCTCTGCAAGCTCTCCAGGACAACATAAAATCTGGGGCTCTGTGCTTTCTTTCGTTCTGAACAAGCGTTAGTGTTTTCTGCACAAAAGCGATTCTGCGAAGCAATGTGAACACTCCTGCTTCCCAGGCACAGAGAAGGTGCTAGCAGGGAATTCTCTGCCTGCCTTTCCCCAGTGCTCTGCAAGCTCTCCAGCACAACAGCAAATCTGGGGCTCTGTGCTTTCTTTCGTTCTGAACAAGTGTTAGTGTTTTCTGCACAAAAGCGATTCTGCGAAGCAATGTGAACACTTCTGCTTCCCAGGCACAGAGAAGGTGCTAGCAGGGAATTCTCTGCCTGCCTTTCCGCAGTGCTCTGCAAGCTCTCTAGGACAACATCAAATCTGGGGCTCTGTGCTTTCTTCCGTTCTGAACAAGTGTTAGTGTTTTCTGCACAAAAGCGATTCTGCGAAGCAATGTGAACAGGCACAGAGAAGGTGCTAGCAGGGAATTCTCTGCCTGCCTTTCCCCAGTGCTCTGCAAGCTCTCCAGGACAACATAAAATCTGGGGCTCTGTGCTTTCTTTCGTTCTGAACAAGTGTTAGTGTTTTCTGCACAAAAGCGATTCTGCCAAGCAATGTGAACACTTCTGCTTCCCAGGCACAGAGAAGGTGCTAGCAGGGAATGCTCTGCCTGCCTTTCCCCAGTGCTCTGCAAGCTCTCCAGGACAACAGCAAATCTGGGGCTCTGTGCTTTCTTTCGTTCTGAACAAGTGTTAGTGTTTTCTGCACAAAAGCGATTCTGCGAAGCAATGTGAACAGGCACAGAGAAGGTGCTAGCAGGGAATTCTCTGCCTGCCTTTCCCCAGTGCTCTGCAAGCTCTCCAGGACAACAGCAAATCTGGGGCTCTGTGCTTTCTTTCCTTCTGAACAAGTGTTACTGTTTTCTGCACAAAAGCGATTCTGCGAAGCAATGTGAACAGGCACAGAGAAGGTGCTAGCAGGGAATTCTCTGCCTGCCTTTCCCCAGTGCTCTGCAAGCTCTCCAGGACAACATAGAATCTGGGGCTCTGTGCTTTCTTTCGTTCTGAACAATTGTTAGTGTTTTCTGCACAAAAGCGATTCTGCCAAGCAATGTGAACACTTCTGCTTCCCAGGCACAGAGAAGGTGCTAGCAGGGAATTCTCTGCCTGCCTTTCCCCAGTGCTCTGCAAGCTCTCCAGGACAACAGCAAATCTGGGGCTCTGTGCTTTCTTTCGTTCTGAACAAGTGTGACTGTTTTCTGCACAAAAGCGATTCTGCGAAGCAATGTGAACACTTCTGCTTCCCAGGCACAGAGAATGTGCTAGCAGGGAATTCTCTGCCTGCCTTTCCCCAGTGCTCTGCAAGCTCTCCAGGACAACAGCAAATCTGGGGCTCTGTGCTTTCTTTCGTTCTGAACAAGTGTTACTGTTTTCTGCACAAAAGCGATTCTGCGAAGCAATGTGAACACTTCTGCTTCCCAGGCACAGAGAAGGTGCTAGCAGGGAATTCTCTGCCTGCCTTTCCCCAGTGCTCTGCAAGCTCTCCAGGACAACAGCAAATCTGGGGCTCTGTGCTTTCTTTCGTTCTGAACAAGTGTTACTGTTTTCTGCACAAAAGCGATTCTGCGAAGCAATGTGAACAGGCACAGAGAAGGTGCTAGCAGGGAATTCTCTGCCTGCCTTTCCCCAGTGCTCTGCAAGCTCTCCAGCACAACAGCAAATCTGGGGCTCTGTGCTTTCTTTCGTTCTGAACAAGTGTTACTGTTTTCTGCACAAAAGCGATTCTGCGAAGCAATGTGAACAGGTACAGAGAAGGTGCTAGCAGGGAATTCTCTGCCTGCCTTTCCCCAGTGCTCTGCAAGCTCTCCAGGACAACAGCAAATCTGGGGCTCTGTGCTTTCTTTCGTTCTGAACAAGTGTTACTGTTTTCTGCACAAAAGCGATTCTGCCAAGCAATGTGAACACTTCTGCTTCCCAGGCACAGAGAAGGTGCTAGCAGGGAATTCTCTGCCTGCCTTTCCCCAGTGCTCTGCAAGCTCTCCAGGACAACAGAAATCTGGGGCTCTGTGCTTTCTTTCGTACTGAACAAGTGTTACTGTTTTCTGCACAAAAGCGATTCTGCCAAGCAATGTGAACAGGCACAGAGAAGGTGCTAGCAGGGAATTCTCTGCCTGCCTTTCCCCAGTGCTCTGCAAGCTCTCCAGGACAACATAAAATCTGGGGCTCTGTGCTTTCTTTCGTTCTGAACAAGTGTTAGTGTTTTCTGCACAAAAGCGATTCTGCCAAGCAATGTGAACAGGCACAGAGAAGGTGCTAGCAGGGAATTCTCTGCCTGCCTTTCCCCAGTGCTCTGCAAGCTCTCCAGGACAACAGCAAATCTGGGGCTCTGTGCTTTCTTTCGTTCTGAACAAGCGTTAGTGTTTTCTGCACAAAAGCGATTCTGCGAAGCAATGTGAACACTCCTGCTTCCCAGGCACAGAGAAGGTGCTAGCAGGGAATTCTCTGCCTGCCTTTCCCCAGTGCTCTGCAAGCTCTCCAGCACAACAGCAAATCTGGGGCTCTGTGCTTTCTTTCGTTCTGAACAAGTGTTAGTGTTTTCTGCACAAAAGCGATTCTGCGAAGCAATGTGAACACTTCTGCTTCCCAGGCACAGAGAAGGTGCTAGCAGGGAATTCTCTGCCTGCCTTTCCGCAGTGCTCTGCAAGCTCTCTAGGACAACATAAAATCTGGGGCTCTGTGCTTTCTTTCGTTCTGAACAAGTGTGACTGTTTTCTGCACAAAAGCGATTCTGCGAAGCAATGTGAACAGGCACAGAGAAGGTGCTAGCAGGGAATTCTCTGCCTGCCTTTCCCCAGTGCTCTGCAAGCTCTCCAGCACAACAGCAAATCTGGGGCTCTGTGCTTTCTTTCGTTCTGAACAAGTGTTAGTGTTTTCTGCACAAAAGCGATTCTGCGAAGCAATGTGAACACTTCTGCTTCCCAGGCACAGAGAAGGTGCTAGCAGGGAATTCTCTGCCTGCCTTTCCCCAGTGCTCTGCAAGCTCTCCAGGACAACAGCAAATCTGGGGCTCTGTGCTTTCTTTCGTTCTGAACAAGTGTTAGTGTTTTCTGCACAAAAGCGATTCTGCGAAGCAATGTGAACAGGCACAGAGAATGTGCTAGCAGGGAATTCTCTGCCTGCCTTTCCCCAGTGCTCTGCAAGCTCTCCAGCACAACAGCAAATCTGGGGCTCTGTGCTTTCTTTCGTTCTGAACAAGTGTTACTGTTTTCTGCACAAAAGCGATTCTGCCAAGCAATGTGAACACTTCTGCTTCCCAGGCACAGAGAATGTGCTAGCAGGGAATTCTCTGCCTGCCTTTCCCCAGTGCTCTGCAAGCTCTCCAGGACAACAGCAAATCTGGGGCTCTGTGCTTTCTTTCGTTCTGAACAAGTGTGACTGTTTTCTTCACAAAAGCGATTCTGCGAAGCAATGTGAACAGGCACAGAGAAGGTGCTAGCAGGGAATTTTCTGCCTGCCTTTCCCCAGTGCTCTGCAAGCTCTCCAGCACAACAGCAAATCTGGGGCTCTGTGCTTTCTTTCATTCTGAACAAGTGTTAGTGTTTTCTGCACAAAAGCGATTCTGCGAAGCAATGTGAACACTTCTGCTTCCCAGGCACAGAGAAGGTGCTAGCAGGGAATTCTCTGCCTGCCTTTCCCCAGTGCTCTGCAAGCTCTCCAGGACAACATAGAATCTGGGGCTCTGTGCTTTCTTTCGTTCTGAACAAGTGTTAGTGTTTTCTGCACAAAAGCGATTCTGCCAAGCAATGTGAACACTTCTGCTTCCCAGGCACAGAGAATGTGCTAGCAGGGAATTCTCTGCCTGCCTTTCCCCAGTGCTCTGCAAGCTCTCCAGGACAACATAAAATCTGGGGCTCTGTGCTTTCTTTCGTTCTGAAAAAGTGTTACTGTTTTCTGCACAAAAGCGATTCTGCCAAGCAATGTGAACAGGCACAGAGAAGGTGCTAGCAGGGAATTCTCTGCCTGCCTTTCCCCAGTGCTCTGCAAGCTCTCCAGGACAACATAGAATCTGGGGCTCTGTGCTTTCTTTCGTTCTGAACAAGTGTTAGTGTTTTCTGCACAAAAGCGATTCTGCCAAGCAATGTGAACACTTCTTCCCAGGCACAGAGAATGTGCTAGCAGGGAATTCTCTGCCTGCCTTTCCCCAGTGCTCTGCAAGCTCTCCAGGACAACATAAAATCTGGGGCTCTGTGCTTTCTTTCGTTCTGAACAAGTGTTAGTGTTTTCTGCACAAAAGCGATTCTGCCAAGCAATGTGAACACTTCTGCTTCCCAGGCACAGAGAAGGTGCTAGCAGGGAATTCTCTGGCTGCCTTTCCCCAGTGCTCTGCAAGCTCTCCAGGACAACATAGAATCTGGGGCTCTGTGCTTTCTTTCGTTCTGAACAAGTGTTAGTGTTTTCTGCACAAAAGCGATTCTGCGAAGCAATGTGAACACTTCTGCTTCCCAGGCACAGAGAAGGTGCTAGCAGGGAATTCTCTGCCTGCCTTTCCCCAGTGCTCTGCAAGCTCTCCAGCACAACAGCAAATCTGGGGCTCTGTGCTTTCTTTCGTTCTGAACAAGTGTTAGTGTTTTCTGCACAAAAGCGATTCTGCCAAGCAATGTGAACACTTCTGCTTCCCAGGCACAGAGAAGGTGCTAGCAGGGAATTCTCTGCCTGCCTTTCCCCAGTGCTCTGCAAGCTCTCCAGGACAACAGCAAATCTGGGGCTCTGTGCTTTCTTTCGTTCTGAACAAGTGTTACTGTTTTCTGCACAAAAGCGATTCTGCGAAGCAATGTGAACACTTCTGCTTCCCAGGCACAGAGAAGGTGCTAGCAGGGAATTTTCTGCCTGCCTTTCCCCAGTGCTCTGCAAGCTCTCCAGCACAACAGCAAATCTGGGGCTCTGTGCTTTCTTTCGTTCTGAACAAGTGTTAGTGTTTTCTGCACAAAAGCGATTCTGCGAAGCAATGTGAACACTTCTGCTTCCCAGGCACAGAGAAGGTGCTAGCAGGGAATTCTCTGCCTGCCTTTCCCCAGTGCTCTGCAAGCTCTCCAGGACAACATAAAATCTGGGGCTCTGTGCTTTCTTTCGTTCTGAACAAGTGTTAGTGTTTTCTGCACAAAAGCGATTCTGCCAAGCAATGTGAACAGGGACAGAGAAGGTGCTAGCAGGGAATTCTCTGCCTGCCTTTCCCCAGTGCTCTGCAAGCTCTCCAGGACAACAGCAAATCTGGGGCTCTGTGCTTTCTTTCGTTCTGAAGAAGTGTTAGTGTTTTCTGCACAAAAGCGATTCTGCCAAGCAATGTGAACACTTCTGCTTCCCAGGCACAGAGAAGGTGCTAGCAGGGAATTCTCTGCCTGCCTTTCCCCAGTGCTCTGCAAGCTCTCCAGGACAACAGCAAATCTGGGGCTCTGTGCTTTCTTTCGTTCTGAACAAGTGTTACTGTTTTCTGCACAAAAGCGATTCTGCCAAGCAATGTGAACACTTCTGCTTCCCAGGCACAGAGAAGGTGCTAGCAGGGAATTCTCTGCCTGCCTTTCCCCAGTGCTCTGCAAGCTCTCCAGGACAACATAAAATCTGGGGCTCTGTGCTTTCTTTCGTTCTGAACAAGTGTGACTGTTTTCTGCACAAAAGCGATTCTGCGAAGCAATGTGAACACTTCTGCTTCCCAGGCACAGAGAATGTGCTAGCAGGGAATTCTCTGCCTGCCTTTCCCCAGTGCTCTGCAAGCTCTCCAGGACAACAGCAAATCTGGGGCTCTGTGCTTTCTTTCGTTCTGAACAAGTGTTACTGTTTTCTGCACAAAAGCGATTCTGCGAAGCAATGTGAACACTTCTGCTTCCCAGGCACAGAGAAGGTGCTAGCAGGGAATTCTCTGCCTGCCTTTCCCCAGTGCTCTGCAAGCTCTCCAGGACAACAGCAAATCTGGGGCTCTGTGCTTTCTTTCGTTCTGAACAAGTGTTACTGTTTTCTGCACAAAAGCGATTCTGCGAAGCAATGTGAACAGGCACAGAGAAGGTGCTAGCAGGGAATTCTCTGCCTGCCTTTCCCCAGTGCTCTGCAAGCTCTCCAGCACAACAGCAAATCTGGGGCTCTGTGCTTTCTTTCGTTCTGAACAAGTGTTACTGTTTTCTGCACAAAAGCGATTCTGCGAAGCAATGTGAACAGGTACAGAGAAGGTGCTAGCAGGGAATTCTCTGCCTGCCTTTCCCCAGTGCTCTGCAAGCTCTCCAGGACAACAGCAAATCTGGGGCTCTGTGCTTTCTTTCGTTCTGAACAAGTGTTACTGTTTTCTGCACAAAAGCGATTCTGCCAAGCAATGTGAACACTTCTGCTTCCCAGGCACAGAGAAGGTGCTAGCAGGGAATTCTCTGCCTGCCTTTCCCCAGTGCTCTGCAAGCTCTCCAGGACAACAGCAAATCTGGGGCTCTGTGCTTTCTTTCGTACTGAACAAGTGTTACTGTTTTCTGCACAAAAGCGATTCTGCCAAGCAATGTGAACAGGCACAGAGAAGGTGCTAGCAGGGAATTCTCTGCCTGCCTTTCCCCAGTGCTCTGCAAGCTCTCCAGGACAACATAAAATCTGGGGCTCTGTGCTTTCTTTCGTTCTGAACAAGTGTTAGTGTTTTCTGCACAAAAGCGATTCTGCCAAGCAATGTGAACAGGCACAGAGAAGGTGCTAGCAGGGAATTCTCTGCCTGCCTTTCCCCAGTGCTCTGCAAGCTCTCCAGGACAACATAGAATCTGGGGCTCTGTGCTTTCTTTCGTTCTGAACAAGTGTGACTGTTTTCTGCACAAAAGCGATTCTGCCAAGCAATGTGAACACTTCTGCTTCCCAGGCACAGAGAAGGTGCTAGCAGGGAATTCTCTGCCTGCCTTTCCCCAGTGCTCTGCAAGCTCTCCAGGACAACAGCAAATCTGGGGCTCTGTGCTTTCTTTCGTTCTGAACAAGTGTTACTGTTTTCTGCACAAAAGCGATTCTGCGAAGCAATGTGAACAGGCACAGAGAAGGTGCTAGCAGGGAATTCTCTGCCTGCCTTTCCCCAGTGCTCTGCAAGCTCTCCAGCACAACAGCAAATCTGGGGCTCTGTGCTTTCTTTCGTTCTGAACAAGTGTTACTGTTTTCTGCACAAAAGCGATTCTGCGAAGCAATGTGAACAGGTACAGAGAAGGTGCTAGCAGGGAATTCTCTGCCTGCCTTTCCCCAGTGCTCTGCAAGCTCTCCAGGACAACAGCAAATCTGGGGCTCTGTGCTTTCTTTCGTTCTGAACAAGTGTTACTGTTTTCTGCACAAAAGCGATTCTGCCAAGCAATGTGAACACTTCTGCTTCCCAGGCACAGAGAAGGTGCTAGCAGGGAATTCTCTGCCTGCCTTTCCCCAGTGCTCTGCAAGCTCTCCAGGACAACAGCAAATCTGGGGCTCTGTGCTTTCTTTCGTACTGAACAAGTGTTACTGTTTTCTGCACAAAAGCGATTCTGCCAAGCAATGTGAACAGGCACAGAGAAGGTGCTAGCAGGGAATTCTCTGCCTGCCTTTCCCCAGTGCTCTGCAAGCTCTCCAGGACAACATAAAATCTGGGGCTCTGTGCTTTCTTTCGTTCTGAACAAGTGTTACTGTTTTCTGCACAAAAGCGATTCTGCCAAGCAATGTGAACACTTCTGCTTCCCAGGCACAGAGAAGGTGCTAGCAGGGAATTCTCTGCCTGCCTTTCCCCAGTGCTCTGCAAGCTCTCCAGGACAACAGCAAATCTGGGGCTCTGTGCTTTCTTTCGTTCTGAACAAGTGTTACTGTTTTCTGCACAAAAGCGATTCTGCGAAGCAATGTGAACAGGCACAGAGAAGGTGCTAGCAGGGAATTCTCTGCCTGCCTTTCCCCAGTGCTCTGCAAGCTCTCCAGCACAACAGCAAATCTGGGGCTCTGTGCTTTCTTTCGTTCTGAACAAGTGTTACTGTTTTCTGCACAAAAGCGATTCTGCGAAGCAATGTGAACAGGTACAGAGAAGGTGCTAGCAGGGAATTCTCTGCCTGCCTTTCCCCAGTGCTCTGCAAGCTCTCCAGGACAACAGCAAATCTGGGGCTCTGTGCTTTCTTTCGTTCTGAACAAGTGTTACTGTTTTCTGCACAAAAGCGATTCTGCCAAGCAATGTGAACACTTCTGCTTCCCAGGCACAGAGAAGGTGCTAGCAGGGAATTCTCTGCCTGCCTTTCCCCAGTGCTCTGCAAGCTCTCCAGGACAACAGCAAATCTGGGGCTCTGTGCTTTCTTTCGTACTGAACAAGTGTTACTGTTTTCTGCACAAAAGCGATTCTGCCAAGCAATGTGAACAGGCACAGAGAAGGTGCTAGCAGGGAATTCTCTGCCTGCCTTTCCCCAGTGCTCTGCAAGCTCTCCAGGACAACATAAAATCTGGGGCTCTGTGCTTTCTTTCGTTCTGAACAAGTGTTAGTGTTTTCTGCACAAAAGCGATTCTGCCAAGCAATGTGAACAGGCACAGAGAAGGTGCTAGCAGGGAATTCTCTGCCTGCCTTTCCCCAGTGCTCTGCAAGCTCTCCAGGACAACAGCAAATCTGGGGCTCTGTGCTTTCTTTCGTTCTGAACAAGTGTTACTGTTTTCTGCACAAAAGCGATTCTGCGAAGCAATGTGAACACTTCTGCTTCCCAGGCACAGAGAAGGTGCTAGCAGGGAATTCTCTGCCTGCCTTTCCCCAGTGCTCTGCAAGCTCTCCAGGACAACAGCAAATCTGGGGCTCTGTGCTTTCTTTCGTACTGAACAAGTGTTACTGTTTTCTGCACAAAAGCGATTCTGCGAAGCAATGTGAACAGGCACAGAGAAGGTGCTAGCAGGGAATTCTCTGCCTGCCTTTCCCCAGTGCTCTGCAAGCTCTCCAGCACAACAGCAAATCTGGGGCTCTGTGCTTTCTTTCGTTCTGAACAAGTGTTACTGTTTTCTGCACAAAAGCGATTCTGCGAAGCAATGTGAACAGGTACAGAGAAGGTGCTAGCAGGGAATTCTCTGCCTGCCTTTCCCCAGTGCTCTGCAAGCTCTCCAGGACAACAGCAAATCTGGGGCTCTGTGCTTTCTTTCGTTCTGAACAAGTGTTAGTGTTTTCTGCACAAAAGCGATTCTGCCAAGCAATGTGAACAGGCACAGAGAAGGTGCTAGCAGGGAATTCTCTGCCTGCCTTTCCCCAGTGCTCTGCAAGCTCTCCAGGACAACAGCAAATCTGGGGCTCTGTGCTTTCTTTCGTTCTGAACAAGTGTTACTGTTTTCTGCACAAAAGCGATTCTGCCAAGCAATGTGAACACTTCTGCTTCCCAGGCACAGAGAAGGTGCTAGCAGGGAATTCTCTGCCTGCCTTTCCCCAGTGCTCTGCAAGCTCTCCAGGACAACAGCAAATCTGGGGCTCTGTGCTTTCTTTCGTTCTGAACAAGTGTTACTGTTTTCTGCACAAAAGCGATTCTGCGAAGCAATGTGAACAGGCACAGAGAAGGTGCTAGCAGGGAATTCTCTGCCTGCCTTTCCCCAGTGCTCTGCAAGCTCTCCAGCACAACAGCAAATCTGGGGCTCTGTGCTTTCTTTCGTTCTGAACAAGTGTTACTGTTTTCTGCACAAAAGCGATTCTGCGAAGCAATGTGAACAGGTACAGAGAAGGTGCTAGCAGGGAATTCTCTGCCTGCCTTTCCCCAGTGCTCTGCAAGCTCTCCAGGACAACAGCAAATCTGGGGCTCTGTGCTTTCTTTCGTTCTGAACAAGTGTTACTGTTTTCTGCACAAAAGCGATTCTGCCAAGCAATGTGAACACTTCTGCTTCCCAGGCACAGAGAAGGTGCTAGCAGGGAATTCTCTGCCTGCCTTTCCCCAGTGCTCTGCAAGCTCTCCAGGACAACAGCAAATCTGGGGCTCTGTGCTTTCTTTCGTACTGAACAAGTGTTACTGTTTTCTGCACAAAAGCGATTCTGCCAAGCAATGTGAACAGGCACAGAGAAGGTGCTAGCAGGGAATTCTCTGCCTGCCTTTCCCCAGTGCTCTGCAAGCTCTCCAGGACAACATAAAATCTGGGGCTCTGTGCTTTCTTTCGTTCTGAACAAGTGTTAGTGTTTTCTGCACAAAAGCGATTCTGCGAAGCAATGTGAACAGGCACAGAGAAGGTGCTAGCAGGGAATTCTCTGCCTGCCTTTCCCCAGTGCTCTGCAAGCTCTCCAGGACAACAGCAAATCTGGGGCTCTGTGCTTTCTTTCGTTCTGAACAAGTGTTACTGTTTTCTGCACAAAAGCGATTCTGCCAAGCAATGTGAACACTTCTGCTTCCCAGGCACAGAGAAGGTGCTAGCAGGGAATTCTCTGCCTGCCTTTCCCCAGTGCTCTGCAAGCTCTCCAGGACAACAGCAAATCTGGGGCTCTGTGCTTTCTTTCGTACTGAACAAGTGTTACTGTTTTCTGCACAAAAGCGATTCTGCGAAGCAATGTGAACAGGCACAGAGAAGGTGCTAGCAGGGAATTCTCTGCCTGCCTTTCCCCAGTGCTCTGCAAGCTCTCCAGCACAACAGCAAATCTGGGGCTCTGTGCTTTCTTTCGTTCTGAACAAGTGTTACTGTTTTCTGCACAAAAGCGATTCTGCGAAGCAATGTGAACAGGTACAGAGAAGGTGCTAGCAGGGAATTCTCTGCCTGCCTTTCCCCAGTGCTCTGCAAGCTCTCCAGGACAACAGCAAATCTGGGGCTCTGTGCTTTCTTTCGTTCTGAACAAGTGTTACTGTTTTCTGCACAAAAGCGATTCTGCCAAGCAATGTGAACACTTCTGCTTCCCAGGCACAGAGAAGGTGCTAGCAGGGAATTCTCTGCCTGCCTTTCCCCAGTGCTCTGCAAGCTCTCCAGGACAACAGCAAATCTGGGGCTCTGTGCTTTCTTTCGTACTGAACAAGTGTTACTGTTTTCTGCACAAAAGCGATTCTGCCAAGCAATGTGAACAGGCACAGAGAAGGTGCTAGCAGGGAATTCTCTGCCTGCCTTTCCCCAGTGCTCTGCAAGCTCTCCAGGACAACATAAAATCTGGGGCTCTGTGCTTTCTTTCGTTCTGAACAAGTGTTAGTGTTTTCTGCACAAAAGCGATTCTGCCAAGCAATGTGAACAGGCACAGAGAAGGTGCTAGCAGGGAATTCTCTGCCTGCCTTTCCCCAGTGCTCTGCAAGCTCTCCAGGACAACAGCAAATCTGGGGCTCTGTGCTTTCTTTCGTTCTGAACAAGTGTTACTGTTTTCTGCACAAAAGCGATTCTGCCAAGCAATGTGAACACTTCTGCTTCCCAGGCACAGAGAAGGTGCTAGCAGGGAATTCTCTGCCTGCCTTTCCCCAGTGCTCTGCAAGCTCTCCAGGACAACAGCAAATCTGGGGCTCTGTGCTTTCTTTCGTTCTGAACAAGTGTTACTGTTTTCTGCACAAAAGCGATTCTGCGAAGCAATGTGAACAGGCACAGAGAAGGTGCTAGCAGGGAATTCTCTGCCTGCCTTTCCCCAGTGCTCTGCAAGCTCTCCAGCACAACAGCAAATCTGGGGCTCTGTGCTTTCTTTCGTTCTGAACAAGTGTTACTGTTTTCTGCACAAAAGCGATTCTGCGAAGCAATGTGAACAGGTACAGAGAAGGTGCTAGCAGGGAATTCTCTGCCTGCCTTTCCCCAGTGCTCTGCAAGCTCTCCAGGACAACAGCAAATCTGGGGCTCTGTGCTTTCTTTCGTTCTGAACAAGTGTTACTGTTTTCTGCACAAAAGCGATTCTGCCAAGCAATGTGAACACTTCTGCTTCCCAGGCACAGAGAAGGTGCTAGCAGGGAATTCTCTGCCTGCCTTTCCCCAGTGCTCTGCAAGCTCTCCAGGACAACAGCAAATCTGGGGCTCTGTGCTTTCTTTCGTACTGAACAAGTGTTACTGTTTTCTGCACAAAAGCGATTCTGCCAAGCAATGTGAACAGGCACAGAGAAGGTGCTAGCAGGGAATTCTCTGCCTGCCTTTCCCCAGTGCTCTGCAAGCTCTCCAGGACAACATAAAATCTGGGGCTCTGTGCTTTCTTTCGTTCTGAACAAGTGTTAGTGTTTTCTGCACAAAAGCGATTCTGCCAAGCAATGTGAACAGGCACAGAGAAGGTGCTAGCAGGGAATTCTCTGCCTGCCTTTCCCCAGTGCTCTGCAAGCTCTCCAGGACAACAGCAAATCTGGGGCTCTGTGCTTTCTTTCGTTCTGAACAAGTGTTACTGTTTTCTGCACAAAAGCGATTCTGCCAAGCAATGTGAACACTTCTGCTTCCCAGGCACAGAGAAGGTGCTAGCAGGGAATTCTCTGCCTGCCTTTCCCCAGTGCTCTGCAAGCTCTCCAGGACAACAGCAAATCTGGGGCTCTGTGCTTTCTTTCGTACTGAACAAGTGTTACTGTTTTCTGCACAAAAGCGATTCTGCCAAGCAATGTGAACAGGCACAGAGAAGGTGCTAGCAGGGAATTCTCTGCCTGCCTTTCCCCAGTGCTCTGCAAGCTCTCCAGGACAACATAAAATCTGGGGCTCTGTGCTTTCTTTCGTTCTGAACAAGTGTTACTGTTTTCTGCACAAAAGCGATTCTGCGAAGCAATGTGAACAGGTACAGAGAAGGTGCTAGCAGGGAATTCTCTGCCTGCCTTTCCCCAGTGCTCTGCAAGCTCTCCAGGACAACAGCAAATCTGGGGCTCTGTGCTTTCTTTCGTTCTGAACAAGTGTTACTGTTTTCTGCACAAATGCGATTCTGCCAAGCAATGTGAACACTTCTGCTTCCCAGGCACAGAGAAGGTGCTAGCAGGGAATTCTCTGCCTGCCTTTCCCCAGTGCTCTGCAAGCTCTCCAGGACAACAGCAAATCTGGGGCTCTGTGCTTTCTTTCGTACTGAACAAGTGTTACTGTTTTCTGCACAAAAGCGATTCTGCCAAGCAATGTGAACAGGCACAGAGAAGGTGCTAGCAGGGAATTCTCTGCCTGCCTTTCCCCAGTGCTCTGCAAGCTCTCCAGGACAACATAAAATCTGGGGCTCTGTGCTTTCTTTCGTTCTGAACAAGTGTTAGTGTTTTCTGCACAAAAGCGATTCTGCCAAGCAATGTGAACAGGCACAGAGAAGGTGCTAGCAGGGAATTCTCTGCCTGCCTTTCCCCAGTGCTCTGCAAGCTCTCCAGGACAACATAAAATCTGGGGCTCTGTGCTTTCTTTCGTTCTGAACAAGCGTTAGTGTTTTCTGCACAAAAGCGATTCTGCGAAGCAATGTGAACACTCCTGCTTCCCAGGCACAGAGAAGGTGCTAGCAGGGAATTCTCTGCCTGCCTTTCCCCAGTGCTCTGCAAGCTCTCCAGCACAACAGCAAATCTGGGGCTCTGTGCTTTCTTTCGTTCTGAACAAGTGTTAGTGTTTTCTGCACAAAAGCGATTCTGCGAAGCAATGTGAACACTTCTGCTTCCCAGGCACAGAGAAGGTGCTAGCAGGGAATTCTCTGCCTGCCTTTCCGCAGTGCTCTGCAAGCTCTCTAGGACAACATAAAATCTGGGGCTCTGTGCTTTCTTTCGTTCTGAACAAGTGTGACTGTTTTCTGCACAAAAGCGATTCTGCGAAGCAATGTGAACAGGCACAGAGAAGGTGCTAGCAGGGAATTCTCTGCCTGCCTTTCCCCAGTGCTCTGCAAGCTCTCCAGCACAACAGCAAATCTGGGGCTCTGTGCTTTCTTTCGTTCTGAACAAGTGTTAGTGTTTTCTGCACAAAAGCGATTCTGCGAAGCAATGTGAACACTTCTGCTTCCCAGGCACAGAGAAGGTGCTAGCAGGGAATTCTCTGCCTGCCTTTCCCCAGTGCTCTGCAAGCTCTCCAGGACAACAGCAAATCTGGGGCTCTGTGCTTTCTTTCGTTCTGAACAAGTGTTAGTGTTTTCTGCACAAAAGCGATTCTGCGAAGCAATGTGAACAGGCACAGAGAAGGTGCTAGCAGGGAATTCTCTGCCTGCCTTTCCCCAGTGCTCTGCAAGCTCTCCAGGACAACATAAAATCTGGGGCTCTGTGCTTTCTTTCGTTCTGAACAAGTGTTAGTGTTTTCTGCACAAAAGCGATTCTGCCAAGCAATGTGAACAGGCACAGAGAAGGTGCTAGCAGGGAATTCTCTGCCTGCCTTTCCCCAGTGCTCTGCAAGCTCTCCAGGACAACATAAAATCTGGGGCTCTGTGCTTTCTTTCGTTCTGAACAAGCGTTAGCGTTTTCTGCACAAAAGCGATTCTGCCAAGCAATGTGAACACTCCTGCTTCCCAGGCACAGAGAAGGTGCTAGCAGGGAATTCTCTGCCTGCCTTTCCCCAGTGCTCTGCAAGCTCTCCAGCACAACAGCAAATCTGGGGCTCTGTGCTTTCTTTCGTTCTGAACAAGTGTTAGTGTTTTCTGCACAAAAGCGATTCTGCGAAGCAATGTGAACACTTCTGCTTCCCAGGCACAGAGAAGGTGCTAGCAGGGAATTCTCTGCCTGCCTTTCCCCAGTGCTCTGCAAGCTCTCCAGGACAACATCAAATCTGGGGCTCTGTGCTTTCTTTCGTTCTGAACAAGTGTGACTGTTTTCTGCACAAAAGCGATTCTGCGAAGCAATGTGAACAGGCACAGAGAAGGTGCTAGCAGGGAATTCTCTGCCTGCCTTTCCCCAGTGCTCTGCAAGCTCTCCAGCACAACAGCAAATCTGGGGCTCTGTGCTTTCTTTCGTTCTGAACAAGTGTTAGTGTTTTCTGCACAAAAGCGATTCTGCCAAGCAATGTGAACACTTCTGCTTCCCAGGCACAGAGAAGGTGCTAGCAGGGAATTCTCTGCCTGCCTTTCCCCAGTGCTCTGCAAGCTCTCCAGGACAACAGCAAATCTGGGGCTCTGTGCTTTCTTTCGTTCTGAACAAGTGTTAGTGTTTTCTGCACAAAAGCGATTCTGCGAAGCAATGTGAACAGGCACAGAGAAGGTGCTAGCAGGGAATTCTCTGCCTGCCTTTCCCCAGTGCTCTGCAAGCTCTCCAGGACAACAGCAAATCTGGGGCTCTGTGCTTTCTTTCCTTCTGAACAAGTGTTACTGTTTTCTGCACAAAAGCGATTCTGCGAAGCAATGTGAACAGGCACAGAGAAGGTGCTAGCAGGGAATTCTCTGCCTGCCTTTCCCCAGTGCTCTGCAAGCTCTCCAGGACAACATAGAATCTGGGGCTCTGTGCTTTCTTTCGTTCTGAACAATTGTTAGTGTTTTCTGCACAAAAGCGATTCTGCCAAGCAATGTGAACACTTCTGCTTCCCAGGCACAGAGAAGGTGCTAGCAGGGAATTCTCTGCCTGCCTTTCCCCAGTGCTCTGCAAGCTCTCCAGGACAACAGCAAATCTGGGGCTCTGTGCTTTCTTTCGTTCTGAACAAGTGTTACTGTTTTCTGCACAAAAGCGATTCTGCGAAGCAATGTGAACACTTCTGCTTCCCAGGCACAGAGAAGGTGCTAGCAGGGAATTCTCTGCCTGCCTTTCCCCAGTGCTCTGCAAGCTCTCCAGGACAACAGCAAATCTGGGGCTCTGTGCTTTCTTTCGTTCTGAACAAGTGTGACTGTTTTCTTCACAAAAGCGATTCTGCGAAGCAATGTGAACAGGCACAGAGAAGGTGCTAGCAGGGAATTTTCTGCCTGCCTTTCCCCAGTGCTCTGCAAGCTCTCCAGCACAACAGCAAATCTGGGGCTCTGTGCTTTCTTTCATTCTGAACAAGTGTTAGTGTTTTCTGCACAAAAGCGATTCTGCGAAGCAATGTGAACACTTCTGCTTCCCAGGCACAGAGAAGGTGCTAGCAGGGAATTCTCTGCCTGCCTTTCCCCAGTGCTCTGCAAGCTCTCCAGGACAACATAGAATCTGGGGCTCTGTGCTTTCTTTCGTTCTGAACAAGTGTTAGTGTTTTCTGCACAAAAGCGATTCTGCCAAGCAATGTGAACACTTCTGCTTCCCAGGCACAGAGAATGTGCTAGCAGGGAATTCTCTGCCTGCCTTTCCCCAGTGCTCTGCAAGCTCTCCAGGACAACATAAAATCTGGGGCTCTGTGCTTTCTTTCGTTCTGAAAAAGTGTTACTGTTTTCTGCACAAAAGCGATTCTGCCAAGCAATGTGAACAGGCACAGAGAAGGTGCTAGCAGGGAATTCTCTGCCTGCCTTTCCCCAGTGCTCTGCAAGCTCTCCAGGACAACATAGAATCTGGGGCTCTGTGCTTTCTTTCGTTCTGAACAAGTGTTAGTGTTTTCTGCACAAAAGCGATTCTGCCAAGCAATGTGAACACTTCTTCTTCCCAGGCACAGAGAATGTGCTAGCAGGGAATTCTCTGCCTGCCTTTCCCCAGTGCTCTGCAAGCTCTCCAGGACAACATAAAATCTGGGGCTCTGTGCTTTCTTTCGTTCTGAACAAGTGTTAGTGTTTTCTGCACAAAAGCGATTCTGCCAAGCAATGTGAACACTTCTGCTTCCCAGGCACAGAGAAGGTGCTAGCAGGGAATTCTCTGGCTGCCTTTCCCCAGTGCTCTGCAAGCTCTCCAGGACAACATAGAATCTGGGGCTCTGTGCTTTCTTTCGTTCTGAACAAGTGTGACTGTTTTCTGCACAAAAGCGATTCTGCGAAGCAATGTGAACACTTCTGCTTCCCAGGCACAGAGAAGGTGCTAGCAGGGAATTCTCTGCCTGCCTTTCCCCAGTGCTCTGCAAGCTCTCCAGCACAACAGCAAATCTGGGGCTCTGTGCTTTCTTTCGTTCTGAACAAGTGTTACTGTTTTCTGCACAAAAGCGATTCTGCCAAGCAATGTGAACACTTCTGCTTCCCAGGCACAGAGAAGGTGCTAGCAGGGAATTCTCTGCCTGCCTTTCCCCAGTGCTCTGCAAGCTCTCCAGGACAACAGCAAATCTGGGGCTCTGTGCTTTCTTTCGTTCTGAACAAGTGTTACTGTTTTCTGCACAAAAGCGATTCTGCGAAGCAATGTGAACACTTCTGCTTCCCAGGCACAGAGAAGGTGCTAGCAGGGAATTCTCTGCCTGCCTTTCCCCAGTGCTCTGCAAGCTCTCCAGGACAACAGCAAATCTGGGGCTCTGTGCTTTCTTTCGTTCTGAACAAGTGTGACTGTTTTCTTCACAAAAGCGATTCTGCGAAGCAATGTGAACAGGCACAGAGAAGGTGCTAGCAGGGAATTTTCTGCCTGCCTTTCCCCAGTGCTCTGCAAGCTCTCCAGCACAACAGCAAATCTGGGGCTCTGTGCTTTCTTTCATTCTGAACAAGTGTTAGTGTTTTCTGCACAAAAGCGATTCTGCGAAGCAATGTGAACACTTCTGCTTCCCAGGCACAGAGAAGGTGCTAGCAGGGAATTCTCTGCCTGCCTTTCCCCAGTGCTCTGCAAGCTCTCCAGGACAACATAAAATCTGGGACTCTGTGCTTTCTTTCGTTCTGAACAAGTGTTACTGTTTTCTGCACAAAAGCGATTCTGCCAAGCAATGTGAACACTTCTGCTTCCCAGGCACAGAGAATGTGCTAGCAGGGAATTCTCTGCCTGCCTTTCCCCAGTGCTCTGCAAGCTCTCCAGGACAACATAAAATCTGGGGCTCTGTGCTTTCTTTCGTTCTGAACAAGTGCTACTGTTTTCTGCACAAAAGCGATTCTGCCAAGCAATGTGAACAGGGACAGAGAAGGTGCTAGCAGGGAATTCTCTGCCTGCCTTTCCCCAGTGCTCTGCAAGCTCTCCAGGACAACAGCAAATCTGGGGCTCTGTGCTTTCTTTCGTTCTGAACAAGTGTTAGTGTTTTCTGCACAAAAGCGATTCTGCCAAGCAATGTGAACACTTCTGCTTCCCAGGCACAGAGAAGGTGCTAGCAGGGAATTCTCTGCCTGCCTTTCCCCAGTGCTCTGCAAGCTCTCCAGGACAACAGCAAATCTGGGGCTCTGTGCTTTCTTTCGTTCTGAACAAGTGTTACTGTTTTCTGCACAAAAGCGATTCTGCCAAGCAATGTGAACACTTCTGCTTCCCAGGCACAGAGAAGGTGCTAGCAGGGAATTCTCTGCCTGCCTTTCCCCAGTGCTCTGCAAGCTCTCCAGGACAACAGCAAATCTGGGGCTCTGTGCTTTCTTTCGTTCTGAACAAGTGTGACTGTTTTCTGCACAAAAGCGATTCTGCGAAGCAATGTGAACACTTCTGCTTCCCAGGCACAGAGAATGTGCTAGCAGGGAATTCTCTGCCTGCCTTTCCCCAGTGCTCTGCAAGCTCTCCAGGACAACAGCAAATCTGGGGCTCTGTGCTTTCTTTCGTTCTGAACAAGTGTGACTGTTTTCTGCACAAAAGCGATTCTGCGAAGCAATGTGAACACTTCTGCTTCCCAGGCACAGAGAAGGTGCTAGCAGGGAATTCTCTGCCTGCCTTTCCCCAGTGCTCTGCAAGCTCTCCAGGACAACAGCAAATCTGGGGCTCTGTGCTTTCTTTCGTTCTGAACAAGTGTTACTGTTTTCTGCACAAAAGCGATTCTGCGAAGCAATGTGAACAGGCACAGAGAAGGTGCTAGCAGGGAATTCTCTGCCTGCCTTTCCCCAGTGCTCTGCAAGCTCTCCAGCACAACAGCAAATCTGGGGCTCTGTGCTTTCTTTCGTTCTGAACAAGTGTTACTGTTTTCTGCACAAAAGCGATTCTGCGAAGCAATGTGAACAGGTACAGAGAAGGTGCTAGCAGGGAATTCTCTGCCTGCCTTTCCCCAGTGCTCTGCAAGCTCTCCAGGACAACAGCAAATCTGGGGCTCTGTGCTTTCTTTCGTTCTGAACAAGTGTTACTGTTTTCTGCACAAAAGCGATTCTGCCAAGCAATGTGAACACTTCTGCTTCCCAGGCACAGAGAAGGTGCTAGCAGGGAATTCTCTGCCTGCCTTTCCCCAGTGCTCTGCAAGCTCTCCAGGACAACAGCAAATCTGGGGCTCTGTGCTTTCTTTCGTACTGAACAAGTGTTACTGTTTTCTGCACAAAAGCGATTCTGCCAAGCAATGTGAACAGGCACAGAGAAGGTGCTAGCAGGGAATTCTCTGCCTGCCTTTCCCCAGTGCTCTGCAAGCTCTCCAGGACAACATAAAATCTGGGGCTCTGTGCTTTCTTTCGTTCTGAACAAGTGTTAGTGTTTTCTGCACAAAAGCGATTCTGCGAAGCAATGTGAACACTCCTGCTTCCCAGGCACAGAGAAGGTGCTAGCAGGGAATTCTCTGCCTGCCTTTCCCCAGTGCTCTGCAAGCTCTCCAGCACAACAGCAAATCTGGGGCTCTGTGCTTTCTTTCGTTCTGAACAAGTGTTAGTGTTTTCTGCACAAAAGCGATTCTGCGAAGCAATGTGAACACTTCTGCTTCCCAGGCACAGAGAAGGTGCTAGCAGGGAATTCTCTGCCTGCCTTTCCGCAGTGCTCTGCAAGCTCTCTAGGACAACATAAAATCTGGGGCTCTGTGCTTTCTTTCGTTCTGAACAAGTGTGACTGTTTTCTGCACAAAAGCGATTCTGCGAAGCAATGTGAACAGGCACAGAGAAGGTGCTAGCAGGGAATTCTCTGCCTGCCTTTCCCCAGTGCTCTGCAAGCTCTCCAGCACAACAGCAAATCTGGGGCTCTGTGCTTTCTTTCGTTCTGAACAAGTGTTAGTGTTTTCTGCACAAAAGCGATTCTGCGAAGCAATGTGAACTCTTCTGCTTCCCAGGCACAGAGAAGGTGCTAGCAGGGAATTCTCTGCCTGCCTTTCCCCAGTGCTCTGCAAGCTCTCCAGGACAACAGCAAATCTGGGGCTCTGTGCTTTCTTTCGTTCTGAACAAGTGTTAGTGTTTTCTGCACAAAAGCGATTCTGCGAAGCAATGTGAACACTTCTGCTTCCCAGGCACAGAGAAGGTGCTAGCAGGGAATTCTCTGCCTGCCTTTCCCCAGTGCTCTGCAAGCTCTCCAGGACAACAGCAAATCTGGGGCTCTGTGCTTTCTTTCGTTCTGAACAAGTGTTAGTGTTTTCTGCACAAAAGCGATTCTGCGAAGCAATGTGAACAGGCACAGAGAAGGTGCTAGCAGGGAATTCTCTGCCTGCCTTTCCCCAGTGCTCTGCAAGCTCTCCAGGACAACATAAAATCTGGGGCTCTGTGCTTTCTTTCGTTCTGAACAAGTGTTAGTGTTTTCTGCACAAAAGCGATTCTGCCAAGCAATGTGAACATGCACAGAGAAGGTGCTAGCAGGGAATTCTCTGCCTGCCTTTCCCCAGTGCTCTGCAAGCTCTCCAGGACAACATAAAATCTGGGGCTCTGTGCTTTCTTTCGTTCTGAACAAGCGTTAGCGTTTTCTGCACAAAAGCGATTCTGCCAAGCAATGTGAACACTCCTGCTTCCCAGGCACAGAGAAGGTGCTAGCAGGGAATTCTCTGCCTGCCTTTCCCCAGTGCTCTGCAAGCTCTCCAGCACAACAGCAAATCTGGGGCTCTGTGCTTTCTTTCGTTCTGAACAAGTGTTAGTGTTTTCTGCACAAAAGCGATTCTGCGAAGCAATGTGAACACTTCTGCTTCCCAGGCACAGAGAAGGTGCTAGCAGGGAATTCTCTGCCTGCCTTTCCCCAGTGCTCTGCAAGCTCTCCAGGACAACATCAAATCTGGGGCTCTGTGCTTTCTTTCGTTCTGAACAAGTGTGACTGTTTTCTGCACAAAAGCGATTCTGCGAAGCAATGTGAACAGGCACAGAGAAGGTGCTAGCAGGGAATTCTCTGCCTGCCTTTCCCCAGTGCTCTGCAAGCTCTCCAGCACAACAGCAAATCTGGGGCTCTGTGCTTTCTTTCGTTCTGAACAAGTGTTAGTGTTTTCTGCACAAAAGCGATTCTGCCAAGCAATGTGAACACTTCTGCTTCCCAGGCACAGAGAAGGTGCTAGCAGGGAATTCTCTGGCTGCCTTTCCCCAGTGCTCTGCAAGCTCTCCAGGACAACAGCAAATCTGGGGCTCTGTGCTTTCTTTCGTTCTGAACAAGTGTTACTGTTTTCTGCACAAAAGCGATTCTGCGAAGCAATGTGAACAGGCACAGAGAAGGTGCTAGCAGGGAATTCTCTGCCTGCCTTTCCCCAGTGCTCTGCAAGCTCTCCAGGACAACATAGAATCTGGGGCTCTGTGCTTTCTTTCGTTCTGAACAATTGTTAGTGTTTTCTGCACAAAAGCGATTCTGCCAAGCAATGTGAACACTTCTGCTTCCCAGGCACAGAGAAGGTGCTAGCAGGGAATTCTCTGCCTGCCTTTCCCCAGTGCTCTGCAAGCTCTCCAGGACAACAGCAAATCTGGGGCTCTGTGCTTTCTTTCGTTCTGAACAAGTGTTACTGTTTTCTGCACAAAAGCGATTCTGCGAAGCAATGTGAACACTTCTGCTTCCCAGGCACAGAGAAGGTGCTAGCAGGGAATTCTCTGCCTGCCTTTCCCCAGTGCTCTGCAAGCTCTCCAGGACAACAGCAAATCTGGGGCTCTGTGCTTTCTTTCGTTCTGAACAAGTGTTACTGTTTTCTGCACAAAAGCGATTCTGCGAAGCAATGTGAACAGGCACAGAGAAGGTGCTAGCAGGGAATTCTCTGCCTGCCTTTCCCCAGTGCTCTGCAAGCTCTCCAGCACAACAGCAAATCTGGGGCTCTGTGCTTTCTTTCGTTCTGAACAAGTGTTACTGTTTTCTGCACAAAAGCGATTCTGCGAAGCAATGTGAACAGGTACAGAGAAGGTGCTAGCAGGGAATTCTCTGCCTGCCTTTCCCCAGTGCTCTGCAAGCTCTCCAGGACAACAGCAAATCTGGGGCTCTGTGCTTTCTTTCGTTCTGAACAAGTGTTACTGTTTTCTGCACAAAAGCGATTCTGCCAAGCAATGTGAACAGGCACAGAGAAGGTGCTAGCAGGGAATTCTCTGCCTGCCTTTCCCCAGTGCTCTGCAAGCTCTCCAGGACAACATAAAATCTGGGGCTCTGTGCTTTCTTTCGTTCTGAACAAGTGTTAGTGTTTTCTGCACAAAAGCGATTCTGCCAAGCAATGTGAACAGGCACAGAGAAGGTGCTAGCAGGGAATTCTCTGCCTGCCTTTCCCCAGTGCTCTGCAAGCTCTCCAGGACAACATAAAATCTGGGGCTCTGTGCTTTCTTTCGTTCTGAACAAGCGTTAGTGTTTTCTGCACAAAAGCGATTCTGCGAAGCAATGTGAACACTCCTGCTTCCCAGGCACAGAGAAGGTGCTAGCAGGGAATTCTCTGCCTGCCTTTCCCCAGTGCTCTGCAAGCTCTCCAGGACAACAGCAAATCTGGGGCTCTGTGCTTTCTTTCGTTCTGAACAAGTGTTAGTGTTTTCTGCACAAAAGCGATTCTGCGAAGCAATGTGAACACTTCTGCTTCCCAGGCACAGAGAAGGTGCTAGCAGGGAATTCTCTGCCTGCCTTTCCGCAGTGCTCTGCAAGCTCTCTAGGACAACATAAAATCTGGGGCTCTGTGCTTTCTTTCGTTCTGAACAAGTGTGACTGTTTTCTGCACAAAAGCGATTCTGCGAAGCAATGTGAACAGGCACAGAGAAGGTGCTAGCAGGGAATTCTCTGCCTGCCTTTCCCCAGTGCTCTGCAAGCTCTCCAGCACAACAGCAAATCTGGGGCTCTGTGCTTTCTTTCGTTCTGAACAAGTGTTACTGTTTTCTGCACAAAAGCGATTCTGCCAAGCAATGTGAACACTTCTGCTTCCCAGGCACAGAGAAGGTGCTAGCAGGGAATTCTCTGCCTGCCTTTCCCCAGTGCTCTGCAAGCTCTCCAGGACAACAGCAAATCTGGGGCTCTGTGCTTTCTTTCGTTCTGAACAAGTGTTAGTGTTTTCTGCACAAAAGCGATTCTGCGAAGCAATGTGAACAGGCACAGAGAATGTGCTAGCAGGGAATTCTCTGCCTGCCTTTCCCCAGTGCTCTGCAAGCTCTCCAGCACAACAGCAAATCTGGGGCTCTGTGCTTTCTTTCATTCTGAACAAGTGTTAGTGTTTTCTGCACAAAAGGGATTCTGCCAAGCAATGTGAACACTTGTGCTTCCCAGGCACAGAGAAGGTGCTAGCAGGGAATTCTCTGCCTGCCTTTCCCCAGTGCTCTGCAAGCTCTCCAGGACAACATAAAATCTGGGACTCTGTGCTTTCTTTCGTTCTGAACAAGTGTTAGCGTTTTCTGCACAAAAGCGATTCTGCCAAGCAATGTGAACACTTCTGCTTCCCAGGCACAGAGAAGGTGCTAGCAGGGAATTCTCTGCCTGCCTTTCCCCAGTGCTCTGCAAGCTCTCCAGGACAACAGCAAATCTGGGGCTCTGTGCTTTCTTTCGTTCTGAACAAGTGTGACTGTTTTCTTCACAAAAGCGATTCTGCGAAGCAATGTGAACAGGCACAGAGAAGGTGCTAGCAGGGAATTTTCTGCCTGCCTTTCCCCAGTGCTCTGCAAGCTCTCCAGCACAACAGCAAATCTGGGGCTCTGTGCTTTCTTTCATTCTGAACAAGTGTTAGTGTTTTCTGCACAAAAGCGATTCTGCGAAGCAATGTGAACACTTCTGCTTCCCAGGCACAGAGAAGGTGCTAGCAGGGAATTCTCTGCCTGCCTTTCCCCAGTGCTCTGCAAGCTCTCCAGGACAACATAGAATCTGGGGCTCTGTGCTTTCTTTCGTTCTGAACAAGTGTTAGTGTTTTCTGCACAAAAGCGATTCTGCCAAGCAATGTGAACACTTCTGCTTCCCAGGCACAGAGAAGGTGCTAGCAGGGAATTCTCTGCCTGCCTTTCCCCAGTGCTCTGCAAGCTCTCCAGGACAACATAAAATCTGGGGCTCTGTGCTTTCTTTCGTTCTGAAAAAGTGTTACTGTTTTCTGCACAAAAGCGATTCTGCCAAGCAATGTGAACAGGCACAGAGAAGGTGCTAGCAGGGAATTCTCTGCCTGCCTTTCCCCAGTGCTCTGCAAGCTCTCCAGGACAACATAGAATCTGGGGCTCTGTGCTTTCTTTCGTTCTGAACAAGTGTTAGTGTTTTCTGCACAAAAGCGATTCTGCCAAGCAATGTGAACACTTCTTCTTCCCAGGCACAGAGAATGTGCTAGCAGGGAATTCTCTGCCTGCCTTTCCCCAGTGCTCTGCAAGCTCTCCAGGACAACATAAAATCTGGGGCTCTGTGCTTTCTTTCGTTCTGAACAAGTGTTAGTGTTTTCTGCACAAAAGCGATTCTGCCAAGCAATGTGAACACTTCTGCTTCCCAGGCACAGAGAAGGTGCTAGCAGGGAATTCTCTGGCTGCCTTTCCCCAGTGCTCTGCAAGCTCTCCAGGACAACATAGAATCTGGGGCTCTGTGCTTTCTTTCGTTCTGAACAAGTGTGACTGTTTTCTGCACAAAAGCGATTCTGCGAAGCAATGTGAACACTTCTGCTTCCCAGGCACAGAGAAGGTGCTAGCAGGGAATTCTCTGCCTGCCTTTCCCCAGTGCTCTGCAAGCTCTCCAGCACAACAGCAAATCTGGGGCTCTGTGCTTTCTTTCGTTCTGAACAAGTGTTAGTGTTTTCTGCACAAAAGCGATTCTGCCAAGCAATGTGAACACTTCTGCTTCCCAGGCACAGAGAAGGTGCTAGCAGGGAATTCTCTGCCTGCCTTTCCCCAGTGCTCTGCAAGCTCTCCAGGACAACAGCAAATCTGGGGCTCTGTGCTTTCTTTCGTTCTGAACAAGTGTTACTGTTTTCTGCACAAAAGCGATTCTGCGAAGCAATGTGAACAGGCACAGAGAAGGTGCTAGCAGGGAATTCTCTGCCTGCCTTTCCCCAGTGCTCTGCAAGCTCTCCAGCACAACAGCAAATCTGGGGCTCTGTGCTTTCTTTCGTTCTGAACAAGTGTTACTGTTTTCTGCACAAAAGCGATTCTGCCAAGCAATGTGAACACTTCTGCTTCCCAGGCACAGAGAAGGTGCTAGCAGGGAATTCTCTGCCTGCCTTTCCCCAGTGCTCTGCAAGCTCTCCAGGACAACAGCAAATCTGGGGCTCTGTGCTTTCTTTCGTACTGAACAAGTGTTACTGTTTTCTGCACAAAAGCGATTCTGCCAAGCAATGTGAACAGGCACAGAGAAGGTGCTAGCAGGGAATTCTCTGCCTGCCTTTCCCCAGTGCTCTGCAAGCTCTCCAGGACAACATAAAATCTGGGGCTCTGTGCTTTCTTTCGTTCTGAACAAGTGTTAGTGTTTTCTGCACAAAAGCGATTCTGCCAAGCAATGTGAACAGGCACAGAGAAGGTGCTAGCAGGGAATTCTCTGCCTGCCTTTCCCCAGTGCTCTGCAAGCTCTCCAGGACAACATAAAATCTGGGGCTCTGTGCTTTCTTTCGTTCTGAACAAGCGTTAGTGTTTTCTGCACAAAAGCGATTCTGCGAAGCAATGTGAACACTCCTGCTTCCCAGGCACAGAGAAGGTGCTAGCAGGGAATTCTCTGCCTGCCTTTCCCCAGTGCTCTGCAAGCTCTCCAGGACAACAGCAAATCTGGGGCTCTGTGCTTTCTTTCGTTCTGAACAAGTGTTAGTGTTTTCTGCACAAAAGCGATTCTGCGAAGCAATGTGAACACTTCTGCTTCCCAGGCACAGAGAAGGTGCTAGCAGGGAATTCTCTGCCTGCCTTTCCGCAGTGCTCTGCAAGCTCTCTAGGACAACATAAAATCTGGGGCTCTGTGCTTTCTTTCGTTCTGAACAAGTGTGACTGTTTTCTGCACAAAAGCGATTCTGCGAAGCAATGTGAACAGGCACAGAGAAGGTGCTAGCAGGGAATTCTCTGCCTGCCTTTCCCCAGTGCTCTGCAAGCTCTCCAGCACAACAGCAAATCTGGGGCTCTGTGCTTTCTTTCGTTCTGAACAAGTGTTACTGTTTTCTGCACAAAAGCGATTCTGCCAAGCAATGTGAACACTTCTGCTTCCCAGGCACAGAGAAGGTGCTAGCAGGGAATTCTCTGCCTGCCTTTCCCCAGTGCTCTGCAAGCTCTCCAGGACAACAGCAAATCTGGGGCTCTGTGCTTTCTTTCGTTCTGAACAAGTGTTAGTGTTTTCTGCACAAAAGCGATTCTGCGAAGCAATGTGAACAGGCACAGAGAATGTGCTAGCAGGGAATTCTCTGCCTGCCTTTCCCCAGTGCTCTGCAAGCTCTCCAGCACAACAGCAAATCTGGGGCTCTGTGCTTTCTTTCATTCTGAACAAGTGTTAGTGTTTTCTGCACAAAAGGGATTCTGCCAAGCAATGTGAACACTTCTGCTTCCCAGGCACAGAGAAGGTGCTAGCAGGGAATTCTCTGCCTGCCTTTCCCCAGTGCTCTGCAAGCTCTCCAGGACAACATAAAATCTGGGACTCTGTGCTTTCTTTCGTTCTGAACAAGTGTTAGCGTTTTCTGCACAAAAGCGATTCTGCCAAGCAATGTGAACACTTCTGCTTCCCAGGCACAGAGAAGGTGCTAGCAGGGAATTCTCTGCCTGCCTTTCCCCAGTGCTCTGCAAGCTCTCCAGGACAACAGCAAATCTGGGGCTCTGTGCTTTCTTTCGTTCTGAACAAGTGTGACTGTTTTCTTCACAAAAGCGATTCTGCGAAGCAATGTGAACAGGCACAGAGAAGGTGCTAGCAGGGAATTTTCTGCCTGCCTTTCCCCAGTGCTCTGCAAGCTCTCCAGCACAACAGCAAATCTGGGGCTCTGTGCTTTCTTTCATTCTGAACAAGTGTTAGTGTTTTCTGCACAAAAGCGATTCTGCGAAGCAATGTGAACACTTCTGCTTCCCAGGCACAGAGAAGGTGCTAGCAGGGAATTCTCTGCCTGCCTTTCCCCAGTGCTCTGCAAGCTCTCCAGGACAACATAGAATCTGGGGCTCTGTGCTTTCTTTCGTTCTGAACAAGTGTTAGTGTTTTCTGCACAAAAGCGATTCTGCCAAGCAATGTGAACACTTCTGCTTCCCAGGCACAGAGAAGGTGCTAGCAGGGAATTCTCTGCCTGCCTTTCCCCAGTGCTCTGCAAGCTCTCCAGGACAACATCAAATCTGGG
This sequence comes from Strix aluco, assembly GCF_031877795.1. Classification (NCBI taxonomy): domain Eukaryota; kingdom Metazoa; phylum Chordata; class Aves; order Strigiformes; family Strigidae; genus Strix; species Strix aluco. The sequence continues at coordinate 299,503 of NC_133950.1, read as the reverse complement.
GCTCTGTGCTTTCTTTCGTACTGAACAAGTGTGACTGTTTTCTGCACAAAAGCGATTCTGCCAAGCAATGTGAACAGGCACAGAGAAGGTGCTAGCAGGGAATTCTCTGCCTGCCTTTCCCCAGTGCTCTGCAAGCTCTCCAGGACAACATAGAATCTGGGGCTCTGTGCTTTCTTTCGTTCTGAACAAGTGTTAGTGTTTTCTGCACAAAAGCGATTCTGCCAAGCAATGTGAACACTTCTTCTTCCCAGGCACAGAGAATGTGCTAGCAGGGAATTCTCTGCCTGCCTTTCCCCAGTGCTCTGCAAGCTCTCCAGGACAACATAAAATCTGGGGCTCTGTGCTTTCTTTCGTTCTGAACAAGTGTTAGTGTTTTCTGCACAAAAGCGATTCTGCCAAGCAATGTGAACACTTCTGCTTCCCAGGCACAGAGAAGGTGCTAGCAGGGAATTCTCTGGCTGCCTTTCCCCAGTGCTCTGCAAGCTCTCCAGGACAACATAGAATCTGGGGCTCTGTGCTTTCTTTCGTTCTGAACAAGTGTGACTGTTTTCTGCACAAAAGCGATTCTGCGAAGCAATGTGAACACTTCTGCTTCCCAGGCACAGAGAAGGTGCTAGCAGGGAATTCTCTGCCTGCCTTTCCCCAGTGCTCTGCAAGCTCTCCAGCACAACAGCAAATCTGGGGCTCTGTGCTTTCTTTCGTTCTGAACAAGTGTTAGTGTTTTCTGCACAAAAGCGATTCTGCGAAGCAATGTGAACAGGCACAGAGAATGTGCTAGCAGGGAATTCTCTGCCTGCCTTTCCCCAGTGCTCTGCAAGCTCTCCAGCACAACAGCAAATCTGGGGCTCTGTGCTTTCTTTCATTCTGAACAAGTGTTAGTGTTTTCTGCACAAAAGGGATTCTGCCAAGCAATGTGAACACTTCTGCTTCCCAGGCACAGAGAAGGTGCTAGCAGGGAATTCTCTGCCTGCCTTTCCCCAGTGCTCTGCAAGCTCTCCAGGACAACATAAAATCTGGGACTCTGTGCTTTCTTTCGTTCTGAACAAGTGTTAGCGTTTTCTGCACAAAAGCGATTCTGCCAAGCAATGTGAACACTTCTGCTTCCCAGGCACAGAGAAGGTGCTAGCAGGGAATTCTCTGCCTGCCTTTCCCCAGTGCTCTGCAAGCTCTCCAGGACAACAGCAAATCTGGGGCTCTGTGCTTTCTTTCGTTCTGAACAAGTGTGACTGTTTTCTTCACAAAAGCGATTCTGCGAAGCAATGTGAACAGGCACAGAGAAGGTGCTAGCAGGGAATTTTCTGCCTGCCTTTCCCCAGTGCTCTGCAAGCTCTCCAGCACAACAGCAAATCTGGGGCTCTGTGCTTTCTTTCATTCTGAACAAGTGTTAGTGTTTTCTGCACAAAAGCGATTCTGCGAAGCAATGTGAACACTTCTGCTTCCCAGGCACAGAGAAGGTGCTAGCAGGGAATTCTCTGCCTGCCTTTCCCCAGTGCTCTGCAAGCTCTCCAGGACAACATAGAATCTGGGGCTCTGTGCTTTCTTTCGTTCTGAACAAGTGTTAGTGTTTTCTGCACAAAAGCGATTCTGCCAAGCAATGTGAACACTTCTGCTTCCCAGGCACAGAGAAGGTGCTAGCAGGGAATTCTCTGCCTGCCTTTCCCCAGTGCTCTGCAAGCTCTCCAGGACAACAGCAAATCTGGGGCTCTGTGCTTTCTTTCGTACTGAACAAGTGTTACTGTTTTCTGCACAAAAGCGATTCTGCCAAGCAATGTGAACAGGCACAGAGAAGGTGCTAGCAGGGAATTCTCTGCCTGCCTTTCCCCAGTGCTCTGCAAGCTCTCCAGGACAACATAAAATCTGGGGCTCTGTGCTTTCTTTCGTTCTGAACAAGTGTTAGTGTTTTCTGCACAAAAGCGATTCTGCCAAGCAATGTGAACAGGCACAGAGAAGGTGCTAGCAGGGAATTCTCTGCCTGCCTTTCCCCAGTGCTCTGCAAGCTCTCCAGGACAACATAAAATCTGGGGCTCTGTGCTTTCTTTCGTTCTGAACAAGCGTTAGTGTTTTCTGCACAAAAGCGATTCTGCGAAGCAATGTGAACACTCCTGCTTCCCAGGCACAGAGAAGGTGCTAGCAGGGAATTCTCTGCCTGCCTTTCCCCAGTGCTCTGCAAGCTCTCCAGGACAACAGCAAATCTGGGGCTCTGTGCTTTCTTTCGTTCTGAACAAGTGTTAGTGTTTTCTGCACAAAAGCGATTCTGCGAAGCAATGTGAACACTTCTGCTTCCCAGGCACAGAGAAGGTGCTAGCAGGGAATTCTCTGCCTGCCTTTCCGCAGTGCTCTGCAAGCTCTCTAGGACAACATAAAATCTGGGGCTCTGTGCTTTCTTTCGTTCTGAACAAGTGTGACTGTTTTCTGCACAAAAGCGATTCTGCGAAGCAATGTGAACAGGCACAGAGAAGGTGCTAGCAGGGAATTCTCTGCCTGCCTTTCCCCAGTGCTCTGCAAGCTCTCCAGCACAACAGCAAATCTGGGGCTCTGTGCTTTCTTTCGTTCTGAACAAGTGTTACTGTTTTCTGCACAAAAGCGATTCTGCCAAGCAATGTGAACACTTCTGCTTCCCAGGCACAGAGAAGGTGCTAGCAGGGAATTCTCTGCCTGCCTTTCCCCAGTGCTCTGCAAGCTCTCCAGGACAACAGCAAATCTGGGGCTCTGTGCTTTCTTTCGTTCTGAACAAGTGTTAGTGTTTTCTGCACAAAAGCGATTCTGCGAAGCAATGTGAACAGGCACAGAGAATGTGCTAGCAGGGAATTCTCTGCCTGCCTTTCCCCAGTGCTCTGCAAGCTCTCCAGCACAACAGCAAATCTGGGGCTCTGTGCTTTCTTTCATTCTGAACAAGTGTTAGTGTTTTCTGCACAAAAGGGATTCTGCCAAGCAATGTGAACACTTCTGCTTCCCAGGCACAGAGAAGGTGCTAGCAGGGAATTCTCTGCCTGCCTTTCCCCAGTGCTCTGCAAGCTCTCCAGGACAACATAAAATCTGGGACTCTGTGCTTTCTTTCGTTCTGAACAAGTGTTAGCGTTTTCTGCACAAAAGCGATTCTGCCAAGCAATGTGAACACTTCTGCTTCCCAGGCACAGAGAAGGTGCTAGCAGGGAATTCTCTGCCTGCCTTTCCCCAGTGCTCTGCAAGCTCTCCAGGACAACAGCAAATCTGGGGCTCTGTGCTTTCTTTCGTTCTGAACAAGTGTGACTGTTTTCTTCACAAAAGCGATTCTGCGAAGCAATGTGAACAGGCACAGAGAAGGTGCTAGCAGGGAATTTTCTGCCTGCCTTTCCCCAGTGCTCTGCAAGCTCTCCAGCACAACAGCAAATCTGGGGCTCTGTGCTTTCTTTCATTCTGAACAAGTGTTAGTGTTTTCTGCACAAAAGCGATTCTGCGAAGCAATGTGAACACTTCTGCTTCCCAGGCACAGAGAAGGTGCTAGCAGGGAATTCTCTGCCTGCCTTTCCCCAGTGCTCTGCAAGCTCTCCAGGACAACATAGAATCTGGGGCTCTGTGCTTTCTTTCGTTCTGAACAAGTGTTAGTGTTTTCTGCACAAAAGCGATTCTGCCAAGCAATGTGAACACTTCTGCTTCCCAGGCACAGAGAAGGTGCTAGCAGGGAATTCTCTGCCTGCCTTTCCCCAGTGCTCTGCAAGCTCTCCAGGACAACATCAAATCTGGGGCTCTGTGCTTTCTTTCGTACTGAACAAGTGTGACTGTTTTCTGCACAAAAGCGATTCTGCCAAGCAATGTGAACAGGCACAGAGAAGGTGCTAGCAGGGAATTCTCTGCCTGCCTTTCCCCAGTGCTCTGCAAGCTCTCCAGGACAACATAGAATCTGGGGCTCTGTGCTTTCTTTCGTTCTGAACAAGTGTTAGTGTTTTCTGCACAAAAGCGATTCTGCCAAGCAATGTGAACACTTCTTCTTCCCAGGCACAGAGAATGTGCTAGCAGGGAATTCTCTGCCTGCCTTTCCCCAGTGCTCTGCAAGCTCTCCAGGACAACATAAAATCTGGGGCTCTGTGCTTTCTTTCGTTCTGAACAAGTGTTAGTGTTTTCTGCACAAAAGCGATTCTGCCAAGCAATGTGAACACTTCTGCTTCCCAGGCACAGAGAAGGTGCTAGCAGGGAATTCTCTGGCTGCCTTTCCCCAGTGCTCTGCAAGCTCTCCAGGACAACATAGAATCTGGGGCTCTGTGCTTTCTTTCGTTCTGAACAAGTGTGACTGTTTTCTGCACAAAAGCGATTCTGCGAAGCAATGTGAACACTTCTGCTTCCCAGGCACAGAGAAGGTGCTAGCAGGGAATTCTCTGCCTGCCTTTCCCCAGTGCTCTGCAAGCTCTCCAGCACAACAGCAAATCTGGGGCTCTGTGCTTTCTTTCGTTCTGAACAAGTGTTAGTGTTTTCTGCACAAAAGCGATTCTGCGAAGCAATGTGAACAGGCACAGAGAATGTGCTAGCAGGGAATTCTCTGCCTGCCTTTCCCCAGTGCTCTGCAAGCTCTCCAGCACAACAGCAAATCTGGGGCTCTGTGCTTTCTTTCATTCTGAACAAGTGTTAGTGTTTTCTGCACAAAAGGGATTCTGCCAAGCAATGTGAACACTTCTGCTTCCCAGGCACAGAGAAGGTGCTAGCAGGGAATTCTCTGCCTGCCTTTCCCCAGTGCTCTGCAAGCTCTCCAGGACAACATAAAATCTGGGACTCTGTGCTTTCTTTCGTTCTGAACAAGTGTTAGCGTTTTCTGCACAAAAGCGATTCTGCCAAGCAATGTGAACACTTCTGCTTCCCAGGCACAGAGAAGGTGCTAGCAGGGAATTCTCTGCCTGCCTTTCCCCAGTGCTCTGCAAGCTCTCCAGGACAACAGCAAATCTGGGGCTCTGTGCTTTCTTTCGTTCTGAACAAGTGTGACTGTTTTCTTCACAAAAGCGATTCTGCGAAGCAATGTGAACAGGCACAGAGAAGGTGCTAGCAGGGAATTTTCTGCCTGCCTTTCCCCAGTGCTCTGCAAGCTCTCCAGCACAACAGCAAATCTGGGGCTCTGTGCTTTCTTTCATTCTGAACAAGTGTTAGTGTTTTCTGCACAAAAGCGATTCTGCGAAGCAATGTGAACACTTCTGCTTCCCAGGCACAGAGAAGGTGCTAGCAGGGAATTCTCTGCCTGCCTTTCCCCAGTGCTCTGCAAGCTCTCCAGGACAACATAGAATCTGGGGCTCTGTGCTTTCTTTCGTTCTGAACAAGTGTTAGTGTTTTCTGCACAAAAGCGATTCTGCCAAGCAATGTGAACACTTCTGCTTCCCAGGCACAGAGAAGGTGCTAGCAGGGAATTCTCTGCCTGCCTTTCCCCAGTGCTCTGCAAGCTCTCCAGGACAACATCAAATCTGGGGCTCTGTGCTTTCTTTCGTACTGAACAAGTGTGACTGTTTTCTGCACAAAAGCGATTCTGCCAAGCAATGTGAACAGGCACAGAGAAGGTGCTAGCAGGGAATTCTCTGCCTGCCTTTCCCCAGTGCTCTGCAAGCTCTCCAGGACAACATAGAATCTGGGGCTCTGTGCTTTCTTTCGTTCTGAACAAGTGTTAGTGTTTTCTGCACAAAAGCGATTCTGCCAAGCAATGTGAACACTTCTTCTTCCCAGGCACAGAGAATGTGCTAGCAGGGAATTCTCTGCCTGCCTTTCCCCAGTGCTCTGCAAGCTCTCCAGGACAACATAAAATCTGGGGCTCTGTGCTTTCTTTCGTTCTGAACAAGTGTTAGTGTTTTCTGCACAAAAGCGATTCTGCCAAGCAATGTGAACACTTCTGCTTCCCAGGCACAGAGAAGGTGCTAGCAGGGAATTCTCTGGCTGCCTTTCCCCAGTGCTCTGCAAGCTCTCCAGGACAACATAGAATCTGGGGCTCTGTGCTTTCTTTCGTTCTGAACAAGTGTGACTGTTTTCTGCACAAAAGCGATTCTGCGAAGCAATGTGAACACTTCTGCTTCCCAGGCACAGAGAAGGTGCTAGCAGGGAATTCTCTGCCTGCCTTTCCCCAGTGCTCTGCAAGCTCTCCAGGACAACATAGAATCTGGGGCTCTGTGCTTTCTTTCGTTCTGAACAAGTGTTAGTGTTTTCTGCACAAAAGCGATTCTGCCAAGCAATGTGAACACTTCTGCTTCCCAGGCACAGAGAAGGTGCTAGCAGGGAATTCTCTGCCTGCCTTTCCCCAGTGCTCTGCAAGCTCTCCAGGACAACAGCAAATCTGGGGCTCTGTGCTTTCTTTCGTTCTGAACAAGTGTTACTGTTTTCTGCACAAAAGCGATTCTGCGAAGCAATGTGAACACTTCTGCTTCCCAGGCACAGAGAAGGTGCTAGCAGGGAATTCTCTGCCTGCCTTTCCCCAGTGCTCTGCAAGCTCTCCAGGACAACAGCAAATCTGGGGCTCTGTGCTTTCTTTCGTTCTGAACAAGTGTGACTGTTTTCTTCACAAAAGCGATTCTGCGAAGCAATGTGAACAGGCACAGAGAAGGTGCTAGCAGGGAATTTTCTGCCTGCCTTTCCCCAGTGCTCTGCAAGCTCTCCAGCACAACAGCAAATCTGGGGCTCTGTGCTTTCTTTCATTCTGAACAAGTGTTAGTGTTTTCTGCACAAAAGCGATTCTGCGAAGCAATGTGAACACTTCTGCTTCCCAGGCACAGAGAAGGTGCTAGCAGGGAATTCTCTGCCTGCCTTTCCCCAGTGCTCTGCAAGCTCTCCAGGACAACATAAAATCTGGGACTCTGTGCTTTCTTTCGTTCTGAACAAGTGTTACTGTTTTCTGCACAAAAGCGATTCTGCCAAGCAATGTGAACACTTCTGCTTCCCAGGCACAGAGAAGGTGCTAGCAGGGAATTCTCTGCCTGCCTTTCCCCAGTGCTCTGCAAGCTCTCCAGGACAACATAAAATCTGGGGCTCTGTGCTTTCTTTCGTTCTGAACAAGTGTTACTGTTTTCTGCACAAAAGCGATTCTGCCAAGCAATGTGAACAGGGACAGAGAAGGTGCTAGCAGGGAATTCTCTGCCTGCCTTTCCCCAGTGCTCTGCAAGCTCTCCAGGACAACAGCAAATCTGGGGCTCTGTGCTTTCTTTCGTTCTGAACAAGTGTTAGTGTTTTCTGCACAAAAGCGATTCTGCGAAGCAATGTGAACACTTCTGCTTCCCAGGCACAGAGAAGGTGCTAGCAGGGAATTCTCTGCCTGCCTTTCCCCAGTGCTCTGCAAGCTCTCCAGGACAACAGCAAATCTGGGGCTCTGTGCTTTCTTTCGTTCTGAACAAGTGTTACTGTTTTCTGCACAAAAGCGATTCTGCCAAGCAATGTGAACACTTCTGCTTCCCAGGCACAGAGAAGGTGCTAGCAGGGAATTCTCTGCCTGCCTTTCCCCAGTGCTCTGCAAGCTCTCCAGGACAACAGCAAATCTGGGGCTCTGTGCTTTCTTTCGTTCTGAACAAGTGTTAGTGTTTTCTGCACAAAAGCGATTCTGCCAAGCAATGTGAACACTTCTGCTTCCCAGGCACAGAGAATGTGCTAGCAGGGAATTCTCTGCCTGCCTTTCCCCAGTGCTCTGCAAGCTCTCCAGGACAACAGCAAATCTGGGGCTCTGTGCTTTCTTTCGTTCTGAACAAGTGTTACTGTTTTCTGCACAAAAGCGATTCTGCGAAGCAATGTGAACACTTCTGCTTCCCAGGCACAGAGAAGGTGCTAGCAGGGAATTCTCTGCCTGCCTTTCCCCAGTGCTCTGCAAGCTCTCCAGCACAACAGCAAATCTGGGGCTCTGTGCTTTCTTTCGTTCTGAACAAGTGTTACTGTTTTCTGCACAAAAGCGATTCTGCGAAGCAATGTGAACACTTCTGCTTCCCAGGCACAGAGAAGGTGCTAGCAGGGAATTCTCTGCCTGCCTTTCCCCAGTGCTCTGCAAGCTCTCCAGGACAACAGCAAATCTGGGGCTCTGTGCTTTCTTTCGTTCTGAACAAGTGTTAGTGTTTTCTGCACAAAAGCGATTCTGCGAAGCAATGTGAACAGGCACAGAGAATGTGCTAGCAGGGAATTCTCTGCCTGCCTTTCCCCAGTGCTCTGCAAGCTCTCCAGCACAACAGCAAATCTGGGGCTCTGTGCTTTCTTTCATTCTGAACAAGTGTTAGTGTTTTCTGCACAAAAGGGATTCTGCCAAGCAATGTGAACACTTCTGCTTCCCAGGCACAGAGAAGGTGCTAGCAGGGAATTCTCTGCCTGCCTTTCCCCAGTGCTCTGCAAGCTCTCCAGGACAACAGCAAATCTGGGGCTCTGTGCTTTCTTTCGTTCTGAACAAGTGTGACTGTTTTCTTCACAAAAGCGATTCTGCGAAGCAATGTGAACAGGCACAGAGAAGGTGCTAGCAGGGAATTTTCTGCCTGCCTTTCCCCAGTGCTCTGCAAGCTCTCCAGCACAACAGCAAATCTGGGGCTCTGTGCTTTCTTTCATTCTGAACAAGTGTTAGTGTTTTCTGCACAAAAGCGATTCTGCGAAGCAATGTGAACACTTCTGCTTCCCAGGCACAGAGAAGGTGCTAGCAGGGAATTCTCTGCCTGCCTTTCCCCAGTGCTCTGCAAGCTCTCCAGGACAACATAGAATCTGGGGCTCTGTGCTTTCTTTCGTTCTGAACAAGTGTTAGTGTTTTCTGCACAAAAGCGATTCTGCCAAGCAATGTGAACACTTCTGCTTCCCAGGCACAGAGAATGTGCTAGCAGGGAATTCTCTGCCTGCCTTTCCCCAGTGCTCTGCAAGCTCTCCAGGACAACATAAAATCTGGGGCTCTGTGCTTTCTTTCGTTCTGAACAAGTGTTACTGTTTTCTGCACAAAAGCGATTCTGCCAAGCAATGTGAACAGGCACAGAGAAGGTGCTAGCAGGGAATTCTCTGCCTGCCTTTCCCCAGTGCTCTGCAAGCTCTCCAGGACAACATAGAATCTGGGGCTCTGTGCTTTCTTTCGTTCTGAACAAGTGTTAGTGTTTTCTGCACAAAAGCGATTCTGCCAAGCAATGTGAACACTTCTTCTTCCCAGGCACAGAGAATGTGCTAGCAGGGAATTCTCTGCCTGCCTTTCCCCAGTGCTCTGCAAGCTCTCCAGGACAACATAAAATCTGGGGCTCTGTGCTTTCTTTCGTTCTGAACAAGTGTTAGTGTTTTCTGCACAAAAGCGATTCTGCCAAGCAATGTGAACACTTCTGCTTCCCAGGCACAGAGAAGGTGCTAGCAGGGAATTCTCTGGCTGCCTTTCCCCAGTGCTCTGCAAGCTCTCCAGGACAACATAGAATCTGGGGCTCTGTGCTTTCTTTCGTTCTGAACAAGTGTGACTGTTTTCTGCACAAAAGCGATTCTGCGAAGCAATGTGAACACTTCTGCTTCCCAGGCACAGAGAAGGTGCTAGCAGGGAATTCTCTGCCTGCCTTTCCCCAGTGCTCTGCAAGCTCTCCAGGACAACATAAAATCTGGGGCTCTGTGCTTTCTTTCGTTCTGAACAAGTGTTAGTGTTTTCTGCACAAAAGCGATTCTGCCAAGCAATGTGAACACTTCTGCTTCCCAGGCACAGAGAAGGTGCTAGCAGGGAATTCTCTGCCTGCCTTTCCCCAGTGCTCTGCAAGCTCTCCAGGACAACAGCAAATCTGGGGCTCTGTGCTTTCTTTCGTTCTGAACAAGTGTGACTGTTTTCTGCACAAAAGCGATTCTGCCAAGCAATGTGAACACTTCTGCTTCCCAGGCACAGAGAAGGTGCTAGCAGGGAATTCTCTGCCTGCCTTTCCCCAGTGCTCTGCAAGCTCTCCAGGACAACAGCAAATCTGGGGCTCTGTGCTTTCTTTCGTTCTGAACAAGTGTGACTGTTTTCTTCACAAAAGCGATTCTGCGAAGCAATGTGAACAGGCACAGAGAAGGTGCTAGCAGGGAATTTTCTGCCTGCCTTTCCCCAGTGCTCTGCAAGCTCTCCAGCACAACAGCAAATCTGGGGCTCTGTGCTTTCTTTCATTCTGAACAAGTGTTAGTGTTTTCTGCACAAAAGCGATTCTGCGAAGCAATGTGAACCTTTCTGCTTCCCAGGCACAGAGAAGGTGCTAGCAGGGAATTCTCTGCCTGCCTTTCCCCAGTGCTCTGCAAGCTCTCCAGGACAACATAGAATCTGGGGCTCTGTGCTTTCTTTTGTTCTGAACAAGTGTTAGTGTTTTCTGCACAAAAGCGATTCTGCCAAGCAATGTGAACACTTCTGCTTCCCAGGCACAGAGAATGTGCTAGCAGGGAATTCTCTGGCTGCCTTTCCCCAGTGCTCTGCAAGCTCTCCAGGACAACATAAAATCTGGGGCTCTGTGCTTTCTTTCGTTCTGAACAAGTGTTACTGTTTTCTGCACAAAAGCGATTCTGCCAAGCAATGTGAACAGGGACAGAGAAGGTGCTAGCAGGGAATTCTCTGCCTGCCTTTCCCCAGTGCTCTGCAAGCTCTCCAGGACAACAGCAAATCTGGGGCTCTGTGCTTTCTTTCGTTCTGAACAAGTGTTAGTGTTTTCTGCACAAAAGCGATTCTGCCAAGCAATGTGAACACTTCTGCTTCCCAGGCACAGAGAAGGTGCTAGCAGGGAATTCTCTGCCTGCCTTTCCCCAGTGCTCTGCAAGCTCTCCAGGACAACAGCAAATCTGGGGCTCTGTGCTTTCTTTCGTTCTGAACAAGTGTTACTGTTTTCTGCACAAAAGCGATTCTGCCAAGCAATGTGAACACTTCTGCTTCCCAGGCACAGAGAAGGTGCTAGCAGGGAATTCTCTGCCTGCCTTTCCCCAGTGCTCTGCAAGCTCTCCAGGACAACAGCAAATCTGGGGCTCTGTGCTTTCTTTCGTTCTGAACAAGTGTTACTGTTTTCTGCACAAAAGCGATTCTGCGAAGCAATGTGAACAGGCACAGAGAAGGTGCTAGCAGGGAATTCTCTGCCTGCCTTTCCCCAGTGCTCTGCAAGCTCTTCAGGACAACATAAAATCTGGGGCTCTGTGCTTTCTTTCGTTCTGAACTAGTGTTAGTGTTTTCTGCACAAAAGCGATTCTGCCAAGCAATGTGAACACTTCTGCTTCCCAGGCACAGAGAAGGTGCTAGCAGGGAATTCTCTGCCTGCCTTTCCCCAGTGCTCTGCAAGCTCTCCAGGACAACATAGAATCTGGGGCTCTGTGCTTTCTTTCGTTCTGAACAAGTGATACTGTTTTCTGCACAAAAGCGATTCTGCGAAGCAATGTGAACACTTCTGCTTCCCAGGCACAGAGAAGGTGCTAGCAGGGAATTCTCTGGCTGCCTTTCCCCAGTGCTCTGCAAGCTCTCCAGGACAACATAGAATCTGGGGCTCTGTGCTTTCTTTCGTTCTGAACAAGTGTGACTGTTTTCTGCACAAAAGCGATTCTGCGAAGCAATGTGAACACTTCTGCTTCCCAGGCACAGAGAAGGTGCTAGCAGGGAATTCTCTGCCTGCCTTTCCCCAGTGCTCTGCAAGCTCTCCAGGACAACAGCAAATCTGGGGCTCTGTGCTTTCTTTCGTTCTGAACAAGTGTTACTGTTTTCTGCACAAAAGCGATTCTGCCAAGCAATGTGAACACTTCTGCTTCCCAGGCACAGAGAAGGTGCTAGCAGGGAATTCTCTGCCTGCCTTTCCCCAGTGCTCTGCAAGCTCTCCAGGACAACAGCAAATCTGGGGCTCTGTGCTTTCTTTCGTTCTGAACAAGTGTTAGCGTTTTCTGCACAAAAGCGATTCTGCCAAGCAATGTGAACACTTCTGCTTCCCAGGCACAGAGAAGGTGCTAGCAGGGAATTCTCTGCCTGCCTTTCCCCAGTGCTCTGCAAGCTCTCCAGGACAACAGCAAATCTGGGGCTCTGTGCTTTCTTTCGTTCTGAACAAGTGTTACTGTTTTCTGCACAAAAGCGATTCTGCCAAGCAATGTGAACAGGCACAGAGAAGGTGCTAGCAGGGAATTCTCTGCCTGCCTTTCCCCAGTGCTCTGCAAGCTCTCCAGCACAACAGCAAATCTGGGGCTCTGTGCTTTCTTTCATTCTGAACAAGTGTTAGTGTTTTCTGCACAAAAGCGATTCTGCGAAGCAATGTGAACACTTCTGCTTCCCAGGCACAGAGAAGGTGCTAGCAGGGAATTCTCTGCCTGCCTTTCCCCAGTGCTCTGCAAGCTCTCCAGGACAACATAAAATCTGGGGCTCTGTGCTTTCTTTCGTTCTGAACAAGTGTTAGTGTTTTCTGCACAAAAGCGATTCTGCCAAGCAATGTGAACAATTCTGCTTCCCAGGCACAGAGAAGGTGCTAGCAGGGAATTCTCTGCCTGCCTTTCCCCAGTGCTCTGCAAGCTCTCCAGCACAACAGCAAATCTGGGGCTCTGTGCTTTCTTTCGTTCTGAACAAGTGTGACTGTTTTCTGCACAAAAGCGATTCTGCCAAGCAATGTGAACAGGCACAGAGAAGGTGCTAGCAGGGAATTCTCTGGCTGCCTTTCCCCAGTGCTCTGCAAGCTCTCCAGGACGACATAAAATCTGGGGCTCTGTGCTTTCTTTCGTTCTGAACAAGTGTTAGTGTTTTCTGCACAAAAGCGATTCTGCCAAGCAATGTGAACAGGGACAGAGAAGGTGCTAGCAGGGAATTCTCTGCCTGCCTTTCCCCAGTGCTCTGCAAGCTCTCCAGGACAACAGCAAATCTGGGGCTCTGTGCTTTCTTTCGTTCTGAACAAGTGTTACTGTTTTCTGCACAAAAGCGATTCTGCCAAGCAATGTGAACAGGCACAGAGAAGGTGCTAGCAGGGAATTCTCTGCCTGCCTTTCCCCAGTGCTCTGCAAGCTCTCCAGGACAACAGCAAATCTGGGGCTCTGTGCTTTTTTTCGTTCTGAACAAGTGTTAGTGTTTTCTGCACAAAAGCGATTCTGCCAAGCAATGTGAACACTTCTGCTTCCCAGGCACAGAGAAGGTGCTAGCAGGGAATTCTCTGCCTGCCTTTCCCCAGTGCTCTGCAAGCTCTCCAGGACAACATAAAATCTGGGGCTCTGTGCTTTCTTTCGTTCTGAACAAGTGTGACTGTTTTCTGCACAAAAGCGATTCTGCCAAGCAATGTGAACAGGCACAGAGAAGGTGCTAGCAGGGAATTCTCTGCCTGCCTTTCCCCAGTGCTCTGCAAGCTCTCCAGCACAACAGCAAATCTGGGGCTCTGTGCTTTCTTTCGTTCTGAACAAGTGTTAGTGTTTTCTGCACAAAAGCGATTCTGCCAAGCAATGTGAACACTTCTGCTTCCCAGGCACAGAGAAGGTGCTAGCAGGGAATTCTCTGCCTGCCTTTCCCCAGTGCTCTGCAAGCTCTCCAGGACAACAGCAAATCTGGGGCTCTGTGCTTTCTTTCCTTCTGAACAAGTGTTACTGTTTTCTGCACAAAAGCGATTCTGCGAAGCAATGTGAACAGGCACAGAGAAGGTGCTAGCAGGGAATTCTCTGCCTGCCTTTCCCCAGTGCTCTGCAAGCTCTCCAGGACAACATAGAATCTGGGGCTCTGTGCTTTCTTTCGTTCTGAACAATTGTTAGTGTTTTCTGCACAAAAGCGATTCTGCCAAGCAATGTGAACACTTCTGCTTCCCAGGCACAGAGAAGGTGCTAGCAGGGAATTCTCTGCCTGCCTTTCCCCAGTGCTCTGCAAGCTCTCCAGGACAACAGCAAATCTGGGGCTCTGTGCTTTCTTTCGTTCTGAACAAGTGTTACTGTTTTCTGCACAAAAGCGATTCTGCGAAGCAATGTGAACACTTCTGCTTCCCAGGCACAGAGAAGGTGCTAGCAGGGAATTCTCTGCCTGCCTTTCCCCAGTGCTCTGCAAGCTCTCCAGGACAACAGCAAATCTGGGGCTCTGTGCTTTCTTTCGTTCTGAACAAGTGTTACTGTTTTCTGCACAAAAGCGATTCTGCGAAGCAATGTGAACAGGCACAGAGAAGGTGCTAGCAGGGAATTCTCTGCCTGCCTTTCCCCAGTGCTCTGCAAGCTCTCCAGCACAACAGCAAATCTGGGGCTCTGTGCTTTCTTTCGTTCTGAACAAGTGTTACTGTTTTCTGCACAAAAGCGATTCTGCGAAGCAATGTGAACAGGTACAGAGAAGGTGCTAGCAGGGAATTCTCTGCCTGCCTTTCCCCAGTGCTCTGCAAGCTCTCCAGGACAACAGCAAATCTGGGGCTCTGTGCTTTCTTTCGTTCTGAACAAGTGTTACTGTTTTCTGCACAAAAGCGATTCTGCGAAGCAATGTGAACACTTCTGCTTCCCAGGCACAGAGAAGGTGCTAGCAGGGAATTCTCTGCCTGCCTTTCCCCAGTGCTCTGCAAGCTCTCCAGGACAACAGCAAATCTGGGGCTCTGTGCTTTCTTTCGTACTGAACAAGTGTTACTGTTTTCTGCACAAAAGCGATTCTGCCAAGCAATGTGAACAGGCACAGAGAAGGTGCTAGCAGGGAATTCTCTGCCTGCCTTTCCCCAGTGCTCTGCAAGCTCTCCAGGACAACATAAAATCTGGGGCTCTGTGCTTTCTTTCGTTCTGAACAAGTGTTAGTGTTTTCTGCACAAAAGCGATTCTGCCAAGCAATGTGAACAGGCACAGAGAAGGTGCTAGCAGGGAATTCTCTGCCTGCCTTTCCCCAGTGCTCTGCAAGCTCTCCAGGACAACATAGAATCTGGGGCTCTGTGCTTTCTTTCGTTCTGAACAATTGTTAGTGTTTTCTGCACAAAAGCGATTCTGCCAAGCAATGTGAACACTTCTGCTTCCCAGGCACAGAGAAGGTGCTAGCAGGGAATTCTCTGCCTGCCTTTCCCCAGTGCTCTGCAAGCTCTCCAGGACAACAGCAAATCTGGGGCTCTGTGCTTTCTTTCGTTCTGAACAAGTGTTACTGTTTTCTGCACAAAAGCGATTCTGCGAAGCAATGTGAACACTTCTGCTTCCCAGGCACAGAGAAGGTGCTAGCAGGGAATTCTCTGCCTGCCTTTCCCCAGTGCTCTGCAAGCTCTCCAGGACAACAGCAAATCTGGGGCTCTGTGCTTTCTTTCGTTCTGAACAAGTGTTACTGTTTTCTGCACAAAAGCGATTCTGCGAAGCAATGTGAACAGGCACAGAGAAGGTGCTAGCAGGGAATTCTCTGCCTGCCTTTCCCCAGTGCTCTGCAAGCTCTCCAGCACAACAGCAAATCTGGGGCTCTGTGCTTTCTTTCGTTCTGAACAAGTGTTACTGTTTTCTGCACAAAAGCGATTCTGCGAAGCAATGTGAACAGGCACAGAGAAGGTGCTAGCAGGGAATTCTCTGCCTGCCTTTCCCCAGTGCTCTGCAAGCTCTCCAGGACAACAGCAAATCTGGGGCTCTGTGCTTTCTTTCGTTCTGAACAAGTGTTACTGTTTTCTGCACAAAAGCGATTCTGCCAAGCAATGTGAACACTTCTGCTTCCCAGGCACAGAGAAGGTGCTAGCAGGGAATTCTCTGCCTGCCTTTCCCCAGTGCTCTGCAAGCTCTCCAGGACAACAGCAAATCTGGGGCTCTGTGCTTTCTTTCGTACTGAACAAGTGTTACTGTTTTCTGCACAAAAGCGATTCTGCCAAGCAATGTGAACAGGCACAGAGAAGGTGCTAGCAGGGAATTCTCTGCCTGCCTTTCCCCAGTGCTCTGCAAGCTCTCCAGGACAACATAAAATCTGGGGCTCTGTGCTTTCTTTCGTTCTGAACAAGTGTTAGTGTTTTCTGCACAAAAGCGATTCTGCCAAGCAATGTGAACAGGCACAGAGAAGGTGCTAGCAGGGAATTCTCTGCCTGCCTTTCCCCAGTGCTCTGCAAGCTCTCCAGGACAACATAAAATCTGGGGCTCTGTGCTTTCTTTCGTTCTGAACAAGCGTTAGTGTTTTCTGCACAAAAGCGATTCTGCGAAGCAATGTGAACACTCCTGCTTCCCAGGCACAGAGAAGGTGCTAGCAGGGAATTCTCTGCCTGCCTTTCCCCAGTGCTCTGCAAGCTCTCCAGGACAACAGCAAATCTGGGGCTCTGTGCTTTCTTTCGTTCTGAACAAGTGTTAGTGTTTTCTGCACAAAAGCGATTCTGCGAAGCAATGTGAACACTTCTGCTTCCCAGGCACAGAGAAGGTGCTAGCAGGGAATTCTCTGCCTGCCTTTCCGCAGTGCTCTGCAAGCTCTCTAGGACAACATAAAATCTGGGGCTCTGTGCTTTCTTTCGTTCTGAACAAGTGTGACTGTTTTCTGCACAAAAGCGATTCTGCGAAGCAATGTGAACAGGCACAGAGAAGGTGCTAGCAGGGAATTCTCTGCCTGCCTTTCCCCAGTGCTCTGCAAGCTCTCCAGCACAACAGCAAATCTGGGGCTCTGTGCTTTCTTTCGTTCTGAACAAGTGTTAGTGTTTTCTGCACAAAAGCGATTCTGCGAAGCAATGTGAACACTTCTGCTTCCCAGGCACAGAGAAGGTGCTAGCAGGGAATTCTCTGCCTGCCTTTCCCCAGTGCTCTGCAAGCTCTCCAGGACAACAGCAAATCTGGGGCTCTGTGCTTTCTTTCGTTCTGAACAAGTGTTAGTGTTTTCTGCACAAAAGCGATTCTGCGAAGCAATGTGAACAGGCACAGAGAATGTGCTAGCAGGGAATTCTCTGCCTGCCTTTCCCCAGTGCTCTGCAAGCTCTCCAGCACAACAGCAAATCTGGGGCTCTGTGCTTTCTTTCATTCTGAACAAGTGTTAGTGTTTTCTGCACAAAAGGGATTCTGCCAAGCAATGTGAACACTTCTGCTTCCCAGGCACAGAGAAGGTGCTAGCAGGGAATTCTCTGCCTGCCTTTCCCCAGTGCTCTGCAAGCTCTCCAGGACAACATAAAATCTGGGACTCTGTGCTTTCTTTCGTTCTGAACAAGTGTTACTGTTTTCTGCACAAAAGCGATTCTGCCAAGCAATGTGAACACTTCTGCTTCCCAGGCACAGAGAAGGTGCTAGCAGGGAATTCTCTGCCTGCCTTTCCCCAGTGCTCTGCAAGCTCTCCAGGACAACAGCAAATCTGGGGCTCTGTGCTTTCTTTCGTTCTGAACAAGTGTGACTGTTTTCTTCACAAAAGCGATTCTGCGAAGCAATGTGAACAGGCACAGAGAAGGTGCTAGCAGGGAATTTTCTGCCTGCCTTTCCCCAGTGCTCTGCAAGCTCTCCAGCACAACAGCAAATCTGGGGCTCTGTGCTTTCTTTCATTCTGAACAAGTGTTAGTGTTTTCTGCACAAAAGCGATTCTGCGAAGCAATGTGAACACTTCTGCTTCCCAGGCACAGAGAAGGTGCTAGCAGGGAATTCTCTGCCTGCCTTTCCCCAGTGCTCTGCAAGCTCTCCAGGACAACATAGAATCTGGGGCTCTGTGCTTTCTTTCGTTCTGAACAAGTGTTAGTGTTTTCTGCACAAAAGCGATTCTGCCAAGCAATGTGAACACTTCTGCTTCCCAGGCACAGAGAAGGTGCTAGCAGGGAATTCTCTGCCTGCCTTTCCCCAGTGCTCTGCAAGCTCTCCAGGACAACAGCAAATCTGGGGCTCTGTGCTTTCTTTCGTTCTGAACAAGTGTTAGTGTTTTCTGCACAAAAGCGATTCTGCGAAGCAATGTGAACAGGCACAGAGAATGTGCTAGCAGGGAATTCTCTGCCTGCCTTTCCCCAGTGCTCTGCAAGCTCTCCAGCACAACAGCAAATCTGGGGCTCTGTGCTTTCTTTCATTCTGAACAAGTGTTAGTGTTTTCTGCACAAAAGGGATTCTGCCAAGCAATGTGAACACTTCTGCTTCCCAGGCACAGAGAAGGTGCTAGCAGGGAATTCTCTGCCTGCCTTTCCCCAGTGCTCTGCAAGCTCTCCAGGACAACATAAAATCTGGGACTCTGTGCTTTCTTTCGTTCTGAACAAGTGTTAGCGTTTTCTGCACAAAAGCGATTCTGCCAAGCAATGTGAACACTTCTGCTTCCCAGGCACAGAGAAGGTGCTAGCAGGGAATTCTCTGCCTGCCTTTCCCCAGTGCTCTGCAAGCTCTCCAGGACAACAGCAAATCTGGGGCTCTGTGCTTTCTTTCGTTCTGAACAAGTGTGACTGTTTTCTTCACAAAAGCGATTCTGCGAAGCAATGTGAACAGGCACAGAGAAGGTGCTAGCAGGGAATTTTCTGCCTGCCTTTCCCCAGTGCTCTGCAAGCTCTCCAGCACAACAGCAAATCTGGGGCTCTGTGCTTTCTTTCATTCTGAACAAGTGTTAGTGTTTTCTGCACAAAAGCGATTCTGCGAAGCAATGTGAACACTTCTGCTTCCCAGGCACAGAGAAGGTGCTAGCAGGGAATTCTCTGCCTGCCTTTCCCCAGTGCTCTGCAAGCTCTCCAGGACAACATAGAATCTGGGGCTCTGTGCTTTCTTTCGTTCTGAACAAGTGTTAGTGTTTTCTGCACAAAAGCGATTCTGCCAAGCAATGTGAACACTTCTGCTTCCCAGGCACAGAGAAGGTGCTAGCAGGGAATTCTCTGCCTGCCTTTCCCCAGTGCTCTGCAAGCTCTCCAGGACAACATAAAATCTGGGGCTCTGTGCTTTCTTTCGTTCTGAAAAAGTGTTACTGTTTTCTGCACAAAAGCGATTCTGCCAAGCAATGTGAACAGGCACAGAGAAGGTGCTAGCAGGGAATTCTCTGCCTGCCTTTCCCCAGTGCTCTGCAAGCTCTCCAGGACAACATAAAATCTGGGGCTCTGTGCTTTCTTTCGTTCTGAACAAGTGTTAGTGTTTTCTGCACAAAAGCGATTCTGCCAAGCAATGTGAACACTTCTTCTTCCCAGGCACAGAGAATGTGCTAGCAGGGAATTCTCTGCCTGCCTTTCCCCAGTGCTCTGCAAGCTCTCCAGGACAACATAAAATCTGGGGCTCTGTGCTTTCTTTCGTTCTGAACAAGTGTTAGTGTTTTCTGCACAAAAGCGATTCTGCCAAGCAATGTGAACACTTCTGCTTCCCAGGCACAGAGAAGGTGCTAGCAGGGAATTCTCTGGCTGCCTTTCCCCAGTGCTCTGCAAGCTCTCCAGGACAACATAGAATCTGGGGCTCTGTGCTTTCTTTCGTTCTGAACAAGTGTGACTGTTTTCTGCACAAAAGCGATTCTGCGAAGCAATGTGAACACTTCTGCTTCCCAGGCACAGAGAAGGTGCTAGCAGGGAATTCTCTGCCTGCCTTTCCCCAGTGCTCTGCAAGCTCTCCAGCACAACAGCAAATCTGGGGCTCTGTGCTTTCTTTCGTTCTGAACAAGTGTTAGTGTTTTCTGCACAAAAGCGATTCTGCCAAGCAATGTGAACACTTCTGCTTCCCAGGCACAGAGAAGGTGCTAGCAGGGAATTCTCTGCCTGCCTTTCCCCAGTGCTCTGCAAGCTCTCCAGGACAACAGCAAATCTGGGGCTCTGTGCTTTCTTTCGTTCTGAACAAGTGTTACTGTTTTCTGCACAAAAGCGATTCTGCGAAGCAATGTGAACACTTCTGCTTCCCAGGCACAGAGAAGGTGCTAGCAGGGAATTCTCTGCCTGCCTTTCCCCAGTGCTCTGCAAGCTCTCCAGGACAACAGCAAATCTGGGGCTCTGTGCTTTCTTTCGTTCTGAACAAGTGTGACTGTTTTCTTCACAAAAGCGATTCTGCGAAGCAATGTGAACAGGCACAGAGAAGGTGCTAGCAGGGAATTTTCTGCCTGCCTTTCCCCAGTGCTCTGCAAGCTCTCCAGCACAACAGCAAATCTGGGGCTCTGTGCTTTCTTTCATTCTGAACAAGTGTTAGTGTTTTCTGCACAAAAGCGATTCTGCGAAGCAATGTGAACACTTCTGCTTCCCAGGCACAGAGAAGGTGCTAGCAGGGAATTCTCTGCCTGCCTTTCCCCAGTGCTCTGCAAGCTCTCCAGGACAACATAAAATCTGGGACTCTGTGCTTTCTTTCGTTCTGAACAAGTGTTACTGTTTTCTGCACAAAAGCGATTCTGCCAAGCAATGTGAACACTTCTGCTTCCCAGGCACAGAGAAGGTGCTAGCAGGGAATTCTCTGCCTGCCTTTCCCCAGTGCTCTGCAAGCTCTCCAGGACAACATAAAATCTGGGGCTCTGTGCTTTCTTTCGTTCTGAACAAGTGTTACTGTTTTCTGCACAAAAGCGATTCTGCCAAGCAATGTGAACAGGGACAGAGAAGGTGCTAGCAGGGAATTCTCTGCCTGCCTTTCCCCAGTGCTCTGCAAGCTCTCCAGGACAACAGCAAATCTGGGGCTCTGTGCTTTCTTTCGTTCTGAACAAGTGTTAGTGTTTTCTGCACAAAAGCGATTCTGCCAAGCAATGTGAACACTTCTGCTTCCCAGGCACAGAGAAGGTGCTAGCAGGGAATTCTCTGCCTGCCTTTCCCCAGTGCTCTGCAAGCTCTCCAGGACAACAGCAAATCTGGGGCTCTGTGCTTTCTTTCGTTCTGAACAAGTGTTACTGTTTTCTGCACAAAAGCGATTCTGCGAAGCAATGTGAACACTTCTGCTTCCCAGGCACAGAGAAGGTGCTAGCAGGGAATTCTCTGCCTGCCTTTCCCCAGTGCTCTGCAAGCTCTCCAGGACAACAGCAAATCTGGGGCTCTGTGCTTTCTTTCGTTCTGAACAAGTGTGACTGTTTTCTGCACAAAAGCGATTCTGCGAAGCAATGTGAACACTTCTGCTTCCCAGGCACAGAGAATGTGCTAGCAGGGAATTCTCTGCCTGCCTTTCCCCAGTGCTCTGCAAGCTCTCCAGGACAACAGCAAATCTGGGGCTCTGTGCTTTCTTTCGTTCTGAACAAGTGTTACTGTTTTCTGCACAAAAGCGATTCTGCGAAGCAATGTGAACACTTCTGCTTCCCAGGCACAGAGAAGGTGCTAGCAGGGAATTCTCTGCCTGCCTTTCCCCAGTGCTCTGCAAGCTCTCCAGCACAACAGCAAATCTGGGGCTCTGTGCTTTCTTTCGTTCTGAACAAGTGTTAGTGTTTTCTGCACAAAAGCGATTCTGCGAAGCAATGTGAACACTTCTGCTTCCAAGGCACAGAGAAGGTGCTAGCAGGGAATTCTCTGCCTGCCTTTCCGCAGTGCTCTGCAAGCTCTCTAGGACAACATAAAATCTGGGGCTCTGTGCTTTCTTTCGTTCTGAACAAGTGTGACTGTTTTCTGCACAAAAGCGATTCTGCGAAGCAATGTGAACAGGCACAGAGAAGGTGCTAGCAGGGAATTCTCTGCCTGCCTTTCCCCAGTGCTCTGCAAGCTCTCCAGCACAACAGCAAATCTGGGGCTCTGTGCTTTCTTTCGTTCTGAACAAGTGTTAGTGTTTTCTGCACAAAAGCGATTCTGCGAAGCAATGTGAACACTTCTGCTTCCCAGGCACAGAGAAGGTGCTAGCAGGGAATTCTCTGCCTGCCTTTCCCCAGTGCTCTGCAAGCTCTCCAGGACAACAGCAAATCTGGGGCTCTGTGCTTTCTTTCGTTCTGAACAAGTGTTAGTGTTTTCTGCACAAAAGCGATTCTGCGAAGCAATGTGAACAGGCACAGAGAATGTGCTAGCAGGGAATTCTCTGCCTGCCTTTCCCCAGTGCTCTGCAAGCTCTCCAGCACAACAGCAAATCTGGGGCTCTGTGCTTTCTTTCATTCTGAACAAGTGTTAGTGTTTTCTGCACAAAAGGGATTCTGCCAAGCAATGTGAACACTTCTGCTTCCCAGGCACAGAGAAGGTGCTAGCAGGGAATTCTCTGCCTGCCTTTCCCCAGTGCTCTGCAAGCTCTCCAGGACAACATAAAATCTGGGACTCTGTGCTTTCTTTCGTTCTGAACAAGTGTTACTGTTTTCTGCACAAAAGCGATTCTGCCAAGCAATGTGAACACTTCTGCTTCCCAGGCACAGAGAATGTGCTAGCAGGGAATTCTCTGCCTGCCTTTCCCCAGTGCTCTGCAAGCTCTCCAGGACAACAGCAAATCTGGGGCTCTGTGCTTTCTTTCGTTCTGAACAAGTGTGACTGTTTTCTTCACAAAAGCGATTCTGCGAAGCAATGTGAACAGGCACAGAGAAGGTGCTAGCAGGGAATTTTCTGCCTGCCTTTCCCCAGTGCTCTGCAAGCTCTCCAGCACAACAGCAAATCTGGGGCTCTGTGCTTTCTTTCGTTCTGAACAAGTGTTAGTGTTTTCTGCACAAAAGCGATTCTGCGAAGCAATGTGAACACTTCTGCTTCCCAGGCACAGAGAAGGTGCTAGCAGGGAATTCTCTGCCTGCCTTTCCCCAGTGCTCTGCAAGCTCTCCAGGACAACATAGAATCTGGGGCTCTGTGCTTTCTTTCGTTCTGAACAAGTGTTAGTGTTTTCTGCACAAAAGCGATTCTGCCAAGCAATGTGAACACTTCTGCTTCCCAGGCACAGAGAATGTGCTAGCAGGGAATTCTCTGCCTGCCTTTCCCCAGTGCTCTGCAAGCTCTCCAGGACAACATAAAATCTGGGGCTCTGTGCTTTCTTTCGTTCTGAACAAGTGTTACTGTTTTCTGCACAAAAGCGATTCTGCCAAGCAATGTGAACAGGCACAGAGAAGGTGCTAGCAGGGAATTCTCTGCCTGCCTTTCCCCAGTGCTCTGCAAGCTCTCCAGGACAACATAGAATCTGGGGCTCTGTGCTTTCTTTCGTTCTGAACAAGTGTTAGTGTTTTCTGCACAAAAGCGATTCTGCCAAGCAATGTGAACACTTCTGCTTCCCAGGCACAGAGAAGGTGCTAGCAGGGAATTCTCTGCCTGCCTTTCCCCAGTGCTCTGCAAGCTCTCCAGGACAACATAGAATCTGGGGCTCTGTGCTTTCTTTCGTTCTGAACAAGTGTGACTGTTTTCTGCACAAAAGCGATTCTGCGAAGCAATGTGAACACTTCTGCTTCCCAGGCACAGAGAAGGTGCTAGCAGGGAATTCTCTGCCTGCCTTTCCCCAGTGCTCTGCAAGCTCTCCAGGACAACATAAAATCTGGGGCTCTGTGCTTTCTTTCGTTCTGAACAAGTGTTAGTGTTTTCTGCACAAAAGCGATTCTGCCAAGCAATGTGAACACTTCTGCTTCCCAGGCACAGAGAAGGTGCTAGCAGGGAATTCTCTGCCTGCCTTTCCCCAGTGCTCTGCAAGCTCTCCAGGACAACAGCAAATCTGGGGCTCTGTGCTTTCTTTCGTTCTGAACAAGTGTTACTGTTTTCTGCACAAAAGCGATTCTGCCAAGCAATGTGAACACTTCTGCTTCCCAGGCACAGAGAAGGTGCTAGCAGGGAATTCTCTGCCTGCCTTTCCCCAGTGCTCTGCAAGCTCTCCAGGACAACAGCAAATCTGGGGCTCTGTGCTTTCTTTCGTTCTGAACAAGTGTGACTGTTTTCTTCACAAAAGCGATTCTGCGAAGCAATGTGAACAGGCACAGAGAAGGTGCTAGCAGGGAATTTTCTGCCTGCCTTTCCCCAGTGCTCTGCAAGCTCTCCAGCACAACAGCAAATCTGGGGCTCTGTGCTTTCTTTCATTCTGAACAAGTGTTAGTGTTTTCTGCACAAAAGCGATTCTGCGAAGCAATGTGAACCTTTCTGCTTCCCAGGCACAGAGAAGGTGCTAGCAGGGAATTCTCTGCCTGCCTTTCCCCAGTGCTCTGCAAGCTCTCCAGGACAACATAGAATCTGGGGCTCTGTGCTTTCTTTTGTTCTGAACAAGTGTTAGTGTTTTCTGCACAAAAGCGATTCTGCCAAGCAATGTGAACACTTCTGCTTCCCAGGCACAGAGAATGTGCTAGCAGGGAATTCTCTGGCTGCCTTTCCCCAGTGCTCTGCAAGCTCTCCAGGACAACATAAAATCTGGGGCTCTGTGCTTTCTTTCGTTCTGAACAAGTGTTACTGTTTTCTGCACAAAAGCGATTCTGCCAAGCAATGTGAACAGGGACAGAGAAGGTGCTAGCAGGGAATTCTCTGCCTGCCTTTCCCCAGTGCTCTGCAAGCTCTCCAGGACAACAGCAAATCTGGGGCTCTGTGCTTTCTTTCGTTCTGAACAAGTGTTAGTGTTTTCTGCACAAAAGCGATTCTGCCAAGCAATGTGAACACTTCTGCTTCCCAGGCACAGAGAAGGTGCTAGCAGGGAATTCTCTGCCTGCCTTTCCCCAGTGCTCTGCAAGCTCTCCAGGACAACAGCAAATCTGGGGCTCTGTGCTTTCTTTCGTTCTGAACAAGTGTTACTGTTTTCTGCACAAAAGCGATTCTGCCAAGCAATGTGAACACTTCTGCTTCCCAGGCACAGAGAAGGTGCTAGCAGGGAATTCTCTGCCTGCCTTTCCCCAGTGCTCTGCAAGCTCTCCAGGACAACAGCAAATCTGGGGCTCTGTGCTTTCTTTCGTTCTGAACAAGTGTTACTGTTTTCTGCACAAAAGCGATTCTGCGAAGCAATGTGAACAGGCACAGAGAAGGTGCTAGCAGGGAATTCTCTGCCTGCCTTTCCCCAGTGCTCTGCAAGCTCTTCAGGACAACATAAAATCTGGGGCTCTGTGCTTTCTTTCGTTCTGAACTAGTGTTAGTGTTTTCTGCACAAAAGCGATTCTGCCAAGCAATGTGAACACTTCTGCTTCCCAGGCACAGAGAAGGTGCTAGCAGGGAATTCTCTGCCTGCCTTTCCCCAGTGCTCTGCAAGCTCTCCAGGACAACATAGAATCTGGGGCTCTGTGCTTTCTTTCGTTCTGAACAAGTGTTACTGTTTTCTGCACAAAAGCGATTCTGCGAAGCAATGTGAACACTTCTGCTTCCCAGGCACAGAGAAGGTGCTAGCAGGGAATTCTCTGGCTGCCTTTCCCCAGTGCTCTGCAAGCTCTCCAGGACGACATAAAATCTGGGGCTCTGTGCTTTCTTTCGTTCTGAACAAGTGTTAGTGTTTTCTGCACAAAAGCGATTCTGCCAAGCAATGTGAACAGGCACAGAGAAGGTGCTAGCAGGGAATTCTCTGCCTGCCTTTCCCCAGTGCTCTGCAAGCTCTCCAGGACAACAGCAAATCTGGGGCTCTGTGCTTTCTTTCGTTCTGAACAAGTGTTACTGTTTTCTGCACAAAAGCGATTCTGCCAAGCAATGTGAACACTTCTGCTTCACAGGCACAGAGAATGTGCTAGCAGGGAATTCTCTGCCTGCCTTTCCCCAGTGCTCTGCAAGCTCTCCAGGACAACAGCAAATCTGGGGCTCTGTGCTTTCTTTCGTTCTGAACAAGTGTTACTGTTTTCTGCACAAAAGCGATTCTGCCAAGCAATGTGAACAGGCACAGAGAAGGTGCTAGCAGGGAATTCTCTGCCTGCCTTTCCCCAGTGCTCTGCAAGCTCTCCAGGACAACAGCAAATCTGGGGCTCTGTGCTTTTTTTCGTTCTGAACAAGTGTTAGTGTTTTCTGCACAAAAGCGATTCTGCCAAGCAATGTGAACACTTCTGCTTCCCAGGCACAGAGAAGGTGCTAGCAGGGAATTCTCTGCCTGCCTTTCCCCAGTGCTCTGCAAGCTCTCCAGGACAACATAAAATCTGGGGCTCTGTGCTTTCTTTCGTTCTGAACAAGTGTGACTGTTTTCTGCACAAAAGCGATTCTGCCAAGCAATGTGAACAGGCACAGAGAAGGTGCTAGCAGGGAATTCTCTGCCTGCCTTTCCCCAGTGCTCTGCAAGCTCTCCAGGACAACATAGAATCTGGGGCTCTGTGCTTTCTTTCGTTCTGAACAAGTGTTAGTGTTTTCTGCACAAAAGCGATTCTGCGAAGCAATGTGAACACTTCTGCTTCCCAGGCACAGAGAAGGTGCTAGCAGGGAATTCTCTGGCTGCCTTTCCCCAGTGCTCTGCAAGCTCTCCAGGACAACAGCAAATCTGGGGCTCTGTGCTTTCTTTCGTTCTGAACAAGTGTTACTGTTTTCTGCACAAAAGCGATTCTGCCAAGCAATGTGAACAGGCACAGAGAAGGTGCTAGCAGGGAATTCTCTGCCTGCCTTTCCCCAGTGCTCTGCAAGCTCTCCAGGACAACATAGAATCTGGGGCTCTGTGCTTTCTTTCGTTCTGAACAAGTGTTAGTGTTTTCTGCACAAAAGCGATTCTGCCAAGCAATGTGAACACTTCTGCTTCCCAGGCACAGAGAAGGTGCTAGCAGGGAATTCTCTGCCTGCCTTTCCCCAGTGCTCTGCAAGCTCTCCAGGACAACAGCAAATCTGGGGCTCTGTGCTTTCTTTCGTTCTGAACAAGTGTTACTGTTTTCTGCACAAAAGCGATTCTGCCAAGCAATGTGAACACTTCTGCTTCCCAGGCACAGAGAAGGTGCTAGCAGGGAATTCTCTGGCTGCCTTTCCCCAGTGCTCTGCAAGCTCTCCAGGACAACATAGAATCTGGGGCTCTGTGCTTTCTTTCGTTCTGAACAAGTGTGACTGTTTTCTGCACAAAAGCGATTCTGCCAAGCAATGTGAACACTTCTGCTTCCCAGGCACAGAGAAGGTGCTAGCAGGGAATTCTCTGCCTGCCTTTCCCCAGTGCTCTGCAAGCTCTCCAGGACAACAGCAAATCTGGGGCTCTGTGCTTTCTTTCGTTCTGAACAAGTGTTACTGTTTTCTGCACAAAAGCGATTCTGCCAAGCAATGTGAACAGGCACAGAGAAGGTGCTAGCAGGGAATTCTCTGCCTGCCTTTCCCCAGTGCTCTGCAAGCTCTCCAGGACAACATAGAATCTGGGGCTCTGTGCTTTCTTTCGTTCTGAATAAGTGTGACTGTTTTCTGCACAAAAGCGATTCTGCGAAGCAATGTGAACAGGCACAGAGAAGGTGCTAGCAGGGAATTCTCTGCCTGCCTTTCCCCAGTGCTCTGCAAGCTCTCCAGCACAACAGCAAATCTGGGGCTCTGTGCTTTCTTTCATTCTGAACAAGTGTTAGTGTTTTCTGCACAAAAGCGATTCTGCGAAGCAATGTGAACACTTCTGCTTCCCAGGCACAGAGAAGGTGCTAGCAGGGAATTCTCTGCCTGCCTTTCCCCAGTGCTCTGCAAGCTCTCCAGCACAACAGCAAATCTGGGGCTCTGTGCTTTCTTTCGTTCTGAACAAGTGTTAGCGTTTTCTGCACAAAAGCGATTCTGCCAAGCAATGTGAACACTTCTGCTTCCCAGGCACAGAGAAGGTGCTAGCAGGGAATTCTCTGCCTGCCTTTCCGCAGTGCTCTGCAAGCTCTCCAGGACAACATCAAATCTGTGGCTCTGTGCTTTCTTTCGTTCTGAACAAGTGTTAGTGTTTTCTGCACAAAAGCGATTCTGCCAAGCAATGTGAACACTTCTGCTTCCCAGGCACAGAGAAGGTGCTAGCAGGGAATTCTCTGCCTGCCTTTCCCCAGTGCTCTGCAAGCTCTCCAGGACAACATAAAATCTGGGGCTCTGTGCTTTCTTTCGTTCTGAACAAGTGTTAGTGTTTTCTGCACAAAAGCGATTCTGCGAAGCAATGTGAACACTTCTGCTTCCCAGGCACAGAGAAGGTGCTAGCAGGGAATTCTCTGCCTGCCTTTCCCCAGTGCTCTGCAAGCTCTCCAGCACAACAGCAAATCTGGGGCTCTGTGCTTTCTTTCGTTCTGAACAAGTGTTAGTGTTTTCTGCACAAAAGCGATTCTGCCAAGCAATGTGAACACTTCTGCTTCCCAGGCACAGAGAAGGTGCTAGCAGGGAATTCTCTGCCTGCCTTTCCCCAGTGCTCTGCAAGCTCTCCAGGACAACATAGAATCTGGGGCTCTGTGCTTTCTTTCGTTCTGAACAGGTGTTACTGTTTTCTGCACAAAAGCGATTCTGCGAAGCAATGTGAACAGGCACAGAGAAGGTGCTAGCAGGGAATTCTCTGCCTGCCTTTCCCCAGTGCTCTGCAAGCTCTCCAGGACAACATAGAATCTGGGGCTCTGTGCTTTCTTTCGTTCTGAACAAGTGTTAGCGTTTTCTGCACAAAAGCGATTCTGCCAAGCAATGTGAACACTTCTGCTTCCCAGGCACAGAGAAGGTGCTAGCAGGGAATTCTCTGCCTGCCTTTCCCCAGTGCTCTGCAAGCTCTCCAGCACAACAGCAAATCTGGGGCTCTGTGCTTTCTTTCGTTCTGAACAAGTGTTACTGTTTTCTGCACAAAAGCGATTCTGCCAAGCAATGTGAACACTTCTGCTTCCCAGGCACAGAGAAGGTGCTAGCAGGGAATTCTCTGCCTGCCTTTCCCCAGTGCTCTGCAAGCTCTCCAGGACAACATAGAATCTGGGGCTCTGTGCTTTCTTTCGTTCTGAACAAGTGTGACTGTTTTCTGCACAAAAGCGATTCTGCCAAGCAATGTGAACACTTCTGCTTGCCAGGCACAGAGAAGGTGCTAGCAGGGAATTCTCTGCCTGCCTTTCCCCAGTGCTCTGCAAGCTCTCCAGGACAACATAGAATCTGGGGCTCTGTGCTTTCTTTCGTTCTGAACAAGTGTGACTGTTTTCTGCACAAAAGCGATTCTGCGAAGCAATGTGAACACTTCTGCTTCCCAGGCACAGAGAAGGTGCTAGCAGGGAATTCTCTGCCTGCCTTTCCCCAGTGCTCTGCAAGCTCTCCAGGACAACAGCAAATCTGGGGCTCTGTGCTTTCTTTCGTTCTGAACAAGTGTTACTGTTTTCTGCACAAAAGCGATTCTGCGAAGCAATGTGAACAGGCACAGAGAAGGTGCTAGCAGGGAATTCTCTGCCTGCCTTTCCCCAGTGCTCTGCAAGCTCTCCAGGACAACATAGAATCTGGGGCTCTGTGCTTTCTTTCGTTCTGAACAAGTGTGACTGTTTTCTGCACAAAAGCGATTCTGCGAAGCAATGTGAACAGGCACAGAGAAGGTGCTAGCAGGGAATTCTCTGCCTGCCTTTCCCCAGTGCTCTGCAAGCTCTCCAGGACAACAGCAAATCTGGGGCTCTGTGCTTTCTTTCGTTCTGAACAAGTGTTAGTGTTTTCTGCACAAAAGCGATTCTGCCAAGCAATGTGAACAGGCACAGAGAAGGTGCTAGCAGGGAATTCTCTGCCTGCCTTTCCCCAGTGCTCTGCAAGCTCTCCAGGACAACATAGAATCTGGGGCTCTGTGCTTTCTTTCGTTCTGAACAATTGTTAGTGATTTCTGCACAAAAGCGATTCTGCCAAGCAATGTGAACACTTCTGCTTCCCAGGCACAGAGAAGGTGCTAGCAGGGAATTCTCTGCCTGCCTTTCCCCAGTGCTCTGCAAGCTCTCCAGGACAACAGCAAATCTGGGGCTCTGTGCTTTTTTTCGTTCTGAACAAGTGTTAGTGTTTTCTGCACAAAAGCGATTCTGCCAAGCAATGTGAACACTTCTGCTTCCCAGGCACAGAGAATGTGCTAGCAGGGAATTCTCTGCCTGCCTTTCCCCAGTGCTCTGCAAGCTCTCCAGGACAACATAAAATCTGGGGCTCTGTGCTTTCTTTCGTTCTGAACAATTGTTACTGTTTTCTGCACAAAAGCGATTCTGCCAAGCAATGTGAACACTTCTGCTTCCCAGGCACAGAGAAGGTGCTAGCAGGGAATTTTCTGCCTGCCTTTCCCTAGTGTTCTGCAAGCTCTCCAGGACAACAGCAAATCTGGGGCTCTGTGCTTTCTTTCGTTCTGAACAAGTGTTACTGTTTTCTGCACAAAAGCGATTCTGCCAAGCAATGTGAACAGGCACAGAGAAGGTGCTAGCAGGGAATTCTCTGCCTGCCTTTCCCCAGTGCTCTGCAAGCTCTCCAGGACAACATAGAATCTGGGGCTCTGTGCTTTCTTTCGTTCTGAACAAGTGTGACTGTTTTCTGCACAAAAGCGATTCTGCCAAGCAATGTGAACACTTCTGCTTCCCAGGCACAGAGAAGGTGCTAGCAGGGAATTCTCTGCCTGCCTTTCCCCAGTGCTCTGCAAGCTCTCCAGGACAACAGCAAATCTGGGGCTCTGTGCTTTCTTTCGTACTGAACAAGTGTTACTGTTTTCTGCACAAAAGCGATTCTGCCAAGCAATGTGAACAGGCACAGAGAAGGTGCTAGCAGGGAATTCTCTGCCTGCCTTTCCCCAGTGCTCTGCAAGCTCTCCAGGACAACATAAAATCTGGGGCTCTGTGCTTTCTTTCGTTCTGAACAAGTGTTAGCGTTTTCTGCACAAAAGCGATTCTGCGAAGCAATGTGAACACTTCTGCTTCCCAGGCACAGAGAAGGTGCTAGCAGGGAATTCTCTGCCTGCCTTTCCGCAGTGCTCTGCAAGCTCTCCAGGACAACATCAAATCTGTGGCTCTGTGCTTTCTTTCGTTCTGAACAAGTGTGACTGTTTTCTGCACAAAAGCGATTCTGCCAAGCAATGTGAACACTTCTGCTTCCCAGGCACAGAGAAGGTGCTAGCAGGGAATTCTCTGCCTGCCTTTCCCCAGTGCTCTGCAAGGTCTCCAGGACAACATAGAATCTGGGGCTCTGTGCTTTCTTTCGTTCTGAACAAGTGTTAGTGTTTTCTGCACAAAAGCGATTCTGCGAAGCAATGTGAACACTTCTGCTTCCCAGGCACAGAGAAGGTGCTAGCAGGGAATTCTCTGCCTGCCTTTCCCCAGTGCTCTGCAAGCTCTCCAGGACAACAGCAAATCTGGGGCTCTGTGCTTTCTTTCGTTCTGAACAAGTGTTAGTGTTTTCTGCACAAAAGCGATTCTGCGAAGCAATGTGAACACTTCTGCTTCCCAGGCACAGAGAATGTGCTAGCAGGGAATTCTCTGCCTGCCTTTCCCCAGTGCTCTGCAAGCTCTCCAGGACAACATAGAATCTGGGGCTCTGTGCTTTCTTTCGTTCTGAACAAGTGTTAGTGTTTTCTGCACAAAAGCGATTCTGCGAAGCAATGTGAACACTTCTGCTTCCCAGGCACAGAGAAGGTGCTAGCAGGGAATTCTCTGCCTGCCTTTCCCCAGTGCTCTGCAAGCTCTCCAGGACAACAGCAAATCTGGGGCTCTGTGCTTTCTTTCGTTCTGAACAAGTGTTACTGTTTTCTGCACAAAAGCGATTCTGCCAAGCAATGTGAACAGGCACAGAGAAGGTGCTAGCAGGGAATTCTCTGCCTGCCTTTCCCCAGTGCTCTGCAAGCTCTCCAGCACAACAGCAAATCTGGGGCTCTGTGCTTTCTTTCGTTCTGAACAAGTGTTAGTGTTTTCTGCACAAAAGCGATTCTGCGAAGCAATGTGAACACTTCTGCTTCCCAGGCACAGAGAAGGTGCTAGCAGGGAATTCTCTGCCTGCCTTTCCCCAGTGCTCTGCAAGCTCTCCAGGACAACAGCAAATCTGGGGCTCTGTGCTTTCTTTCGTTCTGAACAAGTGTTAGTGTTTTCTGCACAAAAGCGATTCTGCCAAGCAATGTGAACACTTCTGCTTCCCAGGCACATAGAAGGTGCTAGCAGGGAATTCTCTGCCTGCCTTTCCCCAGTGCTCTGCAAGCTCTCCAGGACAACAGCAAATCTGGGGCTCTGTGCTTTCTTTCGTTCTGAACAAGTGTTACTGTTTTCTGCACAAAAGCGATTCTGCGAAGCAATGTGAACAGGCACAGAGAAGGTGCTAGCAGGGAATTCTCTGCCTGCCTTTCCCCAGTGCTCTGCAAGCTCTCCAGCACAACAGCAAATCTGGGGCTCTGTGCTTTCTTTCGTTCTGAACAAGTGTGACTGTTTTCTGCAAAAAAGCGATTCTGCGAAGCAATGTGAACAGGCACAGAGAAGGTGCTAGCAGGGAATTCTCTGCCTGCCTTTCCCCAGTGCTCTGCAAGCTCTCCAGGACAACATAAAATCTGGGGCTCTGTGCTTTCTTTCGTTCTGAACAAGTGTTAGCGTTTTCTGCACAAAAGCGATTCTGCCAAGCAATGTGAACACTTCTGCTTCCCAGGCACAGAGAAGGTGCTAGCAGGGAATTCTCTGCCTGCCTTTCCGCAGTGCTCTGCAAGCTCTCCAGGACAACATAAAATCTGGGGCTCTGTGCTTTCTTTCGTTCTGAACAAGTGTTAGTGTTTTCTGCACAAAAGCGATTCTGCGAAGCAATGTGAACACTTCTGCTTCCCAGGCACAGAGAAGGTGCTAGCAGGGAATTCTCTGCCTGCCTTTCCCCAGTGCTCTGCAAGCTCTCCAGGACAACATAAAATCTGGGGCTCTGTGCTTTCTTTCGTTCTGAACAAGTGTTAGTGTTTTCTGCACAAAAGCGATTCTGCCAAGCAATGTGAACACTTCTGCTTCCCAGGCACAGAGAAGGTGCTAGCAGGGAATTCTCTGCCTGCCTTTCCCCAGTGCTCTGCAAGCTCTCCAGGACAACAGCAAATCTGGGGCTCTGTGCTTTCTTTCGTTCTGAACAAGTGTTAGTGTTTTCTGCACAAAAGCGATTCTGCGAAGCAATGTGAACACTTCTGCTTCCCAGGCACAGAGAATGTGCTAGCAGGGAATTCTCTGCCTGCCTTTCCCCAGTGCTCTGCAAGCTCTCCAGGACAACATAGAATCTGGGGCTCTGTGCTTTCTTTCGTTCTGAACAAGTGTTAGTGTTTTCTGCACAAAAGCGATTCTGCGAAGCAATGTGAACACTTCTGCTTCCCAGGCACAGAGAAGGTGCTAGCAGGGAATTCTCTGCCTGCCTTTCCCCAGTGCTCTGCAAGCTCTCCAGGACAACAGCAAATCTGGGGCTCTGTGCTTTCTTTCGTTCTGAACAAGTGTTACTGTTTTCTGCACAAAAGCGATTCTGCCAAGCAATGTGAACAGGCACAGAGAAGGTGCTAGCAGGGAATTCTCTGCCTGCCTTTCCCCAGTGCTCTGCAAGCTCTCCAGGACAACAGCAAATCTGGGGCTCTGTGCTTTCTTTCGTTCTGAACAAGTGTTAGTGTTTTCTGCACAAAAGCGATTCTGCCAAGCAATGTGAACACTTCTGCTTCCCAGGCACAGAGAAGGTGCTAGCAGGGAATTCTCTGCCTGCCTTTCCCCAGTGCTCTGCAAGCTCTCCAGGACAACAGCAAATCTGGGGCTCTGTGCTTTCTTTTGTTCTGAACAAGTGTTACTGTTTTCTGCACAAAAGCGATTCTGCCAAGCAATGTGAACACTTCTGCTTCCCAGGCACAGAGAAGGTGCTAGCAGGGAATTCTCTGCCTGCCTTTCCCCAGTGCTCTGCAAGCTCTCCAGGACAACATAGAATCTGGGGCTCTGTGCTTTCTTTCGTTCTGAACAAGTTTTACTGTTTTCTGCACAAAAGCGATTCTGCGAAGCAATGTGAACAGGCACAGAGAAGGTGCTAGCAGGGAATTCTCTGCCTGCCTTTCTCCAGTGCTCTGCAAGCTCTCCAGGACAACATAGAATCTGGGGCTCTGTGCTTTCTTTCGTTCTGAACAAGTGTGACTGTTTTCTGCACAAAAGCGATTCTGCGAAGCAATGTGAACAGGCACAGAGAAGGTGCTAGCAGGGAATTCTCTGCCTGCCTTTCCCCAGTGCTCTGCAAGCTCTCCAGGACAACAGCAAATCTGGGGCTCTGTGCTTTCTTTCGTTCTGAACAAGTGTTAGTGTTTTCTGCACAAAAGCGATTCTGCCAAGCAATGTGAACAGGCACAGAGAAGGTGCTAGCAGGGAATTCTCTGCCTGCCTTTCCCCAGTGCTCTGCAAGCTCTCCAGGACAACATAGAATCTGGGGCTCTGTGCTTTCTTTCGTTCTGAACAAGTGTGACTGTTTTCTGCACAAAAGCGATTCTGCCAAGCAATGTGAACACTTCTGCTTCCCTGGCACAGAGAAGGTGCTAGCAGGGAATTCTCTGCCTGCCTTTCCCCAGTGCTCTGCAAGCTCTCCAGGACAACAGCAAATCTGGGGCTCTGTGCTTTCTTTCGTTCTGAACAAGTGTTACTGTTTTCTGCACAAAAGCGATTCTGCCAAGCAATGTGAACAGGCACAGAGAAGGTGCTAGCAGGGAATTCTCTGCCTGCCTTTCCCCAGTGCTCTGCAAGCTCTCCAGGACAACATAAAATCTGGGGCTCTGTGCTTTCTTTCGTTCTGAACAAGTGTTAGCGTTTTCTGCACAAAAGCGATTCTGCGAAGCAATGTGAACACTTCTGCTTCCCAGGCACAGAGAAGGTGCTAGCAGGGAATTCTCTGCCTGCCTTTCCGCAGTGCTCTGCAAGCTCTCCAGGACAACATCAAATCTGTGGCTCTGTGCTTTCTTTCGTTCTGAACAAGTGTGACTGTTTTCTGCACAAAAGCGATTCTGCCAAGCAATGTGAACACTTCTGCTTCCCAGGCACAGAGAAGGTGCTAGCAGGGAATTCTCTGCCTGCCTTTCCCCAGTGCTCTGCAAGCTCTCCAGGACAACATCAAATCTGGGGCTCTGTGCTTTCTTTCGTTCTGAACAAGTGTTAGTGTTTTCTGCACAAAAGCGATTCTGCCAAGCAATGTGAACACTTCTGCTTCCCAGGCACATAGAAGGTGCTAGCAGGGAATTCTCTGCCTGCCTTTCCCCAGTGCTCTGCAAGCTCTCCAGGACAACAGCAAATCTGGGGCTCTGTGCTTTCTTTCGTTCTGAACAAGTGTTACTGTTTTCTGCACAAAAGCGATTCTGCGAAGCAATGTGAACAGGCACAGAGAAGGTGCTAGCAGGGAATTCTCTGCCTGCCTTTCCCCAGTGCTCTGCAAGCTCTCCAGCACAACATCAAATCTGTGGCTCTGTGCTTTCTTTCGTTCTGAACAAGTGTGACTGTTTTCTGCACAAAAGCGATTCTGCCAAGCAATGTGAACACTTCTGCTTCCCAGGCACAGAGAAGGTGCTAGCAGGGAATTCTCTGCCTGCCTTTCCGCAGTGCTCTGCAAGCTCTCCAGGACAACATAAAATCTGGGGCTCTGTGCTTTCTTTCGTTCTGAACAAGTGTGACTGTTTTCTGCACAAAAGCGATTCTGCCAAGCAATGTGAAAACTTCTGCTTCCCAGGCACAGAGAAGGTGCTAGCAGGGAATTCTCTGCCTGCCTTTCCCCAGTGCTCTGCAAGCTCTCCAGGACAACATAAAATCTGGGGCTCTGTGCTTTCTTTCGTTCTGAACAAGTGTTAGTGTTTTCTGCACAAAAGCGATTCTGCCAAGCAATGTGAACACTTCTGCTTCCCAGGCACAGAGAAGGTGCTAGCAGGGAATTCTCTGCCTGCCTTTCCCCAGTGCTCTGCAAGCTCTCCAGGACAACATAGAATCTGGGGCTCTGTGCTTTCTTTCGTTCTGAACAAGTGTTAGTGTTTTCTGCACAAAAGCGATTCTGCGAAGCAATGTGAACACTTCTGCTTCCCAGGCACAGAGAATGTGCTAGCAGGGAATTCTCTGCCTGCCTTTCCCCAGTGCTCTGCAAGCTCTCCAGGACAACATAGAATCTGGGGCTCTGTGCTTTCTTTCGTTCTGAACAAGTGTTAGTGTTTTCTGCACAAAAGCGATTCTGCGAAGCAATGTGAACACTTCTGCTTCCCAGGCACAGAGAAGGTGCTAGCAGGGAATTCTCTGCCTGCCTTTCCCCAGTGCTCTGCAAGCTCTCCAGGACAACAGCAAATCTGGGGCTCTGTGCTTTCTTTCGTTCTGAACAAGTGTTACTGTTTTCTGCACAAAAGCGATTCTGCCAAGCAATGTGAACAGGCACAGAGAAGGTGCTAGCAGGGAATTCTCTGCCTGCCTTTCCCCAGTGCTCTGCAAGCTCTCCAGGACAACAGCAAATCTGGGGCTCTGTGCTTTCTTTCGTTCTGAACAAGTGTTACTGTTTTCTGCACAAAAGCGATTCTGCCAAGCAATGTGAACACTTCTGCTTCCCAGGCACAGAGAAGGTGCTAGCAGGGAATTCTCTGCCTGCCTTTCCCCAGTGCTCTGCAAGCTCTCCAGGACAACAGCAAATCTGGGGCTCTGTGCTTTCTTTCGTTCTGAACAAGTGTTAGTGTTTTCTGCACAAAAGCGATTCTGCGAAGCAATGTGAACACTTCTGCTTCCCAGGCACAGAGAAGGTGCTAGCAGGGAATTCTCTGCCTGCCTTTCCGCAGTGCTCTGCAAGCTCTCCAGGACAACAGCAAATCTGGGGCTCTGTGCTTTCTTTCGTTCTGAACAAGTGTTACTGTTTTCTGCACAAAAGCGATTCTGCCAAGCAATGTGAACACTTCTGCTTCCCAGGCACAGAGAAGGTGCTAGCAGGGAATTCTCTGCCTGCCTTTCCCCAGTGCTCTGCAAGCTCTCCAGGACAACAGCAAATCTGGGGCTCTGTGCTTTCTTTCGTTCTGAACAAGTGTTACTGTTTTCTGCACAAAAGCGATTCTGCGAAGCAATGTGAACAGGCACAGAGAAGGTGCTAGCAGGGAATTCTCTGCCTGCCTTTCCCCAGTGCTCTGCAAGCTCTCCAGCACAACAGCAAATCTGTGGCTCTGTGCTTTCTTTCGTTCTGAACAAGTGTGACTGTTTTCTGCACAAAAGCGATTCTGCGAAGCAATGTGAACAGGCACAGAGAAGGTGCTAGCAGGGAATTCTCTGCCTGCCTTTCCCCAGTGCTCTGCAAGCTCTCCAGGACAACATAAAATCTGGGGCTCTGTGCTTTCTTTCGTTCTGAACAAGTGTTAGCGTTTTCTGCACAAAAGCGATTCTGCCAAGCAATGTGAACACTTCTGCTTCCCAGGCACAGAGAAGGTGCTAGCAGGGAATTCTCTGCCTGCCTTTCCGCAGTGCTCTGCAAGCTCTCCAGGACAACATAAAATCTGGGGCTCTGTGCTTTCTTTCGTTCTGAACAAGTGTGACTGTTTTCTGCACAAAAGCGATTCTGCCAAGCAATGTGAAAACTTCTGCTTCCCAGGCACAGAGAAGGTGCTAGCAGGGAATTCTCTGCCTGCCTTTCCCCAGTGCTCTGCAAGCTCTCCAGGACAACATAAAATCTGGGGCTCTGTGCTTTCTTTCGTTCTGAACAAGTGTTAGTGTTTTCTGCACAAAAGCGATTCTGCGAAGCAATGTGAACACTTCTGCTTCCCAGGCACAGAGAAGGTGCTAGCAGGGAATTCTCTGCCTGCCTTTCCCCAGTGCTCTGCAAGCTCTCCAGGACAACAGCAAATCTGGGGCTCTGTGCTTTCTTTCGTTCTGAACAAGTGTTAGTGTTTTCTGCACAAAAGCGATTCTGCGAAGCAATGTGAACACTTCTGCTTCCCAGGCACAGAGAATGTGCTAGCAGGGAATTCTCTGCCTGCCTTTCCCCAGTGCTCTGCAAGCTCTCCAGGAAACAGCAAATCTGGGGCTCTGTGCTTTCTTTCGTTCTGAACAAGTGTGACTGTTTTCTGCACAAAAGCGATTCTGCGAAGCAATGTGAACACTTCTGCTTCCCAGGCACAGAGAAGGTGGCTAGCAGGGAATTCTCTGCCTGCCTTTCCCCAGTGCTCTGCAAGCTCTCCAGGACAACATAGAATCTGGGGCTCTGTGCTTTCTTTCGTTCTGAACAAGTGTTAGTGTTTTCTGCACAAAAGCGATTCTGCGAAGCAATGTGAACACTTCTGCTTCCCAGGCACAGAGAAGGTGCTAGCAGGGAATTCTCTGCCTGCCTTTCCCCAGTGCTCTGCAAGCTCTCCAGGACAACAGCAAATCTGGGGCTCTGTGCTTTCTTTCGTTCTGAACAAGTGTTAGTGTTTTCTGCACAAAAGCGATTCTGCCAAGCAATGTGAACAGGCACAGAGAAGGTGCTAGCAGGGAATTCTCTGCCTGCCTTTCCCCAGTGCTCTGCAAGCTCTCCAGGACAACAGCAAA
The DNA here is from genome assembly GCF_031877795.1 of Strix aluco. Lineage (NCBI taxonomy): Eukaryota > Metazoa > Chordata > Aves > Strigiformes > Strigidae > Strix > Strix aluco. The sequence goes on along the minus strand of NC_133950.1, from coordinate 261,669 downwards.
TCTGGGGCTCTGTGCTTTCTTTCGTTCTGAACAAGTGTTAGTGTTTTCTGCACAAAAGCGATTCTGCCAAGCAATGTGAACACTTCTGCTTCCCAGGCACAGAGAAGGTGCTAGCAGGGAATTCTCTGCCTGCCTTTCCCCAGTGCTCTGCAAGCTCTCCAGCACAACAGCAAATCTGGGGCTCTGTGCTTTCTTTCGTTCTGAACAAGTGTTACTGTTTTCTGCACAAAAGCGATTCTGCCAAGCAATGTGAACACTTCTGCTTCCCAGGCACAGAGAAGGTGCTAGCAGGGAATTCTCTGGCTGCCTTTCCCCAGTGCTCTGCAAGCTCTCCAGGACAACATAAAATCTGGGGCTCTGTGCTTTCTTTCGTTCTGAACAAGTGTTACTGTTTTCTGCACAAAAGCGATTCTGCCAAGCAATGTGAACACTTCTGCTTCCCAGGCACAGAGAAGGTGCTAGCAGGGAATTCTCTGCCTGCCTTTCCCCAGTGCTCTGCAAGCTCTCCAGGACAACAGCAAATCTGGGGCTCTGTGCTTTCTTTCATTCTGAACAAGTGTTACTGTTTTCTGCACAAAAGCGATTCTGCCAAGCAATGTGAACACTTCTGCTTCCCAGGCACAGAGAAGGTGCTAGCAGGGAATTCTCTGCCTGCCTTTCCCCAGTGCTCTGCAAGCTCTCCAGGACAACAGCAAATCTGGGGCTCTGTGCTTTCTTTCGTTCTGAACAAGTGTTACTGTTTTCTGCACAAAAGCGATTCTGCGAAGCAATGTGAACAGGCACAGAGAAGGTGCTAGCAGGGAATTCTCTGCCTGCCTTTCCCCAGTGCTCTGCAAGCTCTCCAGCACAACAGCAAATCTGGGGCTCTGTGCTTTCTTTCGTTCTGAACAAGTGTTAGCGTTTTCTGCACAAAAGCGATTCTGCCAAGCAATGTGAACACTTCTGCTTCCCAGGCACAGAGAAGGTGCTAGCAGGGAATTCTCTGCCTGCCTTTCCGCAGTGCTCTGCAAGCTCTCCAGGACAACATAAAATCTGGGGCTCTGTGCTTTCTTTCGTTCTGAACAAGTGTGACTGTTTTCTGCACAAAAGCGATTCTGCCAAGCAATGTGAAAACTTCTGCTTCCCAGGCACAGAGAAGGTGCTAGCAGGGAATTCTCTGCCTGCCTTTCCCCAGTGCTCTGCAAGCTCTCCAGGACAACATAAAATCTGGGGCTCTGTGCTTTCTTTCGTTCTGAACAAGTGTTAGTGTTTTCTGCACAAAAGCGATTCTGCGAAGCAATGTGAACACTTCTGCTTCCCAGGCACAGAGAAGGTGCTAGCAGGGAATTCTCTGCCTGCCTTTCCCCAGTGCTCTGCAAGCTCTCCAGGACAACAGCAAATCTGGGGCTCTGTGCTTTCTTTCGTTCTGAACAAGTGTTAGTGTTTTCTGCACAAAAGCGATTCTGCGAAGCAATGTGAACACTTCTGCTTCCCAGGCACAGAGAATGTGCTAGCAGGGAATTCTCTGCCTGCCTTTCCCCAGTGCTCTGCAAGCTCTCCAGGACAACAGCAAATCTGGGGCTCTGTGCTTTCTTTCGTTCTGAACAAGTGTGACTGTTTTCTGCACAAAAGCGATTCTGCGAAGCAATGTGAACACTTCTGCTTCCCAGGCACAGAGAAGGTGGCTAGCAGGGAATTCTCTGCCTGCCTTTCCCCAGTGCTCTGCAAGCTCTCCAGCACAACAGCAAATCTGGGGCTCTGTGCTTTCTTTCGTTCTGAACAAGTGTGACTGTTTTCTGCACAAAAGCGATTCTGCGAAGCAATGTGAACAGGCACAGAGAAGGTGCTAGCAGGGAATTCTCTGCCTGCCTTTCCCCAGTGCTCTGCAAGCTCTCCAGGACAACATAAAATCTGGGGCTCTGTGCTTTCTTTCGTTCTGAACAAGTGTTAGCGTTTTCTGCACAAAAGCGATTCTGCCAAGCAATGTGAACAATTCTGCTTCCCAGGCACAGAGAATGTGCTAGCAGGGAATTCTCTGCCTGCCTTTCCCCAGTGCTCTGCAAGCTCTCCAGCACAACAGCAAATCTGGGGCTCTGTGCTTTCTTTCGTTCTGAACAAGTGTTACTGTTTTCTGCACAAAAGCGATTCTGCGAAGCAATGTGAACAGGCACAGAGAAGGTGCTAGCAGGGAATTCTCTGCCTGCCTTTCCCCAGTGCTCTGCAAGCTCTCCAGGACAACATAAAATCTGGGGCTCTGTGCTTTCTTTCGTTCTGAACAAGTGTTAGCGTTTTCTGCACAAAAGCGATTCTGCCAAGCAATGTGAACAATTCTGCTTCCCAGGCACAGAGAAGGTGCTAGCAGGGAATTCTCTGCCTGCCTTTCCCCAGTGCTCTGCAAGCTCTCCAGCACAACAGCAAATCTGGGGCTCTGTGCTTTCTTTCGTTCTGAACAAGTGTTAGTGTTTTCTGCACAAAAGCGATTCTGCGAAGCAATGTGAACACTTCTGCTTCCCAGGCACAGAGAAGGTGCTAGCAGGGAATTCTCTGCCTGCCTTTCCCCAGTGCTCTGCAAGCTCTCCAGGACAACATAGAATCTGGGGCTCTGTGCTTTCTTTCGTTCTGAACAAGTGTGACTGTTTTCTGCACAAAAGCGATTCTGCCAAGCAATGTGAACACTTCTGCTTCCCAGGCACAGAGAAGGTGCTAGCAGGGAATTCTCTGCCTGCCTTTCCCCAGTGCTCTGCAAGCTCTCCAGGACAACAGCAAATCTGGGGCTCTGTGCTTTCTTTCGTTCTGAACAAGTGTGACTGTTTTCTGCACAAAAGCGATTCTGCGAAGCAATGTGAACACTTCTGCTTCCCAGGCACAGAGAAGGTGCTAGCAGGGAATTCTCTGCCTGCCTTTCCCCAGTGCTCTGCAAGCTCTCCAGGACAACATAAAATCTGGGGCTCTGTGCTTTCTTTCGTTCTGAACAAGTGTTAGCGTTTTCTGCACAAAAGCGATTCTGCCAAGCAATGTGAACACTTCTGCTTCCCAGGCACAGAGAAGGTGCTAGCAGGGAATTCTCTGCCTGCCTTTCCGCAGTGCTCTGCAAGCTCTCCAGGACAACATAAAATCTGGGGCTCTGTGCTTTCTTTCGTTCTGAACAAGTGTGACTGTTTTCTGCACAAAAGCGATTCTGCCAAGCAATGTGAAAACTTCTGCTTCCCAGGCACAGAGAAGGTGCTAGCAGGGAATTCTCTGCCTGCCTTTCCCCAGTGCTCTGCAAGCTCTCCAGGACAACATAAAATCTGGGGCTCTGTGCTTTCTTTCGTTCTGAACAAGTGTTAGTGTTTTCTGCACAAAAGCGATTCTGCGAAGCAATGTGAACACTTCTGCTTCCCAGGCACAGAGAAGGTGCTAGCAGGGAATTCTCTGCCTGCCTTTCCCCAGTGCTCTGCAAGCTCTCCAGGACAACAGCAAATCTGGGGCTCTGTGCTTTCTTTCGTTCTGAACAAGTGTTAGTGTTTTCTGCACAAAAGCGATTCTGCGAAGCAATGTGAACACTTCTGCTTCCCAGGCACAGAGAATGTGCTAGCAGGGAATTCTCTGCCTGCCTTTCCCCAGTGCTCTGCAAGCTCTCCAGGACAACAGCAAATCTGGGGCTCTGTGCTTTCTTTCGTTCTGAACAAGTGTGACTGTTTTCTGCACAAAAGCGATTCTGCGAAGCAATGTGAACACTTCTGCTTCCCAGGCACAGAGAAGGTGGCTAGCAGGGAATTCTCTGCCTGCCTTTCCCCAGTGCTCTGCAAGCTCTCCAGCACAACAGCAAATCTGGGGCTCTGTGCTTTCTTTCGTTCTGAACAAGTGTGACTGTTTTCTGCACAAAAGCGATTCTGCGAAGCAATGTGAACAGGCACAGAGAAGGTGCTAGCAGGGAATTCTCTGCCTGCCTTTCCCCAGTGCTCTGCAAGCTCTCCAGGACAACATAAAATCTGGGGCTCTGTGCTTTCTTTCGTTCTGAACAAGTGTTAGCGTTTTCTGCACAAAAGCGATTCTGCCAAGCAATGTGAACAATTCTGCTTCCCAGGCACAGAGAATGTGCTAGCAGGGAATTCTCTGCCTGCCTTTCCCCAGTGCTCTGCAAGCTCTCCAGCACAACAGCAAATCTGGGGCTCTGTGCTTTCTTTCGTTCTGAACAAGTGTTACTGTTTTCTGCACAAAAGCGATTCTGCGAAGCAATGTGAACAGGCACAGAGAAGGTGCTAGCAGGGAATTCTCTGCCTGCCTTTCCCCAGTGCTCTGCAAGCTCTCCAGGACAACATAAAATCTGGGGCTCTGTGCTTTCTTTCGTTCTGAACAAGTGTTAGCGTTTTCTGCACAAAAGCGATTCTGCCAAGCAATGTGAACAATTCTGCTTCCCAGGCACAGAGAAGGTGCTAGCAGGGAATTCTCTGCCTGCCTTTCCCCAGTGCTCTGCAAGCTCTCCAGCACAACAGCAAATCTGGGGCTCTGTGCTTTCTTTCGTTCTGAACAAGTGTTAGTGTTTTCTGCACAAAAGCGATTCTGCGAAGCAATGTGAACACTTCTGCTTCCCAGGCACAGAGAAGGTGCTAGCAGGGAATTCTCTGCCTGCCTTTCCCCAGTGCTCTGCAAGCTCTCCAGGACAACATAGAATCTGGGGCTCTGTGCTTTCTTTCGTTCTGAACAAGTGTGACTGTTTTCTGCACAAAAGCGATTCTGCCAAGCAATGTGAACACTTCTGCTTCCCAGGCACAGAGAAGGTGCTAGCAGGGAATTCTCTGCCTGCCTTTCCCCAGTGCTCTGCAAGCTCTCCAGGACAACAGCAAATCTGGGGCTCTGTGCTTTCTTTCGTTCTGAACAAGTGTGACTGTTTTCTGCACAAAAGCGATTCTGCGAAGCAATGTGAACACTTCTGCTTCCCAGGCACAGAGAAGGTGCTAGCAGGGAATTCTCTGCCTGCCTTTCCCCAGTGCTCTGCAAGCTCTCCAGGACAACATAAAATCTGGGGCTCTGTGCTTTCTTTCGTTCTGAACAAGTGTTAGCGTTTTCTGCACAAAAGCGATTCTGCCAAGCAATGTGAACACTTCTGCTTCCCAGGCACAGAGAAGGTGCTAGCAGGGAATTCTCTGCCTGCCTTTCCCCAGTGCTCTGCAAGCTCTCCAGCACAACAGCAAATCTGGGGCTCTGTGCTTTCTTTCGTTCTGAACAAGTGTTACTGTTTTCTGCACAAAAGCGATTCTGCGAAGCAATGTGAACACTTCTGCTTCCCAGGCACAGAGAAGGTGCTAGCAGGGAATTCTCTGCCTGCCTTTCCCCAGTGCTCTGCAAGCTCTCCAGGACAACATAAAATCTGGGGCTCTGTGCTTTCTTTCGTTCTGAACAAGTGTTAGTGTTTTCTGCACAAAAGCGATTCTGCCAAGCAATGTGAACACTTCTGCTTCCCAGGCACAGAGAAGGTGCTAGCAGGGAATTCTCTGGCTGCCTTTCCCCAGTGCTCTGCAAGCTCTCCAGGACAACATAGAATCTGGGGCTCTGTGCTTTCTTTCGTTCTGAACAGGTGTTACTGTTTTCTGCACAAAAGCGATTCTGCGAAGCAATGTGAACAGGCACAGAGAAGGTGCTAGCAGGGAATTCTCTGCCTGCCTTTCCCCAGTGCTCTGCAAGCTCTCCAGGACAACATAGAATCTGGGGCTCTGTGCTTTCTTTCGTTCTGAACAAGTGTTAGTGTTTTCTGCACAAAAGCGATTCTGCCAAGCAATGTGAACACTTCTGCTTCCCAGGCACAGAGAAGGTGCTAGCAGGGAATTCTCTGCCTGCCTTTCCCCAGTGCTCTGCAAGCTCTCCAGGACAACATAAAATCTGGGGCTCTGTGCTTTCTTTCGTTCTGAACAAGTGTTACTGTTTTCTGCACAAAAGCGATTCTGCGAAGCAATGTGAACAGGCACAGAGAAGGTGCTAGCAGGGAATTCTCTGCCTGCCTTTCCCCAGTGCTCTGCAAGCTCTCCAGGACAACATAGAATCTGGGGCTCTGTGCTTTCTTTCGTTCTGAACAAGTGTGACTGTTTTCTGCACAAAAGCGATTCTGCCAAGCAATGTGAACACTTCTGCTTCCCAGGCACAGAGAAGGTGGCTAGCAGGGAATTCTCTGCCTGCCTTTCCCCAGTGCTCTGCAAGCTCTCCAGCACAACAGCAAATCTGGGGCTCTGTGCTTTCTTTCGTTCTGAACAAGTGTGACTGTTTTCTGCACAAAAGCGATTCTGCGAAGCAATGTGAACAGGCACAGAGAAGGTGCTAGCAGGGAATTCTCTGCCTGCCTTTCCCCAGTGCTCTGCAAGCTCTCCAGGACAACATAAAATCTGGGGCTCTGTGCTTTCTTTCGTTCTGAACAAGTGTTAGCGTTTTCTGCACAAAAGCGATTCTGCGAAGCAATGTGAACACTTCTGCTTCCCAGGCACAGAGAATGTGCTAGCAGGGAATTCTCTGCCTGCCTTTCCCCAGTGCTCTGCAAGCTCTCCAGGACAACAGCAAATCTGGGGCTCTGTGCTTTCTTTCGTTCTGAACAAGTGTTAGCGTTTTCTGCACAAAAGCGATTCTGCCAAGCAATGTGAACAATTCTGCTTCCCAGGCACAGAGAAGGTGCTAGCAGGGAATTCTCTGCCTGCCTTTCCCCAGTGCTCTGCAAGCTCTCCAGGACAACAGCAAATCTGGGGCTCTGTGCTTTCTTTCGTTCTGAACAAGTGTGACTGTTTTCTGCACAAAAGCGATTCTGCGAAGCAATGTGAACACTTCTGCTTCCCAGGCACAGAGAAGGTGCTAGCAGGGAATTCTCTGCCTGCCTTTCCCCAGTGCTCTGCAAGCTCTCCAGGACAACAGCAAATCTGGGGCTCTGTGCTTTCTTTCGTTCTGAACAAGTGTGACTGTTTTCTGCACAAAAGCGATTCTGCCAAGCAATGTGAACACTTCTGCTTCCCAGGCACAGAGAAGGTGCTAGCAGGGAATTCTCTGCCTGCCTTTCCCCAGTGCTCTGCAAGCTCTCCAGGACAACATAGAATCTGGGGCTCTGTGCTTTCTTTCGTTCTGAACAAGTGTTAGTGTTTTCTGCACAAAAGCGATTCTGCGAAGCAATGTGAACACTTCTGCTTCCCAGGCACAGAGAAGGTGCTAGCAGGGAATTCTCTGCCTGCCTTTCCCCAGTGCTCTGCAAGGTCTCCAGGACAACATAAAATCTGGGGCTCTGTGCTTTCTTTCGTTCTGAACAAGTGTTAGCGTTTTCTGCACAAAAGCGATTCTGCCAAGCAATGTGAACACTTCTGCTTCCCAGGCACAGAGAAGGTGCTAGCAGGGAATTCTCTGCCTGCCTTTCCCCAGTGCTCTGCAAGCTCTCCAGGACAACATAGAATCTGGGGCTCTGTGCTTTCTTTCGTTCTGAACAAGTGTTACTGTTTTCTGCACAAAAGCGATTCTGCGAAGCAATGTGAACACTTCTGCTTCCCAGGCACAGAGAAGGTGCTAGCAGGGAATTCTCTGCCTGCCTTTCCCCAGTGCTCTGCAAGCTCTCCAGGACAACATAAAATCTGGGGCTCTGTGCTTTCTTTCGTTCTGAACAAGTGTTAGTGTTTTCTGCACAAAAGCGATTCTGCCAAGCAATGTGAACACTTCTGCTTCCCAGGCACAGAGAAGGTGCTAGCAGGGAATTCTCTGCCTGCCTTTCCCCAGTGCTCTGCAAGCTCTCCAGGACAACATAGAATCTGGGGCTCTGTGCTTTCTTTCGTTCTGAACAGGTGTTACTGTTTTCTGCACAAAAGCGATTCTGCGAAGCAATGTGAACAGGCACAGAGAAGGTGCTAGCAGGGAATTCTCTGCCTGCCTTTCCCCAGTGCTCTGCAAGCTCTCCAGGACAACATAGAATCTGGGGCTCTGTGCTTTCTTTCGTTCTGAACAAGTGTGACTGTTTTCTGCACAAAAGCGATTCTGCCAAGCAATGTGAACACTTCTGCTTCCCAGGCACAGAGAAGGTGCTAGCAGGGAATTCTCTGCCTGCCTTTCCCCAGTGCTCTGCAAGCTCTCCAGGACAACATAAAATCTGGGGCTCTGTGCTTTCTTTCGTTCTGAACAAGTGTTAGTGTTTTCTGCACAAAAGCGATTCTGCCAAGCAATGTGAACACTTCTGCTTCCCAGGCACAGAGAAGGTGCTAGCAGGGAATTCTCTGCCTGCCTTTCCCCAGTGCTCTGCAAGCTCTCCAGGACAACATAGAATCTGGGGCTCTGTGCTTTCTTTCATTCTGAACAGGTGTTACTGTTTTCTGCACAAAAGCGATTCTGCGAAGCAATGTGAACAGGCACAGAGAAGGTGCTAGCAGGGAATTCTCTGCCTGCCTTTCCCCAGTGCTCTGCAAGCTCTCCAGGACAACATAGAATCTGGGGCTCTGTGCTTTCTTTCGTTCTGAACAAGTGTGACTGTTTTCTGCACAAAAGCGATTCTGCGAAGCAATGTGAACACTTCTGCTTCCCAGGCACAGAGAAGGTGGCTAGCAGGGAATTCTCTGCCTGCCTTTCCCCAGTGCTCTGCAAGCTCTCCAGCACAACAGCAAATCTGGGGCTCTGTGCTTTCTTTCGTTCTGAACAAGTGTGACTGTTTTCTGCACAAAAGCGATTCTGCGAAGCAATGTGAACAGGCACAGAGAAGGTGCTAGCAGGGAATTCTCTGCCTGCCTTTCCCCAGTGCTCTGCAAGCTCTCCAGGACAACATAAAATCTGGGGCTCTGTGCTTTCTTTCGTTCTGAACAAGTGTTAGCGTTTTCTGCACAAAAGCGATTCTGCGAAGCAATGTGAACACTTCTGCTTCCCAGGCACAGAGAATGTGCTAGCAGGGAATTCTCTGCCTGCCTTTCCCCAGTGCTCTGCAAGCTCTCCAGGACAACAGCAAATCTGGGGCTCTGTGCTTTCTTTCGTTCTGAACAAGTGTTAGTGTTTTCTGCACAAAAGCGATTCTGCCAAGCAATGTGAACACTTCTGCTTCCCAGGCACAGAGAAGGTGCTAGCAGGGAATTCTCTGCCTGCCTTTCCCCAGTGCTCTGCAAGCTCTCCAGGACAACAGCAAATCTGGGGCTCTGTGCTTTCTTTCGTTCTGAACAAGTGTTAGTGTTTTCTGCACAAAAGCGATTCTGCCAAGCAATGTGAACACTTCTGCTTCCCAGGCACAGAGAAGGTGCTAGCAGGGAATTCTCTGCCTGCCTTTCCCCAGTGCTCTGCAAGCTCTCCAGGACAACAGCAAATCTGGGGCTCTGTGCTTTCTTTCGTTCTGAACAAGTGTTAGTGTTTTCTGCACAAAAGCGATTCTGCGAAGCAATGTGAACACTCCTGCTTCCCAGGCACAGAGAAGGTGCTAGCAGGGAATTCTCTGCCTGCCTTTCCCCAGTGCTCTGCAAGCTCTCCAGGACAACATAGAATCTGGGGCTCTGTGCTTTCTTTCGTTCTGAACAGGTGTTACTGTTTTCTGCACAAAAGCGATTCTGCGAAGCAATGTGAACAGGCACAGAGAAGGTGCTAGCAGGGAATTCTCTGCCTGCCTTTCCCCAGTGCTCTGCAAGCTCTCCAGGACAACAGCAAATCTGGGGCTCTGTGCTTTCTTTCGTTCTGAACAAGTGTTAGTGTTTTCTGCACAAAAGCGATTCTGCGAAGCAATGTGAACACTTCTGCTTCCCAGGCACAGAGAAGGTGCTAGCAGGGAATTCTCTGGCTGCCTTTCCCCAGTGCTCTGCAAGCTCTCCAGGACAACATAGAATCTGGGGCTCTGTGCTTTCTTTCGTTCTGAACAGGTGTTACTGTTTTCTGCACAAAAGCGATTCTGCGAAGCAATGTGAACAGGCACAGAGAAGGTGCTAGCAGGGAATTCTCTGCCTGCCTTTCCCCAGTGCTCTGCAAGCTCTCCAGGACAACATAGAATCTGGGGCTCTGTGCTTTCTTTCGTTCTGAACAAGTGTGACTGTTTTCTGCACAAAAGTGATTCTGCGAAGCAATGTGAACACTTCTGCTTCCCAGGCACAGAGAAGGTGCTAGCAGGGAATTCTCTGCCTGCCTTTCCCCAGTGCTCTGCAAGCTCTCCAGGACAACATAAAATCTGGGGCTCTGTGCTTTCTTTCGTTCTGAACAAGTGTTACTGTTTTCTGCACAAAAGCGATACTGCCAAGCAATGTGAACAGGCACAGAGAAGGTGCTAGCAGGGAATTCTCTGCCTGCCTTTCCCCAGTGCTCTGCAAGCTCTCCAGGACAACATAAAATCTGGGGCTCTGTGCTTTCTTTCGTTCTGAACAAGTGTTACTGTTTTCTGCACAAAAGCGATTCTGCGAAGCAATGTGAACAGGCACAGAGAAGGTGCTAGCAGGGAATTCTCTGCCTGCCTTTCCCCAGTGCTCTGCAAGCTCTCCAGGACAACATAAAATCTGGGGCTCTGTGCTTTCTTTCGTTCTGAACAAGTGTTAGCGTTTTCTGCACAAAAGCGATTCTGCCAAGCAATGTGAACAATTCTGCTTCCCAGGCACAGAGAAGGTGCTAGCAGGGAATTCTCTGCCTGCCTTTCCCCAGTGCTCTGCAAGCTCTCCAGCACAACAGCAAATCTGGGGCTCTGTGCTTTCTTTCGTTCTGAACAAGTGTTAGTGTTTTCTGCACAAAAGCGATTCTGCGAAGCAATGTGAACACTTCTGCTTCCCAGGCACAGAGAAGGTGCTAGCAGGGAATTCTCTGCCTGCCTTTCCCCAGTGCTCTGCAAGCTCTCCAGGACAACATAGAATCTGGGGCTCTGTGCTTTCTTTCGTTCTGAACAAGTGTGACTGTTTTCTGCACAAAAGCGATTCTGCCAAGCAATGTGAACACTTCTGCTTCCCAGGCACAGAGAAGGTGCTAGGAGGGAATTCTCTGCCTGCCTTTCCCCAGTGCTCTGCAAGCTCTCCAGGACAACATAGAATCTGGGGCTCTGTGCTTTCTTTCGTTCTGAACAAGTGTGACTGTTTTCTGCACAAAAGCGATTCTGCCAAGCAATGTGAACACTTCTGCTTCCCAGGCACAGAGAAGGTGCTAGCAGGGAATTCTCTGCCTGCCTTTCCCCAGTGCTCTGCAAGCTCTCCAGGACAACATAAAATCTGGGGCTCTGTGCTTTCTTTCGTTCTGAACAAGTGTTACTGTTTTCTGCACAAAAGCGATTCTGCGAAGCAATGTGAACACTTCTGCTTCCCAGGCACAGAGAAGGTGCTAGCAGGGAATTCTCTGCCTGCCTTTCCCCAGTGCTCTGCAAGCTCTCCAGGACAACAGCAAATCTGGGGCTCTGTGCTTTCTTTCGTTCTGAACAAGTGTTAGTGTTTTCTGCACAAAAGCGATTCTGCGAAGCAATGTGAACACTTCTGCTTCCCAGGCACAGAGAAGGTGCTAGCAGGGAATTCTCTGGCTGCCTTTCCCCAGTGCTCTGCAAGCTCTCCAGGACAACATAGAATCTGGGGCTCTGTGCTTTCTTTCGTTCTGAACAGGTGTTACTGTTTTCTGCACAAAAGCGATTCTGCGAAGCAATGTGAACAGGCACAGAGAAGGTGCTAGCAGGGAATTCTCTGCCTGCCTTTCCCCAGTGCTCTGCAAGCTCTCCAGGACAACATAGAATCTGGGGCTCTGTGCTTTCTTTCGTTCTGAACAATTGTTAGTGTTTTCTGCACAAAAGCGATTCTGCCAAGCAATGTGAACACTTCTGCTTCCCAGGCACAGAGAAGGTGCTAGCAGGGAATTCTCTGCCTGCCTTTCCCCAGTGCTCTGCAAGCTCTCCAGGACAACAGCAAATCTGGGGCTCTGTGCTTTCTTTCGTTCTGAACAAGTGTTACTGTTTTCTGCACAAAAGCGATTCTGCGAAGCAATGTGAACAGGCACAGAGAAGGTGCTAGCAGGGAATTCTCTGCCTGCCTTTCCCCAGTGCTCTGCAAGCTCTCCGGGACAACATAAAATCTGGGGCTCTGTGCTTTCTTTCGTTCTGAACAAGTGTTAGCGTTTTCTGCACAAAAGCGATTCTGCCAAGCAATGTGAACACTTCTGCTTCCCAGGCACAGAGAATGTGCTAGCAGGGAATTCTCTGCCTGCCTTTCCCCAGTGCTCTGCAAGCTCTCCAGGACAACAGCAAATCTGGGGCTCTGTGCTTTCTTTCGTTCTGAACAAGTGTTAGTGTTTTCTGCACAAAAGCGATTCTGCGAAGCAATGTGAACACTTCTGCTTCCCAGGCACAGAGAAGGTGCTAGCAGGGAATTCTCTGCCTGCCTTTCCCCAGTGCTCTGCAAGCTCTCCAGGACAACAGCAAATCTGGGGCTCTGTGCTTTCTTTCGTTCTGAACAAGTGTTAGTGTTTTCTGCACAAAAGCGATTCTGCGAAGCAATGTGAACACTTCTGCTTCCCAGGCACAGAGAAGGTGCTAGCAGGGAATTCTCTGCCTGCCTTTCCCCAGTGCTCTGCAAGCTCTCCAGGACAACAGCAAATCTGGGGCTCTGTGCTTTCTTTCGTTCTGAACAAGTGTTAGTGTTTTCTGCACAAAAGCGATTCTGCCAAGCAATGTGAACACTTCTGCTTCCCAGGCACAGAGAAGGTGCTAGCAGGGAATTCTCTGCCTGCCTTTCCCCAGTGCTCTGCAAGCTCTCCAGGACAACATAGAATCTGGGGCTCTGTGCTTTCTTTCGTTCTGAACAAGTGTTACTGTTTTCTGCACAAAAGCGATTCTGCGAAGCAATGTGAACAGGCACAGAGAAGGTGCTAGCAGGGAATTCTCTGCCTGCCTTTCCCCAGTGCTCTGCAAGCTCTCCAGGACAACAGCAAATCTGGGGCTCTGTGCTTTCTTTCGTTCTGAACAAGTGTTAGTGTTTTCTGCACAAAAGCGATTCTGCCAAGCAATGTGAACACTTCTGCTTCCCAGGCACAGAGAAGGTGCTAGCAGGGAATTCTCTGGCTGCCTTTCCCCAGTGCTCTGCAAGCTCTCCAGGACAACATAGAATCTGGGGCTCTGTGCTTTCTTTCGTTCTGAACAGGTGTTACTGTTTTCTGCACAAAAGCGATTCTGCGAAGCAATGTGAACAGGCACAGAGAAGGTGCTAGCAGGGAATTCTCTGCCTGCCTTTCCCCAGTGCTCTGCAAGCTCTCCAGGACAACATAGAATCTGGGGCTCTGTGCTTTCTTTCGTTCTGAACAAGTGTGACTGTTTTCTGCACAAAAGTGATTCTGCGAAGCAATGTGAACACTTCTGCTTCCCAGGCACAGAGAAGGTGCTAGCAGGGAATTCTCTGCCTGCCTTTCCCCAGTGCTCTGCAAGCTCTCCAGGACAACATAAAATCTGGGGCTCTGTGCTTTCTTTCGTTCTGAACAAGTGTTACTGTTTTCTGCACAAAAGTGATTCTGCGAAGCAATGTGAACAGGCACAGAGAAGGTGCTAGCAGGGAATTCTCTGCCTGCCTTTCCCCAGTGCTCTGCAAGCTCTCCAGGACAACATAAAATCTGGGGCTCTGTGCTTTCTTTCGTTCTGAACAAGTGTTAGTGTTTTCTGCACAAAAGCGATTCTGCCAAGCAATGTGAACAGGCACAGAGAAGGTGCTAGCAGGGAATTCTCTGCCTGCCTTTCCCCAGTGCTCTGCAAGCTCTCCAGGACAACATAAAATCTGGGGCTCTGTGCTTTCTTTCGTTCTGAACAAGTGTTAGCGTTTTCTGCACAAAAGCGATTCTGCGAAGCAATGTGAACACTTCTGCTTCCCAGGCACAGAGAAGGTGCTAGCAGGGAATTCTCTGCCTGCCTTTCCCCAGTGCTCTGCAAGCTCTCCAGGACAACAGCAAATCTGGGGCTCTGTGCTTTCTTTCGTTCTGAACAAGTGTTAGTGTTTTCTGCACAAAAGCGATTCTGCGAAGCAATGTGAACACTTCTGCTTCCCAGGCACAGAGAAGGTGCTAGCAGGGAATTCTCTGGCTGCCTTTCCCCAGTGCTCTGCAAGCTCTCCAGGACAACATAGAATCTGGGGCTCTGTGCTTTCTTTCGTTCTGAACAAGTGTTACTGTTTTCTGCACAAAAGCGATTCTGCGAAGCAATGTGAACACTTCTGCTTCCCAGGCACAGAGAAGGTGCTAGCAGGGAATTCTCTGCCTGCCTTTCCCCAGTGCTCTGCAAGCTCTCCAGGACAACATAGAATCTGGGGCTCTGTGCTTTCTTTAGTTCTGAACAAGTGTGACTGTTTTCTGCACAAAAGCGATTCTGCGAAGCAATGTGAACACTTCTGCTTCCCAGGCACAGAGAAGGTGCTAGCAGGGAATTCTCTGCCTGCCTTTCCCCAGTGCTCTGCAAGCTCTCCAGGACAACATAAAATCTGGGGCTCTGTGCTTTCTTTCGTTCTGAACAAGTGTTACTGTTTTCTGCACAAAAGCGATTCTGCGAAGCAATGTGAACAGGCACAGAGAAGGTGCTAGCAGGGAATTCTCTGCCTGCCTTTCCCCAGTGCTCTGCAAGCTCTCCAGGACAACATCAAATCTGTGGCTCTGTGCTTTCTTTCGTTCTGAACAAGTGTTAGCGTTTTCTGCACAAAAGCGATTCTGCCAAGCAATGTGAACACTTCTGCTTCCCAGGCACAGAGAAGGTGCTAGCAGGGAATTCTCTGCCTGCCTTTCCCCAGTGCTCTGCAAGCTCTCCAGCACAACAGCAAATCTGGGGCTCTGTGCTTTCTTTCGTTCTGAACAAGTGTTAGTGTTTTCTGCACAAAAGCGATTCTGCCAAGCAATGTGAACACTTCTGCTTCCCAGGCACAGAGAAGGTGCTAGCAGGGAATTCTCTGGCTGCCTTTCCCCAGTGCTCTGCAAGCTCTCCAGGACAACATAGAATCTGGGGCTCTGTGCTTTCTTTCGTTCTGAACAGGTGTTACTGTTTTCTGCACAAAAGCGATTCTGCCAAGCAATGTGAACAGGCACAGAGAAGGTGCTAGCAGGGAATTCTCTGCCTGCCTTTCCCCAGTGCTCTGCAAGCTCTCCAGGACAACATAGAATCTGGGGCTCTGTGCTTTCTTTCGTTCTGAACAAGTGTGACTGTTTTCTGCACAAAAGCGATTCTGCCAAGCAATGTGAACACTTCTGCTTCCCAGGCACAGAGAAGGTGCTAGCAGGGAATTCTCTGCCTGCCTTTCCCCAGTGCTCTGCAAGCTCTCCAGGACAACAGCAAATCTGGGGCTCTGTGCTTTCTTTCGTTCTGAACAAGTGTTACTGTTTTCTGCACAAAAGCGATTCTGCCAAGCAATGTGAACACTTCTGCTTCCCAGGCACAGAGAAGGTGCTAGCAGGGAATTCTCTGCCTGCCTTTCCCCAGTGCTCTGCAAGCTCTCCAGGACAACATAGAATCTGGGGCTCTGTGCTTTCTTTCGTTCTGAACAGGTGTTACTGTTTTCTGCACAAAAGCGATTCTGCGTAGCAATGTGAACAGGCACAGAGAAGGTGCTAGCAGGGAATTCTCTGCCTGCCTTTCCCCAGTGCTCTGCAAGCTCTCCAGGACAACATAGAATCTGGGGCTCTGTGCTTTCTTTCGTTCTGAACAAGTGTGACTGTTTTCTGCACAAAAGCGATTCTGCCAAGCAATGTGAACACTTCTGCTTCCCAGGCACAGAGAAGGTGGCTAGCAGGGAATTCTCTGCCTGCCTTTCCCCAGTGCTCTGCAAGCTCTCCAGGACAACAGCAAATCTGGGGCTCTGTGCTTTCTTTCGTTCTGAACAAGTGTTAGTGTTTTCTGCACAAAAGCGATTCTGCCAAGCAATGTGAACAGGCACAGAGAAGGTGCTAGCAGGGAATTCTCTGCCTGCCTTTCCCCAGTGCTCTGCAAGCTCTCCAGGACAACATAAAATCTGGGGCTCTGTGCTTTCTTTCGTTCTGAACAAGTGTTAGCGTTTTCTGCACAAAAGCGATTCTGCCAAGCAATGTGAACACTTCTGCTTCCCAGGCACAGAGAATGTGCTAGCAGGGAATTCTCTGCCTGCCTTTCCCCAGTGCTCTGCAAGCTCTCCAGGACAACAGCAAATCTGGGGCTCTGTGCTTTCTTTCGTTCTGAACAAGTGTTAGTGTTTTCTGCACAAAAGCGATTCTGCCAAGCAATGTGAACACTTCTGCTTCCCAGGCACAGAGAAGGTGCTAGCAGGGAATTCTCTGCCTGCCTTTCCCCAGTGCTCTGCAAGCTCTCCAGGACAACAGCAAATCTGGGGCTCTGTGCTTTCTTTCGTTCTGAACAAGTGTTAGTGTTTTCTGCACAAAAGCGATTCTGCGAAGCAATGTGAACACTTCTGCTTCCCAGGCACAGAGAAGGTGCTAGCAGGGAATTCTCTGCCTGCCTTTCCCCAGTGCTCTGCAAGCTCTCCAGGACAACATAGAATCTGGGGCTCTGTGCTTTCTTTCGTTCTGAACAGGTGTTACTGTTTTCTGCACAAAAGCGATTCTGCGAAGCAATGTGAACAGGCACAGAGAAGGTGCTAGCAGGGAATTCTCTGCCTGCCTTTCCCCAGTGCTCTGCAAGCTCTCCAGGACAACATAGAATCTGGGGCTCTGTGCTTTCTTTCGTTCTGAACAAGTGTGACTGTTTTCTGCACAAAAGTGATTCTGCGAAGCAATGTGAACACTTCTGCTTCCCAGGCACAGAGAAGGTGCTAGCAGGGAATTCTCTGCCTGCCTTTCCCCAGTGCTCTGCAAGCTCTCCAGGACAACATAAAATCTGGGGCTCTGTGCTTTCTTTCGTTCTGAACAAGTGTTACTGTTTTCTGCACAAAAGCGATTCTGCCAAGCAATGTGAACAGGCACAGAGAAGGTGCTAGCAGGGAATTCTCTGCCTGCCTTTCCCCAGTGCTCTGCAAGCTCTCCAGGACAACATAAAATCTGGGGCTCTGTGCTTTCTTTCGTTCTGAACAAGTGTTAGCGTTTTCTGCACAAAAGCGATTCTGCGAAGCAATGTGAACACTTCTGCTTCCCAGGCACAGAGAAGGTGCTAGCAGGGAATTCTCTGCCTGCCTTTCCGCAGTGCTCTGCAAGCTCTCCAGGACAACATCAAATCTGTGGCTCTGTGCTTTCTTTCGTTCTGAACAAGTGTGACTGTTTTCTGCACAAAAGCGATTCTGCCAAGCAATGTGAACACTTCTGCTTCCCAGGCACAGAGAAGGTGCTAGCAGGGAATTCTCTGGCTGCCTTTCCCCAGTGCTCTGCAAGCTCTCCAGGACAACATCAAATCTGGGGCTCTGTGCTTTCTTTCGTTCTGAACAAGTGTTAGTGTTTTCTGCACAAAAGCGATTCTGCCAAGCAATGTGAACACTTCTGCTTCCCAGGCACAGAGAAGGTGCTAGCAGGGAATTCTCTGCCTGCCTTTCCCCAGTGCTCTGCAAGCTCTCCAGGACAACAGCAAATCTGGGGCTCTGTGCTTTCTTTCGTTCTGAACAAGTGTTACTGTTTTCTGCACAAAAGCGATTCTGCGAAGCAATGTGAACAGGCACAGAGAAGGTGCTAGCAGGGAATTCTCTGCCTGCCTTTCCCCAGTGCTCTGCAAGCTCTCCAGCACAACATCAAATCTGTGGCTCTGTGCTTTCTTTCGTTCTGAACAAGTGTGACTGTTTTCTGCACAAAAGCGATTCTGCCAAGCAATGTGAACACTTCTGCTTCCCAGGCACAGAGAAGGTGCTAGCAGGGAATTCTCTGCCTGCCTTTCCGCAGTGCTCTGCAAGCTCTCCAGGACAACATAAAATCTGGGGCTCTGTGCTTTCTTTCGTTCTGAACAAGTGTGACTGTTTTCTGCACAAAAGCGATTCTGCCAAGCAATGTGAAAACTTCTGCTTCCCAGGCACAGAGAAGGTGCTAGCAGGGAATTCTCTGCCTGCCTTTCCCCAGTGCTCTGCAAGCTCTCCAGGACAACATAAAATCTGGGGCTCTGTGCTTTCTTTCGTTCTGAACAAGTGTTAGTGTTTTCTGCACAAAAGCGATTCTGCCAAGCAATGTGAACACTTCTGCTTCCCAGGCACAGAGAAGGTGCTAGCAGGGAATTCTCTGCCTGCCTTTCCCCAGTGCTCTGCAAGCTCTCCAGGACAACAGCAAATCTGGGGCTCTGTGCTTTCTTTCGTTCTGAACAAGTGTTAGTGTTTTCTGCACAAAAGCGATTCTGCGAAGCAATGTGAACACTTCTGCTTCCCAGGCACAGAGAATGTGCTAGCAGGGAATTCTCTGCCTGCCTTTCCCCAGTGCTCTGCAAGCTCTCCAGGACAACATAGAATCTGGGGCTCTGTGCTTTCTTTCGTTCTGAACAAGTGTTAGTGTTTTCTGCACAAAAGCGATTCTGCGAAGCAATGTGAACACTTCTGCTTCCCAGGCACAGAGAAGGTGCTAGCAGGGAATTCTCTGCCTGCCTTTCCCCAGTGCTCTGCAAGCTCTCCAGGACAACAGCAAATCTGGGGCTCTGTGCTTTCTTTCGTTCTGAACAAGTGTTACTGTTTTCTGCACAAAAGCGATTCTGCCAAGCAATGTGAACAGGCACAGAGAAGGTGCTAGCAGGGAATTCTCTGCCTGCCTTTCCCCAGTGCTCTGCAAGCTCTCCAGGACAACAGCAAATCTGGGGCTCTGTGCTTTCTTTCGTTCTGAACAAGTGTTACTGTTTTCTGCACAAAAGCGATTCT
Organism: Strix aluco; assembly: GCF_031877795.1. Classification (NCBI taxonomy): domain Eukaryota; kingdom Metazoa; phylum Chordata; class Aves; order Strigiformes; family Strigidae; genus Strix; species Strix aluco. The sequence goes on along the minus strand of NC_133950.1, from coordinate 243,010 downwards.
GCCAAGCAATGTGAACACTTCTGCTTCCCAGGCACAGAGAAGGTGCTAGCAGGGAATTCTCTGGCTGCCTTTCCCCAGTGCTCTGCAAGCTCTCCAGGACAACAGCAAATCTGGGGCTCTGTGCTTTCTTTCGTTCTGAACAAGTGTTAGTGTTTTCTGCACAAAAGCGATTCTGCGAAGCAATGTGAACACTTCTGCTTCCCAGGCACAGAGAAGGTGCTAGCAGGGAATTCTCTGGCTGCCTTTCCCCAGTGCTCTGCAAGCTCTCCAGGACAACAGCAAATCTGGGGCTCTGTGCTTTCTTTCGTTCTGAACAAGTGTTACTGTTTTCTGCACAAAAGCGATTCTGCCAAGCAATGTGAACACTTCTGCTTCCCAGGCACAGAGAAGGTGCTAGCAGGGAATTCTCTGCCTGCCTTTCCCCAGTGCTCTGCAAGCTCTCCAGGACAACAGCAAATCTGGGGCTCTGTGCTTTCTTTCGTTCTGAACAAGTGTTACTGTTTTCTGCACAAAAGCGATTCTGCGAAGCAATGTGAACAGGCACAGAGAAGGTGCTAGCAGGGAATTCTCTGCCTGCCTTTCCCCAGTGCTCTGCAAGCTCTCCAGCACAACAGCAAATCTGTGGCTCTGTGCTTTCTTTCGTTCTGAACAAGTGTGACTGTTTTCTGCACAAAAGCGATTCTGCGAAGCAATGTGAACAGGCACAGAGAAGGTGCTAGCAGGGAATTCTCTGCCTGCCTTTCCCCAGTGCTCTGCAAGCTCTCCAGGACAACATAAAATCTGGGGCTCTGTGCTTTCTTTCGTTCTGAACAAGTGTTAGCGTTTTCTGCACAAAAGCGATTCTGCCAAGCAATGTGAACACTTCTGCTTCCCAGGCACAGAGAAGGTGCTAGCAGGGAATTCTCTGCCTGCCTTTCCGCAGTGCTCTGCAAGCTCTCCAGGACAACATAAAATCTGGGGCTCTGTGCTTTCTTTCGTTCTGAACAAGTGTGACTGTTTTCTGCACAAAAGCGATTCTGCCAAGCAATGTGAAAACTTCTGCTTCCCAGGCACAGAGAAGGTGCTAGCAGGGAATTCTCTGCCTGCCTTTCCCCAGTGCTCTGCAAGCTCTCCAGGACAACATAAAATCTGGGGCTCTGTGCTTTCTTTCGTTCTGAACAAGTGTTAGTGTTTTCTGCACAAAAGCGATTCTGCGAAGCAATGTGAACACTTCTGCTTCCCAGGCACAGAGAAGGTGCTAGCAGGGAATTCTCTGCCTGCCTTTCCCCAGTGCTCTGCAAGCTCTCCAGGACAACAGCAAATCTGGGGCTCTGTGCTTTCTTTCGTTCTGAACAAGTGTTAGTGTTTTCTGCACAAAAGCGATTCTGCGAAGCAATGTGAACACTTCTGCTTCCCAGGCACAGAGAATGTGCTAGCAGGGAATTCTCTGCCTGCCTTTCCCCAGTGCTCTGCAAGCTCTCCAGGACAACAGCAAATCTGGGGCTCTGTGCTTTCTTTCGTTCTGAACAAGTGTGACTGTTTTCTGCACAAAAGCGATTCTGCGAAGCAATGTGAACACTTCTGCTTCCCAGGCACAGAGAAGGTGGCTAGCAGGGAATTCTCTGCCTGCCTTTCCCCAGTGCTCTGCAAGCTCTCCAGGACAACATAGAATCTGGGGCTCTGTGCTTTCTTTCGTTCTGAACAAGTGTTAGTGTTTTCTGCACAAAAGCGATTCTGCGAAGCAATGTGAACACTTCTGCTTCCCAGGCACAGAGAAGGTGCTAGCAGGGAATTCTCTGCCTGCCTTTCCCCAGTGCTCTGCAAGCTCTCCAGGACAACAGCAAATCTGGGGCTCTGTGCTTTCTTTCGTTCTGAACAAGTGTTAGTGTTTTCTGCACAAAAGCGATTCTGCCAAGCAATGTGAACAGGCACAGAGAAGGTGCTAGCAGGGAATTCTCTGCCTGCCTTTCCCCAGTGCTCTGCAAGCTCTCCAGGACAACAGCAAATCTGGGGCTCTGTGCTTTCTTTCGTTCTGAACAAGTGTTAGTGTTTTCTGCACAAAAGCGATTCTGCCAAGCAATGTGAACACTTCTGCTTCCCAGGCACAGAGAAGGTGCTAGCAGGGAATTCTCTGCCTGCCTTTCCCCAGTGCTCTGCAAGCTCTCCAGCACAACAGCAAATCTGGGGCTCTGTGCTTTCTTTCGTTCTGAACAAGTGTTACTGTTTTCTGCACAAAAGCGATTCTGCCAAGCAATGTGAACACTTCTGCTTCCCAGGCACAGAGAAGGTGCTAGCAGGGAATTCTCTGGCTGCCTTTCCCCAGTGCTCTGCAAGCTCTCCAGGACAACAGCAAATCTGGGGCTCTGTGCTTTCTTTCGTTCTGAACAAGTGTTACTGTTTTCTGCACAAAAGCGATTCTGCCAAGCAATGTGAACACTTCTGCTTCCCAGGCACAGAGAAGGTGCTAGCAGGGAATTCTCTGCCTGCCTTTCCCCAGTGCTCTGCAAGCTCTCCAGGACAACAGCAAATCTGGGGCTCTGTGCTTTCTTTCATTCTGAACAAGTGTTACTGTTTTCTGCACAAAAGCGATTCTGCCAAGCAATGTGAACACTTCTGCTTCCCAGGCACAGAGAAGGTGCTAGCAGGGAATTCTCTGCCTGCCTTTCCCCAGTGCTCTGCAAGCTCTCCAGGACAACAGCAAATCTGGGGCTCTGTGCTTTCTTTCGTTCTGAACAAGTGTTACTGTTTTCTGCACAAAAGCGATTCTGCGAAGCAATGTGAACAGGCACAGAGAAGGTGCTAGCAGGGAATTCTCTGCCTGCCTTTCCCCAGTGCTCTGCAAGCTCTCCAGCACAACAGCAAATCTGGGGCTCTGTGCTTTCTTTCGTTCTGAACAAGTGTTAGCGTTTTCTGCACAAAAGCGATTCTGCCAAGCAATGTGAACACTTCTGCTTCCCAGGCACAGAGAAGGTGCTAGCAGGGAATTCTCTGCCTGCCTTTCCGCAGTGCTCTGCAAGCTCTCCAGGACAACATAAAATCTGGGGCTCTGTGCTTTCTTTCGTTCTGAACAAGTGTGACTGTTTTCTGCACAAAAGCGATTCTGCCAAGCAATGTGAAAACTTCTGCTTCCCAGGCACAGAGAAGGTGCTAGCAGGGAATTCTCTGCCTGCCTTTCCCCAGTGCTCTGCAAGCTCTCCAGGACAACATAAAATCTGGGGCTCTGTGCTTTCTTTCGTTCTGAACAAGTGTTAGTGTTTTCTGCACAAAAGCGATTCTGCGAAGCAATGTGAACACTTCTGCTTCCCAGGCACAGAGAAGGTGCTAGCAGGGAATTCTCTGCCTGCCTTTCCCCAGTGCTCTGCAAGCTCTCCAGGACAACAGCAAATCTGGGGCTCTGTGCTTTCTTTCGTTCTGAACAAGTGTTAGTGTTTTCTGCACAAAAGCGATTCTGCGAAGCAATGTGAACACTTCTGCTTCCCAGGCACAGAGAATGTGCTAGCAGGGAATTCTCTGCCTGCCTTTCCCCAGTGCTCTGCAAGCTCTCCAGGACAACAGCAAATCTGGGGCTCTGTGCTTTCTTTCGTTCTGAACAAGTGTGACTGTTTTCTGCACAAAAGCGATTCTGCGAAGCAATGTGAACACTTCTGCTTCCCAGGCACAGAGAAGGTGGCTAGCAGGGAATTCTCTGCCTGCCTTTCCCCAGTGCTCTGCAAGCTCTCCAGCACAACAGCAAATCTGGGGCTCTGTGCTTTCTTTCGTTCTGAACAAGTGTGACTGTTTTCTGCACAAAAGCGATTCTGCGAAGCAATGTGAACAGGCACAGAGAAGGTGCTAGCAGGGAATTCTCTGCCTGCCTTTCCCCAGTGCTCTGCAAGCTCTCCAGGACAACATAAAATCTGGGGCTCTGTGCTTTCTTTCGTTCTGAACAAGTGTTAGCGTTTTCTGCACAAAAGCGATTCTGCCAAGCAATGTGAACAATTCTGCTTCCCAGGCACAGAGAATGTGCTAGCAGGGAATTCTCTGCCTGCCTTTCCCCAGTGCTCTGCAAGCTCTCCAGCACAACAGCAAATCTGGGGCTCTGTGCTTTCTTTCGTTCTGAACAAGTGTTACTGTTTTCTGCACAAAAGCGATTCTGCGAAGCAATGTGAACAGGCACAGAGAAGGTGCTAGCAGGGAATTCTCTGCCTGCCTTTCCCCAGTGCTCTGCAAGCTCTCCAGGACAACATAAAATCTGGGGCTCTGTGCTTTCTTTCGTTCTGAACAAGTGTTAGCGTTTTCTGCACAAAAGCGATTCTGCCAAGCAATGTGAACAATTCTGCTTCCCAGGCACAGAGAAGGTGCTAGCAGGGAATTCTCTGCCTGCCTTTCCCCAGTGCTCTGCAAGCTCTCCAGCACAACAGCAAATCTGGGGCTCTGTGCTTTCTTTCGTTCTGAACAAGTGTTAGTGTTTTCTGCACAAAAGCGATTCTGCGAAGCAATGTGAACACTTCTGCTTCCCAGGCACAGAGAAGGTGCTAGCAGGGAATTCTCTGCCTGCCTTTCCCCAGTGCTCTGCAAGCTCTCCAGGACAACATAGAATCTGGGGCTCTGTGCTTTCTTTCGTTCTGAACAAGTGTGACTGTTTTCTGCACAAAAGCGATTCTGCCAAGCAATGTGAACACTTCTGCTTCCCAGGCACAGAGAAGGTGCTAGCAGGGAATTCTCTGCCTGCCTTTCCCCAGTGCTCTGCAAGCTCTCCAGGACAACAGCAAATCTGGGGCTCTGTGCTTTCTTTCGTTCTGAACAAGTGTGACTGTTTTCTGCACAAAAGCGATTCTGCGAAGCAATGTGAACACTTCTGCTTCCCAGGCACAGAGAAGGTGCTAGCAGGGAATTCTCTGCCTGCCTTTCCCCAGTGCTCTGCAAGCTCTCCAGGACAACATAAAATCTGGGGCTCTGTGCTTTCTTTCGTTCTGAACAAGTGTTAGCGTTTTCTGCACAAAAGCGATTCTGCCAAGCAATGTGAACACTTCTGCTTCCCAGGCACAGAGAAGGTGCTAGCAGGGAATTCTCTGCCTGCCTTTCCGCAGTGCTCTGCAAGCTCTCCAGGACAACATAAAATCTGGGGCTCTGTGCTTTCTTTCGTTCTGAACAAGTGTGACTGTTTTCTGCACAAAAGCGATTCTGCCAAGCAATGTGAAAACTTCTGCTTCCCAGGCACAGAGAAGGTGCTAGCAGGGAATTCTCTGCCTGCCTTTCCCCAGTGCTCTGCAAGCTCTCCAGGACAACATAAAATCTGGGGCTCTGTGCTTTCTTTCGTTCTGAACAAGTGTTAGTGTTTTCTGCACAAAAGCGATTCTGCGAAGCAATGTGAACACTTCTGCTTCCCAGGCACAGAGAAGGTGCTAGCAGGGAATTCTCTGCCTGCCTTTCCCCAGTGCTCTGCAAGCTCTCCAGGACAACAGCAAATCTGGGGCTCTGTGCTTTCTTTCGTTCTGAACAAGTGTTAGTGTTTTCTGCACAAAAGCGATTCTGCGAAGCAATGTGAACACTTCTGCTTCCCAGGCACAGAGAATGTGCTAGCAGGGAATTCTCTGCCTGCCTTTCCCCAGTGCTCTGCAAGCTCTCCAGGACAACAGCAAATCTGGGGCTCTGTGCTTTCTTTCGTTCTGAACAAGTGTGACTGTTTTCTGCACAAAAGCGATTCTGCGAAGCAATGTGAACACTTCTGCTTCCCAGGCACAGAGAAGGTGGCTAGCAGGGAATTCTCTGCCTGCCTTTCCCCAGTGCTCTGCAAGCTCTCCAGCACAACAGCAAATCTGGGGCTCTGTGCTTTCTTTCGTTCTGAACAAGTGTGACTGTTTTCTGCACAAAAGCGATTCTGCGAAGCAATGTGAACAGGCACAGAGAAGGTGCTAGCAGGGAATTCTCTGCCTGCCTTTCCCCAGTGCTCTGCAAGCTCTCCAGGACAACATAAAATCTGGGGCTCTGTGCTTTCTTTCGTTCTGAACAAGTGTTAGCGTTTTCTGCACAAAAGCGATTCTGCCAAGCAATGTGAACAATTCTGCTTCCCAGGCACAGAGAATGTGCTAGCAGGGAATTCTCTGCCTGCCTTTCCCCAGTGCTCTGCAAGCTCTCCAGCACAACAGCAAATCTGGGGCTCTGTGCTTTCTTTCGTTCTGAACAAGTGTTACTGTTTTCTGCACAAAAGCGATTCTGCGAAGCAATGTGAACAGGCACAGAGAAGGTGCTAGCAGGGAATTCTCTGCCTGCCTTTCCCCAGTGCTCTGCAAGCTCTCCAGGACAACATAAAATCTGGGGCTCTGTGCTTTCTTTCGTTCTGAACAAGTGTTAGCGTTTTCTGCACAAAAGCGATTCTGCCAAGCAATGTGAACAATTCTGCTTCCCAGGCACAGAGAAGGTGCTAGCAGGGAATTCTCTGCCTGCCTTTCCCCAGTGCTCTGCAAGCTCTCCAGCACAACAGCAAATCTGGGGCTCTGTGCTTTCTTTCGTTCTGAACAAGTGTTAGTGTTTTCTGCACAAAAGCGATTCTGCGAAGCAATGTGAACACTTCTGCTTCCCAGGCACAGAGAAGGTGCTAGCAGGGAATTCTCTGCCTGCCTTTCCCCAGTGCTCTGCAAGCTCTCCAGGACAACATAGAATCTGGGGCTCTGTGCTTTCTTTCGTTCTGAACAAGTGTGACTGTTTTCTGCACAAAAGCGATTCTGCCAAGCAATGTGAACACTTCTGCTTCCCAGGCACAGAGAAGGTGCTAGCAGGGAATTCTCTGCCTGCCTTTCCCCAGTGCTCTGCAAGCTCTCCAGGACAACAGCAAATCTGGGGCTCTGTGCTTTCTTTCGTTCTGAACAAGTGTGACTGTTTTCTGCACAAAAGCGATTCTGCGAAGCAATGTGAACACTTCTGCTTCCCAGGCACAGAGAAGGTGCTAGCAGGGAATTCTCTGCCTGCCTTTCCCCAGTGCTCTGCAAGCTCTCCAGGACAACATAAAATCTGGGGCTCTGTGCTTTCTTTCGTTCTGAACAAGTGTTAGCGTTTTCTGCACAAAAGCGATTCTGCCAAGCAATGTGAACACTTCTGCTTCCCAGGCACAGAGAAGGTGCTAGCAGGGAATTCTCTGCCTGCCTTTCCGCAGTGCTCTGCAAGCTCTCCAGCACAACAGCAAATCTGGGGCTCTGTGCTTTCTTTCGTTCTGAACAAGTGTTACTGTTTTCTGCACAAAAGCGATTCTGCGAAGCAATGTGAACACTTCTGCTTCCCAGGCACAGAGAAGGTGCTAGCAGGGAATTCTCTGCCTGCCTTTCCCCAGTGCTCTGCAAGCTCTCCAGGACAACATAAAATCTGGGGCTCTGTGCTTTCTTTCGTTCTGAACAAGTGTTAGTGTTTTCTGCACAAAAGCGATTCTGCCAAGCAATGTGAACACTTCTGCTTCCCAGGCACAGAGAAGGTGCTAGCAGGGAATTCTCTGGCTGCCTTTCCCCAGTGCTCTGCAAGCTCTCCAGGACAACATAGAATCTGGGGCTCTGTGCTTTCTTTCGTTCTGAACAGGTGTTACTGTTTTCTGCACAAAAGCGATTCTGCGAAGCAATGTGAACAGGCACAGAGAAGGTGCTAGCAGGGAATTCTCTGCCTGCCTTTCCCCAGTGCTCTGCAAGCTCTCCAGGACAACATAGAATCTGGGGCTCTGTGCTTTCTTTCGTTCTGAACAAGTGTTAGTGTTTTCTGCACAAAAGCGATTCTGCCAAGCAATGTGAACACTTCTGCTTCCCAGGCACAGAGAAGGTGCTAGCAGGGAATTCTCTGCCTGCCTTTCCCCAGTGCTCTGCAAGCTCTCCAGGACAACATAAAATCTGGGGCTCTGTGCTTTCTTTCGTTCTGAACAAGTGTTACTGTTTTCTGCACAAAAGCGATTCTGCGAAGCAATGTGAACAGGCACAGAGAAGGTGCTAGCAGGGAATTCTCTGCCTGCCTTTCCCCAGTGCTCTGCAAGCTCTCCAGGACAACATAGAATCTGGGGCTCTGTGCTTTCTTTCGTTCTGAACAAGTGTTACTGTTTTCTGCACAAAAGCGATTCTGCCAAGCAATGTGAACACTTCTGCTTCCCAGGCACAGAGAAGGTGGCTAGCAGGGAATTCTCTGCCTGCCTTTCCCCAGTGCTCTGCAAGCTCTCCAGCACAACAGCAAATCTGGGGCTCTGTGCTTTCTTTCGTTCTGAACAAGTGTGACTGTTTTCTGCACAAAAGCGATTCTGCGAAGCAATGTGAACAGGCACAGAGAAGGTGCTAGCAGGGAATTCTCTGCCTGCCTTTCCCCAGTGCTCTGCAAGCTCTCCAGGACAACATAAAATCTGGGGCTCTGTGCTTTCTTTCGTTCTGAACAAGTGTTAGCGTTTTCTGCACAAAAGCGATTCTGCGAAGCAATGTGAACACTTCTGCTTCCCAGGCACAGAGAATGTGCTAGCAGGGAATTCTCTGCCTGCCTTTCCCCAGTGCTCTGCAAGCTCTCCAGGACAACAGCAAATCTGGGGCTCTGTGCTTTCTTTCGTTCTGAACAAGTGTTAGCGTTTTCTGCACAAAAGCGATTCTGCCAAGCAATGTGAACACTTCTGCTTCCCAGGCACAGAGAAGGTGCTAGCAGGGAATTCTCTGCCTGCCTTTCCCCAGTGCTCTGCAAGCTCTCCAGGACAACAGCAAATCTGGGGCTCTGTGCTTTCTTTCGTTCTGAACAAGTGTGACTGTTTTCTGCACAAAAGCGATTCTGCGAAGCAATGTGAACACTTCTGCTTCCCAGGCACAGAGAAGGTGCTAGCAGGGAATTCTCTGCCTGCCTTTCCCCAGTGCTCTGCAAGCTCTCCAGGACAACAGCAAATCTGGGGCTCTGTGCTTTCTTTCGTTCTGAACAAGTGTGACTGTTTTCTGCACAAAAGCGATTCTGCCAAGCAATGTGAACACTTCTGCTTCCCAGGCACAGAGAAGGTGCTAGCAGGGAATTCTCTGCCTGCCTTTCCCCAGTGCTCTGCAAGCTCTCCAGGACAACATAGAATCTGGGGCTCTGTGCTTTCTTTCGTTCTGAACAAGTGTGACTGTTTTCTGCACAAAAGCGATTCTGCGAAGCAATGTGAACACTTCTGCTTCCCAGGCACAGAGAAGGTGCTAGCAGGGAATTCTCTGCCTGCCTTTCCCCAGTGCTCTGCAAGGTCTCCAGGACAACATAAAATCTGGGGCTCTGTGCTTTCTTTCGTTCTGAACAAGTGTTAGCGTTTTCTGCACAAAAGCGATTCTGCCAAGCAATGTGAACACTTCTGCTTCCCAGGCACAGAGAAGGTGCTAGCAGGGAATTCTCTGCCTGCCTTTCCCCAGTGCTCTGCAAGCTCTCCAGGACAACATAGAATCTGGGGCTCTGTGCTTTCTTTCGTTCTGAACAAGTGTTACTGTTTTCTGCACAAAAGCGATTCTGCGAAGCAATGTGAACACTTCTGCTTCCCAGGCACAGAGAAGGTGCTAGCAGGGAATTCTCTGCCTGCCTTTCCCCAGTGCTCTGCAAGCTCTCCAGGACAACATAAAATCTGGGGCTCTGTGCTTTCTTTCGTTCTGAACAAGTGTTAGTGTTTTCTGCACAAAAGCGATTCTGCCAAGCAATGTGAACACTTCTGCTTCCCAGGCACAGAGAAGGTGCTAGCAGGGAATTCTCTGCCTGCCTTTCCCCAGTGCTCTGCAAGCTCTCCAGGACAACATAGAATCTGGGGCTCTGTGCTTTCTTTCGTTCTGAACAGGTGTTACTGTTTTCTGCACAAAAGCGATTCTGCGAAGCAATGTGAACAGGCACAGAGAAGGTGCTAGCAGGGAATTCTCTGCCTGCCTTTCCCCAGTGCTCTGCAAGCTCTCCAGGACAACATAGAATCTGGGGCTCTGTGCTTTCTTTCGTTCTGAACAAGTGTGACTGTTTTCTGCACAAAAGCGATTCTGCCAAGCAATGTGAACACTTCTGCTTCCCAGGCACAGAGAAGGTGCTAGCAGGGAATTCTCTGCCTGCCTTTCCCCAGTGCTCTGCAAGCTCTCCAGGACAACATAAAATCTGGGGCTCTGTGCTTTCTTTCGTTCTGAACAAGTGTTAGTGTTTTCTGCACAAAAGCGATTCTGCCAAGCAATGTGAACACTTCTGCTTCCCAGGCACAGAGAAGGTGCTAGCAGGGAATTCTCTGCCTGCCTTTCCCCAGTGCTCTGCAAGCTCTCCAGGACAACATAGAATCTGGGGCTCTGTGCTTTCTTTCATTCTGAACAGGTGTTACTGTTTTCTGCACAAAAGCGATTCTGCGAAGCAATGTGAACAGGCACAGAGAAGGTGCTAGCAGGGAATTCTCTGCCTGCCTTTCCCCAGTGCTCTGCAAGCTCTCCAGGACAACATAAAATCTGGGGCTCTGTGCTTTCTTTCGTTCTGAACAAGTGTGACTGTTTTCTGCACAAAAGCGATTCTGCCAAGCAATGTGAAAACTTCTGCTTCCCAGGCACAGAGAAGGTGCTAGCAGGGAATTCTCTGCCTGCCTTTCCCCAGTGCTCTGCAAGCTCTCCAGGACAACATAAAATCTGGGGCTCTGTGCTTTCTTTCGTTCTGAACAAGTGTTAGTGTTTTCTGCACAAAAGCGATTCTGCGAAGCAATGTGAACACTTCTGCTTCCCAGGCACAGAGAAGGTGCTAGCAGGGAATTCTCTGCCTGCCTTTCCCCAGTGCTCTGCAAGCTCTCCAGGACAACAGCAAATCTGGGGCTCTGTGCTTTCTTTCGTTCTGAACAAGTGTTAGTGTTTTCTGCACAAAAGCGATTCTGCGAAGCAATGTGAACACTTCTGCTTCCCAGGCACAGAGAATGTGCTAGCAGGGAATTCTCTGCCTGCCTTTCCCCAGTGCTCTGCAAGCTCTCCAGGACAACAGCAAATCTGGGGCTCTGTGCTTTCTTTCGTTCTGAACAAGTGTGACTGTTTTCTGCACAAAAGCGATTCTGCGAAGCAATGTGAACACTTCTGCTTCCCAGGCACAGAGAAGGTGGCTAGCAGGGAATTCTCTGCCTGCCTTTCCCCAGTGCTCTGCAAGCTCTCCAGCACAACAGCAAATCTGGGGCTCTGTGCTTTCTTTCGTTCTGAACAAGTGTGACTGTTTTCTGCACAAAAGCGATTCTGCGAAGCAATGTGAACAGGCACAGAGAAGGTGCTAGCAGGGAATTCTCTGCCTGCCTTTCCCCAGTGCTCTGCAAGCTCTCCAGGACAACATAAAATCTGGGGCTCTGTGCTTTCTTTCGTTCTGAACAAGTGTTAGCGTTTTCTGCACAAAAGCGATTCTGCCAAGCAATGTGAACAATTCTGCTTCCCAGGCACAGAGAATGTGCTAGCAGGGAATTCTCTGCCTGCCTTTCCCCAGTGCTCTGCAAGCTCTCCAGCACAACAGCAAATCTGGGGCTCTGTGCTTTCTTTCGTTCTGAACAAGTGTTACTGTTTTCTGCACAAAAGCGATTCTGCCAAGCAATGTGAACAGGCACAGAGAAGGTGCTAGCAGGGAATTCTCTGCCTGCCTTTCCCCAGTGCTCTGCAAGCTCTCCAGGACAACATAAAATCTGGGGCTCTGTGCTTTCTTTCGTTCTGAACAAGTGTTAGCGTTTTCTGCACAAAAGCGATTCTGCCAAGCAATGTGAACAATTCTGCTTCCCAGGCACAGAGAAGGTGCTAGCAGGGAATTCTCTGCCTGCCTTTCCCCAGTGCTCTGCAAGCTCTCCAGCACAACAGCAAATCTGGGGCTCTGTGCTTTCTTTCGTTCTGAACAAGTGTTAGTGTTTTCTGCACAAAAGCGATTCTGCGAAGCAATGTGAACACTTCTGCTTCCCAGGCACAGAGAAGGTGCTAGCAGGGAATTCTCTGCCTGCCTTTCCCCAGTGCTCTGCAAGCTCTCCAGGACAACATAGAATCTGGGGCTCTGTGCTTTCTTTCGTTCTGAACAAGTGTGACTGTTTTCTGCACAAAAGCGATTCTGCCAAGCAATGTGAACACTTCTGCTTCCCAGGCACAGAGAAGGTGCTAGCAGGGAATTCTCTGCCTGCCTTTCCCCAGTGCTCTGCAAGCTCTCCAGGACAACAGCAAATCTGGGGCTCTGTGCTTTCTTTCGTTCTGAACAAGTGTGACTGTTTTCTGCACAAAAGCGATTCTGCGAAGCAATGTGAACACTTCTGCTTCCCAGGCACAGAGAAGGTGCTAGCAGGGAATTCTCTGCCTGCCTTTCCCCAGTGCTCTGCAAGCTCTCCAGGACAACATAAAATCTGGGGCTCTGTGCTTTCTTTCGTTCTGAACAAGTGTTAGCGTTTTCTGCACAAAAGCGATTCTGCCAAGCAATGTGAACACTTCTGCTTCCCAGGCACAGAGAAGGTGCTAGCAGGGAATTCTCTGCCTGCCTTTCCGCAGTGCTCTGCAAGCTCTCCAGCACAACAGCAAATCTGGGGCTCTGTGCTTTCTTTCGTTCTGAACAAGTGTTACTGTTTTCTGCACAAAAGCGATTCTGCGAAGCAATGTGAACACTTCTGCTTCCCAGGCACAGAGAAGGTGCTAGCAGGGAATTCTCTGCCTGCCTTTCCCCAGTGCTCTGCAAGCTCTCCAGGACAACATAAAATCTGGGGCTCTGTGCTTTCTTTCGTTCTGAACAAGTGTTAGTGTTTTCTGCACAAAAGCGATTCTGCCAAGCAATGTGAACACTTCTGCTTCCCAGGCACAGAGAAGGTGCTAGCAGGGAATTCTCTGGCTGCCTTTCCCCAGTGCTCTGCAAGCTCTCCAGGACAACATAGAATCTGGGGCTCTGTGCTTTCTTTCGTTCTGAACAGGTGTTACTGTTTTCTGCACAAAAGCGATTCTGCGAAGCAATGTGAACAGGCACAGAGAAGGTGCTAGCAGGGAATTCTCTGCCTGCCTTTCCCCAGTGCTCTGCAAGCTCTCCAGGACAACATAGAATCTGGGGCTCTGTGCTTTCTTTCGTTCTGAACAAGTGTTAGTGTTTTCTGCACAAAAGCGATTCTGCCAAGCAATGTGAACACTTCTGCTTCCCAGGCACAGAGAAGGTGCTAGCAGGGAATTCTCTGCCTGCCTTTCCCCAGTGCTCTGCAAGCTCTCCAGGACAACATAAAATCTGGGGCTCTGTGCTTTCTTTCGTTCTGAACAAGTGTTACTGTTTTCTGCACAAAAGCGATTCTGCGAAGCAATGTGAACAGGCACAGAGAAGGTGCTAGCAGGGAATTCTCTGCCTGCCTTTCCCCAGTGCTCTGCAAGCTCTCCAGGACAACATAGAATCTGGGGCTCTGTGCTTTCTTTCGTTCTGAACAAGTGTGACTGTTTTCTGCACAAAAGCGATTCTGCCAAGCAATGTGAACACTTCTGCTTCCCAGGCACAGAGAAGGTGGCTAGCAGGGAATTCTCTGCCTGCCTTTCCCCAGTGCTCTGCAAGCTCTCCAGCACAACAGCAAATCTGGGGCTCTGTGCTTTCTTTCGTTCTGAACAAGTGTGACTGTTTTCTGCACAAAAGCGATTCTGCGAAGCAATGTGAACAGGCACAGAGAAGGTGCTAGCAGGGAATTCTCTGCCTGCCTTTCCCCAGTGCTCTGCAAGCTCTCCAGGACAACATAAAATCTGGGGCTCTGTGCTTTCTTTCGTTCTGAACAAGTGTTAGCGTTTTCTGCACAAAAGCGATTCTGCGAAGCAATGTGAACACTTCTGCTTCCCAGGCACAGAGAATGTGCTAGCAGGGAATTCTCTGCCTGCCTTTCCCCAGTGCTCTGCAAGCTCTCCAGGACAACAGCAAATCTGGGGCTCTGTGCTTTCTTTCGTTCTGAACAAGTGTTAGCGTTTTCTGCACAAAAGCGATTCTGCCAAGCAATGTGAACACTTCTGCTTCCCAGGCACAGAGAAGGTGCTAGCAGGGAATTCTCTGCCTGCCTTTCCCCAGTGCTCTGCAAGCTCTCCAGGACAACAGCAAATCTGGGGCTCTGTGCTTTCTTTCGTTCTGAACAAGTGTGACTGTTTTCTGCACAAAAGCGATTCTGCGAAGCAATGTGAACACTTCTGCTTCCCAGGCACAGAGAAGGTGCTAGCAGGGAATTCTCTGCCTGCCTTTCCCCAGTGCTCTGCAAGCTCTCCAGGACAACAGCAAATCTGGGGCTCTGTGCTTTCTTTCGTTCTGAACAAGTGTGACTGTTTTCTGCACAAAAGCGATTCTGCCAAGCAATGTGAACACTTCTGCTTCCCAGGCACAGAGAAGGTGCTAGCAGGGAATTCTCTGCCTGCCTTTCCCCAGTGCTCTGCAAGCTCTCCAGGACAACATAGAATCTGGGGCTCTGTGCTTTCTTTCGTTCTGAACAAGTGTGACTGTTTTCTGCACAAAAGCGATTCTGCGAAGCAATGTGAACACTTCTGCTTCCCAGGCACAGAGAAGGTGCTAGCAGGGAATTCTCTGCCTGCCTTTCCCCAGTGCTCTGCAAGGTCTCCAGGACAACATAAAATCTGGGGCTCTGTGCTTTCTTTCGTTCTGAACAAGTGTTAGCGTTTTCTGCACAAAAGCGATTCTGCCAAGCAATGTGAACACTTCTGCTTCCCAGGCACAGAGAAGGTGCTAGCAGGGAATTCTCTGCCTGCCTTTCCCCAGTGCTCTGCAAGCTCTCCAGGACAACATAGAATCTGGGGCTCTGTGCTTTCTTTCGTTCTGAACAAGTGTTACTGTTTTCTGCACAAAAGCGATTCTGCGAAGCAATGTGAACACTTCTGCTTCCCAGGCACAGAGAAGGTGCTAGCAGGGAATTCTCTGCCTGCCTTTCCCCAGTGCTCTGCAAGCTCTCCAGGACAACATAAAATCTGGGGCTCTGTGCTTTCTTTCGTTCTGAACAAGTGTTAGTGTTTTCTGCACAAAAGCGATTCTGCCAAGCAATGTGAACACTTCTGCTTCCCAGGCACAGAGAAGGTGCTAGCAGGGAATTCTCTGCCTGCCTTTCCCCAGTGCTCTGCAAGCTCTCCAGGACAACATAGAATCTGGGGCTCTGTGCTTTCTTTCGTTCTGAACAGGTGTTACTGTTTTCTGCACAAAAGCGATTCTGCGAAGCAATGTGAACAGGCACAGAGAAGGTGCTAGCAGGGAATTCTCTGCCTGCCTTTCCCCAGTGCTCTGCAAGCTCTCCAGGACAACATAGAATCTGGGGCTCTGTGCTTTCTTTCGTTCTGAACAAGTGTGACTGTTTTCTGCACAAAAGCGATTCTGCCAAGCAATGTGAACACTTCTGCTTCCCAGGCACAGAGAAGGTGCTAGCAGGGAATTCTCTGCCTGCCTTTCCCCAGTGCTCTGCAAGCTCTCCAGGACAACATAAAATCTGGGGCTCTGTGCTTTCTTTCGTTCTGAACAAGTGTTAGTGTTTTCTGCACAAAAGCGATTCTGCGAAGCAATGTGAACACTTCTGCTTCCCAGGCACAGAGAAGGTGCTAGCAGGGAATTCTCTGCCTGCCTTTCCGCAGTGCTCTGCAAGCTCTCCAGGACAACATAAAATCTGGGGCTCTGTGCTTTCTTTCGTTCTGAACAAGTGTGACTGTTTTCTGCACAAAAGCGATTCTGCCAAGCAATGTGAAAACTTCTGCTTCCCAGGCACAGAGAAGGTGCTAGCAGGGAATTCTCTGCCTGCCTTTCCCCAGTGCTCTGCAAGCTCTCCAGGACAACATAAAATCTGGGGCTCTGTGCTTTCTTTCGTTCTGAACAAGTGTTAGTGTTTTCTGCACAAAAGCGATTCTGCGAAGCAATGTGAACACTTCTGCTTCCCAGGCACAGAGAAGGTGCTAGCAGGGAATTCTCTGCCTGCCTTTCCCCAGTGCTCTGCAAGCTCTCCAGGACAACAGCAAATCTGGGGCTCTGTGCTTTCTTTCGTTCTGAACAAGTGTTAGTGTTTTCTGCACAAAAGCGATTCTGCGAAGCAATGTGAACACTTCTGCTTCCCAGGCACAGAGAATGTGCTAGCAGGGAATTCTCTGCCTGCCTTTCCCCAGTGCTCTGCAAGCTCTCCAGGACAACAGCAAATCTGGGGCTCTGTGCTTTCTTTCGTTCTGAACAAGTGTGACTGTTTTCTGCACAAAAGCGATTCTGCGAAGCAATGTGAACACTTCTGCTTCCCAGGCACAGAGAAGGTGGCTAGCAGGGAATTCTCTGCCTGCCTTTCCCCAGTGCTCTGCAAGCTCTCCAGCACAACAGCAAATCTGGGGCTCTGTGCTTTCTTTCGTTCTGAACAAGTGTGACTGTTTTCTGCACAAAAGCGATTCTGCGAAGCAATGTGAACAGGCACAGAGAAGGTGCTAGCAGGGAATTCTCTGCCTGCCTTTCCCCAGTGCTCTGCAAGCTCTCCAGGACAACATAAAATCTGGGGCTCTGTGCTTTCTTTCGTTCTGAACAAGTGTTAGCGTTTTCTGCACAAAAGCGATTCTGCCAAGCAATGTGAACAATTCTGCTTCCCAGGCACAGAGAATGTGCTAGCAGGGAATTCTCTGCCTGCCTTTCCCCAGTGCTCTGCAAGCTCTCCAGCACAACAGCAAATCTGGGGCTCTGTGCTTTCTTTCGTTCTGAACAAGTGTTACTGTTTTCTGCACAAAAGCGATTCTGCGAAGCAATGTGAACAGGCACAGAGAAGGTGCTAGCAGGGAATTCTCTGCCTGCCTTTCCCCAGTGCTCTGCAAGCTCTCCAGGACAACATAAAATCTGGGGCTCTGTGCTTTCTTTCGTTCTGAACAAGTGTTAGCGTTTTCTGCACAAAAGCGATTCTGCCAAGCAATGTGAACAATTCTGCTTCCCAGGCACAGAGAAGGTGCTAGCAGGGAATTCTCTGCCTGCCTTTCCCCAGTGCTCTGCAAGCTCTCCAGCACAACAGCAAATCTGGGGCTCTGTGCTTTCTTTCGTTCTGAACAAGTGTTAGTGTTTTCTGCACAAAAGCGATTCTGCGAAGCAATGTGAACACTTCTGCTTCCCAGGCACAGAGAAGGTGCTAGCAGGGAATTCTCTGCCTGCCTTTCCCCAGTGCTCTGCAAGCTCTCCAGGACAACATAGAATCTGGGGCTCTGTGCTTTCTTTCGTTCTGAACAAGTGTGACTGTTTTCTGCACAAAAGCGATTCTGCCAAGCAATGTGAACACTTCTGCTTCCCAGGCACAGAGAAGGTGCTAGCAGGGAATTCTCTGCCTGCCTTTCCCCAGTGCTCTGCAAGCTCTCCAGGACAACAGCAAATCTGGGGCTCTGTGCTTTCTTTCGTTCTGAACAAGTGTGACTGTTTTCTGCACAAAAGCGATTCTGCGAAGCAATGTGAACACTTCTGCTTCCCAGGCACAGAGAAGGTGCTAGCAGGGAATTCTCTGCCTGCCTTTCCCCAGTGCTCTGCAAGCTCTCCAGGACAACATAAAATCTGGGGCTCTGTGCTTTCTTTCGTTCTGAACAAGTGTTAGCGTTTTCTGCACAAAAGCGATTCTGCCAAGCAATGTGAACACTTCTGCTTCCCAGGCACAGAGAAGGTGCTAGCAGGGAATTCTCTGCCTGCCTTTCCGCAGTGCTCTGCAAGCTCTCCAGCACAACAGCAAATCTGGGGCTCTGTGCTTTCTTTCGTTCTGAACAAGTGTTACTGTTTTCTGCACAAAAGCGATTCTGCGAAGCAATGTGAACACTTCTGCTTCCCAGGCACAGAGAAGGTGCTAGCAGGGAATTCTCTGCCTGCCTTTCCCCAGTGCTCTGCAAGCTCTCCAGGACAACATAAAATCTGGGGCTCTGTGCTTTCTTTCGTTCTGAACAAGTGTTAGTGTTTTCTGCACAAAAGCGATTCTGCCAAGCAATGTGAACACTTCTGCTTCCCAGGCACAGAGAAGGTGCTAGCAGGGAATTCTCTGGCTGCCTTTCCCCAGTGCTCTGCAAGCTCTCCAGGACAACATAGAATCTGGGGCTCTGTGCTTTCTTTCGTTCTGAACAGGTGTTACTGTTTTCTGCACAAAAGCGATTCTGCGAAGCAATGTGAACAGGCACAGAGAAGGTGCTAGCAGGGAATTCTCTGCCTGCCTTTCCCCAGTGCTCTGCAAGCTCTCCAGGACAACATAGAATCTGGGGCTCTGTGCTTTCTTTCGTTCTGAACAAGTGTTAGTGTTTTCTGCACAAAAGCGATTCTGCCAAGCAATGTGAACACTTCTGCTTCCCAGGCACAGAGAAGGTGCTAGCAGGGAATTCTCTGCCTGCCTTTCCCCAGTGCTCTGCAAGCTCTCCAGGACAACATAAAATCTGGGGCTCTGTGCTTTCTTTCGTTCTGAACAAGTGTTACTGTTTTCTGCACAAAAGTGATTCTGCGAAGCAATGTGAACAGGCACAGAGAAGGTGCTAGCAGGGAATTCTCTGCCTGCCTTTCCCCAGTGCTCTGCAAGCTCTCCAGGACAACATAGAATCTGGGGCTCTGTGCTTTCTTTCGTTCTGAACAAGTGTGACTGTTTTCTGCACAAAAGCGATTCTGCCAAGCAATGTGAACACTTCTGCTTCCCAGGCACAGAGAAGGTGGCTAGCAGGGAATTCTCTGCCTGCCTTTCCCCAGTGCTCTGCAAGCTCTCCAGCACAACAGCAAATCTGGGGCTCTGTGCTTTCTTTCGTTCTGAACAAGTGTGACTGTTTTCTGCACAAAAGCGATTCTGCGAAGCAATGTGAACAGGCACAGAGAAGGTGCTAGCAGGGAATTCTCTGCCTGCCTTTCCCCAGTGCTCTGCAAGCTCTCCAGGACAACATAAAATCTGGGGCTCTGTGCTTTCTTTCGTTCTGAACAAGTGTTAGCGTTTTCTGCACAAAAGCGATTCTGCCAAGCAATGTGAACAATTCTGCTTCCCAGGCACAGAGAATGTGCTAGCAGGGAATTCTCTGCCTGCCTTTCCCCAGTGCTCTGCAAGCTCTCCAGGACAACAGCAAATCTGGGGCTCTGTGCTTTCTTTCGTTCTGAACAAGTGTTAGCGTTTTCTGCACAAAAGCGATTCTGCCAAGCAATGTGAACACTTCTGCTTCCCAGGCACAGAGAAGGTGCTAGCAGGGAATTCTCTGCCTGCCTTTCCCCAGTGCTCTGCAAGCTCTCCAGGACAACAGCAAATCTGGGGCTCTGTGCTTTCTTTCGTTCTGAACAAGTGTGACTGTTTTCTGCACAAAAGCGATTCTGCGAAGCAATGTGAACACTTCTGCTTCCCAGGCACAGAGAAGGTGCTAGCAGGGAATTCTCTGCCTGCCTTTCCCCAGTGCTCTGCAAGCTCTCCAGGACAACAGCAAATCTGGGGCTCTGTGCTTTCTTTCGTTCTGAACAAGTGTGACTGTTTTCTGCACAAAAGCGATTCTGCCAAGCAATGTGAACACTTCTGCTTCCCAGGCACAGAGAAGGTGCTAGCAGGGAATTCTCTGCCTGCCTTTCCCCAGTGCTCTGCAAGCTCTCCAGGACAACATAGAATCTGGGGCTCTGTGCTTTCTTTCGTTCTGAACAAGTGTGACTGTTTTCTGCACAAAAGCGATTCTGCGAAGCAATGTGAACACTTCTGCTTCCCAGGCACAGAGAAGGTGCTAGCAGGGAATTCTCTGCCTGCCTTTCCCCAGTGCTCTGCAAGGTCTCCAGGACAACATAAAATCTGGGGCTCTGTGCTTTCTTTCGTTCTGAACAAGTGTTAGCGTTTTCTGCACAAAAGCGATTCTGCCAAGCAATGTGAACACTTCTGCTTCCCAGGCACAGAGAAGGTGCTAGCAGGGAATTCTCTGCCTGCCTTTCCCCAGTGCTCTGCAAGCTCTCCAGGACAACATAGAATCTGGGGCTCTGTGCTTTCTTTCGTTCTGAACAAGTGTTACTGTTTTCTGCACAAAAGCGATTCTGCGAAGCAATGTGAACACTTCTGCTTCCCAGGCACAGAGAAGGTGCTAGCAGGGAATTCTCTGCCTGCCTTTCCCCAGTGCTCTGCAAGCTCTCCAGGACAACATAAAATCTGGGGCTCTGTGCTTTCTTTCGTTCTGAACAAGTGTTAGTGTTTTCTGCACAAAAGCGATTCTGCCAAGCAATGTGAACACTTCTGCTTCCCAGGCACAGAGAAGGTGCTAGCAGGGAATTCTCTGCCTGCCTTTCCCCAGTGCTCTGCAAGCTCTCCAGGACAACATAGAATCTGGGGCTCTGTGCTTTCTTTCGTTCTGAACAGGTGTTACTGTTTTCTGCACAAAAGCGATTCTGCGAAGCAATGTGAACAGGCACAGAGAAGGTGCTAGCAGGGAATTCTCTGCCTGCCTTTCCCCAGTGCTCTGCAAGCTCTCCAGGACAACATAGAATCTGGGGCTCTGTGCTTTCTTTCGTTCTGAACAAGTGTGACTGTTTTCTGCACAAAAGCGATTCTGCCAAGCAATGTGAACACTTCTGCTTCCCAGGCACAGAGAAGGTGCTAGCAGGGAATTCTCTGCCTGCCTTTCCCCAGTGCTCTGCAAGCTCTCCAGGACAACATAAAATCTGGGGCTCTGTGCTTTCTTTCGTTCTGAACAAGTGTTAGTGTTTTCTGCACAAAAGCGATTCTGCCAAGCAATGTGAACACTTCTGCTTCCCAGGCACAGAGAAGGTGCTAGCAGGGAATTCTCTGCCTGCCTTTCCCCAGTGCTCTGCAAGCTCTCCAGGACAACATAGAATCTGGGGCTCTGTGCTTTCTTTCATTCTGAACAGGTGTTACTGTTTTCTGCACAAAAGCGATTCTGCGAAGCAATGTGAACAGGCACAGAGAAGGTGCTAGCAGGGAATTCTCTGCCTGCCTTTCCCCAGTGCTCTGCAAGCTCTCCAGGACAACATAGAATCTGGGGCTCTGTGCTTTCTTTCGTTCTGAACAAGTGTGACTGTTTTCTGCACAAAAGCGATTCTGCGAAGCAATGTGAACACTTCTGCTTCCCAGGCACAGAGAAGGTGGCTAGCAGGGAATTCTCTGCCTGCCTTTCCCCAGTGCTCTGCAAGCTCTCCAGCACAACAGCAAATCTGGGGCTCTGTGCTTTCTTTCGTTCTGAACAAGTGTGACTGTTTTCTGCACAAAAGCGATTCTGCGAAGCAATGTGAACAGGCACAGAGAAGGTGCTAGCAGGGAATTCTCTGCCTGCCTTTCCCCAGTGCTCTGCAAGCTCTCCAGGACAACATAAAATCTGGGGCTCTGTGCTTTCTTTCGTTCTGAACAAGTGTTAGCGTTTTCTGCACAAAAGCGATTCTGCGAAGCAATGTGAACACTTCTGCTTCCCAGGCACAGAGAATGTGCTAGCAGGGAATTCTCTGCCTGCCTTTCCCCAGTGCTCTGCAAGCTCTCCAGGACAACAGCAAATCTGGGGCTCTGTGCTTTCTTTCGTTCTGAACAAGTGTTAGTGTTTTCTGCACAAAAGCGATTCTGCCAAGCAATGTGAACACTTCTGCTTCCCAGGCACAGAGAAGGTGCTAGCAGGGAATTCTCTGCCTGCCTTTCCCCAGTGCTCTGCAAGCTCTCCAGGACAACAGCAAATCTGGGGCTCTGTGCTTTCTTTCGTTCTGAACAAGTGTTAGTGTTTTCTGCACAAAAGCGATTCTGCCAAGCAATGTGAACACTTCTGCTTCCCAGGCACAGAGAAGGTGCTAGCAGGGAATTCTCTGCCTGCCTTTCCCCAGTGCTCTGCAAGCTCTCCAGGACAACAGCAAATCTGGGGCTCTGTGCTTTCTTTCGTTCTGAACAAGTGTTAGTGTTTTCTGCACAAAAGCGATTCTGCGAAGCAATGTGAACACTTCTGCTTCCCAGGCACAGAGAAGGTGCTAGCAGGGAATTCTCTGCCTGCCTTTCCCCAGTGCTCTGCAAGCTCTCCAGGACAACATAGAATCTGGGGCTCTGTGCTTTCTTTCGTTCTGAACAGGTGTTACTGTTTTCTGCACAAAAGCGATTCTGCGAAGCAATGTGAACAGGCACAGAGAAGGTGCTAGCAGGGAATTCTCTGCCTGCCTTTCCCCAGTGCTCTGCAAGCTCTCCAGGACAACAGCAAATCTGGGGCTCTGTGCTTTCTTTCGTTCTGAACAAGTGTTAGTGTTTTCTGCACAAAAGCGATTCTGCGAAGCAATGTGAACACTTCTGCTTCCCAGGCACAGAGAAGGTGCTAGCAGGGAATTCTCTGGCTGCCTTTCCCCAGTGCTCTGCAAGCTCTCCAGGACAACATAGAATCTGGGGCTCTGTGCTTTCTTTCGTTCTGAACAGGTGTTACTGTTTTCTGCACAAAAGCGATTCTGCGAAGCAATGTGAACAGGCACAGAGAAGGTGCTAGCAGGGAATTCTCTGCCTGCCTTTCCCCAGTGCTCTGCAAGCTCTCCAGGACAACATAAAATCTGGGGCTCTGTGCTTTCTTTCGTTCTGAACAAGTGTTACTGTTTTCTGCACAAAAGCGATTCTGCGAAGCAATGTGAACAGGCACAGAGAAGGTGCTAGCAGGGAATTCTCTGCCTGCCTTTCCCCAGTGCTCTG
This sequence comes from Strix aluco, assembly GCF_031877795.1. NCBI lineage: Eukaryota > Metazoa > Chordata > Aves > Strigiformes > Strigidae > Strix > Strix aluco. The sequence goes on along the minus strand of NC_133950.1, from coordinate 220,512 downwards.
CAAGCTCTCCAGGACAACATAAAATCTGGGGCTCTGTGCTTTCTTTCGTTCTGAACAAGTGTTAGCGTTTTCTGCACAAAAGCGATTCTGCCAAGCAATGTGAACAATTCTGCTTCCCAGGCACAGAGAAGGTGCTAGCAGGGAATTCTCTGCCTGCCTTTCCCCAGTGCTCTGCAAGCTCTCCAGCACAACAGCAAATCTGGGGCTCTGTGCTTTCTTTCGTTCTGAACAAGTGTTAGTGTTTTCTGCACAAAAGCGATTCTGCGAAGCAATGTGAACACTTCTGCTTCCCAGGCACAGAGAAGGTGCTAGCAGGGAATTCTCTGCCTGCCTTTCCCCAGTGCTCTGCAAGCTCTCCAGGACAACATAGAATCTGGGGCTCTGTGCTTTCTTTCGTTCTGAACAAGTGTGACTGTTTTCTGCACAAAAGCGATTCTGCCAAGCAATGTGAACACTTCTGCTTCCCAGGCACAGAGAAGGTGCTAGGAGGGAATTCTCTGCCTGCCTTTCCCCAGTGCTCTGCAAGCTCTCCAGGACAACATAGAATCTGGGGCTCTGTGCTTTCTTTCGTTCTGAACAAGTGTGACTGTTTTCTGCACAAAAGCGATTCTGCGAAGCAATGTGAACACTTCTGCTTCCCAGGCACAGAGAAGGTGCTAGCAGGGAATTCTCTGCCTGCCTTTCCCCAGTGCTCTGCAAGCTCTCCAGGACAACATAAAATCTGGGGCTCTGTGCTTTCTTTCGTTCTGAACAAGTGTTACTGTTTTCTGCACAAAAGCGATTCTGCGAAGCAATGTGAACACTTCTGCTTCCCAGGCACAGAGAAGGTGCTAGCAGGGAATTCTCTGCCTGCCTTTCCCCAGTGCTCTGCAAGCTCTCCAGGACAACAGCAAATCTGGGGCTCTGTGCTTTCTTTCGTTCTGAACAAGTGTTAGTGTTTTCTGCACAAAAGCGATTCTGCGAAGCAATGTGAACACTTCTGCTTCCCAGGCACAGAGAAGGTGCTAGCAGGGAATTCTCTGGCTGCCTTTCCCCAGTGCTCTGCAAGCTCTCCAGGACAACATAGAATCTGGGGCTCTGTGCTTTCTTTCGTTCTGAACAGGTGTTACTGTTTTCTGCACAAAAGCGATTCTGCGAAGCAATGTGAACAGGCACAGAGAAGGTGCTAGCAGGGAATTCTCTGCCTGCCTTTCCCCAGTGCTCTGCAAGCTCTCCAGGACAACATAGAATCTGGGGCTCTGTGCTTTCTTTCGTTCTGAACAATTGTTAGTGTTTTCTGCACAAAAGCGATTCTGCCAAGCAATGTGAACACTTCTGCTTCCCAGGCACAGAGAAGGTGCTAGCAGGGAATTCTCTGCCTGCCTTTCCCCAGTGCTCTGCAAGCTCTCCAGGACAACAGCAAATCTGGGGCTCTGTGCTTTCTTTCGTTCTGAACAAGTGTTACTGTTTTCTGCACAAAAGCGATTCTGCGAAGCAATGTGAACAGGCACAGAGAAGGTGCTAGCAGGGAATTCTCTGCCTGCCTTTCCCCAGTGCTCTGCAAGCTCTCCGGGACAACATAAAATCTGGGGCTCTGTGCTTTCTTTCGTTCTGAACAAGTGTTAGCGTTTTCTGCACAAAAGCGATTCTGCCAAGCAATGTGAACACTTCTGCTTCCCAGGCACAGAGAATGTGCTAGCAGGGAATTCTCTGCCTGCCTTTCCCCAGTGCTCTGCAAGCTCTCCAGGACAACAGCAAATCTGGGGCTCTGTGCTTTCTTTCGTTCTGAACAAGTGTTAGTGTTTTCTGCACAAAAGCGATTCTGCGAAGCAATGTGAACACTTCTGCTTCCCAGGCACAGAGAAGGTGCTAGCAGGGAATTCTCTGCCTGCCTTTCCCCAGTGCTCTGCAAGCTCTCCAGGACAACAGCAAATCTGGGGCTCTGTGCTTTCTTTCGTTCTGAACAAGTGTTAGTGTTTTCTGCACAAAAGCGATTCTGCGAAGCAATGTGAACACTTCTGCTTCCCAGGCACAGAGAAGGTGCTAGCAGGGAATTCTCTGCCTGCCTTTCCCCAGTGCTCTGCAAGCTCTCCAGGACAACAGCAAATCTGGGGCTCTGTGCTTTCTTTCGTTCTGAACAAGTGTTAGTGTTTTCTGCACAAAAGCGATTCTGCCAAGCAATGTGAACACTTCTGCTTCCCAGGCACAGAGAAGGTGCTAGCAGGGAATTCTCTGCCTGCCTTTCCCCAGTGCTCTGCAAGCTCTCCAGGACAACATAGAATCTGGGGCTCTGTGCTTTCTTTCGTTCTGAACAAGTGTTACTGTTTTCTGCACAAAAGCGATTCTGCGAAGCAATGTGAACAGGCACAGAGAAGGTGCTAGCAGGGAATTCTCTGCCTGCCTTTCCCCAGTGCTCTGCAAGCTCTCCAGGACAACAGCAAATCTGGGGCTCTGTGCTTTCTTTCGTTCTGAACAAGTGTTAGTGTTTTCTGCACAAAAGCGATTCTGCCAAGCAATGTGAACACTTCTGCTTCCCAGGCACAGAGAAGGTGCTAGCAGGGAATTCTCTGGCTGCCTTTCCCCAGTGCTCTGCAAGCTCTCCAGGACAACATAGAATCTGGGGCTCTGTGCTTTCTTTCGTTCTGAACAGGTGTTACTGTTTTCTGCACAAAAGCGATTCTGCGAAGCAATGTGAACAGGCACAGAGAAGGTGCTAGCAGGGAATTCTCTGCCTGCCTTTCCCCAGTGCTCTGCAAGCTCTCCAGGACAACATAGAATCTGGGGCTCTGTGCTTTCTTTCGTTCTGAACAAGTGTGACTGTTTTCTGCACAAAAGTGATTCTGCGAAGCAATGTGAACACTTCTGCTTCCCAGGCACAGAGAAGGTGCTAGCAGGGAATTCTCTGCCTGCCTTTCCCCAGTGCTCTGCAAGCTCTCCAGGACAACATAAAATCTGGGGCTCTGTGCTTTCTTTCGTTCTGAACAAGTGTTACTGTTTTCTGCACAAAAGTGATTCTGCGAAGCAATGTGAACAGGCACAGAGAAGGTGCTAGCAGGGAATTCTCTGCCTGCCTTTCCCCAGTGCTCTGCAAGCTCTCCAGGACAACATAAAATCTGGGGCTCTGTGCTTTCTTTCGTTCTGAACAAGTGTTACTGTTTTCTGCACAAAAGCGATTCTGCGAAGCAATGTGAACAGGCACAGAGAAGGTGCTAGCAGGGAATTCTCTGCCTGCCTTTCCCCAGTGCTCTGCAAGCTCTCCAGGACAACATAAAATCTGGGGCTCTGTGCTTTCTTTCGTTCTGAACAAGTGTTAGCGTTTTCTGCACAAAAGCGATTCTGCCAAGCAATGTGAACAATTCTGCTTCCCAGGCACAGAGAAGGTGCTAGCAGGGAATTCTCTGCCTGCCTTTCCCCAGTGCTCTGCAAGCTCTCCAGGACAACAGCAAATCTGGGGCTCTGTGCTTTCTTTCGTTCTGAACAAGTGTTAGTGTTTTCTGCACAAAAGCGATTCTGCGAAGCAATGTGAACACTTCTGCTTCCCAGGCACAGAGAAGGTGCTAGCAGGGAATTCTCTGGCTGCCTTTCCCCAGTGCTCTGCAAGCTCTCCAGGACAACATAGAATCTGGGGCTCTGTGCTTTCTTTCGTTCTGAACAAGTGTGACTGTTTTCTGCACAAAAGCGATTCTGCGAAGCAATGTGAACACTTCTGCTTCCCAGGCACAGAGAAGGTGCTAGCAGGGAATTCTCTGCCTGCCTTTCCCCAGTGCTCTGCAAGCTCTCCAGGACAACATAGAATCTGGGGCTCTGTGCTTTCTTTAGTTCTGAACAAGTGTGACTGTTTTCTGCACAAAAGCGATTCTGCGAAGCAATGTGAACACTTCTGCTTCCCAGGCACAGAGAAGGTGCTAGCAGGGAATTCTCTGCCTGCCTTTCCCCAGTGCTCTGCAAGCTCTCCAGGACAACATAAAATCTGGGGCTCTGTGCTTTCTTTCGTTCTGAACAAGTGTTACTGTTTTCTGCACAAAAGCGATACTGCGAAGCAATGTGAACAGGCACAGAGAAGGTGCTAGCAGGGAATTCTCTGCCTGCCTTTCCCCAGTGCTCTGCAAGCTCTCCAGGACAACATCAAATCTGTGGCTCTGTGCTTTCTTTCGTTCTGAACAAGTGTTAGCGTTTTCTGCACAAAAGCGATTCTGCCAAGCAATGTGAACACTTCTGCTTCCCAGGCACAGAGAAGGTGCTAGCAGGGAATTCTCTGCCTGCCTTTCCCCAGTGCTCTGCAAGCTCTCCAGGACAACAGCAAATCTGGGGCTCTGTGCTTTCTTTCGTTCTGAACAAGTGTTAGTGTTTTCTGCACAAAAGCGATTCTGCCAAGCAATGTGAACACTTCTGCTTCCCAGGCACAGAGAAGGTGCTAGCAGGGAATTCTCTGGCTGCCTTTCCCCAGTGCTCTGCAAGCTCTCCAGGACAACATAGAATCTGGGGCTCTGTGCTTTCTTTCGTTCTGAACAGGTGTTACTGTTTTCTGCACAAAAGCGATTCTGCCAAGCAATGTGAACAGGCACAGAGAAGGTGCTAGCAGGGAATTCTCTGCCTGCCTTTCCCCAGTGCTCTGCAAGCTCTCCAGGACAACATAGAATCTGGGGCTCTGTGCTTTCTTTCGTTCTGAACAAGTGTGACTGTTTTCTGCACAAAAGCGATTCTGCCAAGCAATGTGAACACTTCTGCTTCCCAGGCACAGAGAAGGTGCTAGCAGGGAATTCTCTGCCTGCCTTTCCCCAGTGCTCTGCAAGCTCTCCAGGACAACAGCAAATCTGGGGCTCTGTGCTTTCTTTCGTTCTGAACAAGTGTTACTGTTTTCTGCACAAAAGCGATTCTGCCAAGCAATGTGAACACTTCTGCTTCCCAGGCACAGAGAAGGTGCTAGCAGGGAATTCTCTGCCTGCCTTTCCCCAGTGCTCTGCAAGCTCTCCAGGACAACATAGAATCTGGGGCTCTGTGCTTTCTTTCGTTCTGAACAGGTGTTACTGTTTTCTGCACAAAAGCGATTCTGCGTAGCAATGTGAACAGGCACAGAGAAGGTGCTAGCAGGGAATTCTCTGCCTGCCTTTCCCCAGTGCTCTGCAAGCTCTCCAGGACAACATAGAATCTGGGGCTCTGTGCTTTCTTTCGTTCTGAACAAGTGTGACTGTTTTCTGCACAAAAGCGATTCTGCCAAGCAATGTGAACACTTCTGCTTCCCAGGCACAGAGAAGGTGGCTAGCAGGGAATTCTCTGCCTGCCTTTCCCCAGTGCTCTGCAAGCTCTCCAGCACAACAGCAAATCTGGGGCTCTGTGCTTTCTTTCGTTCTGAACAAGTGTGACTGTTTTCTGCACAAAAGCGATTCTGCGAAGCAATGTGAACAGGCACAGAGAAGGTGCTAGCAGGGAATTCTCTGCCTGCCTTTCCCCAGTGCTCTGCAAGCTCTCCAGGACAACATAAAATCTGGGGCTCTGTGCTTTCTTTCGTTCTGAACAAGTGTTAGCGTTTTCTGCACAAAAGCGATTCTGCGAAGCAATGTGAACACTTCTGCTTCCCAGGCACAGAGAATGTGCTAGCAGGGAATTCTCTGCCTGCCTTTCCCCAGTGCTCTGCAAGCTCTCCAGGACAACAGCAAATCTGGGGCTCTGTGCTTTCTTTCGTTCTGAACAAGTGTTAGTGTTTTCTGCACAAAAGCGATTCTGCCAAGCAATGTGAACACTTCTGCTTCCCAGGCACAGAGAAGGTGCTAGCAGGGAATTCTCTGCCTGCCTTTCCCCAGTGCTCTGCAAGCTCTCCAGGACAACAGCAAATCTGGGGCTCTGTGCTTTCTTTCGTTCTGAACAAGTGTTAGTGTTTTCTGCACAAAAGCGATTCTGCGAAGCAATGTGAACACTTCTGCTTCCCAGGCACAGAGAAGGTGCTAGCAGGGAATTCTCTGCCTGCCTTTCCCCAGTGCTCTGCAAGCTCTCCAGGACAACATAAAATCTGGGGCTCTGTGCTTTCTTTCGTTCTGAACAAGGTTTACTGTTTTCTGCACAAAAGCGATTCTGCGAAGCAATGTGAACAGGCACAGAGAAGGTGCTAGCAGGGAATTCTCTGCCTGCCTTTCCCCAGTGCTCTGCAAGCTCTCCAGGACAACATAAAATCTGGGGCTCTGTGCTTTCTTTCGTTCTGAACAAGTGTTACTGTTTTCTGCACAAAAGCGATTCTGCGAAGCAATGTGAACAGGCACAGAGAAGGTGCTAGCAGGGAATTCTCTGCCTGCCTTTCCCCAGTGCTCTGCAAGCTCTCCAGGACAACAGCAAATCTGGGGCTCTGTGCTTTCTTTCGTTCTGAACAAGTGTTAGTGTTTTCTGCACAAAAGCGATTCTGCGAAGCAATGTGAACACTTCTGCTTCCCAGGCACAGAGAAGGTGCTAGCAGGGAATTCTCTGCCTGCCTTTCCCCAGTGCTCTGCAAGCTCTCCAGGACAACATAGAATCTGGGGCTCTGTGCTTTCTTTCGTTCTGAACAAGTGTTAGTGTTTTCTGCACAAAAGCGATTCTGCGAAGCAATGTGAACACTTCTGCTTCCCAGGCACAGAGAAGGTGCTAGCAGGGAATTCTCTGCCTGCCTTTCCCCAGTGCTCTGCAAGCTCTCCAGGACAACATCAAATCTGGGGCTCTGTGCTTTCTTTCGTTCTGAACAAGTGTGACTGTTTTCTGCACAAAAGCGATTCTGCGAAGCAATGTGAACAGGCACAGAGAAGGTGCTAGCAGGGAATTCTCTGCCTGCCTTTCTCCAGTGCTCTGCAAGCTCTCCAGGACAACATAAAATCTGGGGCTCTGTGCTTTCTTTCGTTCTGAACAAGTGTTAGCGTTTTCTGCACAAAAGCGATTCTGCGAAGCAATGTGAACACTTCTGCTTCCCAGGCACAGAGAATGTGCTAGCAGGGAATTCTCTGCCTGCCTTTCCCCAGTGCTCTGCAAGCTCTCCAGGACAACAGCAAATCTGGGGCTCTGTGCTTTCTTTCGTTCTGAACAAGTGTTAGTGTTTTCTGCACAAAAGCGATTCTGCCAAGCAATGTGAACACTTCTGCTTCCCAGGCACAGAGAAGGTGCTAGCAGGGAATTCTCTGGCTGCCTTTCCCCAGTGCTCTGCAAGCTCTCCAGGACAACATAGAATCTGGGGCTCTGTGCTTTCTTTCGTTCTGAACAAGTGTGACTGTTTTCTGCACAAAAGCGATTCTGCGAAGCAATGTGAACAGGCACAGAGAAGGTGCTAGCAGGGAATTCTCTGCCTGCCTTTCCCCAGTGCTCTGCAAGCTCTCCAGGACAACAGCAAATCTGGGGCTCTGTGCTTTCTTTCGTTCTGAACAAGTGTTAGTGTTTTCTGCACAAAAGCGATTCTGCCAAGCAATGTGAACACTTCTGCTTCCCAGGCACAGAGAAGGTGCTAGCAGGGAATTCTCTGGCTGCCTTTCCCCAGTGCTCTGCAAGCTCTCCAGGACAACATAGAATCTGGGGCTCTGTGCTTTCTTTCGTTCTGAACAGGTATTACTGTTTTCTGCACAAAAGCGATTCTGCGAAGCAATGTGAACAGGCACAGAGAAGGTGCTAGCAGGGAATTCTCTGCCTGCCTTTCCCCAGTGCTCTGCAAGCTCTCCAGGACAACATAGAATCTGGGGCTCTGTGCTTTCTTTCGTTCTGAACAAGTGTGACTGTTTTCTGCACAAAAGTGATTCTGCGAAGCAATGTGAACACTTCTGCTTCCCAGGCACAGAGAAGGTGCTAGCAGGGAATTCTCTGCCTGCCTTTCCCCAGTGCTCTGCAAGCTCTCCAGGACAACATAAAATCTGGGGCTCTGTGCTTTCTTTCGTTCTGAACAAGTGTTACTGTTTTCTGCACAAAAGCGATTCTGCGAAGCAATGTGAACAGGCACAGAGAAGGTGCTAGCAGGGAATTCTCTGCCTGCCTTTGCCCAGTGCTGTGCAAGCTCTCCAGGACAACATAAAATCTGGGGCTCTGTGCTTTCTTTCGTTCTGAACAAGTGTTAGCGTTTTCTGCACAAAAGCGATTCTGCCAAGCAATGTGAACAATTCTGCTTCCCAGGCACAGAGAAGGTGCTAGCAGGGAATTCTCTGCCTGCCTTTCCCCAGTGCTCTGCAAGCTCTCCAGGACAACAGCAAATCTGGGGCTCTGTGCTTTCTTTCGTTCTGAACAAGTGTTAGTGTTTTCTGCACAAAAGCGATTCTGCGAAGCAATGTGAACACTTCTGCTTCCCAGGCACAGAGAAGGTGCTAGCAGGGAATTCTCTGCCTGCCTTTCCCCAGTGCTCTGCAAGCTCTCCAGGACAACAGCAAATCTGGGGCTCTGTGCTTTCTTTCCTTCTGAACAAGTGTTACTGTATTCTGCACAAAAGCGATTCTGCGAAGCAATGTGAACAGGCACAGAGAAGGTGCTAGCAGGGAATTCTCTGCCTGCCTTTCCCCAGTGCTCTGCAAGCTCTCCAGCACAACAGCAAATCTGGGGCTCTGTGCTTTCTTTCGTTCTGAACAAGTGTGACTGTTTTCTGCACAAAAGCGATTCTGCGAAGCAATGTGAACAGGTACAGAGAAGGTGCTAGCAGGGAATTCTCTGCCTGCCTTTCCCCAGTGCTCTGCAAGCTCTCCAGGACAACAGCAAATCTGGGGCTCTGTGCTTTCTTTCGTTCTGAACAAGTGTTACTGTTTTCTGCACAAAAGCGATTCTGCCAAGCAATGTGAACACTTCTGCTTCCCAGGCACAGAGAATGTGCTAGCAGGGAATTCTCTGCCTGCCTTTCCCCAGTGCTCTGCAAGCTCTCCAGCACAACAGCAAATCTGGGGCTCTGTGCTTTCTTTCGTTCTGAACAAGTGTTACTGTTTTCTGCACAAAAGCGATTCTGCGAAGCAATGTGAACAGGCACAGAGAAGGTGCTAGCAGGGAATTCTCTGCCTGCCTTTCTCCAGTGCTCTGCAAGCTCTCCAGGACAACATAAAATCTGGGGCTCTGTGCTTTCTTTCGTTCTGAACAAGTGTTAGCGTTTTCTGCACAAAAGCGATTCTGCGAAGCAATGTGAACACTTCTGCTTCCCAGGCACAGAGAATGTGCTAGCAGGGAATTCTCTGCCTGCCTTTCCCCAGTGCTCTGCAAGCTCTCCAGGACAACAGCAAATCTGGGGCTCTGTGCTTTCTTTCGTTCTGAACAAGTGTTAGTGTTTTCTGCACAAAAGCGATTCTGCCAAGCAATGTGAACACTTCTGCTTCCCAGGCACAGAGAAGGTGCTAGCAGGGAATTCTCTGCCTGCCTTTCCCCAGTGCTCTGCAAGCTCTCCAGGACAACATAGAATCTGGGGCTCTGTGCTTTCTTTCGTTCTGAACAAGTGTGACTGTTTTCTGCACAAAAGCGATTCTGCGAAGCAATGTGAACAGGCACAGAGAAGGTGCTAGCAGGGAATTCTCTGCCTGCCTTTCCCCAGTGCTCTGCAAGCTCTCCAGGACAACAGCAAATCTGGGGCTCTGTGCTTTCTTTCGTTCTGAACAAGTGTTAGTGTTTTCTGCACAAAAGCGATTCTGCCAAGCAATGTGAACACTTCTGCTTCCCAGGCACAGAGAAGGTGCTAGCAGGGAATTCTCTGGCTGCCTTTCCCCAGTGCTCTGCAAGCTCTCCAGGACAACATAGAATCTGGGGCTCTGTGCTTTCTTTCGTTCTGAACAGGTGTTACTGTTTTCTGCACAAAAGCGATTCTGCGAAGCAATGTGAACAGGCACAGAGAAGGTGCTAGCAGGGAATTCTCTGCCTGCCTTTCCCCAGTGCTCTGCAAGCTCTCCAGGACAACATAGAATCTGGGGCTCTGTGCTTTCTTTCGTTCTGAACAAGTGTGACTGTTTTCTGCACAAAAGTGATTCTGCCAAGCAATGTGAACACTTCTGCTTCCCAGGCACAGAGAAGGTGCTAGCAGGGAATTCTCTGCCTGCCTTTCCCCAGTGCTCTGCAAGCTCTCCAGGACAACATAAAATCTGGGGCTCTGTGCTTTCTTTCGTTCTGAACAAGTGTTACTGTTTTCTGCTCAAAAGCGATTCTGCGAAGCAATGTGAACAGGCACAGAGAAGGTGCTAGCAGGGAATTCTCTGCCTGCCTTTCCCCAGTGCTCTGCAAGCTCTCCAGGACAACATAAAATCTGGGGCTCTGTGCTTTCTTTCGTTCTGAACAAGTGTTACTGTTTTCTGCACAAAAGCGATTCTGCGAAGCAATGTGAACAGGCACAGAGAAGGTGCTAGCAGGGAATTCTCTGCCTGCCTTTCCCCAGTGCTCTGCAAGCTCTCCAGGACAACAGCAAATCTGGGGCTCTGTGCTTTCTTTCGTTCTGAACAAGTGTTACTGTTTTCTGCACAAAAGCGATTCTGCCAAGCAATGTGAACAATTCTGCTTCCCAGGCACAGAGAAGGTGCTAGCAGGGAATTCTCTGCCTGCCTTTCCCCAGTGCTCTGCAAGCTCTCCAGGACAACAGCAAATCTGGGGCTCTGTGCTTTCTTTCGTTCTGAACAAGTGTTAGTGTTTTCTGCACAAAAGCGATTCTGCGAAGCAATGTGAACACTTCTGCTTCCCAGGCACAGAGAAGGTGCTAGCAGGGAATTCTCTGCCTGCCTTTCCCCAGTGCTCTGCAAGCTCTCCAGGACAACATAGAATCTGGGGCTCTGTGCTTTCTTTCGTTCTGAACAAGTGTGACTGTTTTCTGCACAAAAGCGATTCTGCCAAGCAATGTGAACACTTCTGCTTCCCAGGCACAGAGAAGGTGCTAGCAGGGAATTCTCTGCCTGCCTTTCCCCAGTGCTCTGCAAGCTCTCCAGGACAACATAGAATCTGGGGCTCTGTGCTTTCTTTAGTTCTGAACAAGTGTGACTGTTTTCTGCACAAAAGCGATTCTGCGAAGCAATGTGAACACTTCTGCTTCCCAGGCACAGAGAAGGTGCTAGCAGGGAATTCTCTGCCTGCCTTTCCCCAGTGCTCTGCAAGCTCTCCAGGACAACATAAAATCTGGGGCTCTGTGCTTTCTTTCGTTCTGAACAAGTGTTACTGTTTTCTGCACAAAAGCGATTCTGCGAAGCAATGTGAACAGGCACAGAGAAGGTGCTAGCAGGGAATTCTCTGCCTGCCTTTCCCCAGTGCTCTGCAAGCTCTCCAGGACAACATAAAATCTGGGGCTCTGTGCTTTCTTTCGTTCTGAACAAGTGTTACTGTTTTCTGCACAAAAGCGATTCTGCGAAGCAATGTGAACAGGCACAGAGAAGGTGCTAGCAGGGAATTCTCTGCCTGCCTTTCCCCAGTGCTCTGCAAGCTCTCCAGGACAACATAAAATCTGGGGCTCTGTGCTTTCTTTCGTTCTGAACAAGTGTTAGCGTTTTCTGCACAAAAGCGATTCTGCCAAGCAATGTGAACAATTCTGCTTCCCAGGCACAGAGAAGGTGCTAGCAGGGAATTCTCTGCCTGCCTTTCCCCAGTGCTCTGCAAGCTCTCCAGCACAACAGCAAATCTGGGGCTCTGTGCTTTCTTTCGTTCTGAACAAGTGTTAGTGTTTTCTGCACAAAAGCGATTCTGCGAAGCAATGTGAACACTTCTGCTTCCCAGGCACAGAGAAGGTGCTAGCAGGGAATTCTCTGCCTGCCTTTCCCCAGTGCTCTGCAAGCTCTCCAGGACAACATAGAATCTGGGGCTCTGTGATTTCTTTCCTTCTGAACAAGTGTTACTGTTTTCTGCACAAAAGCGATTCTGCCAAGCAATGTGAACACTTCTGCTTCCCAGGCACAGAGAAGGTGCTAGCAGGGAATTCTCTGCCTGCCTTTCCCCAGTGCTCTGCAAGCTCTCCAGGACAACATAGAATCTGGGGCTCTGTGCTTTCTTTAGTTCTGAACAAGTGTGACTGTTTTCTGCACAAAAGCGATTCTGCGAAGCAATGTGAACACTTCTGCTTCCCAGGCACAGAGAAGGTGCTAGCAGGGAATTCTCTGCCTGCCTTTCCCCAGTGCTCTGCAAGCTCTCCAGGACAACATAAAATCTGGGGCTCTGTGCTTTCTTTCGTTCTGAACAAGTGTTACTGTTTTCTGCACAAAAGCGATACTGCGAAGCAATGTGAACAGGCACAGAGAAGGTGCTAGCAGGGAATTCTCTGCCTGCCTTTCCCCAGTGCTCTGCAAGCTCTCCAGGACAACAGCAAATCTGTGGCTCTGTGCTTTCTTTCGTTCTGAACAAGTGTTAGCGTTTTCTGCACAAAAGCGATTCTGCCAAGCAATGTGAACACTTCTGCTTCCCAGGCACAGAGAAGGTGCTAGCAGGGAATTCTCTGCCTGCCTTTCCCCAGTGCTCTGCAAGCTCTCCAGCACAACAGCAAATCTGGGGCTCTGTGCTTTCTTTCGTTCTGAACAAGTGTGACTGTTTTCTGCACAAAAGCGATTCTGCGAAGCAATGTGAACAGGCACAGAGAAGGTGCTAGCAGGGAATTCTCTGCCTGCCTTTCTCCAGTGCTCTGCAAGCTCTCCAGGACAACATAAAATCTGGGGCTCTGTGCTTTCTTTCGTTCTGAACAAGTGTTAGCGTTTTCTGCACAAAAGCGATTCTGCGAAGCAATGTGAACACTTCTGCTTCCCAGGCACAGAGAATGTGCTAGCAGGGAATTCTCTGCCTGCCTTTCCCCAGTGCTCTGCAAGCTCTCCAGGACAACAGCAAATCTGGGGCTCTGTGCTTTCTTTCGTTCTGAACAAGTGTTAGTGTTTTCTGCACAAAAGCGATTCTGCCAAGCAATGTGAACACTTCTGCTTCCCAGGCACAGAGAAGGTGCTAGCAGGGAATTCTCTGCCTGCCTTTCCCCAGTGCTCTGCAAGCTCTCCAGGACAACATAGAATCTGGGGCTCTGTGCTTTCTTTCGTTCTGAACAAGTGTGACTGTTTTCTGCACAAAAGCGATTCTGCGAAGCAATGTGAACAGGCACAGAGAAGGTGCTAGCAGGGAATTCTCTGCCTGCCTTTCCCCAGTGCTCTGCAAGCTCTCCAGGACAACAGCAAATCTGGGGCTCTGTGCTTTCTTTCGTTCTGAACAAGTGTTAGTGTTTTCTGCACAAAAGCGATTCTGCCAAGCAATGTGAACACTTCTGCTTCCCAGGCACAGAGAAGGCGCTAGCAGGGAATTCTCTGGCTGCCTTTCCCCAGTGCTCTGCAAGCTCTCCAGGACAACATAGAATCTGGGGCTCTGTGCTTTCTTTCGTTCTGAACAGGTGTTACTGTTTTCTGCACAAAAGCGATTCTGCGAAGCAATGTGAACAGGCACAGAGAAGGTGCTAGCAGGGAATTCTCTGCCTGCCTTTCCCCAGTGCTCTGCAAGCTCTCCAGGACAACATAGAATCTGGGGCTCTGTGCTTTCTTTCGTTCTGAACAAGTGTGACTGTTTTCTGCACAAAAGTGATTCTGCGAAGCAATGTGAACACTTCTGCTTCCCAGGCACAGAGAAGGTGCTAGCAGGGAATTCTCTGCCTGCCTTTCCCCAGTGCTCTGCAAGCTCTCCAGGACAACATAAAATCTGGGGCTCTGTGCTTTCTTTCGTTCTGAACAAGTGTTACTGTTTTCTGCTCAAAAGCGATTCTGCGAAGCAATGTGAACAGGCACAGAGAAGGTGCTAGCAGGGAATTCTCTGCCTGCCTTTCCCCAGTGCTCTGCAAGCTCTCCAGGACAACATAAAATCTGGGGCTCTGTGCTTTCTTTCGTTCTGAACAAGTGTTACTGTTTTCTGCACAAAAGCGATTCTGCGAAGCAATGTGAACAGGCACAGAGAAGGTGCTAGCAGGGAATTCTCTGCCTGCCTTTCCCCAGTGCTCTGCAAGCTCTCCAGGACAACATAAAATCTGGGGCTCTGTGCTTTCTTTCGTTCTGAACAAGTGTTAGCGTTTTCTGCACAAAAGCGATTCTGCCAAGCAATGTGAACAATTCTGCTTCCCAGGCACAGAGAAGGTGCTAGCAGGGAATTCTCTGCCTGCCTTTCCCCAGTGCTCTGCAAGCTCTCCAGCACAACAGCAAATCTGGGGCTCTGTGCTTTCTTTCGTTCTGAACAAGTGTTAGTGTTTTCTGCACAAAAGCGATTCTGCGAAGCAATGTGAACACTTCTGCTTCCCAGGCACAGAGAAGGTGCTAGCAGGGAATTCTCTGCCTGCCTTTCCCCAGTGCTCTGCAAGCTCTCCAGGACAACATAGAATCTGGGGCTCTGTGCTTTCTTTCGTTCTGAACAAGTGTGACTGTTTTCTGCACAAAAGCGATTCTGCCAAGCAATGTGAACACTTCTGCTTCCCAGGCACAGAGAAGGTGCTAGCAGGGAATTCTCTGCCTGCCTTTCCCCAGTGCTCTGCAAGCTCTCCAGGACAACATAGAATCTGGGGCTCTGTGCTTTCTTTAGTTCTGAACAAGTGTGACTGTTTTCTGCACAAAAGCGATTCTGCGAAGCAATGTGAACACTTCTGCTTCCCAGGCACAGAGAAGGTGCTAGCAGGGAATTCTCTGCCTGCCTTTCCCCAGTGCTCTGCAAGCTCTCCAGGACAACATAAAATCTGGGGCTCTGTGCTTTCTTTCGTTCTGAACAAGTGTTACTGTTTTCTGCACAAAAGCGATTCTGCGAAGCAATGTGAACAGGCACAGAGAAGGTGCTAGCAGGGAATTCTCTGCCTGCCTTTCCCCAGTGCTCTGCAAGCTCTCCAGGACAACATAAAATCTGGGGCTCTGTGCTTTCTTTCGTTCTGAACAAGTGTTACTGTTTTCTGCACAAAAGCGATTCTGCCAAGCAATGTGAACAATTCTGCTTCCCAGGCACAGAGAAGGTGCTAGCAGGGAATTCTCTGCCTGCCTTTCCCCAGTGCTCTGCAAGCTCTCCAGCACAACAGCAAATCTGGGGCTCTGTGCTTTCTTTCGTTCTGAACAAGTGTTAGTGTTTTCTGCACAAAAGCGATTCTGCGAAGCAATGTGAACACTTCTGCTTCCCAGGCACAGAGAAGGTGCTAGCAGGGAATTCTCTGCCTGCCTTTCCCCAGTGCTCTGCAAGCTCTCCAGGACAACATAGAATCTGGGGCTCTGTGCTTTCTTTCGTTCTGAACAAGTGTGACTGTTTTCTGCACAAAAGCGATTCTGCCAAGCAATGTGAACACTTCTGCTTCCCAGGCACAGAGAAGGTGCTAGCAGGGAATTCTCTGCCTGCCTTTCCCCAGTGCTCTGCAAGCTCTCCAGGACAACATAGAATCTGGGGCTCTGTGCTTTCTTTAGTTCTGAACAAGTGTGACTGTTTTCTGCACAAAAGCGATTCTGCGAAGCAATGTGAACAGGCACAGAGAAGGTGCTAGCAGGGAATTCTCTGCCTGCCTTTCCCCAGTGCTCTGCAAGCTCTCCAGGACAACATCAAATCTGTGGCTCTGTGCTTTCTTTCGTTCTGAACAAGTGTTAGCGTTTTCTGCACAAAAGCGATTCTGCCAAGCAATGTGAACACTTCTGCTTCCCAGGCACAGAGAAGGTGCTAGCAGGGAATTCTCTGCCTGCCTTTCCCCAGTGCTCTGCAAGCTCTCCAGCACAACAGCAAATCTGGGGCTCTGTGCTTTCTTTCGTTCTGAACAAGTGTTACTGTTTTCTGCACAAAAGCGATTCTGCCAAGCAATGTGAACAGGCACAGAGAAGGTGCTAGCAGGGAATTCTCTGCCTGCCTTTCCCCAGTGCTCTGCAAGCTCTCCAGGACAACATAGAATCTGGGGCTCTGTGCTTTCTTTCGTTCTGAACAAGTGTGACTGTTTTCTGCACAAAAGCGATTCTGCGAAGCAATGTGAACACTTCTGCTTCCCAGGCACAGAGAAGGTGCTAGCAGGGAATTCTCTGCCTGCCTTTCCCCAGTGCTCTGCAAGCTCTCCAGGACAACAGCAAATCTGGGGCTCTGTGCTTTCTTTCGTTCTGAACAAGTGTTACTGTTTTCTGCACAAAAGCGATTCTGCCAAGCAATGTGAACACTTCTGCTTCCCAGGCACAGAGAAGGTGCTAGCAGGGAATTCTCTGCCTGCCTTTCCCCAGTGCTCTGCAAGCTCTCCAGGACAACATAGAATCTGGGGCTCTGTGCTTTCTTTCGTTCTGAACAAGTGTTAGTGTTTTCTGCACAAAAGCGATTCTGCCAAGCAATGTGAACACTTCTGCTTCCCAGGCACAGAGAAGGTGCTAGCAGGGAATTCTCTGCCTGCCTTTCCCCAGTGCTCTGCAAGCTCTCCAGGACAACATAGAATCTGGGGCTCTGTGCTTTCTTTCGTTCTGAACAAGTGTGACTGTTTTCTGCACAAAAGCGATTCTGCGAAGCAATGTGAACACTTCTGCTTCCCAGGCACAGAGAAGGTGCTAGCAGGGAATTCTCTGCCTGCCTTTCCCCAGTGCTCTGCAAGCTCTCCAGGACAACATAGAATCTGGGGCTCTGTGCTTTCTTTCGTTCTGAACAAGTGTTACTGTTTTCTGCACAAAAGCGATTCTGCGAAGCAATGTGAACAGGCACAGAGAAGGTGCTAGCAGGGAATTCTCTGCCTGCCTTTCCCCAGTGCTCTGCAAGCTCTCCAGGACAACATAAAATCTGGGGCTCTGTGCTTTCTTTCGTTCTGAACAAGTGTTAGCGTTTTCTGCACAAAAGCGATTCTGCCAAGCAATGTGAACACTTCTGCTTCCCAGGCACAGAGAAGGTGCTAGCAGGGAATTCTCTGCCTGCCTTTCCCCAGTGCTCTGCAAGCTCTCCAGCACAACAGCAAATCTGGGGCTCTGTGCTTTCTTTCGTTCTGAACAAGTGTTACTGTTTTCTGCACAAAAGCGATTCTGCGAAGCAATGTGAACACTTCTGCTTCCCAGGCACAGAGAAGGTGCTAGCAGGGAATTCTCTGCCTGCCTTTCCCCAGTGCTCTGCAAGCTCTCCAGGACAACAGCAAATCTGGGGCTCTGTGCTTTCTTTCCTTCTGAACAAGTGTTACTGTTTTCTGCACAAAAGCGATTCTGCGAAGCAATGTGAACAGGCACAGAGAAGGTGCTAGCAGGGAATTCTCTGCCTGCCTTTCCCCAGTGCTCTGCAAGCTCTCCAGGACAACATCAAATCTGGGGCTCTGTGCTTTCTTTCGTTCTGAACAAGTGTGACTGTTTTCTGCACAAAAGCGATTCTGCGAAGCAATGTGAACAGGTACAGAGAAGGTGCTAGCAGGGAATTCTCTGCCTGCCTTTCCCCAGTGCTCTGCAAGCTCTCCAGGACAACAGCAAATCTGGGGCTCTGTGCTTTCTTTCGTTCTGAACAAGTGTTAGTGTTTTCTGCACAAAAGCGATTCTGCCAAGCAATGTGAACACTTCTGCTTCCCAGGCACAGAGAATGTGCTAGCAGGGAATTCTCTGCCTGCCTTTCCCCAGTGCTCTGCAAGCTCTCCAGCACAACAGCAAATCTGGGGCTCTGTGCTTTCTTTCGTTCTGAACAAGTGTTACTGTTTTCTGCACAAAAGCAATTCTGCGAAGCAATGTGAACAGGCACAGAGAAGGTGCTAGCAGGGAATTCTCTGCCTGCCTTTCTCCAGTGCTCTGCAAGCTCTCCAGGACAACATAAAATCTGGGGCTCTGTGCTTTCTTTCGTTCTGAACAAGTGTTAGCGTTTTCTGCACAAAAGCGATTCTGCGAAGCAATGTGAACACTTCTGCTTCCCAGGCACAGAGAATGTGCTAGCAGGGAATTCTCTGCCTGCCTTTCCCCAGTGCTCTGCAAGCTCTCCAGGACAACAGCAAATCTGGGGCTCTGTGCTTTCTTTCGTTCTGAACAAGTGTTAGTGTTTTCTGCACAAAAGCGATTCTGCCAAGCAATGTGAACACTTCTGCTTCCCAGGCACAGAGAAGGTGCTAGCAGGGAATTCTCTGCCTGCCTTTCCCCAGTGCTCTGCAAGCTCTCCAGGACAACATAGAATCTGGGGCTCTGTGCTTTCTTTCGTTCTGAACAAGTGTGACTGTTTTCTGCACAAAAGCGATTCTGCGAAGCAATGTGAACAGGCACAGAGAAGGTGCTAGCAGGGAATTCTCTGCCTGCCTTTCCCCAGTGCTCTGCAAGCTCTCCAGGACAACAGCAAATCTGGGGCTCTGTGCTTTCTTTCGTTCTGAACAAGTGTTAGCGTTTTCTGCACAAAAGCGATTCTGCCAAGCAATGTGAACACTTCTGCTTCCCAGGCACAGAGAAGGTGCTAGCAGGGAATTCTCTGCCTGCCTTTCCCCAGTGCTCTGCAAGCTCTCCAGCACAACAGCAAATCTGGGGCTCTGTGCTTTCTTTCGTTCTGAACAAGTGTTACTGTTTTCTGCACAAAAGCGATTCTGCGAAGCAATGTGAACACTTCTGCTTCCCAGGCACAGAGAAGGTGCTAGCAGGGAATTCTCTGCCTGCCTTTCCCCAGTGCTCTGCAAGCTCTCCAGGACAACAGCAAATCTGGGGCTCTGTGCTTTCTTTCCTTCTGAACAAGTGTTACTGTTTTCTGCACAAAAGCGATTCTGCGAAGCAATGTGAACAGGCACAGAGAAGGTGCTAGCAGGGAATTCTCTGCCTGCCTTTCCCCAGTGCTCTGCAAGCTCTCCAGGACAACATCAAATCTGGGGCTCTGTGCTTTCTTTCGTTCTGAACAAGTGTGACTGTTTTCTGCACAAAAGCGATTCTGCGAAGCAATGTGAACAGGTACAGAGAAGGTGCTAGCAGGGAATTCTCTGCCTGCCTTTCCCCAGTGCTCTGCAAGCTCTCCAGGACAACAGCAAATCTGGGGCTCTGTGCTTTCTTTCGTTCTGAACAAGTGTTAGTGTTTTCTGCACAAAAGCGATTCTGCCAAGCAATGTGAACACTTCTGCTTCCCAGGCACAGAGAAGGTGCTAGCAGGGAATTCTCTGCCTGCCTTTCCCCAGTGCTCTGCAAGCTCTCCAGGACAACATAGAATCTGGGGCTCTGTGCTTTCTTTCGTTCTGAACAAGTGTGACTGTTTTCTGCACAAAAGCGATTCTGCGAAGCAATGTGAACAGGCACAGAGAAGGTGCTAGCAGGGAATTCTCTGCCTGCCTTTCCCCAGTGCTCTGCAAGCTCTCCAGGACAACAGCAAATCTGGGGCTCTGTGCTTTCTTTCGTTCTGAACAAGTGTTAGTGTTTTCTGCACAAAAGCGATTCTGCGAAGCAATGTGAACACTTCTGCTTCCCAGGCACAGAGAAGGTGCTAGCAGGGAATTCTCTGGCTGCCTTTCCCCAGTGCTCTGCAAGCTCTCCAGGACAACATAGAATCTGGGGCTCTGTGCTTTCTTTCGTTCTGAACAGGTGTTACTGTTTTCTGCACAAAAGCGATTCTGCGAAGCAATGTGAACAGGCACAGAGAAGGTGCTAGCAGGGAATTCTCTGCCTGCCTTTCCCCAGTGCTCTGCAAGCTCTCCAGGACAACATAGAATCTGGGGCTCTGTGCTTTCTTTCGTTCTGAACAAGTGTGACTGTTTTCTGCACAAAAGTGATTCTGCGAAGCAATGTGAACACTTCTGCTTCCCAGGCACAGAGAAGGTGCTAGCAGGGAATTCTCTGCCTGCCTTTCCCCAGTGCTCTGCAAGCTCTCCAGGACAACATAAAATCTGGGGCTCTGTGCTTTCTTTCGTTCTGAACAAGTGTTACTGTTTTCTGCACAAAAGCGATTCTGCGAAGCAATGTGAACAGGCACAGAGAAGGTGCTAGCAGGGAATTCTCTGCCTGCCTTTCCCCAGTGCTCTGCAAGCTCTCCAGGACAACATAAAATCTGGGGCTCTGTGCTTTCTTTCGTTCTGAACAAGTGTTACTGTTTTCTGCACAAAAGCGATTCTGCGAAGCAATGTGAACAGGCACAGAGAAGGTGCTAGCAGGGAATTCTCTGGCTGCCTTTCCCCAGTGCTCTGCAAGCTCTCCAGGACAACATAAAATCTGGGGCTCTGTGCTTTCTTTCGTTCTGAACAAGTGTTAGCGTTTTCTGCACAAAAGCGATTCTGCCAAGCAATGTGAACAATTCTGCTTCCCAGGCACAGAGAAGGTGCTAGCAGGGAATTCTCTG
This sequence comes from Strix aluco, assembly GCF_031877795.1. NCBI lineage: Eukaryota > Metazoa > Chordata > Aves > Strigiformes > Strigidae > Strix > Strix aluco. The sequence goes on along the minus strand of NC_133950.1, from coordinate 200,412 downwards.
CCTGCCTTTCCCCAGTGCTCTGCAAGCTCTCCAGGACAACAGCAAATCTGGGGCTCTGTGCTTTCTTTCGTTCTGAACAAGTGTTAGTGTTTTCTGCACAAAAGCGATTCTGCGAAGCAATGTGAACACTTCTGCTTCCCAGGCACAGAGAAGGTGCTAGCAGGGAATTCTCTGCCTGCCTTTCCCCAGTGCTCTGCAAGCTCTCCAGGACAACATCAAATCTGGGGCTCTGTGCTTTCTTTCGTTCTGAACAAGTGTGACTGTTTTCTGCACAAAAGCGATTCTGCGAAGCAATGTGAACAGGCACAGAGAAGGTGCTAGCAGGGAATTCTCTGCCTGCCTTTCCCCAGTGCTCTGCAAGCTCTCCAGGACAACATAGAATCTGGGGCTCTGTGCTTTCTTTCGTTCTGAACAAGTGTTACTGTTTTCTGCACAAAAGCGATTCTGCCAAGCAATGTGAACACTTCTGCTTCCCAGGCACAGAGAATGTGCTAGCAGGGAATTCTCTGCCTGCCTTTCCCCAGTGCTCTGCAAGCTCTCCAGCACAACAGCAAATCTGGGGCTCTGTGCTTTCTTTCGTTCTGAACAAGTGTTACTGTTTTCTGCACAAAAGCGATTCTGCGAAGCAATGTGAACAGGCACAGAGAAGGTGCTAGCAGGGAATTCTCTGCCTGCCTTTCTCCAGTGCTCTGCAAGCTCTCCAGGACAACATAAAATCTGGGGCTCTGTGCTTTCTTTCGTTCTGAACAAGTGTTAGCGTTTTCTGCACAAAAGCGATTCTGCGAAGCAATGTGAACACTTCTGCTTCCCAGGCACAGAGAATGTGCTAGCAGGGAATTCTCTGCCTGCCTTTCCCCAGTGCTCTGCAAGCTCTCCAGGACAACAGCAAATCTGGGGCTCTGTGCTTTCTTTCGTTCTGAACAAGTGTTAGTGTTTTCTGCACAAAAGCGATTCTGCCAAGCAATGTGAACACTTCTGCTTCCCAGGCACAGAGAAGGTGCTAGCAGGGAATTCTCTGCCTGCCTTTCCCCAGTGCTCTGCAAGCTCTCCAGGACAACATAGAATCTGGGGCTCTGTGCTTTCTTTCGTTCTGAACAAGTGTGACTGTTTTCTGCACAAAAGCGATTCTGCGAAGCAATGTGAACAGGCACAGAGAAGGTGCTAGCAGGGAATTCTCTGCCTGCCTTTCCTCAGTGCTCTGCAAGCTCTCCAGGACAACAGCAAATCTGGGGCTCTGTGCTTTCTTTCGTTCTGAACAAGTGTTAGTGTTTTCTGCACAAAAGCGATTCTGCCAAGCAATGTGAACACTTCTGCTTCCCAGGCACAGAGAAGGTGCTAGCAGGGAATTCTCTGCCTGCCTTTCCCCAGTGCTCTGCAAGCTCTCCAGGACAACATAGAATCTGGGGCTCTGTGCTTTCTTTCGTTCTGAACAGGTGTTACTGTTTTCTGCACAAAAGCGATTCTGCGAAGCAATGTGAACAGGCACAGAGAAGGTGCTAGCAGGGAATTCTCTGCCTGCCTTTCCCCAGTGCTCTGCAAGCTCTCCAGGACAACATAGAATCTGGGGCTCTGTGCTTTCTTTCGTTCTGAACAAGTGTGACTGTTTTCTGCACAAAAGTGATTCTGCGAAGCAATGTGAACACTTCTGCTTCCCAGGCACAGAGAAGGTGCTAGCAGGGAATTCTCTGCCTGCCTTTCCCCAGTGCTCTGCAAGCTCTCCAGGACAACATAAAATCTGGGGCTCTGTGCTTTCTTTCGTTCTGAACAAGTGTTACTGTTTTCTGCACAAAAGCGATTCTGCGAAGCAATGTGAACAGGCACAGAGAAGGTGCTAGCAGGGAATTCTCTGCCTGCCTTTCCCCAGTGCTCTGCAAGCTCTCCAGGACAACATAAAATCTGGGGCTCTGTGCTTTCTTTCGTTCTGAACAAGTGTTAGCGTTTTCTGCACAAAAGCGATTCTGCCAAGCAATGTGAACAATTCTGCTTCCCAGGCACAGAGAAGGTGCTAGCAGGGAATTCTCTGCCTGCCTTTCCCCAGTGCTCTGCAAGCTCTCCAGGACAACAGCAAATCTGGGGCTCTGTGCTTTCTTTCGTTCTGAACAAGTGTTAGTGTTTTCTGCACAAAAGCGATTCTGCGAAGCAATGTGAACACTTCTGCTTCCCAGGCACAGAGAAGGTGCTAGCAGGGAATTCTCTGCCTGCCTTTCCCCAGTGCTCTGCAAGCTCTCCAGGACAACATCAAATCTGGGGCTCTGTGCTTTCTTTCGTTCTGAACAAGTGTGACTGTTTTCTGCACAAAAGCGATTCTGCGAAGCAATGTGAACAGGCACAGAGAAGGTGCTAGCAGGGAATTCTCTGCCTGCCTTTCCCCAGTGCTCTGCAAGCTCTCCAGGACAACATAGAATCTGGGGCTCTGTGCTTTCTTTCGTTCTGAACAAGTGTTACTGTTTTCTGCACAAAAGCGATTCTGCCAAGCAATGTGAACACTTCTGCTTCCCAGGCACAGAGAATGTGCTAGCAGGGAATTCTCTGCCTGCCTTTCCCCAGTGCTCTGCAAGCTCTCCAGCACAACAGCAAATCTGGGGCTCTGTGCTTTCTTTCGTTCTGAACAAGTGTTACTGTTTTCTGCACAAAAGCGATTCTGCGAAGCAATGTGAACAGGCACAGAGAAGGTGCTAGCAGGGAATTCTCTGCCTGCCTTTCTCCAGTGCTCTGCAAGCTCTCCAGGACAACATAAAATCTGGGGCTCTGTGCTTTCTTTCGTTCTGAACAAGTGTTAGCGTTTTCTGCACAAAAGCGATTCTGCGAAGCAATGTGAACACTTCTGCTTCCCAGGCACAGAGAATGTGCTAGCAGGGAATTCTCTGCCTGCCTTTCCCCAGTGCTCTGCAAGCTCTCCAGGACAACAGCAAATCTGGGGCTCTGTGCTTTCTTTCGTTCTGAACAAGTGTTAGTGTTTTCTGCCCAAAAGCGATTCTGCCAAGCAATGTGAACACTTCTGCTTCCCAGGCACAGAGAAGGTGCTAGCAGGGAATTCTCTGCCTGCCTTTCCCCAGTGCTCTGCAAGCTCTCCAGGACAACATAGAATCTGGGGCTCTGTGCTTTCTTTCGTTCTGAACAAGTGTGACTGTTTTCTGCACAAAAGCGATTCTGCGAAGCAATGTGAACAGGCACAGAGAAGGTGCTAGCAGGGAATTCTCTGCCTGCCTTTCCCCAGTGCTCTGCAAGCTCTCCAGGACAACAGCAAATCTGGGGCTCTGTGCTTTCTTTCGTTCTGAACAAGTGTTAGTGTTTTCTGCACAAAAGCGATTCTGCCAAGCAATGTGAACACTTCTGCTTCCCAGGCACAGAGAAGGTGCTAGCAGGGAATTCTCTGCCTGCCTTTCCCCAGTGCTCTGCAAGCTCTCCAGGACAACATAGAATCTGGGGCTCTGTGCTTTCTTTCGTTCTGAACAGGTGTTACTGTTTTCTGCACAAAAGCGATTCTGCGAAGCAATGTGAACAGGCACAGAGAAGGTGCTAGCAGGGAATTCTCTGCCTGCCTTTCCCCAGTGCTCTGCAAGCTCTCCAGGACAACATAGAATCTGGGGCTCTGTGCTTTCTTTCGTTCTGAACAAGTGTGACTGTTTTCTGCACAAAAGTGATTCTGCGAAGCAATGTGAACACTTCTGCTTCCCAGGCACAGAGAAGGTGCTAGCAGGGAATTCTCTGCCTGCCTTTCCCCAGTGCTCTGCAAGCTCTCCAGGACAACATAAAATCTGGGGCTCTGTGCTTTCTTTCGTTCTGAACAAGTGTTACTGTTTTCTGCACAAAAGCGATTCTGCGAAGCAATGTGAACAGGCACAGAGAAGGTGCTAGCAGGGAATTCTCTGCCTGCCTTTCCCCAGTGCTCTGCAAGCTCTCCAGGACAACATAAAATCTGGGGCTCTGTGCTTTCTTTCGTTCTGAACAAGTGTTACTGTTTTCTGCACAAAAGCGATTCTGCGAAGCAATGTGAACAGGCACAGAGAAGGTGCTAGCAGGGAATTCTCTGCCTGCCTTTCCCCAGTGCTCTGCAAGCTCTCCAGGACAACATAAAATCTGGGGCTCTGTGCTTTCTTTCGTTCTGAACAAGTGTTAGCGTTTTCTGCACAAAAGCGATTCTGCCAAGCAATGTGAACAATTCTGCTTCCCAGGCACAGAGAAGGTGCTAGCAGGGAATTCTCTGCCTGCCTTTCCCCAGTGCTCTGCAAGCTCTCCAGCACAACATAGAATCTGGGGCTCTGTGCTTTCTTTCGTTCTGAACAAGTGTTACTGTTTTCTGCACAAAAGCGATTCTGCGAAGCAATGTGAACACTTCTGCTTCCCAGGCACAGAGAAGGTGCTAGCAGGGAATTCTCTGCCTGCCTTTCCCCAGTGCTCTGCAAGCTCTCCAGGACAACATAGAATCTGGGGCTCTGTGCTTTCTTTCGTTCTGAACAAGTGTGACTGTTTTCTGCACAAAAGCGATTCTGCCAAGCAATGTGAACACTTCTGCTTCCCAGGCACAGAGAAGGTGCTAGCAGGGAATTCTCTGCCTGCCTTTCCCCAGTGCTCTGCAAGCTCTCCAGGACAACATAGAATCTGGGGCTCTGTGCTTTCTTTCGTTCTGAACAAGTGTTACTGTTTTCTGCACAAAAGCGATTCTGCCAAGCAATGTGAACAGGCACAGAGAAGGTGCTAGCAGGGAATTCTCTGCCTGCCTTTCCCCAGTGCTCTGCAAGCTCTCCAGGACAACATAAAATCTGTGGCTCTGTGCTTTCTTTCGTTCTGAACAAGTGTTAGCGTTTTCTGCACAAAAGCGATTCTGCCAAGCAATGTGAACACTTCTGCTTCCCAGGCACAGAGAAGGTGCTAGCAGGGAATTCTCTGCCTGCCTTTCCCCAGTGCTCTGCAAGCTCTCCAGCACAACAGCAAATCTGGGGCTCTGTGCTTTCTTTCGTTCTGAACAAGTGTTACTGTTTTCTGCACAAAAGCGATTCTGCCAAGCAATGTGAACAGGCACAGAGAAGGTGCTAGCAGGGAATTCTCTGCCTGCCTTTCCCCAGTGCTCTGCAAGCTCTCCAGGACAACATAGAATCTGGGGCTCTGTGCTTTCTTTCGTTCTGAACAAGTGTGACTGTTTTCTGCACAAAAGCGATTCTGCCAAGCAATGTGAACAGGCACAGAGAAGGTGCTAGCAGGGAATTCTCTGCCTGCCTTTCCCCAGTGCTCTGCAAGCTCTCCAGGACAACATAGAATCTGGGGCTCTGTGCTTTCTTTCGTTCTGAACAAGTGTGACTGTTTTCTGCACAAAAGCGATTCTGCCAAGCAATGTGAACACTTCTGCTTCCCAGGCACAGAGAAGGTGGCTAGCAGGGAATTCTCTGCCTGCCTTTCCCCAGTGCTCTGCAAGCTCTCCAGGACGACAGCAAATCTGGGGCTCTGTGCTTTCTTTCGTTCTGAACAAGTGTGACTGTTTTCTGCACAAAAGCGATTCTGCGAAGCAATGTGAACAGGCACAGAGAAGGTGCTAGCAGGGAATTCTCTGCCTGCCTTTCCCCAGTGCTCTGCAAGCTCTCCAGGACAACATAGAATCTGGGGCTCTGTGCTTTCTTTCGTTCTGAACAAGTGTTAGTGTTTTCTGCACAAAAGCGATTCTGCCAAGCAATGTGAACACTTCTGCTTCCCAGGCACAGAGAAGGTGCTAGCAGGGAATTCTCTGGCTGCCTTTCCCCAGTGCTCTGCAAGCTCTCCAGGACAACATAGAATCTGGGGCTCTGTGCTTTCTTTCGTTCTGAACAGGTGTTACTGTTTTCTGCACAAAAGCGATTCTGCGAAGCAATGTGAACAGGCACAGAGAAGGTGCTAGCAGGGAATTCTCTGCCTGCCTTTCCCCAGTGCTCTGCAAGCTCTCCAGGACAACATAGAATCTGGGGCTCTGTGCTTTCTTTCGTTCTGAACAAGTGTGACTGTTTTCTGCACAAAAGCGATTCTGCCAAGCAATGTGAACACTTCTGCTTCCCAGGCACAGAGAAGGTGCTAGCAGGGAATTCTCTGCCTGCCTTTCCCCAGTGCTCTGCAAGCTCTCCAGGACAACAGCAAATCTGGGGCTCTGTGCTTTCTTTCGTTCTGAACAAGTGTTAGTGTTTTCTGCACAAAAGCGATTCTGCGAAGCAATGTGAACACTTCTGCTTCCCAGGCACAGAGAAGGTGCTAGCAGGGAATTCTCTGCCTGCCTTTCCCCAGTGCTCTGCAAGCTCTCCAGGACAACATAGAATCTGGGGCTCTGTGCTTTCTTTCGTTCTGAACAGGTGTTACTGTTTTCTGCACAAAAGCGATTCTGCGAAGCAATGTGAACAGGCACAGAGAAGGTGCTAGCAGGGAATTCTCTGCCTGCCTTTCCCCAGTGCTCTGCAAGCTCTCCAGGACAACATAGAATCTGGGGCTCTGTGCTTTCTTTCGTTCTGAACAAGTGTTAGTGTTTTCTGCACAAAAGCGATTCTGCCAAGCAATGTGAACACTTCTGCTTCCCAGGCACAGAGAAGGTGGCTAGCAGGGAATTCTCTGCCTGCCTTTCCCCAGTGCTCTGCAAGCTCTCCAGCACAACAGCAAATCTGGGGCTCTGTGCTTTCTTTCGTTCTGAACAAGTGTGACTGTTTTCTGCACAAAAGCGATTCTGCGAAGCAATGTGAACAGGCACAGAGAAGGTGCTAGCAGGGAATTCTCTGCCTGCCTTTCCCCAGTGCTCTGCAAGCTCTCCAGCACAACAGCAAATCTGGGGCTCTGTGCTTTCTTTCGTTCTGAACAAGTGTGACTGTTTTCTGCACAAAAGCGATTCTGCCAAGCAATGTGAACACTTCTGCTTCCCAGGCACAGAGAAGGTGCTAGCAGGGAATTCTCTGCCTGCCTTTCCCCAGTGCTCTGCAAGCTCTCCAGGACAACAGCAAATCTGGGGCTCTGTGCTTTCTTTCGTTCTGAACAAGTGTTAGTGTTTTCTGCACAAAAGCGATTCTGCGAAGCAATGTGAACACTTCTGCTTCCCAGGCACAGAGAAGGTGCTAGCAGGGAATTCTCTGCCTGCCTTTCCCCAGTGCTCTGCAAGCTCTCCAGGACAACAGCAAATCTGGGGCTCTGTGCTTTCTTTCGTTCTGAACAAGTGTTAGTGTTTTCTGCACAAAAGCGATTCTGCGAAGCAATGTGAACACTTCTGCTTCCCAGGCACAGAGAAGGTGCTAGCAGGGAATTCTCTGCCTGCCTTTCCCCAGTGCTCTGCAAGCTCTCCAGGACAACATAGAATCTGGGGCTCTGTGCTTTCTTTCGTTCTGAACAGGTGTTACTGTTTTCTGCACAAAAGCGATTCTGCGAAGCAATGTTAACAGGCACAGAGAAGGTGCTAGCAGGGAATTCTCTGCCTGCCTTTCCCCAGTGCTCTGCAAGCTCTCCAGGACAACATAGAATCTGGGGCTCTGTGCTTTCTTTCGTTCTGAACAAGTGTTACTGTTTTCTGCACAAAAGCGATTCTGCCAAGCAATGTGAACACTTCTGCTTCCCAGGCACAGAGAAGGTGCTAGCAGGGAATTCTCTGCCTGCCTTTCCCCAGTGCTCTGCAAGCTCTCCAGGACAACATAAAATCTGGGGCTCTGTGCTTTCTTTCGTTCTGAACAAGGTTTACTGTTTTCTGCACAAAAGCGATTCTGCGAAGCAATGTGAACAGGCACAGAGAAGGTGCTAGCAGGGAATTCTCTGCCTGCCTTTCCCCAGTGCTCTGCAAGCTCTCCAGGACAACATAAAATATGGGGCTCTGTGCTTTCTTTCGTTCTGAACAAGTGTTACTGTTTTCTGCACAAAAGCGATTCTGCGAAGCAATGTGAACAGGCACAGAGAAGGTGCTAGCAGGGAATTCTCTGCCTGCCTTTCCCCAGTGCTCTGCAAGCTCTCCAGGACAACAGCAAATCTGGGGCTCTGTGCTTTCTTTCGTTCTGAACAAGTGTTAGTGTTTTCTGCACAAAAGCGATTCTGCGAAGCAATGTGAACACTTCTGCTTCCCAGGCACAGAGAAGGTGCTAGCAGGGAATTCTCTGCCTGCCTTTCCCCAGTGCTCTGCAAGCTCTCCAGGACAACATAGAATCTGGGGCTCTGTGCTTTCTTTCGTTCTGAACAAGTGTTAGTGTTTTCTGCACAAAAGCGATTCTGCGAAGCAATGTGAACACTTCTGCTTCCCAGGCACAGAGAAGGTGCTAGCAGGGAATTCTCTGCCTGCCTTTCCCCAGTGCTCTGCAAGCTCTCCAGGACAACATAGAATCTGGGGCTCTGTGCTTTCTTTCGTTCTGAACAAGTGTGACTGTTTTCTGCACAAAAGCGATTCTGCCAAGCAATGTGAACACTTCTGCTTCCCAGGCACAGAGAAGGTGCTAGCAGGGAATTCTCTGGCTGCCTTTCCCCAGTGCTCTGCAAGCTCTCCAGGACAACATAAAATCTGGGGCTCTGTGCTTTCTTTCGTTCTGAACAAGTGTTACTGTTTTCTGCACAAAAGCGATTCTGCGAAGCAATGTGAACAGGCACAGAGAAGGTGCTAGCAGGGAATTCTCTGCCTGCCTTTCCCCAGTGCTCTGCAAGCTCTCCAGGACAACATAAAATCTGGGGCTCTGTGCTTTCTTTCGTTCTGAACAAGTGTTAGCGTTTTCTGCACAAAAGCGATTCTGCCAAGCAATGTGAACAATTCTGCTTCCCAGGCACAGAGAAGGTGCTAGCAGGGAATTCTCTGCCTGCCTTTCCCCAGTGCTCTGCAAGCTCTCCAGCACAACAGCAAATCTGGGGCTCTGTGCTTTCTTTCGTTCTGAACAAGTGTTAGTGTTTTCTGCACAAAAGCGATTCTGCGAAGCAATGTGAACACTTCTGCTTCCCAGGCACAGAGAAGGTGCTAGCAGGGAATTCTCTGCCTGCCTTTCCCCAGTGCTCTGCAAGCTCTCCAGGACAACATAGAATCTGGGGCTCTGTGCTTTCTTTCGTTCTGAACAAGTGTGACTGTTTTCTGCACAAAAGCGATTCTGCGAAGCAATGTGAACACTTCTGCTTCCCAGGCACAGAGAAGGTGCTAGCAGGGAATTCTCTGCCTGCCTTTCCCCAGTGCTTTGCAAGCTCTCCAGGACAACATAGAATCTGGGGCTCTGTGCTTTCTTTCGTTCTGAACAAGTGTTACTGTTTTCTGCACAAAAGCGATTCTGCGAAGCAATGTGAACAGGCACAGAGAAGGTGCTAGCAGGGAATTCTCTGCCTGCCTTTCCCCAGTGCTCTGCAAGCTCTCCAGGACAACATAAAATCTGGGGCTCTGTGCTTTCTTTCGTTCTGAACAAGTGTTAGCGTTTTCTGCACAAAAGCGATTCTGCCAAGCAATGTGAACACTTCTGCTTCCCAGGCACAGAGAAGGTGCTAGCAGGGAATTCTCTGCCTGCCTTTCCCCAGTGCTCTGCAAGCTCTCCAGCACAACAGCAAATCTGGGGCTCTGTGCTTTCTTTCGTTCTGAACAAGTGTTACTGTTTTCTGCACAAAAGCGATTCTGCGAAGCAATGTGAACACTTCTGCTTCCCAGGCACAGAGAAGGTGCTAGCAGGGAATTCTCTGCCTGCCTTTCCCCAGTGCTCTGCAAGCTCTCCAGCACAACAGCAAATCTGGGGCTCTGTGCTTTCTTTCCTTCTGAACAAGTGTTACTGTTTTCTGCACAAAAGCGATTCTGCGAAGCAATGTGAACAGGCACAGAGAAGGTGCTAGCAGGGAATTCTCTGCCTGCCTTTCCCCAGTGCTCTGCAAGCTCTCCAGGACAACATCAAATCTGGGGCTCTGTGCTTTCTTTCGTTCTGAACAAGTGTGACTGTTTTCTGCACAAAAGCGATTCTGCGAAGCAATGTGAACAGGTACAGAGAAGGTGCTAGCAGGGAATTCTCTGCCTGCCTTTCCCCAGTGCTCTGCAAGCTCTCCAGGACAACAGCAAATCTGGGGCTCTGTGCTTTCTTTCGTTCTGAACAAGTGTGACTGTTTTCTGCACAAAAGCGATTCTGCCAAGCAATGTGAACAGGCACAGAGAAGGTGCTAGCAGGGAATTCTCTGCCTGCCTTTCCCCAGTGCTCTGCAAGCTCTCCAGGACAACATAGAATCTGGGGCTCTGTGCTTTCTTTCGTTCTGAACAAGTGTTAGTGTTTTCTGCACAAAAGCGATTCTGCGAAGCAATGTGAACAGGCACAGAGAAGGTGCTAGCAGGGAATTCTCTGCCTGCCTTTCCCCAGTGCTCTGCAAGCTCTCCAGGACAACATAGAATCTGGGGCTCTGTGCTTTCTTTCGTTCTGAACAAGTGTGACTGTTTTCTGCACAAAAGCGATTCTGCCAAGCAATGTGAACACTTCTGCTTCCCAGGCACAGAGAAGGTGCTAGCAGGGAATTCTCTGCCTGCCTTTCCCCAGTGCTCTGCAAGCTCTCCAGGACAACAGCAAATCTGGGGCTCTGTGCTTTCTTTCGTTCTGAACAAGTGTTAGTGTTTTCTGCACAAAAGCGATTCTGCGAAGCAATGTGAACAGGCACAGAGAAGGTGCTAGCAGGGAATTCTCTGCCTGCCTTTCCCCAGTGCTCTGCAAGCTCTCCAGGACAACATAAAATCTGGGGCTCTGTGCTTTCTTTCGTTCTGAACAAGTGTTAGTGTTTTCTGCACAAAAGCGATTCTGCGAAGCAATGTGAACAGGCACAGAGAAGGTGCTAGCAGGGAATTCTCTGCCTGCCTTCCCCAGTGCTCTGCAAGCTCTCCAGGACAACAGCAAATCTGGGGCTCTGTGCTTTCTTTCGTTCTGAACAAGTGTTAGTGTTTTCTGCACAAAAGCGATTCTGCCAAGCAATGTGAACACTTCTGCTTCCCAGGCACAGAGAAGGTGCTAGCAGGGAATTCTCTGCCTGCCTTTCCCCAGTGCTCTGCAAGCTCTCCAGGACAACATAGAATCTGGGGCTCTGTGCTTTCTTTCGTTCTGAACAAGTGTTACTGTTTCTGCACAAAAGCGATTCTGCGAAGCAATGTGAACAGGCACAGAGAAGGTGCTAGCAGGGAATTCTCTGCCTGCCTTTCCCCAGTGCTCTGCAAGCTCTCCAGGACAACATAGAATCTGGGGCTCTGTGCTTTCTTTCGTTCTGAACAAGTGTTACTGTTTTCTGCACAAAAGCGATTCTGCGAAGCAATGTGAACAGGCACAGAGAAGGTGCTAGCAGGGAATTCTCTGCCTGCCTTTCCCCAGTGCTCTGCAAGCTCTCCAGGACAACATAAAATCTGGGGCTCTGTGCTTTCTTTCCTTCTGAACAAGTGTTAGTGTTTTCTGCACAAAAGCGATTCTACGAAGCAATGTGAACAGAAACAGAGAAGGTGCTAGCAGGGAATTCTCTGCCTGCCTTTCCCCAGTGCTCTGCAAGCTCTCCAGGACAACAGCAAATCTGGGGCTCTGTGCTTTCTTTCCTTCTGAACAAGTGTTAGTGTTTTCTGCACAAAAGCGATTCTGCCAAGCAATGTGAACACTTCTGCTTCCCAGGCACAGAGAAGGTGCTAGCAGGGAATTCTCTGCCTGCCTTTCCCCAGTGCTCTGCAAGCTCTCCAGGACAACATATAATCTGGGGCTCTGTGCTTTCTTTCGTTCTGAACAAGTGTTAGTGTTTTCTGCACGAAAGCGATTCTGCGAAGCAATGTGAACAGGCACAGAGAAGGTGCTAGCAGGGAATTCTCTGCCTGCCTTTCCCCAGTGCTCTGCAAGCTCTCCAGGACAACATAGAATCTGGGGCTCTGTGCTTTCTTTCGTTCTGAACAAGTGTTAGTGTTTTCTGCACAAAAGCGATTCTGCGAAGCAATGTGAACAGGCACAGAGAAGGTGCTAGCAGGGAATTCTCTGCCTGCCTTTCCCCAGTGCTCTGCAAGCTCTCCAGGACAACAGCAAATCTGGGGCTCTGTGCTTTCTTTCGTTCTGAAGAAGTGTTACTGTTTTCTGCACAAAAGCGATTCTGCCAAGCAATGTGAACAGGCACAGAGAAGGTGCTAGCAGGGAATTCTCTGCCTGCCTTTCCCCAGTGCTCTGCAAGCTCTCCAGGACAACAGCAAATCTGGGGCTCTGTGCTTTCTTTCCTTCTGAACAAGTGTTAGTGTTTTCTGCAAAAAAGCGATTCTGCCAAGCAATGTGAACAGGCACAGAAAAGGTGCTAGCAGGGAATTCTCTGCCTGCCTTTCCCCAGTGCTCTGCAAGCTCTCCAGGACAACATAGAATCTGGGGCTCTGTGCTTTCTTTCGTTCTGAACAAGTGTTAGTGTTTTCTGCACAAAAGCGATTCTGCCAAGCAATGTGAACACTTCTGCTTCCCAGGTACAGAGAAGGTGCTAGCAGGGAATTCTCTGCCTGCCTTTCCCCAGTGCTCTGCAAGCTCTCCAGGACAACATAAAATCTGGGGCTCTGTGCTTTCTTTCCTTCTGAACAAGTGTTACTGTTTTCTGCACAAAAGCGATTCTGCGAAGCAATGTGAACACTTCTGCTTCCCAGGCACAGAGAATGTGCTAGCAGGGAATTCTCTGCCTGCCTTTCCCCAGTGCTCTGCAAGCTCTCCAGGACAACATAGAATCTGGGGCTCTGTGCTTTCTTTCCTTCTGAACAAGTGTTACTGTTTTCTGCACAAAAGCGATTCTGCGAAGCAATGTGAACACTTCTGCTTCCCAGGCACAGAGAATATGCTAGCAGGGAATTCTCTGCCTGCCTTTCCCCAGTGCTCTGCGAGCTCTCCAGGACAACAGCAAATCTGGGGCTCTGTGCTTTCTTTCATTCTGAACAAGTGTTAGTGTTTTCTGCACAAAAGCGATTCTGCGAAGCAATGTGAACAGGCACAGAGAAGGTGCTAGCAGGGAATTCTCTGCCTGCCTTTCCCCAGTGCTCTGCAAGCTCTCCAGGACAACAGCAAATCTGGGGCTCTGTGCTTTCTTTCCTTCTGAACAAGTGTTACTGTTTTCTGCACAAAAGCGATTCTGCGAAGCAATGTGAACAGGCACAGAGAAGGTGCTAGCAGGGAATTCTCTGCCTGCCTTTCCCCAGTGCTCTGCAAGCTCTCCAGGACAACATAAAATCTGGGGCTCTGTGCTTTCTTTCCTTCTGAACAAGTGTTAGTGTTTTCTGCACAAAAGCGATTCTACGAAGCAATGTGAACAGAAACAGAGAAGGTGCTAGCAGGGAATTCTCTGCCTGCCTTTCCCCAGTGCTCTGCAAGCTCTCCAGGACAACAGCAAATCTGGGGCTCTGTGCTTTCTTTCGTTCTGAACAAGTGTTACTGTTTTCTGCACAAAAGCGATTCTGCCAAGCAATGTGAACACTTCTGCTTCCCAGGCACAGAGAAGGTGCTAGCAGGGAATTCTCTGCCTGCCTTTCCCCAGTGCTCTGCAAGCTCTCCAGGACAACAGCAAATCTGGGGCTCTGTGCTTTCTTTCGTTCTGAACAAGTGTTAGTGTTTTCTGCACAAAAGCGATTCTGCCAAGCAATGTGAACACTTCTGCTTCCCAGGCACAGAGAAGGTGCTAGCAGGGAATTCTCTGCCTGCCTTTCCCCAGTGCTCTGCAAGCTCTCCAGGACAACAGCAAATCTGGGGCTCTGTGCTTTCTTTCGTTCTGAACAAGTGTTAGTGTTTTCTGCACAAAAGCGATTCTGCGAAGCAATGTGAACAGGCACAGAGAAGGTGCTAGCATGGAATTCTCTGCCTGCCTTTCCCCAGTGGTCTGCAAGCTCTCCAGGACAACATAGAATCTGGGGCTCTGTGCTTTCTTTCGTTCTGAACAAGTGTTAGTGTTTTCTGCACAAAAGCGATTCTGCCAAGCAATGTGAACACTTCTGCTTCCCAGGTACAGAGAAGGTGCTAGCAGGGAATTCTCTGCCTGCCTTTCCCCAGGGCTCTGCAAGCTCTCCAGGACAACATAAAATCTGGGGCTCTGTGCTTTCTTTCCTTCTGAACAAGTGTTACTGTTTTCTGCACAAAAGCGATTCTGCGAAGCAATGTGAACACTTCTGCTTCCCAGGCACAGAGAATGTGCTAGCAGGGAATTCTCTGCCTGCCTTTCCCCAGTGCTCTGCAAGCTCTCCAGGACAACATAGAATCTGGGGCTCTGTGCTTTCTTTCCTTCTGAACAAGTGTTACTGTTTTCTGCACAAAAGCGATTCTGCGAAGCAATGTGAACACTTCTGCTTCCCAGGCACAGAGAATATGCTAGCAGGGAATTCTCTGCCTGCCTTTCCCCAGTGCTCTGCGAGCTCTCCAGGACAACAGCAAATCTGGGGCTCTGTGCTTTCTTTCCTTCTGAACAAGTGTTAGTGTTTTCTGCACAAAAGCGATTCTGCGAAGCAATGTGAACAGGCACAGAGAAGGTGCTAGCAGGGAATTCTCTGCCTGCCTTTCCCCAGTGCTCTGCAAGCTCTCCAGGACAACATAGAATCTGGGGCTCTGTGCTTTCTTTCGTTCTGAACAAGTGTTAGTGTTTTCTGCACAAAAGCGATTCTGCGAAGCAATGTGAACAGGCACAGAGAAGGTGCTAGCAGGGAATTCTCTGCCTGCCTTTCCCCAGTGCTCTGCAAGCTCTCCAGGACAACATAGAATCTGGGGCTCTGTGCTTTCTTTCGTTCTGAACAAGTTTTACTGTTTTCTGCACAAAAGCGATTCTGCCAAGCAATGTGAACACTTCTGCTTCCCAGGCACAGAGAAGGTGCTAGCAGGGAATTCTCTGCCTGCCTTTCCCCAGTGCTCTGCAAGCTCTCCAGGACAACAGCAAATCTGGGGCTCTGTGCTTTCTTTCGTTCTGAACAAGTGTTACTGTTTCTGCACAAAAGCGATTCTGCGAAGCAATGTGAACAGGCACAGAAAAGGTGCTAGCAGGGAATTCTCTGCCTGCCTTTCCCCAGTGCTCTGCAAGCTCCCCAGGACAACAGCAAATCTGGGGCTCTGTGCTTTCTTTCGTTCTGAACAAGTGTTACTGTTTCTGCACAAAAGCGATTCTGCGAAGCAATGTGAACAGGCACAGAGAAGGTGCTAGCAGGGAATTCTCTGCCTGCCTTTCCCCAGTGCTCTGCAAGCTCTCCAGGACAACATAGAATCTGGGGCTCTGTGCTTTCTTTCGTTCTGAACAAGTGTTAGTGTTTTCTGCACAAAAGCGATTCTGCGAAGCAATGTGAACAGGCACAGAGAAGGTGCTAGCAGGGAATTCTCTGCCTGCCTTTCCCCAGTGCTCTGCAAGCTCTCCAGGACAACATAGAATCTGGGGCTCTGTGCTTTCTTTCGTTCTGAACAAGTGTGACTGTTTTCTGCACAAAAGCGATTCTGCCAAGCAATGTGAACACTTCTGCTTCCCAGGCACAGAGAAGGTGCTAGCAGGGAATTCTCTGCCTGCCTTTCCCCAGTGCTCTGCAAGCTCTCCAGGACAACAGCAAATCTGGGGCTCTGTGCTTTCTTTCGTTCTGAACAAGTGTTAGTGTTTTCTGCACAAAAGCGATTCTGCGAAGCAATGTGAACAGGCACAGAGAAGGTGCTAGCAGGGAATTCTCTGCCTGCCTTTCCCCAGTGCTCTGCAAGCTCTCCAGGACAACATAAAATCTGGGGCTCTGTGCTTTCTTTCGTTCTGAACAAGTGTTAGTGTTTTCTGCACAAAAGCGATTCTGCGAAGCAATGTGAACAGGCACAGAGAAGGTGCTAGCAGGGAATTCTCTGCCTGCCTTCCCCAGTGCTCTGCAAGCTCTCCAGGACAACAGCAAATCTGGGGCTCTGTGCTTTCTTTCGTTCTGAACAAGTGTTAGTGTTTTCTGCACAAAAGCGATTCTGCCAAGCAATGTGAACACTTCTGCTTCCCAGGCACAGAGAAGGTGCTAGCAGGGAATTCTCTGCCTGCCTTTCCCCAGTGCTCTGCAAGCTCTCCAGGACAACATAGAATCTGGGGCTCTGTGCTTTCTTTCGTTCTGAACAAGTGTTACTGTTTCTGCACAAAAGCGATTCTGCGAAGCAATGTGAACAGGCACAGAGAAGGTGCTAGCAGGGAATTCTCTGCCTGCCTTTCCCCAGTGCTCTGCAAGCTCTCCAGGACAACAGCAAATCTGGGGCTCTGTGCTTTCTTTTGTTCTGAACAAGTGTCAGTGTTTTCTGCACAAAAGCGATTCTGCGAAGCAATGTGAACAGGCACAGAAAAGGTGCTAGCAGGGAATTCTCTGCCTGCATTTCCCCAGTGCTCTGCAAGCTCTCCAGGACAACAGCAAATCTGGGGCTCTGTGCTTTCTTTCGTTCTGAACAAGTGTTAGTGTTTTCTGCACAAAAGCGATTCTGCCAAGCAATGTGAACACTTCTGCTTCCCAGGCACAGAGAAGGTGCTAGCAGGGAATTCTCTGCCTGCCTTTCCCCAGTGCTCTGCAAGCTCTCCAGGACAACAGCAAATCTGGGGCTCTGTGCTTTCTTTCGTTCTGAACAAGTGTTAGTGTTTTCTGCACAAAAGCGATTCTGCGAAGCAATGTGAACAGGCACAGAGAAGGTGCTAGCAGGGAATTCTCTGCCTGCCTTTCCCCAGTGCTCTGCAAGCTCTCCAGGACAACATAGAATCTGGGGCTCTGTGCTTTCTTTCGTTCTGAACAAGTGTTACTGTTTTCTGCACAAAAGCGATTCTGCGAAGCAATGTGAACAGGCACAGAGAAGGTGCTAGCAGGGAATTCTCTGCCTGCCTTTCCCCAGTGCTCTGCAAGCTCTCCAGGACAACATAAAATCTGGGGCTCTGTGCTTTCTTTCCTTCTGAACAAGTGTTAGTGTTTTCTGCACAAAAGCGATTCTACGAAGCAATGTGAACAGAAACAGAGAAGGTGCTAGCAGGGAATTCTCTGCCTGCCTTTCCCCAGTGCTCTGCAAGCTCTCCAGGACAACAGCAAATCTGGGGCTCTGTGCTTTCTTTCGTTCTGAACAAGTGTTAGTGTTTTCTGCACAAAAGCGATTCTGCGAAGCAATGTGAACACTTCTGCTTCCCAGGCACAGAGAAGGTGCTAGCAGGGAATTCTCTGCCTGCCTTTCCCCAGTGCTCTGCAAGCTCTCCAGGACAACAGCAAATCTGGGGCTCTGTGCTTTCTTTCGTTCTGAACAAGTGTTACTCTTTTCTGCACAAAAGCGATTCTGCGAAGCAATGTGAACACTTCTGCTTCCCAGGCACAGAGAAGGTGCTAGCAGGGAATTCTCTGCCTGCCTTTCCCCAGTGCTCTGCAAGCTCTCCAGGACAACATAGAATCTGGGGCTCTGTGCTTTCTTTCGTTCTGAACAAGTGTTAGTGTTTTCTGCACAAAAGCGATTCTGCGAAGCAATGTGAACAGGCACAGAGAAGGTGCTAGCAGGGAATTCTCTGCCTGCCTTTCCCCAGTGCTCTGCAAGCTCTCCAGGACAACAGCAAATCTGGGGCTCTGTGCTTTCTTTCGTTCTGAACAAGTGTTACTGTTTTCTGCACAAAAGCGATTCTGCCAAGCAATGTGAACACTTGTGCTTCCCAGGCACAGAGAAGGTGCTAGCAGGGAATTCTCTGCCTGCCTTTCCCCAGTGCTCTGCAAGCTCTCCAGGACAACAGCAAATCTGGGGCTCTGTGCTTTCTTTCCTTCTGAACAAGTGTTAGTGTTTTCTGCACAAAAGCGATTCTGCCAAGCAATGTGAACACTTGTGCTTCCCAGGCACAGAGAAGGTGTTAGCAGGGAATTCTCTGCCTGCCTTTCCCCAGTGCTCTGCAAGCTCTCCAGGACAACAGCAAATCTGGGGCTCTGTGCTTTCTTTCGTTCTGAACAAGTGTGACTGTTTTCTGCACAAAAGCGATTCTGCCAAGCAATGTGAACACTTCTGCTTCCCAGGCACAGAGAAGGTGCTAGCAGGGAATTCTCTGCCTGCCTTTCCCCAGTGCTCTGCAAGCTCTCCAGGACAACAGCAAATCTGGGGCTCTGTGCTTTCTTTCGTTCTGAACAAGTGTTAGTGTTTTCTGCACAAAAGCGATTCTGCGAAGCAATGTGAACAGGCACAGAGAAGGTGCTAGCAGGGAATTCTCTGCCTGCCTTTCCCCAGTGCTCTGCAAGCTCTCCAGGACAACATAAAATCTGGGGCTCTGTGCTTTCTTTCGTTCTGAACAAGTGTTAGTGTTTTCTGCACAAAAGCGATTCTGCGAAGCAATGTGAACAGGCACAGAGAAGGTGCTAGCAGGGAATTCTCTGCCTGCCTTCCCCAGTGCTCTGCAAGCTCTCCAGGACAACAGCAAATCTGGGGCTCTGTGCTTTCTTTCGTTCTGAACAAGTGTTAGTGTTTTCTGCACAAAAGAGATTCTGCCAAGCAATGTGAACACTTCTGCTTCCCAGGCACAGAGAAGGTGCTAGCAGGGAATTCTCTGCCTGCCTTTCCCCAGTGCTCTGCAAGCTCTCCAGGACAACAGCAAATCTGGGGCTCTGTGCTTTCTTTTGTTCTGAACAAGTGTCAGTGTTTTCTGCACAAAAGCGATTCTGCGAAGCAATGTGAACAGGCACAGAAAAGGTGCTAGCAGGGAATTCTCTGCCTGCCTTTCCCCAGTGCTCTGCAAGCTCTCCAGGACAACAGCAAATCTGGGGCTCTGTGCTTTCTTTCGTTCTGAACAAGTGTTAGTGTTTTCTGCACAAAAGCGATTCTGCCAAGCAATGTGAACACTTCTGCTTCCCAGGCACAGAGAAGGTGCTAGCAGGGAATTCTCTGCCTGCCTTTCCCCAGTGCTCTGCAAGCTCTCCAGGACAACAGCAAATCTGGGGCTCTGTGCTTTCTTTCGTTCTGAACAAGTGTTACTGTTTCTGCACAAAAGCGATTCTGCGAAGCAATGGGAACAGGCACAGAAAAGGTGCTAGCAGGGAATTCTCTGCCTGCCTTTCCCCAGTGCTCTGCAAGCTCTCCAGGACAACATAGAATCTGGGGCTCTGTGCTTTCTTTCCTTCTGAACAAGTGTTACTGTTTTCTGCACAAAAGCGATTCTGCGAAGCAATGTGAACACTTCTGCTTCCCAGGCACAGAGAATATGCTAGCAGGGAATTCTCTGCCTGCCTTTCCCCAGTGCTCTGCGAGCTCTCCAGGACAACAGCAAATCTGGGGCTCTGTGCTTTCTTTCATTCTGAACAAGTGTTAGTGTTTTCTGCACAAAAGCGATTCTGCGAAGCAATGTGAACAGGCACAGAGAAGGTGCTAGCAGGGAATTCTCTGCCTGCCTTTCCCCAGTGCTCTGCAAGCTCTCCAGGACAACATATAATCTGGGGCTCTGTGCTTTCTTTCGTTCTGAACAAGTGTTACTGTTTTCTGCACAAAAGCGATTCTGCGAAGCAATGTGAACAGTCACAGAGAAGGTGCTAGCAGGGAATTCTCTGCCTGCCTTTCCCCAGTGCTCTGCAAGCTCTCCAGGACAACATAAAATCTGGGGCTCTGTGCTTTCTTTCCTTCTGAACAAGTGTTAGTGTTTTCTGCACAAAAGCGATTCTACGAAGCAATGTGAACAGAAACAGAGAAGGTGCTAGCAGGGAATTCTCTGCCTGCCTTTCCCCAGTGCTCTGCAAGCTCTCCAGGACAACAGAAAATCTGGGGCTCTGTGCTTTCTTTCGTTCTGAACAAGTGTTACTGTTTTCTGCACAAAAGCGATTCTGCCAAGCAATGTGAACACTTCTGCTTCCCAGGCACAGAGAAGGTGCTAGCAGGGAATTCTCTGCCTGCCTTTCCCCAGTGCTCTGCAAGCTCTCCAGGACAACAGCAAATCTGGGGCTCTGTGCTTTCTTTCGTTCTGAACAAGTGTTACTCTTTTCTGCACAAAAGCGATTCTGCGAAGCAATGTGAACACTTCTGCTTCCCAGGCACAGAGAAGGTGCTAGCAGGGAATTCTCTGCCTGCCTTTCCCCAGTGCTCTGCAAGCTCTCCAGGACAACATAGAATCTGGGGCTCTGTGCTTTCTTTCGTTCTGAACAAGTGTTAGTGTTTTCTGCACAAAAGCGATTCTGCGAAGCAATGTGAACAGGCACAGAGAAGGTGCTAGCAGGGAATTCTCTGCCTGCCTTTCCCCAGTGCTCTGCAAGCTCTCCAGAACAACAGCAAATCTGGGGATCTGTGCTTTCTTTCGTTCTGAACAAGTGTTACTGTTTTCTGCACAAAAGCGATTCTGCGAAGCAATGTGAACACTTCTGCTTCCCAGGCACAGAGAAGGTGCTAGCAGGGAATTCTCTGCCTGCCTTTCCCCAGTGCTCTGCAAGCTCTCCAGGACAACAGCAAATCTGGGGCTCTGTGCTTTCTTTCCTTCTGAACAAGTGTTAGTGTTTTCTGCACAAAAGCGATTCTGCGAAGCAATGTGAACACTTCTGCTTCCCAGGCACAGAGAAGGTGCTAGCAGGGAATTCTCTGCCTGCCTTTCCCCAGTGCTCTGCAAGCTCTCCAGGACAACATAGAATCTGGGGCTCTGTGCTTTCTTTCGTTCTGAACAAGTGTTAGTGTTTTCTGCACAAAAGCGATTCTGCGAAGCAATGTGAACAGGCACAGAGAAGGTGCTAGCAGGGAATTCTCTGCCTGCCTTTCCCCAGTGCTCTGCAAGCTCTCCAGGACAACATCAAATCTGGGGCTCTGTGCTTTCTTTCGTTCTGAACAAGTGTTAGTGTTTTCTGCACAAAAGCGATTCTGCCAAGCAATGTGAACACTTCTGCTTCCCAGGCACAGAGAAGGTGCTAGCAGGGAATTCTCTGCCTGCCTTTCCCCAGTGCTCTGCAAGCTCTCCAGGACAACATAGAATCTGGGGCTCTGTGCTTTCTTTCGTTCTGAACAAGTGTTACTGTTTCTGCACAAAAGCGATTCTGCGAAGCAATGTGAACAGGCACAGAGAAGGTGCTAGCAGGGAATTCTCTGCCTGCCTTTCCCCAGTGCTCTGCAAGCTCTCCAGGACAACAGCAAATCTGGGGCTCTGTGCTTTCTTTTGTTCTGAACAAGTGTCAGTGTTTTCTGCACAAAAGCGATTCTGCGAAGCAATGTGAACAGGCACAGAAAAGGTGCTAGCAGGGAATTCTCTGCCTGCATTTCCCCAGTGCTCTGCAAGCTCTCCAGGACAACAGCAAATCTGGGGCTCTGTGCTTTCTTTCGTTCTGAACAAGTGTTAGTGTTTTCTGCACAAAAGCGATTCTGCCAAGCAATGTGAACACTTCTGCTTCCCAGGCACAGAGAAGGTGCTAGCAGGGAATTCTCTGCCTGCCTTTCCCCAGTGCTCTGCAAGCTCTCCAGGACAACATAGAATCTGGGGCTCTGTGCTTTCTTTCGTTCTGAACAAGTGTTACTGTTTCTGCACAAAAGCGATTCTGCGAAGCAATGGGAACAGGCACAGAAAAGGTGCTAGCAGGGAATTCTCTGCCTGCCTTTCCCCAGTGCTCTGCAAGCTCTCCAGGACAACATAGAATCTGGGGCTCTGTGCTTTCTTTCCTTCTGAACAAGTGTTACTGTTTTCTGCACAAAAGCGATTCTGCGAAGCAATGTGAACACTTCTGCTTCCCAGGCACAGAGAATATGCTAGCAGGGAATTCTCTGCCTGCCTTTCCCCAGTGCTCTGCGAGCTCTCCAGGACAACAGCATATCTGGGGCTCTGTGCTTTCTTTCATTCTGAACAAGTGTTAGTGTTTTCTGCACAAAAGCGATTCTGCGAAGCAATGTGAACAGGCACAGAGAAGGTGCTAGCAGGGAATTCTCTGCCTGCCTTTCCCCAGTGCTCTGCAAGCTCTCCAGGACAACATAGAATCTGGGGCTCTGTGCTTTCTTTCGTTCTGAACAAGTGTTAGTGTTTTCTGCACAAAAGCGATTCTGCGAAGCAATGTGAACAGGCACAGAGAAGGTGCTAGCAGGGAATTCTCTGCCTGCCTTTCCCCAGTGCTCTGCAAGCTCTCCAGGACAACATAAAATCTGGGGCTCTGTGCTTTCTTTCCTTCTGAACAAGTGTTAGTGTTTTCTGCACAAAAGCGATTCTACGAAGCAATGTGAACAGAAACAGAGAAGGTGCTAGCAGGGAATTCTCTGCCTGCCTTTCCCCAGTGCTCTGCAAGCTCTCCAGCACAACAGCAAATCTGGGGCTCTGTGCTTTCTTTCGTTCTGAACAAGTGTTACTGTTTTCTGCACAAAAGCGATTCTGCCAAGCAATGTGAACACTTCTGCTTCCCAGGCACAGAGAAGGTGCTAGCAGGGAATTCTCTGCCTGCCTTTCCCCAGTGCTCTGCAAGCTCTCCAGGACAACAGCAAATCTGGGGCTCTGTGCTTTCTTTCGTTCTGAACAAGTGTTACTCTTTTCTGCACAAAAGCGATTCTGCGAAGCAATGTGAACACTTCTGCTTCCCAGGCACAGAGAAGGTGCTAGCAGGGAATTCTCTGCCTGCCTTTCCCCAGTGCTCTGCAAGCTCTCCAGGACAACATAGAATCTGGGGCTCTGTGCTTTCTTTCGTTCTGAACAAGTGTTAGTGTTTTCTGCACAAAAGCGATTCTGCCAAGCAATGTGAACAGGCACAGAGAAGGTGCTAGCAGGGAATTCTCTGCCTGCCTTTCCCCAGTGCTCTGCAAGCTCTCCAGGACAACAGCAAATCTGGGGCTCTGTGCTTTCTTTCGTTCTGAACAAGTGTTACTGTTTTCTGCACAAAAGCGATTCTGCCAAGCAATGTGAACACTTGTGCTTCCCAGGCACAGAGAAGGTGCTAGCAGGGAATTCTCTGCCTGCCTTTCCCCAGTGCTCTGCAAGCTCTCCAGGACAACAGCAAATCTGGGGCTCTGTGCTTTCTTTCCTTCTGAACAAGTGTTAGTGTTTTCTGCACAAAAGCGATTCTGCGAAGCAATGTGAACACTTCTGCTTCCCAGGCACAGAGAAGGTGCTAGCAGGGAATTCTCTGCCTGCCTTTCCCCAGTGCTCTGCAAGCTCTCCAGGACAACATAGAATCTGGGGCTCTGTGCTTTCTTTCGTTCTGAACAAGTGTTAGTGTTTTCTGCACAAAAGCGATTCTGCGAAGCAATGTGAACAGGCACAGAGAAGGTGCTAGCAGGGAATTCTCTGCCTGCCTTTCCCCAGTGCTCTGCAAGCTCTCCAGGACAACATCAAATCTGGGGCTCTGTGCTTTCTTTCGTTCTGAACAAGTGTTAGTGTTTTCTGCACAAAAGCGATTCTGCCAAGCAATGTGAACACTTCTGCTTCCCAGGCACAGAGAAGGTGCTAGCAGGGAATTCTCTGCCTGCCTTTCCCCAGTGCTCTGCAAGCTCTCCAGGACAACAGCAAATCTGGGGCTCTGTGCTTTCTTTCCTTCTGAAGAAGTGTTACTGTTTTCTGCACAAAAGCGATTCTGCGAAGCAATGTGAACAGGCACAGAGAAGGTGCTAGCAGGGAATTCTCTGCCTGCATTTCCCCAGTGCTCTGCAAGCTCTCCAGGACAACATAAAATCTGGGGCTCTGTGCTTTCTTTCGTTCTGAACAAGTGTTAGTGTTTTCTGCACAAAAGCGATTCTGCGAAGCAATGTGAACAGGCACAGAAAAGGTGCTAGCAGGGAATTCTCTGCCTGCATTTCCCCAGTGCTCTGCAAGCTCTCCAGGACAACAGCAAATCTGGGGCTCTGTGCTTTCTTTCCTTCTGAACAAGTGTTACTGTTTTCTGCACAAAAGCGATTCTGCCAAGCAATGTGAACAGGCACAGAGAAGGTGTTAGCAGGGAATTCTCTGCCTGCCTTTCCCCAGTGCTCTGCAAGCTCTCCAGGACAACATAGAATCTGGGGCTCTGTGCTTTCTTTCGTTCTGAACAAGTTTTACTGTTTTCTGCACAAAAGCGATTCTGCCAAGCAATGTGAACACTTCTGCTTCCCAGGCACAGAGAAGGTGCTAGCAGGGAATTCTCTGCCTGCCTTTCCCCAGTGCTCTGCAAGCTCTCCAGGACAACATAGAATCTGGGGCTCTGTGCTTTCTTTCGTTCTGAACAAGTGTTACTGTTTCTGCACAAAAGCGATTCTGCGAAGCAATGTGAACAGGCACAGAAAAGGTGCTAGCAGGGAATTCTCTGCCTGCCTTTCCCCAGTGCTCTGCAAGCTCCCCAGGACAACAGCAAATCTGGGGCTCTGTGCTTTCTTTTGTTCTGAACAAGTGTTAGTGTTTTCTGCACAAAAGCGATTCTGCCAAGCAATGTGAACAGGTACAGAGAAGTGCTAGCAGGGAATTCTCTGCCTGCCTTTCCCCAGTGCTCTGCAAGCTCTCCAGGACAACAGCAAATCTGGGGCTCTGTGCTTTCTTTCGTTCTGAACAAGTGTTAGTGTTTTCTGCACAAAAGCGATTCTGCCAAGCAATGTGAACACTTCTGCTTCCCAGGCACAGAGAAGGTGCTAGCAGGGAATTCTCTGCCTGCCTTTCCCCAGTGCTCTGCAAGCTCTCCAGGACAACAGCAAATCTGGGGCTCTGTGCTTTCTTTCCTTCTGAAGAAGTGTTACTGTTTTCTGCACAAAAGCGATTCTGCGAAGCAATGTGAACAGGCACAGAGAAGGTGCTAGCAGGGAATTCTCTGCCTGCATTTCCCCAGTGCTCTGCAAGCTCTCCAGGACAACATAAAATCTGGGGCTCTGTGCTTTCTTTCGTTCTGAACAAGTGTTAGTGTTTTCTGCACAAAAGCGATTCTGCGAAGCAATGTGAACAGGCACAGAAAAGGTGCTAGCAGGGAATTCTCTGCCTGCATTTCCCCAGTGCTCTGCAAGCTCTCCAGGACAACAGCAAATCTGGGGCTCTGTGCTTTCTTTCCTTCTGAACAAGTGTTACTGTTTTCTGCACAAAAGCGATTCTGCCAAGCAATGTGAACAGGCACAGAGAAGGTGTTAGCAGGGAATTCTCTGCCTGCCTTTCCCCAGTGCTCTGCAAGCTCTCCAGGACAACATAGAATCTGGGGCTCTGTGCTTTCTTTCGTTCTGAACAAGTTTTACTGTTTTCTGCACAAAAGCGATTCTGCCAAGCAATGTGAACACTTCTGCTTCCCAGGCACAGAGAAGGTGCTAGCAGGGAATTCTCTGCCTGCCTTTCCCCAGTGCTCTGCAAGCTCTCCAGGACAACATAGAATCTGGGGCTCTGTGCTTTCTTTCGTTCTGAACAAGTGTTACTGTTTCTGCACAAAAGCGATTCTGCGAAGCAATGTGAACAGGCACAGAAAAGGTGCTAGCAGGGAATTCTCTGCCTGCCTTTCCCCAGTGCTCTGCAAGCTCCCCAGGACAACAGCAAATCTGGGGCTCTGTGCTTTCTTTTGTTCTGAACAAGTGTTAGTGTTTTCTGCACAAAAGCGATTCTGCCAAGCAATGTGAACAGGTACAGAGAAGTGCTAGCAGGGAATTCTCTGCCTGCCTTTCCCCAGTGCTCTGCAAGCTCTCCAGGACAACAGCAAATCTGGGGCTCTGTGCTTTCTTTCGTTCTGAACAAGTGTTAGTGTTTTCTGCACAAAAGCGATTCTGCCAAGCAATGTGAACACTTCTGCTTCCCAGGCACAGAGAAGGTGCTAGCAGGGAATTCTCTGCCTGCCTTTCCCCAGTGCTCTGCAAGCTCTCCAGGACAACAGCAAATCTGGGGCTCTGTGCTTTCTTTCGTTCTGAACAAGTGTTAGTGTTTTCTGCACAAAAGCGATTCTGCCAAGCAATGTGAACACTTCTGCTTCCCAGGCACAGAGAAGGTGCTAGCAGGGAATTCTCTGCCTGCCTTTCCCCAGTGCTCTGCAAGCTCTCCAGGACAACATAGAATCTGGGGCTCTGTGCTTTCTTTCGTTCTGAACAAGTGTTACTGTTTCTGCACAAAAGCGATTCTGCGAAGCAATGTGAACAGGCACAGAGAAGGTGCTAGCAGGGAATTCTCTGCCTGCCTTTCCCCAGTGCTCTGCAAGCTCTCCAGGACAACATAGAATCTGGGGCTCTGTGCTTTCTTTCGTTCTGAACAAGTGTGACTGTTTTCTGCACAAAAGCGATTCTGCGAAGCAATGTGAACAGGGACAGAGAAGGTGCTAGCAGGGAATTCTCTGCCTGCCTTTCCCCAGTGCTCTGCAAGCTCTCCAGGACAACAGCAAATCTGGGGCTCTGTGCTTTCTTTCCTTCTGAACAAGTGTTAGTGTTTTCTGCACAAAAGTGATTCTGCGAAGCAATGTGAACAGGCACAGAAAAGGTGCTAGCAGGGAATTCTCTGCCTGCATTTCCCCAGTGCTCTGCAAGCTCTCCAGGACAACAGCAAATCTGGGGCTCTGTGCTTTCTTTCCTTCTGAACAAGTGTTACTGTTTTCTGCACAAAAGCGATTCTGCGAAGCAATGTGAACAGGCACAGAGAAGGTGTTAGCAGGGAATTCTCTGCCTGCCTTTCCCCAGTGCTCTGCAAGCTCTCCAGGACAACATAGAATCTGGGGCTCTGTGCTTTCTTTCGTTCTGAACAAGTGTTAGTGTTTTCTGCACAAAAGCGATTCTGCCAAGCAATGTGAACACTTCTGCTTCCCAGGCACAGAGAAGGTGCTAGCAGGGAATTCTCTGCCTGCCTTTCCCCAGTGCTCTGCAAGCTCTCCAGGACAACATAGAATCTGGGGCTCTGTGCTTTCTTTCCTTCTGAACAAGTGTTACTGTTTTCTGCACAAAAGCGATTCTGCGAAGCAATGTGAACAGGCACAGAAAAGGTGCTAGCAGGGAATTCTCTGCCTGCCTTTCCCCAGTGCTCTGCAAGCTCTCCAGGACAACAGCAAATCTGGGGCTCTGTGCTTTCTTTCGTTCTGAACAAGTGTTACTGTTTCTGCACAAAAGCGATTCTGCGAAGCAATGGGAACAGGCACAGAGAAGGTGCTAGCAGGGAATTCTCTGCCTGCCTTTCCCCAGTGCTCTGCAAGCTCTCCAGGACAACATCAAATCTGGGGCTCTGTGCTTTCTTTCGTTCTGAACAAGTGTGACTGTTTTCTGCACAAAAGCGATTCTGCGAAGCAATGTGAACAGGTACAGAGAAGGTGCTAGCAGGGAATTCTCTGCCTGGCTTTCCCCAGTGCTCTGCAAGCTCTCCAGGACAACAGCAAATCTGGGGCTCTGTGCTTTCTTTCCTTCTGAACAAGTGTTACTGTTTTCTGCACAAAAGCGATTCTGCCAAGCAATGTGAACACTTCTGCTTCCCAGGCACAGAGAAGGTGCTAGCAGGGAATTCTCTGCCTGCCTTTCCCCAGTGCTCTGCAAGCTCTCCAGGACAACAGCAAATCTGGGGCTCTGTGCTTTCTTTCCTTCTGAACAAGTGTTAGTGTTTTCTGCACAAAAGCGATTCTGCGAAGCAATGTGAACAGGCACAGAGAAGGTGCTAGCAGGGAATTCTCTGCCTGCATTTCCCCAGTGCTCTGCAAGCTCTCCAGGACAACATAGAATCTGGGGCTCTGTGCTTTCTTTCGTTCTGAACAAGTGTTAGTGTTTTCTGCACAAAAGCGATTCTGCGAAGCAATGTGAACAGGCACAGAAAAGGTGCTAGCAGGGAATTCTCTGCCTGCATTTCCCCAGTGCTCTGCAAGCTCTCCAGGACAACAGCAAATCTGGGGCTCTGTGCTTTCTTTCCTTCTGAACAAGTGTTAGTGTTTTCTGCACAAAAGCGATTCTGCGAAGCAATGTGAACAGGCACAGAGAAGGTGCTAGCAGGGAATTCTCTGCCTGCCTTTCCCCAGTGCTCTGCAAGCTCTCCAGGACAACATAGAATCTGGGGCTCTGTGCTTTCTTTCGTTCTGAACAAGTGTTACTGTTTTCTGCACAAAAGCGATTCTGCCAAGCAATGTGAACAGGCACAGAGAAGGTGCTAGCAGGGAATTCTCTGCCTGCCTTTCCCCAGTGCTCTGCAAGCTCTCCAGGACAACATAAAATCTGGGGCTCTGTGCTTTCTTTCGTTCTGAACAAGTGTTAGTGTTTTCTGCACAAAAGCGATTCTGCCAAGCAATGTGAACACTTCTGCTTCCCAGGCACAGAGAAGGTGCTAGCAGGGAATTCTCTGCCTGCCTTTCCCCAGTGCTCTGCAAGCTCTCCAGGACAACATAGAATCTGGGGCTCTGTGCTTTCTTTCGTTCTGAACAAGTGTTACTGTTTTCTGCACAAAAGCGATTCTGCGAAGCAATGTGAACAGGCACAGAGAAGGTGCTAGCAGGGAATTCTCTGCCTGCCTTTCCCCAGTGCTCTGCAAGCTCTCCAGGACAACATAGAATCTGGGGCTCTGTGCTTTCTTTCGTTCTGAACAAGTGTTAGTGTTTTCTGCACAAAAGCGATTCTGCGAAGCAATGTGAACAGGTACAGAGAAGGTGCTAGCAGGGAATTCTCTGCCTGCCTTTCCCCAGTGCTCTGCAAGCTCTCCAGGACAACATAGAATCTGGGGCTCTGTGCTTTCTTTCGTTCTGAACAAGTGTTAGTGTTTTCTGCACAAAAGCGATTCTGCCAAGCAATGTGAACACTTCTGCTTCCCAGGCACAGAGAAGGTGCTAGCAGGGAATTCTCTGCCTGCCTTTCCCCAGTGCTCTGCAAGCTCTCCAGGACAACATAGAATCTGGGGCTCTGTGCTTTCTTTCGTTCTGAACAAGTGTTAGTGTTTTCTGCACAAAAGCGATTCTGCCAAGCAATGTGAACACTTCTGCTTCCCAGGCACAGAGAAGGTGCTAGCAGGGAATTCTCTGCCTGGCTTTCCCCAGTGCTCTGCAAGCTCTCCAGGACAACAGCAAATCTCGGGCTCTGTGCTTTCTTTCCTTCTGAAGAAGTGTTACTGTTTTCTGCACAAAAGTGATTCTGCGAAGCAATGTGAACAGGCACAGAAAAGGTGCTAGCAGGGAATTCTCTGCCTGCATTTCCCCAGTGCTCTGCAAGCTCTCCAGGACAACATAGAATCTGGGGCTCTGTGCTTTCTTTCCTTCTGAACAAGTGTTAGTGTTTTCTGCACAAAAGCGATTCTGCGAAGCAATGTGAACAGGCACAGAAAAGGTGCTAGTAGGGAATTCTCTGCCTGCATTTCCCCAGTGCTCTGCAAGCTCTCCAGGACAACAGCAAATCTGGGGCTCTGTGCTTTCTTTCCTTCTGAACAAGTGTTACTGTT
The DNA here is from genome assembly GCF_031877795.1 of Strix aluco. Taxonomy (NCBI): domain Eukaryota; kingdom Metazoa; phylum Chordata; class Aves; order Strigiformes; family Strigidae; genus Strix; species Strix aluco. The sequence continues at coordinate 171,294 of NC_133950.1, read as the reverse complement.
TTCTGCACAAAAGCGATTCTGCGAAGCAATGTGAACAGGCACAGAGAAGGTGCTAGCAGGGAATTCTCTGCCTGCCTTTCCCCAGTGCTCTGCAAGCTCTCCAGGACAACATAAAATCTGGGGCTCTGTGCTTTCTTTCCTTCTGAACAAGTGTTACTGTTTTCTGCACAAAAGCGATTCTGCCAAGCAATGTGAACAGGTACAGAGAAGGTGCTAGCAGGGAATTCTCTGCCTGCCTTTCCCCAGTGCTCTGCAAGCTCTCCAGGACAACAGCAAATCTGGGGCTCTGTGCTTTCTTTCCTTCTGAACAAGTGTTACTGTTTTCTGCACAAAAGCGATTCTGCGAAGCAATGTGAACAGGCACAGAGAAGGTGCTAGCAGGGAATTCTATGCCTGCCTTTCCCCAGTGCTCTGCAAGCTCTCCAGGACAACATAAAATCTGGGGCTCTGTGCTTTCTTTCGTTCTGAACAAGTGTTAGTGTTTTCTGCACAAAAGCGATTCTGCCAAGCAATGTGAACACTTCTGCTTCCCAGGCACAGAGAAGGTGCTAGCAGGGAATTCTCTGCCTGCCTTTCCCCAGTGCTCTGCAATCTCTCCAGGACAACATAGAATCTGGGGCTCTGTGCTTTCTTTCGTTCTGAACAAGTGTTAGTGTTTTCTGCACAAAAGCGATTCTGCCAAGCAATGTGAACAGGCACAGAGAAGGTGCTAGCAGGGAATTCTCTGCCTGCCTTTCCCCAGTGCTCTGCAAGCTCTCCAGGACAACAGCAAATCTGGGGCTCTGTGCTTTCTTTCCTTCTGAACAAGTGTTAGTGTTTTCTGCACAAAAGCGATTCTGCGAAGCAATGTGAACAGGCACAGAGAAGGTGCTAGCAGGGAATTCTCTGCCTGCATTTCCCCAGTGCTCTGCAAGCTCTCCAGGACAACATAGAATCTGGGGCTCTGTGCTTTCTTTCGTTCTGAACAAGTGTTAGTGTTTTCTGCACAAAAGCGATTCTGCGAAGCAATGTGAACAGGCACAGAAAAGGTGCTAGCAGGGAATTCTCTGCCTGCATTTCCCCAGTGCTCTGCAAGCTCTCCAGGACAACAGCAAATCTGGGGCTCTGTGCTTTCTTTCCTTCTGAACAAGTGTTAGTGTTTTCTGCACAAAAGCGATTCTGCGAAGCAATGTGAACAGGCACAGAGAAGGTGCTAGCAGGGAATTCTCTGCCTGCCTTTCCCCAGTGCTCTGCAAGCTCTCCAGGACAACATAGAATCTGGGGCTCTGTGCTTTCTTTCGTTCTGAACAAGTGTTACTGTTTTCTGCACAAAAGCGATTCTGCCAAGCAATGTGAACAGGCACAGAGAAGGTGCTAGCAGGGAATTCTCTGCCTGCCTTTCCCCAGTGCTCTGCAAGCTCTCCAGGACAACATAAAATCTGGGGCTCTGTGCTTTCTTTCGTTCTGAACAAGTGTTAGTGTTTTCTGCACAAAAGCGATTCTGCCAAGCAATGTGAACACTTCTGCTTCCCAGGCACAGAGAAGGTGCTAGCAGGGAATTCTCTGCCTGCCTTTCCCCAGTGCTCTGCAAGCTCTCCAGGACAACATAGAATCTGGGGCTCTGTGCTTTCTTTCGTTCTGAACAAGTGTTACTGTTTTCTGCACAAAAGCGATTCTGCGAAGCAATGTGAACAGGCACAGAGAAGGTGCTAGCAGGGAATTCTCTGCCTGCCTTTCCCCAGTGCTCTGCAAGCTCTCCAGGACAACATAGAATCTGGGGCTCTGTGCTTTCTTTCGTTCTGAACAAGTGTTAGTGTTTTCTGCACAAAAGCGATTCTGCGAAGCAATGTGAACAGGTACAGAGAAGGTGCTAGCAGGGAATTCTCTGCCTGCCTTTCCCCAGTGCTCTGCAAGCTCTCCAGGACAACATAGAATCTGGGGCTCTGTGCTTTCTTTCGTTCTGAACAAGTGTTAGTGTTTTCTGCACAAAAGCGATTCTGCCAAGCAATGTGAACACTTCTGCTTCCCAGGCACAGAGAAGGTGCTAGCAGGGAATTCTCTGCCTGCCTTTCCCCAGTGCTCTGCAAGCTCTCCAGGACAACATAGAATCTGGGGCTCTGTGCTTTCTTTCGTTCTGAACAAGTGTTAGTGTTTTCTGCACAAAAGCGATTCTGCCAAGCAATGTGAACACTTCTGCTTCCCAGGCACAGAGAAGGTGCTAGCAGGGAATTCTCTGCCTGGCTTTCCCCAGTGCTCTGCAAGCTCTCCAGGACAACAGCAAATCTCGGGCTCTGTGCTTTCTTTCCTTCTGAAGAAGTGTTACTGTTTTCTGCACAAAAGTGATTCTGCGAAGCAATGTGAACAGGCACAGAAAAGGTGCTAGCAGGGAATTCTCTGCCTGCATTTCCCCAGTGCTCTGCAAGCTCTCCAGGACAACATAGAATCTGGGGCTCTGTGCTTTCTTTCCTTCTGAACAAGTGTTAGTGTTTTCTGCACAAAAGCGATTCTGCGAAGCAATGTGAACAGGCACAGAAAAGGTGCTAGTAGGGAATTCTCTGCCTGCATTTCCCCAGTGCTCTGCAAGCTCTCCAGGACAACAGCAAATCTGGGGCTCTGTGCTTTCTTTCCTTCTGAACAAGTGTTACTGTTTTCTGCACAAAAGCGATTCTGCGAAGCAATGTGAACAGGCACAGAGAAGGTGCTAGCAGGGAATTCTCTGCCTGCCTTTCCCCAGTGCTCTGCAAGCTCTCCAGGACAACATAAAATCTGGGGCTCTGTGCTTTCTTTCCTTCTGAACAAGTGTTACTGTTTTCTGCACAAAAGCGATTCTGCCAAGCAATGTGAACAGGTACAGAGAAGGTGCTAGCAGGGAATTCTCTGCCTGCCTTTCCCCAGTGCTCTGCAAGCTCTCCAGGACAACAGCAAATCTGGGGCTCTGTGCTTTCTTTCCTTCTGAACAAGTGTTACTGTTTTCTGCACAAAAGCGATTCTGCGAAGCAATGTGAACAGGCACAGAGAAGGTGCTAGCAGGGAATTCTATGCCTGCCTTTCCCCAGTGCTCTGCAAGCTCTCCAGGACAACATAAAATCTGGGGCTCTGTGCTTTCTTTCGTTCTGAACAAGTGTTAGTGTTTTCTGCACAAAAGCGATTCTGCCAAGCAATGTGAACACTTCTGCTTCCCAGGCACAGAGAAGGTGCTAGCAGGGAATTCTCTGCCTGCCTTTCCCCAGTGCTCTGCAATCTCTCCAGGACAACATAGAATCTGGGGCTCTGTGCTTTCTTTCGTTCTGAACAAGTGTTAGTGTTTTCTGCACAAAAGCGATTCTGCCAAGCAATGTGAACAGGCACAGAGAAGGTGCTAGCAGGGAATTCTCTGCCTGCCTTTCCCCAGTGCTCTGCAAGCTCTCCAGGACAACATAGAATCTGGGGCTCTGTGCTTTCTTTCGTTCTGAACAAGTGTGACTGTTTTCTGCACAAAAGCGATTCTGCCAAGCAATGTGAACACTTCTGCTTCCCAGGCACAGAGAAGGTGCTAGCAGGGAATTCTCTGCCTGCCTTTCCCCAGTGCTCTGCAAGCTCTCCAGGACAACATAGAATCTGGGGCTCTGTGCTTTCTTTCCTTCTGAACAAGTGTTACTGTTTTCTGCACAAAAGCGATTCTGCGAAGCAATGTGAACAGGCACAGAAAAGGTGCTAGCAGGGAATTCTCTGCCTGCATTTCCCCAGTGCTCTGCAAGCTCTCCAGGACAACAGCAAATCTGGGGCTCTGTGCTTTCTTTCCTTCTGAACAAGTGTTAGTGTTTTCTGCACAAAAGCGATTCTGCGAAGCAATGTGAACAGGCACAGAGAAGGTGCTAGCAGGGAATTCTCTGCCTGCCTTTCCCCAGTGCTCTGCAAGCTCTCCAGGACAACATAAATTCTGGGGCTCTGTGCTTTCTTTCCTTCTGAACAAGTGTTACTGTTTTCTGCACAAAAGCGATTCTGCCAAGCAATGTGAACAGGTACAGAGAAGGTGCTAGCAGGGAATTCTCTGCCTGCCTTTCCCCAGTGCTCTGCAAGCTCTCCAGGACAACATAGAATCTGGGACTCTGTGCTTTCTTTCGTTCTGAACAAGTGTTAGTGTTTTCTGCACAAAAGCGATTCTGCCAAGCAATGTGAACACTTCTGCTTCCCAGGCACAGAGAAGGTGCTAGCAGGGAATTCTCTGCCTGCCTTTCCCCAGTGCTCTGCAATCTCTCCAGGACAACATAGAATCTGTGGCTCTGTGCTTTCTTTCGTTCTGAACAAGTGTTAGTGTTTTCTGCACAAAAGCGATTCTGCCAAGCAATGTGAACAGGCACAGAGAAGGTGCTAGCAGGGAATTCTCTGCCTGCCTTTCCCCAGTGCTCTGCAAGCTCTCCAGGACAACAGCAAATCTGGGGCTCTGTGCTTTCTTTCGTTCTGAACAAGTGTTAGTGTTTTCTGCACAAAAGCGATTCTGCCAAGCAATGTGAACACTTCTGCTTCCCAGGCACAGAGAAGGTGCTAGCAGGGAATTCTCTGCCTGCCTTTCCCCAGTGCTCTGCAAGCTCTCCAGGACAACATAGAATCTGGGGCTCTGTGCTTTCTTTCGTTCTGAACAAGTGTTAGTGTTTTCTGCACAAAAGCGATTCTGCCAAGCAATGTGAACACTTCTGCTTCCCAGGCACAGAGAAGGTGCTAGCAGGGAATTCTCTGCCTGCCTTTCCCCAGTGCTCTGCAAGCTCTCCAGGACAACAGCAAATCTCGGGCTCTGTGCTTTCTTTCGTTCTGAACAAGTGTTACTGTTTTCTGCACAAAAGCGATTCTGCCAAGCAATGTGAACAGGCACAGAAAAGGTGCTAGCAGGGAATTCTCTGCCTGCATTTCCCCAGTGCTCTGCAAGCTCTCCAGGACAACATAGAATCTGGGGCTCTGTGCTTTCTTTCCTTCTGAACAAGTGTTAGTGTTTTCTGCACAAAAGCGATTCTGCGAAGCAATGTGAACAGGCACAGAAAAGGTGCTAGTAGGGAATTCTCTGCCTGCATTTCCCCAGTGCTCTGCAAGCTCTCCAGGACAACAGCAAATCTGGGGCTCTGTGCTTTCTTTCCTTCTGAACAAGTGTTACTGTTTTCTGCACAAAAGCGATTCTGCGAAGCAATGTGAACAGGCACAGAGAAGGTGCTAGCAGGGAATTCTCTGCCTGCCTTTCCCCAGTGCTCTGCAAGCTCTCCAGGACAACATAAAATCTGGGGCTCTGTGCTTTCTTTCCTTCTGAACAAGTGTTACTGTTTTCTGCACAAAAGCGATTCTGCCAAGCAATGTGAACAGGTACAGAGAAGGTGCTAGCAGGGAATTCTCTGCCTGCCTTTCCCCAGTGCTCTGCAAGCTCTCCAGGACAACAGCAAATCTGGGGCTCTGTGCTTTCTTTCCTTCTGAACAAGTGTTACTGTTTTCTGCACAAAAGCGATTCTGCGAAGCAATGTGAACAGGCACAGAGAAGGTGCTAGCAGGGAATTCTATGCCTGCCTTTCCCCAGTGCTCTGCAAGCTCTCCAGGACAACATAAAATCTGGGGCTCTGTGCTTTCTTTCGTTCTGAACAAGTGTTAGTGTTTTCTGCACAAAAGCGATTCTGCCAAGCAATGTGAACACTTCTGCTTCCCAGGCACAGAGAAGGTGCTAGCAGGGAATTCTCTGCCTGCCTTTCCCCAGTGCTCTGCAATCTCTCCAGGACAACATAGAATCTGGGGCTCTGTGCTTTCTTTCGTTCTGAACAAGTGTTAGTGTTTTCTGCACAAAAGCGATTCTGCCAAGCAATGTGAACAGGCACAGAGAAGGTGCTAGCAGGGAATTCTCTGCCTGCCTTTCCCCAGTGCTCTGCAAGCTCTCCAGGACAACATAGAATCTGGGGCTCTGTGCTTTCTTTCGTTCTGAACAAGTGTTAGTGTTTTCTGCACAAAAGCGATTCTGCCAAGCAATGTGAACACTTCTGCTTCCCAGGCACAGAGAAGGTGCTAGCAGGGAATTCTCTGCCTGCCTTTCCCCAGTGCTCTGCAAGCTCTCCAGGACAACATAGAATCTGGGGCTCTGTGCTTTCTTTCCTTCTGAACAAGTGTTACTGTTTTCTGCACAAAAGCGATTCTGCGAAGCAATGTGAACAGGCACAGAAAAGGTGCTAGCAGGGAATTCTCTGCCTGCATTTCCCCAGTGCTCTGCAAGCTCTCCAGGACAACAGCAAATCTGGGGCTCTGTGCTTTCTTTCCTTCTGAACAAGTGTTAGTGTTTTCTGCACAAAAGCGATTCTGCGAAGCAATGTGAACAGGCACAGAGAAGGTGCTAGCAGGGAATTCTCTGCCTGCCTTTCCCCAGTGCTCTGCAAGCTCTCCAGGACAACATAAATTCTGGGGCTCTGTGCTTTCTTTCCTTCTGAACAAGTGTTAGTGTTTTCTGCACAAAAGCGATTCTGCCAAGCAATGTGAACAGGTACAGAGAAGGTGCTAGCAGGGAATTCTCTGCCTGCCTTTCCCCAGTGCTCTGCAAGCTCTCCAGGACAACATAGAATCTGGGACTCTGTGCTTTCTTTCGTTCTGAACAAGTGTTAGTGTTTTCTGCACAAAAGCGATTCTGCCAAGCAATGTGAACACCTCTGCTTCCCAGGCACAGAGAAGGTGCTAGCAGGGAATTCTCTGCCTGCCTTTCCCCAGTGCTCTGCAATCTCTCCAGGACAACATAGAATCTGTGGCTCTGTGCTTTCTTTCGTTCTGAACAAGTGTTAGTGTTTTCTGCACAAAAGCGATTCTGCCAAGCAATGTGAACAGGCACAGAGAAGGTGCTAGCAGGGAATTCTCTGCCTGCCTTTCCCCAGTGCTCTGCAAGCTCTCCAGGACAACAGCAAATCTGGGGCTCTGTGCTTTCTTTCGTTCTGAACAAGTGTTAGTGTTTTCTGCACAAAAGCGATTCTGCCAAGCAATGTGAACACTTCTGCTTCCCAGGCACAGAGAAGGTGCTAGCAGGGAATTCTCTGCCTGCCTTTCCCCAGTGCTCTGCAAGCTCTCCAGGACAACATAGAATCTGGGGCTCTGTGCTTTCTTTCGTTCTGAACAAGTGTTAGTGTTTTCTGCACAAAAGCGATTCTGCCAAGCAATGTGAACACTTCTGCTTCCCAGGCACAGAGAAGGTGCTAGCAGGGAATTCTCTGCCTGCCTTTCCCCAGTGCTCTGCAAGCTCTCCAGGACAACAGCAAATCTCGGGCTCTGTGCTTTCTTTCGTTCTGAACAAGTGTTACTGTTTTCTGCACAAAAGCGATTCTGCCAAGCAATGTGAACAGGCACAGAAAAGGTGCTAGCAGGGAATTCTCTGCCTGCATTTCCCCAGTGCTCTGCAAGCTCTCCAGGACAACATAGAATCTGGGGCTCTGTGCTTTCTTTCCTTCTGAACAAGTGTTAGTGTTTTCTGCACAAAAGCGATTCTGCGAAGCAATGTGAACAGGCACAGAAAAGGTGCTAGTAGGGAATTCTCTGCCTGCATTTCCCCAGTGCTCTGCAAGCTCTCCAGGACAACAGCAAATCTGGGGCTCTGTGCTTTCTTTCCTTCTGAACAAGTGTTACTGTTTTCTGCACAAAAGCGATTCTGCGAAGCAATGTGAACAGGCACAGAGAAGGTGCTAGCAGGGAATTCTCTGCCTGCCTTTCCCCAGTGCTCTGCAAGCTCTCCAGGACAACATAAAATCTGGGGCTCTGTGCTTTCTTTCCTTCTGAACAAGTGTTAGTGTTTTCTGCACAAAAGCGATTCTGCCAAGCAATGTGAACAGGTACAGAGAAGGTGCTAGCAGGGAATTCTCTGCCTGCCTTTCCCCAGTGCTCTGCAAGCTCTCCAGGACAACAGCAAATCTGGGGCTCTGTGCTTTCTTTCCTTCTGAACAAGTGTTACTGTTTTCTGCACAAAAGCGATTCTGCGAAGCAATGTGAACAGGCACAGAGAAGGTGCTAGCAGGGAGTTCTCTGCCTGCCTTTCCCCAGTGCTCTGCAAGCTCTCCAGGACAACATAAATTCTGGGGCTCTGTGCTTTCTTTCCTTCTGAACAAGTGTTAGTGTTTTCTGCACAAAAGCGATTCTGCCAAGCAATGTGAACAGGTACAGAGAAGGTGCTAGCAGGGAATTCTCTGCCTGCCTTTCCCCAGTGCTCTGCAAGCTCTCCAGGACAACATAGAATCTGGGACTCTGTGCTTTCTTTCGTTCTGAACAAGTGTTAGTGTTTTCTGCACAAAAGCGATTCTGCCAAGCAATGTGAACACTTCTGCTTCCCAGGCACAGAGAAGGTGCTAGCAGGGAATTCTCTGCCTGCCTTTCCCCAGTGCTCTGCAATCTCTCCAGGACAACATAGAATCTGGGGCTCTGTGCTTTCTTTCGTTCTGAACAAGTGTTAGTGTTTTCTGCACAAAAGCGATTCTGCCAAGCAATGTGAACAGGCACAGAGAAGGTGCTAGCAGGGAATTCTCTGCCTGCCTTTCCCCAGTGCTCTGCAAGCTCTCCAGGACAACATAGAATCTGGGGCTCTGTGCTTTCTTTCGTTCTGAACAAGTGTTAGTGTTTTCTGCACAAAAGCGATTCTGCCAAGCAATGTGAACACTTCTGCTTCCCAGGCACAGAGAAGGTGCTAGCAGGGAATTCTCTGCCTGCCTTTCCCCAGTGCTCTGCAAGCTCTCCAGGACAACAGCAAATCTGGGGCTCTGTGCTTTCTTTCGTTCTGAACAAGTGTTAGTGTTTTCTGCACAAAAGCGATTCTGCGAAGCAATGTGAACAGGCACAGAGAAGGTGCTAGCAGGGAATTCTCTGCCTGCCTTTCCCCAGTGCTCTGCAAGCTCTCCAGGACAACATAGAATCTGGGGCTCTGTGCTTTCTTTCGTTCTGAACAAGTGTTAGTGTTTTCTGCACAAAAGCGATTCTGCCAAGCAATGTGAACAGGTACAGAGAAGGTGCTAGCAGGGAATTCTCTGCCTGCCTTTCCCCAGTGCTCTGCAAGCTCTCCAGGACAACAGCAAATCTGGGGCTCTGTGCTTTCTTTCGTTCTGAACAAGTGTTAGTGTTTTCTGCACAAAAGCGATTCTGCCAAGCAATGTGAACACTTCTGCTTCCCAGGCACAGAGAAGGTGCTAGCAGGGAATTCTCTGCCTGCCTTTCCCCAGTGCTCTGCAAGCTCTCCAGGACAACATAGAATCTGGGGCTCTGTGCTTTCTTTCGTTCTGAACAAGTGTTAGTGTTTTCTGCACAAAAGCGATTCTGCCAAGCAATGTGAACACCTCTGCTTCCCAGGCACAGAGAAGGTGCTAGCAGGGAATTCTCTGCCTGCCTTTCCCCAGTGCTCTGCAAGCTCTCCAGGACAACATAGAATCTGTGGCTCTGTGCTTTCTTTCGTTCTGAACAAGTGTTAGTGTTTTCTGCACAAAAGCGATTCTGCGAAGCAATGTGAACACTTCTGCTTCCCAGGCACAGAGAAGGTGCTAGCAGGGAATTCTCTGCCTGGCTTTCCCCAGTGCTCTGCAAGCTCTCCAGGACAACATAGAATCTGGGGCTCTGTGCTTTCTTTCGTTCTGAACAAGTGTTAGTGTTTTCTGCACAAAAGCGATTCTGCGAAGCAATGTGAACAGGCACAGAGAAGGTGCTAGCAGGGAATTCTCTGCCTGCCTTTCCCCAGTGCTCTGCAAGCTCTCCAGGACAACAGCAAATCTGGGGCTCTGTGCTTTCTTTCGTTCTGAACAAGTGTTACTGTTTTCTGCACAAAAGCGATTCTGCGAAGCAATGTGAACAGGCACAGAGAAGGTGCTAGCAGGGAATTCTCTGCCTGCCTTTCCCCAGTGCTCTGCAAGCTCTCCAGGACAACATAGAATCTGGGGCTCTGTGCTTTCTTTCGTTCTGAACAAGTGTTAGTGTTTTCTGCACAAAAGCGATTCTGCCAAGCAATGTGAACACTTCTGCTTCCCAGGCACAGAGAAGGTGCTAGCAGGGAATTCTATGCCTGCCTTTCCCCAGTGCTCTGCAAGCTCTCCAGGACAACATAAAATCTGGGGCTCTGTGCTTTCTTTCCTTCTGAACAAGTGTTAGTGTTTTCTGCACAAAAGCGATTCTGCGAAGCAATGTGAACAGGCACAGAGAAGGTGCTAGCAGGGAATTCTCTGCCTGCCTTTCCCCAGTGCTCTGCAAGCTCTCCAGGACAACATAAAATCTGGGGCTCTGTGCTTTCTTTCGTTCTGAACAAGTGTTACTGTTTTCTGCACAAAAGCGATTCTGCCAAGCAATGTGAACAGGCACAGAAAAGGTGCTAGCAGGGAATTCTCTGCCTGCATTTCCCCAGTGCTCTGCAAGCTCTCCAGGACAACATAAAATCTGGGGCTCTGTGCTTTCTTTCCTTCTGAAGAAGTGTTACTGTTTTCTGCACAAAAGCGATTCTGCGAAGCAATGGGAACAGGTACAGAGAAGGTGCTAGCAGGGAATTCTCTGCCTGCCTTTCCCCAGTGCTCTGCAAGCTCTCCAGGACAACATCAAATCTGGGGCTCTGTGCTTTCTTTCCTTCTGAACAAGTGTTAGTGTTTTCTGCACAAAAGCGATTCTGCCAAACAATGTGAACACTTCTGCTTCCCAGGCACAGAGAAGGTGCTAGCAGGGAATTCACTGCCTGCCTTTCCCCAGTGCTCTGCAAGCTCTCCAGGACAACAGCAAATCTGGGGCTCTGTGCTTTCTTTCCTTCTGAACAAGTGTTACTGTTTTCTGCACAAAAGCGATTCTGCGAAGCAATGTGAACACTTCTGCTTCCCAGGCACAGAGAAGGTGCTAGCAGGGAATTCTCTGCCTGGCTTTCCCCAGTGCTCTGCAAGCTCTCCAGGACAACAGCAAATCTGGGGCTCTGTGCTTTCTTTCGTTCTGAACAAGTGTTAGTATTTTCTGCACAAAAGCGATTCTGCGAAGCAATGTGAACAGGTACAGAGAAGGTGCTAGCAGGGAATTCTCTGCCTGCCTTTCCCCAGTGCTCTGCAAGCTCTCCAGGACAACATAAAATCTGGGGCTCTGTGCTTTCTTTCGTTCTGAACAAGTGTTAGTGTTTTCTGCACAAAAGCGATTCTGCCAAGCAATGTGAACAGGCACAGAGAAGGTGCTAGCAGGGAATTCTCTGCCTGCCTTTCCCCAGTGCTCTGCAAGCTCTCCAGGACAACAGCAAATCTGGGGCTCTGTGCTTTCTTTCGTTCTGAACAAGTGTTACTGTTTCTGCACAAAAGCGATTCTGCGAAGCAATGGGAACAGGCACAGAAAAGGTGCTAGCAGGGAATTCTCTGCCTGCCTTTCCCCAGTGCTCTGCAAGCTCTCCAGGACAACAGCAAATCTGGGGCTCTGTGCTTTCTTTCGTTCTGAACAAGTGTTAGTGTTTTCTGCACAAAAGCGATTCTGCCAAGCAATGTGAACACTTCTGCTTCCCAGGCACAGAGAAGGTGCTAGCAGGGAATTCTCTGCCTGCCTTTCCCCAGTGCTCTGCAAGCTCTCCAGGACAACATAGAATCTGGGGCTCTGTGCTTTCTTTCCTTCTGAACAAGTGTTACTGTTTTCTGCACAAAAGCGATTCTGCGAAGCAATGTGAACAGGCACAGAGAAGGTGCTAGCAGGGAATTCTCTGCCTGCCTTTCCCCAGTGCTCTGCAAGCTCTCCAGGACAACATCGAATCTGGGGCTCTGTGCTTTCTTTCGTTCTGAACAAGTGTGACTGTTTTCTGCACAAAAGCGATTCTGCGAAGCAATGTGAACAGGTACAGAGAAGGTGCTAGCAGGGAATTCTCTGCCTGCCTTTCCCCAGTGCTCTGCAAGCTCTCCAGGACAACAGCAAATCTGGGGCTCTGTGCTTTCTTTCCTTCTGAACAAGTGTTACTGCTTTCTGCACAAAAGCGATTCTGCCAAGCAATGTGAACACTTCTGCTTCCCAGGCACAGAGAAGGTGCTAGCAGGGAATTCTCTGCCTGCCTTTCCCCAGTGCTCTGCAAGCTCTCCAGGACAACATAGAATCTGGGGCTCTGTGCTTTCTTTCGTTCTGAACAAGTGTTAGTGTTTTCTGCACAAAAGCGATTCTGCGAAGCAATGTGAACACTTCTGCTTCCCAGGCACAGAGAAGGTGCTAGCAGGGAATTCTCTGCCTGCCTTTCCCCAGTGCTCTGCAAGCTCTCCAGGACAACAGCAAATCTCGGGCTCTGTGCTTTCTTTCCTTCTGAAGAAGTGTTACTGTTTTCTGCACAAAAGCGATTCTGCGAAGCAATGTGAACAGGCACAGAAAAGGTGCTAGCAGGGAATTCTCTGCCTGCATTTCCCCAGTGCTCTGCAAGCTCTCCAGGACAACATAGAATCTGGGGCTCTGTGCTTTCTTTCGTTCTGAACAAGTGTTAGTGTTTTCTGCACAAAAGCGATTCTGCGAAGCAATGTGAACAGGCACAGAAAAGGTGCTAGCAGGGAATTCTCTGCCTGCATTTCCCCAGTGCTCTGCAAGCTCTCCAGGACAACAGCAAATCTGGGGCTCTGTGCTTTCTTTCCTTCTGAACAAGTGTTACTGTTTTCTGCACAAAAGCGATTCTGCGAAGCAATGTGAACAGGCACAGAGAAGGTGCTAGCAGGGAATTCTCTGCCTGCCTTTCCCCAGTGCTCTGCAAGCTCTCCAGGACAACATAGAATCTGGGACTCTGTGCTTTCTTTCGTTCTGAACAAGTGTTAGTGTTTTCTGCACAAAAGCGATTCTGCCAAGCAATGTGAACACTTCTGCTTCCCAGGCACAGAGAAGGTGCTAGCAGGGAATTCTCTGCCTGCCTTTCCCCAGTGCTCTGCAATCTCTCCAGGACAACATAGAATCTGGGGCTCTGTGCTTTCTTTCGTTCTGAACAAGTGTTAGTGTTTTCTGCACAAAAGCGATTCTGCCAAGCAATGTGAACAGGCACAGAGAAGGTGCTAGCAGGGAATTCTCTGCCTGCCTTTCCCCAGTGCTCTGCAAGCTCTCCAGGACAACATAGAATCTGGGGCTCTGTGCTTTCTTTCGTTCTGAACAAGTGTTAGTGTTTTCTGCACAAAAGCGATTCTGCCAAGCAATGTGAACACTTCTGCTTCCCAGGCACAGAGAAGGTGCTAGCAGGGAATTCTCTGCCTGCCTTTCCCCAGTGCTCTGCAAGCTCTCCAGGACAACATAGAATCTGGGGCTCTGTGCTTTCTTTCGTTCTGAACAAGTGTTACTGTTTTCTGCACAAAAGCGATTCTGCGAAGCAATGTGAACAGGCACAGAGAAGGTGCTAGCAGGGAATTCTCTGCCTGCCTTTCCCCAGTGCTCTGCAAGCTCTCCAGGACAACATAGAATCTGTGGCTCTGTGCTTTCTTTCGTTCTGAACAAGTGTTAGTGTTTTCTGCACAAAAGCGATTCTGCGAAGCAATGTGAACAGGTACAGAGAAGGTGCTAGCAGGGAATTCTCTGCCTGCCTTTCCCCAGTGCTCTGCAAGCTCTCCAGGACAACAGCAAATCTGGGGCTCTGTGCTTTCTTTCCTTCTGAACAAGTGTTACTGCTTTCTGCACAAAAGCGATTCTGCCAAGCAATGTGAACACTTCTGCTTCCCAGGCACAGAGAAGGTGCTAGCAGGGAATTCTCTGCCTGCCTTTCCCCAGTGCTCTGCAAGCTCTCCAGGACAACATAGAATCTGGGGCTCTGTGCTTTCTTTCGTTCTGAACAAGTGTTAGTGTTTTCTGCACAAAAGCGATTCTGCCAAGCAATGTGAACACTTCTGCTTCCCAGGCACAGAGAAGGTGCTAGCAGGGAATTCTCTGCCTGGCTTTCCCCAGTGCTCTGCAAGCTCTCCAGGACAACAGCAAATCTCGGGCTCTGTGCTTTCTTTCCTTCTGAAGAAGTGTTACTGTTTTCTGCACAAAAGCGATTCTGCGAAGCAATGTGAACAGGCACAGAGAAGGTGCTAGCAGGGAATTCTCTGCCTGCCTTTCCCCAGTGCTCTGCAAGCTCTCCAGGACAACATAGAATCTGGGGCTCTGTGCTTTCTTTCCTTCTGAACAAGTGTTAGTGTTTTCTGCACAAAAGCGATTCTGCGAAGCAATGTGAACAGGCACAGAAAAGGTGCTAGTAGGGAATTCTCTGCCTGCATTTCCCCAGTGCTCTGCAAGCTCTCCAGGACAACAGCAAATCTGGGGCTCTGTGCTTTCTTTCCTTCTGAACAAGTGTTACTGTTTTCTGCACAAAAGCGATTCTGCGAAGCAATGTGAACAGGCACAGAGAAGGTGCTAGCAGGGAATTCTCTGCCTGCCTTTCCCCAGTGCTCTGCAAGCTCTCCAGGACAACATAAAATCTGGGGCTCTGTGCTTTCTTTCCTTCTGAACAAGTGTTAGTGTTTTCTGCATAAAAGCGATTCTGCCAAGCAATGTGAACAGGTACAGAGAAGGTGCTAGCAGGGAATTCTCTGCCTGCCTTTCCCCAGTGCTCTGCAAGCTCTCCAGGACAACAGCAAATCTGGGGCTCTGTGCTTTCTTTCCTTCTGAACAAGTGTTACTGTTTTCTGCACAAAAGCGATTCTGCGAAGCAATGTGAACAGGCACAGAGAAGGTGCTAGCAGGGAATTCTCTGCCTGCCTTTCCCCAGTGCTCTGCAAGCTCTCCAGGACAACATAGAATCTGGGGCTCTGTGCTTTCTTTCGTTCTGAACAAGTGTTAGTGTTTTCTGCACAAAAGCGATTCTGCCAAGCAATGTGAACACTTCTGCTTCCCAGGCACAGAGAAGGTGCTAGCAGGGAATTCTCTGCCTGCCTTTCCCCAGTGCTCTGCAAGCTCTCCAGGACAACATAGAATCTGGGGCTCTGTGCTTTCTTTCGTTCTGAACAAGTGTTACTGTTTTCTGCACAAAAGCGATTCTGCGAAGCAATGTGAACAGGCACAGAGAAGGTGCTAGCAGGGAATTCTCTGCCTGCCTTTCCCCAGTGCTCTGCAAGCTCTCCAGGACAACAGCAAATCTGGGGCTCTGTGCTTTCTTTCGTTCTGAACAAGTGTTAGTGTTTTCTGCACAAAAGCGATTCTGCCAAGCAATGTGAACACTTCTGCTTCCCAGGCACAGAGAAGGTGCTAGCAGGGAATTCTCTGCCTGCCTTTCCCCAGTGCTCTGCAAGCTCTCCAGGACAACATAGAATCTGGGGCTCTGTGCTTTCTTTCGTTCTGAACAAGTGTTAGTGTTTTCTGCACAAAAGCGATTCTGCCAAGCAATGTGAACACTTCTGCTTCCCAGGCACAGAGAAGGTGCTAGCAGGGAATTCTCTGCCTGGCTTTCCCCAGTGCTCTGCAAGCTCTCCAGGACAACAGCAAATCTCGGGCTCTGTGCTTTCTTTCCTTCTGAAGAAGTGTTACTGTTTTCTGCACAAAAGCGATTCTGCGAAGCAATGTGAACAGGCACAGAAAAGGTGCTAGCAGGGAATTCTCTGCCTGCATTTCCCCAGTGCTCTGCAAGCTCTCCAGGACAACATAAAATCTGGGGCTCTGTGCTTTCTTTCCTTCTGAACAAGTGTTAGTGTTTTCTGCACAAAAGCGATTCTGCCAAGCAATGTGAACAGGCACAGAAAAGGTGCTAGTAGGGAATTCTCTGCCTGCATTTCCCCAGTGCTCTGCAAGCTCTCCAGGACAACAGCAAATCTGGGGCTCTGTGCTTTCTTTCCTTCTGAACAAGTGTTACTGTTTTCTGCACAAAAGCGATTCTGCGAAGCAATGTGAACAGGCACAGAGAAGGTGCTAGCAGGGAATTCTCTGCCTGCCTTTCCCCAGTGCTCTGCAAGCTCTCCAGGACAACATAAAATCTGGGGCTCTGTGCTTTCTTTCCTTCTGAACAAGTGTTACTGTTTTCTGCACAAAAGCGATTCTGCCAAGCAATGTGAACAGGTACAGAGAAGGTGCTAGCAGGGAATTCTCTGCCTGCCTTTCCCCAGTGCTCTGCAAGCTCTCCAGGACAACAGCAAATCTGGGGCTCTGTGCTTTCTTTCCTTCTGAACAAGTGTTACTGTTTTCTGCACAAAAGCGATTCTGCGAAGCAATGTGAACAGGCACAGAGAAGGTGCTAGCAGGGAATTCTCTGCCTGCCTTTCCCCAGTGCTCTGCAAGCTCTCCAGGACAACATAAATTCTGGGGCTCTGTGCTTTCTTTCCTTCTGAACAAGTGTTACTGTTTTCTGCACAAAAGCGATTCTGCCAAGCAATGTGAACAGGTACAGAGAAGGTGCTAGCAGGGAATTCTCTGCCTGCCTTTCCCCAGTGCTCTGCAAGCTCTCCAGGACAACATAGAATCTGGGACTCTGTGCTTTCTTTCGTTCTGAACAAGTGTTAGTGTTTTCTGCACAAAAGCGATTCTGCCAAGCAATGTGAACACTTCTGCTTCCCAGGCACAGAGAAGGTGCTAGCAGGGAATTCTCTGCCTGCCTTTCCCCAGTGCTCTGCAATCTCTCCAGGACAACATAGAATCTGGGGCTCTGTGCTTTCTTTCGTTCTGAACAAGTGTTAGTGTTTTCTGCACAAAAGCGATTCTGCCAAGCAATGTGAACAGGCACAGAGAAGGTGCTAGCAGGGAATTCTCTGCCTGCCTTTCCCCAGTGCTCTGCAAGCTCTCCAGGACAACATAGAATCTGGGGCTCTGTGCTTTCTTTCCTTCTGAACAAGTGTTACTGTTTTCTGCACAAAAGCGATTCTGCGAAGCAATGTGAACAGGCACAGAGAAGGTGCTAGCAGGGAATTCTCTGCCTGCCTTTCCCCAGTGCTCTGCAAGCTCTCCAGGACAACATAGAATCTGGGGCTCTGTGCTTTCTTTCGTTCTGAACAAGTGTTAGTGTTTTCTGCACAAAAGCGTTTCTGCCAAGCAATGTGAACAGGTACAGAGAAGGTGCTAGCAGGGAATTCTCTGCCTGCCTTTCCCCAGTGCTCTGCAAGCTCTCCAGGACAACAGCAAATCTGGGGCTCTGTGCTTTCTTTCGTTCTGAACAAGTGTTAGTGTTTTCTGCACAAAAGCGATTCTGCCAAGCAATGTGAACACTTCTGCTTCCCAGGCACAGAGAAGGTGCTAGCAGGGAATTCTCTGCCTGCCTTTCCCCAGTGCTCTGCAAGCTCTCCAGGACAACATAGAATCTGGGGCTCTGTGCTTTCTTTCGTTCTGAACAAGTGTTAGTGTTTTCTGCACAAAAGCGATTCTGCCAAGCAATGTGAACACTTCTGCTTCCCAGGCACAGAGAAGGTGCTAGCAGGGAATTCTCTGCCTGGCTTTCCCCAGTGCTCTGCAAGCTCTCCAGGACAACATCAAATCTGGGGCTCTGTGCTTTCTTTCCTTCTGAAGAAGTGTTACTGTTTTCTGCACAAAAGCGATTCTGCGAAGCAATGTGAACAGGCACAGAAAAGGTGCTAGCAGGGAATTCTCTGCCTGCATTTCCCCAGTGCTCTGCAAGCTCTCCAGGACAACAGCAAATCTGGGGCTCTGTGCTTTCTTTCCTTCTGAACAAGTGTTAGTGTTTTCTGCACAAAAGCGATTCTGCGAAGCAATGTGAACAGGCACAGAAAAGGTGCTAGTAGGGAATTCTCTGCCTGCATTTCCCCAGTGCTCTGCAAGCTCTCCAGGACAACAGCAAATCTGGGGCTCTGTGCTTTCTTTCCTTCTGAACAAGTGTTACTGTTTTCTGCACAAAAGCGATTCTGCGAAGCAATGTGAACAGGCACAGAGAAGGTGCTAGCAGGGAATTCTCTGCCTGCCTTTCCCCAGTGCTCTGCAAGCTCTCCAGGACAACATAGAATCTGGGGCTCTGTGCTTTCTTTCGTTCTGAACAAGTTTTACTGTTTTCTGCACAAAAGCGATTCTGCCAAGCAATGTGAACACTTCTGCTTCCCAGGCACAGAGAAGGTGCTAGCAGGGAATTCTCTGCCTGCCTTTCCCCAGTGCTCTGCAAGCTCTCCAGGACAACAGCAAATCTGGGGCTCTGTGCTTTCTTTCGTTCTGAACAAGTGTTACTGTTTCTGCACAAAAGCGATTCTGCGAAGCAATGTGAACAGGCACAGAAAAGGTGCTAGCAGGGAATTCTCTGCCTGCCTTTCCCCAGTGCTCTGCAAGCTCTCCAGGACAACATAGAATCTGGGGCTCTGTGCTTTCTTTTGTTCTGAACAAGTGTTAGTGTTTTCTGCACAAAAGCGATTCTGCCAAGCAATGTGAACAGGTACAGAGAAGTGCTAGCAGGGAATTCTCTGCCTGCCTTTCCCCAGTGCTCTGCAAGCTCTCCAGGACAACATCAAATCTGGGGCTCTGTGCTTTCTTTCGTTCTGAACAAGTGTTAGTGTTTTCTGCACAAAAGCGATTCTGCCAAACAATGTGAACACTTCTGCTTCCCAGGCACAGAGAAGGTGCTAGCAGGGAATTCACTGCCTGCCTTTCCCCAGTGCTCTGCAAGCTCTCCAGGACAACAGCAAATCTGGGGCTCTGTGCTTTCTTTCCTTCTGAACAAGTGTTACTGTTTTCTGCACAAAAGCGATTCTGCCAAGCAATGTGAACACTTCTGCTTCCCAGGCACAGAGAAGGTGCTAGCAGGGAATTCTCTGCCTGGCTTTCCCCAGTGCTCTGCAAGCTCTCCAGGACAACAGAAAATCTGGGGCTCTGTGCTTTCTTTCGTTCTGAACAAGTGTTAGTATTTTCTGCACAAAAGCGATTCTGCGAAGCAATGTGAACAGGTACAGAGAAGGTGCTAGCAGGGAATTCTCTGCCTGCCTTTCCCCAGTGCTCTGCAAGCTCTCCAGGACAACATAAAATCTGGGGCTCTGTGCTTTCTTTCGTTCTGAACAAGTGTTAGTGTTTTCTGCACAAAAGCGATTCTGCCAAGCAATGTGAACAGGCACAGAGAAGGTGCTAGCAGGGAATTCTCTGCCTGCCTTTCCCCAGTGCTCTGCAAGCTCTCCAGGACAACAGCAAATCTGGGGCTCTGTGCTTTCTTTCGTTCTGAACAAGTGTTACTGTTTCTGCACAAAAGCGATTCTGCGAAGCAATGGGAACAGGCACAGAAAAGGTGCTAGCAGGGAATTCTCTGCCTGCCTTTCCCCAGTGCTCTGCAAGCTCTCCAGGACAATATAAAATCTGGGGCTCTGTGCTTTCTTTCGTTCTGAACAAGTGTTAGAGTTTTCTGCACAAAAGCGATTCTGCCAAGCAATGTGAACACTTCTGCTTCCCAGGCACAGAGAAGGTGCTAGCAGGGAATTCTCTGCCTGCCTTTCCCCAGTGCTCTGCAAGCTCTCCAGGACAACATAGAATCTGGGGCTCTGTGCTTTCTTTCGTTCTGAACAAGTGTTACTGTTTTCTGCACAAAAGCGATTCTGCGAAGCAATGTGAACAGGCACAGAGAAGGTGCTAGCAGGGAATTCTCTGCCTGCCTTTCCCCAGTGCTCTGCAAGCTCTCCAGGACAACAGCAAATCTGGGGCTCTGTGCTTTCTTTCGTTCTGAACAAGTGTTAGTGTTTTCTGCACAAAAGCGATTCTGCCAAGCAATGTGAACACTTCTGCTTCCCAGGCACAGAGAAGGTGCTAGCAGGGAATTCTCTGCCTGCCTTTCCCCAGTGCTCTGCAAGCTCTCCAGGACAACATAGAATCTGGGGCTCTGTGCTTTCTTTCGTTCTGAACAAGTGTTAGTGTTTTCTGCACAAAAGCGATTCTGCCAAGCAATGTGAACACTTCTGCTTCCCAGGCACAGAGAAGGTGCTAGCAGGGAATTCTCTGCCTGGCTTTCCCCAGTGCTCTGCAAGCTCTCCAGGACAACAGCAAATCTCGGGCTCTGTGCTTTCTTTCCTTCTGAAGAAGTGTTACTGTTTTCTGCACAAAAGCGATTCTGCGAAGCAATGTGAACAGGCACAGAAAAGGTGCTAGCAGGGAATTCTCTGCCTGCATTTCCCCAGTGCTCTGCAAGCTCTCCAGGACAACATAAAATCTGGGGCTCTGTGCTTTCTTTCCTTCTGAACAAGTGTTAGTGTTTTCTGCACAAAAGCGATTCTGCCAAGCAATGTGAACAGGCACAGAAAAGGTGCTAGTAGGGAATTCTCTGCCTGCATTTCCCCAGTGCTCTGCAAGCTCTCCAGGACAACAGCAAATCTGGGGCTCTGTGCTTTCTTTCCTTCTGAACAAGTGTTACTGTTTTCTGCACAAAAGCGATTCTGCGAAGCAATGTGAACAGGCACAGAGAAGGTGCTAGCAGGGAATTCTCTGCCTGCCTTTCCCCAGTGCTCTGCAAGCTCTCCAGGACAACATAAAATCTGGGGCTCTGTGCTTTCTTTCCTTCTGAACAAGTGTTACTGTTTTCTGCACAAAAGCGATTCTGCCAAGCAATGTGAACAGGTACAGAGAAGGTGCTAGCAGGGAATTCTCTGCCTGCCTTTCCCCAGTGCTCTGCAAGCTCTCCAGGACAACAGCAAATCTGGGGCTCTGTGCTTTCTTTCCTTCTGAACAAGTGTTACTGTTTTCTGCACAAAAGCGATTCTGCGAAGCAATGTGAACAGGCACAGAGAAGGTGCTAGCAGGGAATTCTCTGCCTGCCTTTCCCCAGTGCTCTGCAAGCTCTCCAGGACAACATAAATTCTGGGGCTCTGTGCTTTCTTTCCTTCTGAACAAGTGTTACTGTTTTCTGCACAAAAGCGATTCTGCCAAGCAATGTGAACAGGTACAGAGAAGGTGCTAGCAGGGAATTCTCTGCCTGCCTTTCCCCAGTGCTCTGCAAGCTCTCCAGGACAACATAGAATCTGGGACTCTGTGCTTTCTTTCGTTCTGAACAAGTGTTAGTGTTTTCTGCACAAAAGCGATTCTGCCAAGCAATGTGAACACTTCTGCTTCCCAGGCACAGAGAAGGTGCTAGCAGGGAATTCTCTGCCTGCCTTTCCCCAGTGCTCTGCAATCTCTCCAGGACAACATAGAATCTGGGGCTCTGTGCTTTCTTTCGTTCTGAACAAGTGTTAGTGTTTTCTGCACAAAAGCGATTCTGCCAAGCAATGTGAACAGGCACAGAGAAGGTGCTAGCAGGGAATTCTCTGCCTGCCTTTCCCCAGTGCTCTGCAAGCTCTCCAGGACAACATAGAATCTGGGGCTCTGTGCTTTCTTTCCTTCTGAACAAGTGTTACTGTTTTCTGCACAAAAGCGATTCTGCGAAGCAATGTGAACAGGCACAGAGAAGGTGCTAGCAGGGAATTCTCTGCCTGCCTTTCCCCAGTGCTCTGCAAGCTCTCCAGGACAACATAGAATCTGGGGCTCTGTGCTTTCTTTCGTTCTGAACAAGTGTTAGTGTTTTCTGCACAAAAGCGTTTCTGCCAAGCAATGTGAACAGGTACAGAGAAGGTGCTAGCAGGGAATTCTCTGCCTGCCTTTCCCCAGTGCTCTGCAAGCTCTCCAGGACAACAGCAAATCTGGGGCTCTGTGCTTTCTTTCGTTCTGAACAAGTGTTAGTGTTTTCTGCACAAAAGCGATTCTGCCAAGCAATGTGAACACTTCTGCTTCCCAGGCACAGAGAAGGTGCTAGCAGGGAATTCTCTGCCTGCCTTTCCCCAGTGCTCTGCAAGCTCTCCAGGACAACATAGAATCTGGGGCTCTGTGCTTTCTTTCGTTCTGAACAAGTGTTAGTGTTTTCTGCACAAAAGCGATTCTGCCAAGCAATGTGAACACTTCTGCTTCCCAGGCACAGAGAAGGTGCTAGCAGGGAATTCTCTGCCTGGCTTTCCCCAGTGCTCTGCAAGCTCTCCAGGACAACATCAAATCTGGGGCTCTGTGCTTTCTTTCCTTCTGAAGAAGTGTTACTGTTTTCTGCACAAAAGCGATTCTGCGAAGCAATGTGAACAGGCACAGAAAAGGTGCTAGCAGGGAATTCTCTGCCTGCATTTCCCCAGTGCTCTGCAAGCTCTCCAGGACAACAGCAAATCTGGGGCTCTGTGCTTTCTTTCCTTCTGAACAAGTGTTAGTGTTTTCTGCACAAAAGCGATTCTGCGAAGCAATGTGAACAGGCACAGAAAAGGTGCTAGTAGGGAATTCTCTGCCTGCATTTCCCCAGTGCTCTGCAAGCTCTCCAGGACAACAGCAAATCTGGGGCTCTGTGCTTTCTTTCCTTCTGAACAAGTGTTACTGTTTTCTGCACAAAAGCGATTCTGCGAAGCAATGTGAACAGGCACAGAGAAGGTGCTAGCAGGGAATTCTCTGCCTGCCTTTCCCCAGTGCTCTGCAAGCTCTCCAGGACAACATAGAATCTGGGGCTCTGTGCTTTCTTTCGTTCTGAACAAGTTTTACTGTTTTCTGCACAAAAGCGATTCTGCCAAGCAATGTGAACACTTCTGCTTCCCAGGCACAGAGAAGGTGCTAGCAGGGAATTCTCTGCCTGCCTTTCCCCAGTGCTCTGCAAGCTCTCCAGGACAACAGCAAATCTGGGGCTCTGTGCTTTCTTTCGTTCTGAACAAGTGTTACTGTTTCTGCACAAAAGCGATTCTGCGAAGCAATGTGAACAGGCACAGAAAAGGTGCTAGCAGGGAATTCTCTGCCTGCCTTTCCCCAGTGCTCTGCAAGCTCTCCAGGACAACATAGAATCTGGGGCTCTGTGCTTTCTTTTGTTCTGAACAAGTGTTAGTGTTTTCTGCACAAAAGCGATTCTGCCAAGCAATGTGAACAGGTACAGAGAAGTGCTAGCAGGGAATTCTCTGCCTGCCTTTCCCCAGTGCTCTGCAAGCTCTCCAGGACAACATCAAATCTGGGGCTCTGTGCTTTCTTTCGTTCTGAACAAGTGTTAGTGTTTTCTGCACAAAAGCGATTCTGCCAAACAATGTGAACACTTCTGCTTCCCAGGCACAGAGAAGGTGCTAGCAGGGAATTCACTGCCTGCCTTTCCCCAGTGCTCTGCAAGCTCTCCAGGACAACAGCAAATCTGGGGCTCTGTGCTTTCTTTCCTTCTGAACAAGTGTTACTGTTTTCTGCACAAAAGCGATTCTGCCAAGCAATGTGAACACTTCTGCTTCCCAGGCACAGAGAAGGTGCTAGCAGGGAATTCTCTGCCTGGCTTTCCCCAGTGCTCTGCAAGCTCTCCAGGACAACAGAAAATCTGGGGCTCTGTGCTTTCTTTCGTTCTGAACAAGTGTTAGTATTTTCTGCACAAAAGCGATTCTGCGAAGCAATGTGAACAGGTACAGAGAAGGTGCTAGCAGGGAATTCTCTGCCTGCCTTTCCCCAGTGCTCTGCAAGCTCTCCAGGACAACATAAAATCTGGGGCTCTGTGCTTTCTTTCGTTCTGAACAAGTGTTAGTGTTTTCTGCACAAAAGCGATTCTGCCAAGCAATGTGAACAGGCACAGAGAAGGTGCTAGCAGGGAATTCTCTGCCTGCCTTTCCCCAGTGCTCTGCAAGCTCTCCAGGACAACAGCAAATCTGGGGCTCTGTGCTTTCTTTCGTTCTGAACAAGTGTTACTGTTTCTGCACAAAAGCGATTCTGCGAAGCAATGGGAACAGGCACAGAAAAGGTGCTAGCAGGGAATTCTCTGCCTGCCTTTCCCCAGTGCTCTGCAAGCTCTCCAGGACAATATAAAATCTGGGGCTCTGTGCTTTCTTTCGTTCTGAACAAGTGTTAGAGTTTTCTGCACAAAAGCGATTCTGCCAAGCAATGTGAACACTTCTGCTTCCCAGGCACAGAGAAGGTGCTAGCAGGGAATTCTCTGCCTGCCTTTCCCCAGTGCTCTGCAAGCTCTCCAGGACAACATAGAATCTGGGGCTCTGTGCTTTCTTTCGTTCTGAACAAGTGTTACTGTTTTCTGCACAAAAGCGATTCTGCGAAGCAATGTGAACAGGCACAGAGAAGGTGCTAGCAGGGAATTCTCTGCCTGCCTTTCCCCAGTGCTCTGCAAGCTCTCCAGGACAACAGCAAATCTGGGGCTCTGTGCTTTCTTTCGTTCTGAACAAGTGTGACTGTTTTCTGCACAAAAGCGATTCTGCGAAGCAATGTGAACAGGTACAGAGAAGGTGCTAGCAGGGAATTCTCTGCCTGCCTTTCCCCAGTGCTCTGCAAGCTCTCCAGGACAACAGCAAATCTGGGGCTCTGTGCTTTCTTTCCTTCTGAACAAGTGTTACTGCTTTCTGCACAAAAGCGATTCTGCCAAGCAATGTGAACACTTCTGCTTCCCAGGCACAGAGAAGGTGCTAGCAGGGAATTCTCTGCCTGCCTTTCCCCAGTGCTCTGCAAGCTCTCCAGGACAACATAGAATCTGGGGCTCTGTGCTTTCTTTCGTTCTGAACAAGTGTTAGTGTTTTCTGCACAAAAGCGATTCTGCGAAGCAATGTGAACACTTCTGCTTCCCAGGCACAGAGAAGGTGCTAGCAGGGAATTCTCTGCCTGCCTTTCCCCAGTGCTCTGCAAGCTCTCCAGGACAACAGCAAATCTCGGGCTCTGTGCTTTCTTTCCTTCTGAAGAAGTGTTACTGTTTTCTGCACAAAAGCGATTCTGCGAAGCAATGTGAACAGGCACAGAAAAGGTGCTAGCAGGGAATTCTCTGCCTGCATTTCCCCAGTGCTCTGCAAGCTCTCCAGGACAACATAGAATCTGGGGCTCTGTGCTTTCTTTCGTTCTGAACAAGCGTTACTGTTTTCTGCACAAAAGCGATTCTGCGAAGCAATGAGAACAGGCACAGAAAAGGTGCTAGCAGGGAATTCTCTGCCTGCATTTCCCCAGTGCTCTGCAAGCTCTCCAGGACAACAGCAAATCTGGGGCTCTGTGCTTTCTTTCCTTCTGAACAAGTGTTACTGTTTTCTGCACAAAAGCGATTCTGCGAAGCAATGTGAACAGGCACAGAGAAGGTGCTAGCAGGGAATTCTCTGCCTGCCTTTCCCCAGTGCTCTGCAAGCTCTCCAGGACAACATAAATTCTGGGGCTCTGTGCTTTCTTTCCTTCTGAACAAGTGTTACTGTTTTCTGCACAAAAGCGATTCTGCCAAGCAATGTGAACAGGTACAGAGAAGGTGCTAGCAGGGAATTCTCTGCCTGCCTTTCCCCAGTGCTCTGCAAGCTCTCCAGGACAACATAGAATCTGGGGCTCTGTGCTTTCTTTCGTTCTGAACAAGTGTTAGTGTTTTCTGCACAAAAGCGATTCTGCCAAGCAATGTGAACACTTCTGCTTCCCAGGCACAGAGAAGGTGCTAGCAGGGAATTCTCTGCCTGCCTTTCCCCAGTGCTCTGCAGTCTCTCCAGGACAACATAGAATCTGGGGCTCTGTGCTTTCTTTCGTTCTGAACAAGTGTTAGTGTTTTCTGCACAAAAGCGATTCTGCCAAGCAATGTGAACAGGCACAGAGAAGGTGCTAGCAGGGAATTCTCTGCCTGCCTTTCCCCAGTGCTCTGCAAGCTCTCCAGGACAACATAGAATCTGGGGCTCTGTGCTTTCTTTCGTTCTGAACAAGTGTTAGTGTTTTCTGCACAAAAGCGATTCTGCGAAGCAATGTGAACACTTCTGCTTCCCAGGCACAGAGAAGGTGCTAGCAGGGAATTCTCTGCCTGCCTTTCCCCAGTGCTCTGCAAGCTCTCCAGGACAACATAGAATCTGGGGCTCTGTGCTTTCTTTCGTTCTGAACAAGTGTTACTGTTTTCTGCACAAAAGCGATTCTGCGAAGCAATGTGAACAGGCACAGAGAAGGTGCTAGCAGGGAATTCTCTGCCTGCCTTTCCCCAGTGCTCTGCAAGCTCTCCAGGACAACATAGAATCTGTGGCTCTGTGCTTTCTTTCGTTCTGAACAAGTGTTAGTGTTTTCTGCACAAAAGCGATTCTGCGAAGCAATGTGAACAGGTACAGAGAAGGTGCTAGCAGGGAATTCTCTGCCTGCCTTTCCCCAGTGCTCTGCAAGCTCTCCAGGACAACAGCAAATCTGGGGCTCTGTGCTTTCTTTCGTTCTGAACAAGTGTTAGTGTTTTCTGCACAAAAGCGATTCTGCCAAGCAATGTGAACACTTCTGCTTCCCAGGCACAGAGAAGGTGCTAGCAGGGAATTCTCTGCCTGCCTTTCCCCAGTGCTCTGCAAGCTCTCCAGGACAACATAGAATCTGGGGCTCTGTGCTTTCTTTCCTTCTGAACAAGTGTTAGTGTTTTCTGCACAAAAGCGATTCTGCCAAGCAATGTGAACACTTCTGCTTCCCAGGCACAGAGAAGGTGCTAGCAGGGAATTCTCTGCCTGCCTTTCCCCAGTGCTCTGCAAGCTCTCCAGGACAACAGCAAATCTCGGGCTCTGTGCTTTCTTTCCTTCTGAGGAAGTGTTACTGTTTTCTGCACAAAAGCGATTCTGCGAAGCAATGTGAACAGGCACAGAAAAGGTGCTAGCAGGGAATTCTCTGCCTGCCTTTCCCCAGTGCTCTGCAAGCTCTCCAGGACAACATAGAATCTGGGGCTCTGTGCTTTCTTTCCTTCTGAACAAGTGTTAGTGTTTTCTGCACAAAAGCGATTCTGCGAAGCAATGTGAACAGGCACAGAAAAGGTGCTAGTAGGGAATTCTCTGCCTGCATTTCCCCAGTGCTCTGCAAGCTCTCCAGGACAACAGCAAATCTGGGGCTCTGTGCTTTCTTTCCTTCTGAACAAGTGTTACTGTTTTCTGCACAAAAGCGATTCTGCGAAGCAATGTGAACAGGCACAGAGAAGGTGCTAGCAGGGAATTCTCTGCCTGCCTTTCCCCAGTGCTCTGCAAGCTCTCCAGGACAACATAAAATCTGGGGCTCTGTGCTTTCTTTCCTTCTGAACAAGTGTTACTGTTTTCTGCACAAAAGCGATTCTGCCAAGCAATGTGAACAGGTACAGAGAAGGTGCTAGCAGGGAATTCTCTGCCTGCCTTTCCCCAGTGCTCTGCAAGCTCTCCAGGACAACAGCAAATCTGGGGCTCTGTGCTTTCTTTCCTTCTGAACAAGTGTTACTGTTTTCTGCACAAAAGCGATTCTGCCAAGCAATGTGAACAGGTACAGAGAAGGTGCTAGCAGGGAATTCTCTGCCTGCCTTTCCCCAGTGCTCTGCAAGCTCTCCAGGACAACATAGAATCTGGGACTCTGTGCTTTCTTTCGTTCTGAACAAGTGTTAGTGTTTTCTGCACAAAAGCGATTCTGCCAAGCAATGTGAACACTTCTGCTTCCCAGGCACAGAGAAGGTGCTAGCAGGGAATTCTCTGCCTGCCTTTCCCCAGTGCTCTGCAAGCTCTCCAGGACAACATAGAATCTGTGGCTCTGTGCTTTCTTTCGTTCTGAACAAGTGTTAGTGTTTTCTGCACAAAAGCGATTCTGCGAAGCAATGTGAACAGGCACAGAGAAGGTGCTAGCAGGGAATTCTCTGCCTGCCTTTCCCCAGTGCTCTGCAAGCTCTCCAGGACAACATAGAATCTGGGGCTCTGTGCTTTCTTTCGTTCTGAACAAGTGTTAGTGTTTTCTGCACAAAAGCGATTCTGCCAAGCAATGTGAACACTTCTGCTTCCCAGGCACAGAGAAGGTGCTAGCAGGGAATTCTCTGCCTGCCTTTCCCCAGTGCTCTGCAAGCTCTCCAGGACAACATAGAATCTGGGGCTCTGTGCTTTCTTTCGTTCTGAACAAGTGTTACTGTTTTCTGCACAAAAGCGATTCTGCGAAGCAATGTGAACAGGCACAGAGAAGGTGCTAGCAGGGAATTCTCTGCCTGCCTTTCCCCAGTGCTCTGCAAGCTCTCCAGGACAACATAGAATCTGGGGCTCTGTGCTTTCTTTCGTTCTGAACAATTGTTAGTGTTTTCTGCACAAAAGCGATTCTGCCAAGCAATGTGAACACTTCTGCTTCCCAGGCACAGAGAAGGTGCTAGCAGGGAATTCTCTGCCTGCCTTTCCCCAGTGCTCTGCAAGCTCTCCAGGACAACATAGAATCTGGGGCTCTGTGCTTTCTTTCGTTCTGAACAAGTGTTAGTGTTTTCTGCACAAAAGCGATTCTGCCAAGCAATGTGAACACTTCTGCTTCCCAGGCACAGAGAAGGTGCTAGCAGGGAATTCTCTGCCTGGCTTTCCCCAGTGCTCTGCAAGCTCTCCAGGACAACAGCAAATCTCGGGCTCTGTGCTTTCTTTCCTTCTGAAGAAGTGTTACTGTTTTCTGCACAAAAGCGATTCTGCGAAGCAATGTGAACAGGCACAGAAAAGGTGCTAGCAGGGAATTCTCTGCCTGCATTTCCCCAGTGCTCTGCAAGCTCTCCAGGACAACATAGAATCTGGGGCTCTGTGCTTTCTTTCCTTCTGAACAAGTGTTAGTGTTTTCTGCACAAAAGCGATTCTGCGAAGCAATGTGAACAGGCACAGAAAAGGTGCTAGTAGGGAATTCTCTGCCTGCATTTCCCCAGTGCTCTGCAAGCTCTCCAGGACAACAGCAAATCTGGGGCTCTGTGCTTTCTTTCCTTCTGAACAAGTGTTACTGTTTTCTGCACAAAAGCGATTCTGCGAAGCAATGTGAACAGGCACAGAGAAGGTGCTAGCAGGGAATTCTCTGCCTGCCTTTCCCCAGTGCTCTGCAAGCTCTCCAGGACAACATAAAATCTGGGGCTCTGTGCTTTCTTTCCTTCTGAACAAGTGTTACTGTTTTCTGCACAAAAGCGATTCTGCCAAGCAATGTGAACAGGTACAGAGAAGGTGCTAGCAGGGAATTCTCTGCCTGCCTTTCCCCAGTGCTCTGCAAGCTCTCCAGGACAACAGCAAATCTGGGGCTCTGTGCTTTCTTTCCTTCTGAACAAGTGTTACTGTTTTCTGCACAAAAGCGATTCTGCGAAGCAATGTGAACAGGCACAGAGAAGGTGCTAGCAGGGAATTCTATGCCTGCCTATCCCCAGTGCTCTGCAAGCTCTCCAGGACAACATAGAATCTGGGGCTCTGTGCTTTCTTTCGTTCTGAACAAGTGTTAGTGTTTTCTGCACAAAAGCGATTCTGCCAAGCAATGTGAACACTTCTGCTTCCCAGGCACAGAGAAGGTGCTAGCAGGGAATTCTCTGCCTGCCTTTCCCCAGTGCTCTGCAATCTCTCCAGGACAACATAGAATCTGGGGCTCTGTGCTTTCTTTCGTTCTGAACAAGTGTTAGTGTTTTCTGCACAAAAGCGATTCTGCGAAGCAATGTGAACAGGCACAGAGAAGGTGCTAGCAGGGAATTCTCTGCCTGCCTTTCCCCAGTGCTCTGCAAGCTCTCCAGGACAACATAGAATCTGGGGCTCTGTGCTTTCTTTCGTTCTGAACAAGTGTTAGTGTTTTCTGCACAAAAGCGATTCTGCCAAGCAATGTGAACACTTCTGCTTCCCAGGCACAGAGAAGGTGCTAGCAGGGAATTCTCTGCCTGCCTTTCCCCAGTGCTCTGCAAGCTCTCCAGGACAACATAGAATCTGGGGCTCTGTGCTTTCTTTCCTTCTGAACAAGTGTTACTGTTTTCTGCACAAAAGCGATTCTGCCAAGCAATGTGAACAGGCACAGAGAAGGTGCTAGCAGGG
This sequence comes from Strix aluco, assembly GCF_031877795.1. Taxonomy (NCBI): domain Eukaryota; kingdom Metazoa; phylum Chordata; class Aves; order Strigiformes; family Strigidae; genus Strix; species Strix aluco. The sequence continues at coordinate 141,802 of NC_133950.1, read as the reverse complement.
AATTCTCTGCCTGCCTTTCCCCAGTGCTCTGCAAGCTCTCCAGGACAACATAGAATCTGGGGCTCTGTGCTTTCTTTCGTTCTGAACAAGTGTTAGTGTTTTCTGCACAAAAGCGATTCTGCCAAGCAATGTGAACAGGTACAGAGAAGGTGCTAGCAGGGAATTCTCTGCCTGCCTTTCCCCAGTGCTCTGCAAGCTCTCCAGGACAACAGCAAATCTGGGGCTCTGTGCTTTCTTTCGTTCTGAACAAGTGTTAGTGTTTTCTGCACAAAAGCGATTCTGCCAAGCAATGTGAACACTTCTGCTTCCCAGGCACAGAGAAGGTGCTAGCAGGGAATTCTCTGCCTGCCTTTCCCCAGTGCTCTGCAAGCTCTCCAGGACAACATAGAATCTGGGGCTCTGTGCTTTCTTTCGTTCTGAACAAGTGTTAGTGTTTTCTGCACAAAAGCGATTCTGCCAAGCAATGTGAACACTTCTGCTTCCCAGGCACAGAGAAGGTGCTAGCAGGGAATTCTCTGCCTGGCTTTCCCCAGTGCTCTGCAAGCTCTCCAGGACAACAGCAAATCTCGGGCTCTGTGCTTTCTTTCCTTCTGAAGAAGTGTTAGTGTTTTCTGCACAAAAGCGATTCTGCGAAGCAATGTGAACAGGCACAGAAAAGGTGCTAGCAGGGAATTCTCTGCCTGCATTTCCCCAGTGCTCTGCAAGCTCTCCAGGACAACATAGAATCTGGGGCTCTGTGCTTTCTTTCCTTCTGAACAAGTGTTAGTGTTTTCTGCACAAAAGCGATTCTGCGAAGCAATGTGAACAGGCACAGAAAAGGTGCTAGTAGGGAATTCTCTGCCTGCATTTCCCCAGTGCTCTGCAAGCTCTCCAGGACAACAGCAAATCTGGGGCTCTGTGCTTTCTTTCCTTCTGAACAAGTGTTACTGTTTTCTGCACAAAAGCGATTCTGCGAAGCAATGTGAACAGGCACAGAGAAGGTGCTAGCAGGGAATTCTCTGCCTGCCTTTCCCCAGTGCTCTGCAAGCTCTCCAGGACAACATAAAATCTGGGGCTCTGTGCTTTCTTTCCTTCTGAACAAGTGTTACTGTTTTCTGCACAAAAGCGATTCTGCCAAGCAATGTGAACAGGTACAGAGAAGGTGCTAGCAGGGAATTCTCTGCCTGCCTTTCCCCAGTGCTCTGCAAGCTCTCCAGGACAACATAGAATCTGGGGCTCTGTGCTTTCTTTCGTTCTGAACAAGTGTTAGTGTTTTCTGCACAAAAGCGATTCTGCCAAGCAATGTGAACACTTCTGCTTCCCAGGCACAGAGAAGGTGCTAGCAGGGAATTCTCTGCCTGCCTTTCCCCAGTGCTCTGCAAGCTCTCCAGGACAACATAGAATCTGGGGCTCTGTGCTTTCTTTCGTTCTGAACAAGTGTTACTGTTTCTGCACAAAAGCGATTCTGCCAAGCAATGTGAACAGGCACAGAGAAGGTGCTAGCAGGGAATTCTCTGCCTGCCTTTCCCCAGTGCTCTGCAAGCTCTCCAGGACAACATAGAATCTGCGGCTCTGTGCTTTCTTTCGTTCTGAACAAGTGTTAGTGTTTTCTGCACAAAAGCGATTCTGCCAAGCAATGTGAACAGGCACAGAGAAGGTGCTAGCAGGGAATTCTCTGCCTGCCTTTCCCCAGTGCTCTGCAAGCTCTCCAGGACAACAGAAAATCTGGGGCTCTGTGCTTTCTTTCGTTCTGAACAAGTGTTACTGTTTTCTGCACAAAAGCGATTCTGCGAAGCAATGTGAACAGGCACAGAGAAGGTGCTAGCAGGGAATTCTCTGCCTGCCTTTCCCCAGTGCTCTGCAAGCTCTCCAGGACAACAGAAAATCTGGGGCTCTGTGCTTTCTTTCGTTCTGAACAAGTGTTAGTATTTTCTGCACAAAAGCGATTCTGCGAAGCAATGTGAACAGGTACAGAGAAGGTGCTAGCAGGGAATTCTCTGCCTGCCTTTCCCCAGTGCTCTGCAAGCTCTCCAGGACAACATAAAATCTGGGGCTCTGTGCTTTCTTTCGTTCTGAACAAGTGTTAGTGTTTTCTGCACAAAAGCGATTCTGCCAAGCAATGTGAACAGGCACAGAGAAGGTGCTAGCAGGGAATTCTCTGCCTGCCTTTCCCCAGTGCTCTGCAAGCTCTCCAGGACAACAGCAAATCTGGGGCTCTGTGCTTTCTTTCCTTCTGAACAAGTGTTAGTGTTTTCTGCACAAAAGCGATTCTGCGAAGCAATGTGAACAGGCACAGAGAAGGTGCTAGCAGGGAATTCTCTGCCTGCCTTTCCCCAGTGCTCTGCAAGCTCTCCAGGACAACATAAAATCTGGGGCTCTGTGCTTTCTTTCGTTCTGAACAAGTGTTAGTGTTTTCTGCACAAAAGCGATTCTGTGAAGCAATGTGAACAGGCACAGAGAAGGTGCTAGCAGGGAATTCTCTGCCTGCCTTTCCCCAGTGCTCTGCAAGCTCTCCAGGACAACATAAATTCTGGGGCTCTGTGCTTTCTTTCCTTCTGAACAAGTGTTAGTGTTTTCTGCACAAAAGCGATTCTGCCAAGCAATGTGAACAGGTACAGAGAAGGTGCTAGCAGGGAATTCTCTGCCTGCCTTTCCCCAGTGCTCTGCAAGCTCTCCAGGACAACATAGAATCTGGGGCTCTGTGCTTTCTTTCGTTCTGAACAAGTGTTAGTGTTTTCTGCACAAAAGCGATTCTGCGAAGCAATGTGAACACTTCTGCTTCCCAGGCACAGAGAAGGTGCTAGCAGGGAATTCTCTGCCTGCCTTTCCCCAGTGCTCTGCAAGCTCTCCAGGACAACATAGAATCTGGGGCTCTGTGCTTTCTTTCGTTCTGAACAAGTGTTACTGTTTCTGCACAAAAGCGATTCTGCGAAGCAATGTGAACAGGCACAGAGAAGGTGCTAGCAGGGAATTCTCTGCCTGCCTTTCCCCAGTGCTCTGCAAGCTCTCCAGGACAACATAGAATCTGGGGCTCTGTGCTTTCTTTCGTTCTGAACAAGCGTTACTGTTTTCTGCACAAAAGCGATTCTGCGAAGCAATGTGAACAGGCACAGAAAAGGTGCTAGCAGGGAATTCTCTGCCTGCATTTCCCCAGTGCTCTGCAAGCTCTCCAGGACAACATAAAATCTGGGGCTCTGTGCTTTCTTTCCTTCTGAACAAGTGTTAGTGTTTTCTGCACAAAAGCGATTCTGCGAAGCAATGTGAACAGGTACAGAGAAGGTGCTAGCAGGGAATTCACTGCCTGCCTTTCCCCAGTGCTCTGCAAGCTCTCCAGGACAACAGCAAATCTGGGGCTCTGTGCTTTCTTTCCTTCTGAACAAGTGTTACTGTTTTCTGCACAAAAGCGATTCTGCGAAGCAATGTGAACACTTCTGCTTCCCAGGCACAGAGAAGGTGCTAGCAGGGAATTCTCTGCCTGCCTTTCCCCAGTGCTCTGCAAGCTCTCCAGGACAACAGCAAATCTCGGGCTCTGTGCTTTCTTTCCTTCTGAAGAAGTGTTACTGTTTTCTGCACAAAAGCGATTCTGCGAAGCAATGTGAACAGGCACAGAAAAGGTGCTAGCAGGGAATTCTCTGCCTGCATTTCCCCAGTGCTCTGCAAGCTCTCCAGGACAACATAAAATCTGGGGCTCTGTGCTTTCTTTCCTTCTGAACAAGTGTTAGTGTTTTCTGCACAAAAGCGATTCTGCGAAGCAATGTGAACAGGCACAGAAAAGGTGCTAGTAGGGAATTCTCTGCCTGCATTTCCCCAGTGCTCTGCAAGCTCTCCAGGACAACAGCAAATCTGGGGCTCTGTGCTTTCTTTCCTTCTGAACAAGTGTTACTGTTTTCTGCACAAAAGCGATTCTGCGAAGCAATGTGAACAGGCACAGAGAAGGTGCTAGCAGGGAATTCTCTGCCTGCCTTTCCCCAGTGCTCTGCAAGCTCTCCAGGACAACATAAAATCTGGGGCTCTGTGCTTTCTTTCCTTCTGAACAAGTGTTAGTGTTTTCTGCACAAAAGCGATTCTGCCAAGCAATGTGAACAGGTACAGAGAAGGTGCTAGCAGGGAATTCTCTGCCTGCCTTTCCCCAGTGCTCTGCAAGCTCTCCAGGACAACATAGAATCTGGGGCTCTGTGCTTTCTTTCGTTCTGAACAAGTGTTAGTGTTTTCTGCACAAAAGCGATTCTGCGAAGCAATGTGAACACTTCTGCTTCCCAGGCACAGAGAAGGTGCTAGCAGGGAATTCTCTGCCTGCCTTTCCCCAGTGCTCTGCAAGCTCTCCAGGACAACATAGAATCTGGGGCTCTGTGCTTTCTTTCGTTCTGAACAAGTGTTACTGTTTCTGCACAAAAGCGATTCTGCGAAGCAATGTGAACAGGCACAGAGAAGGTGCTAGCAGGGAATTCTCTGCCTGCCTTTCCCCAGTGCTCTGCAAGCTCTCCAGGACAACATAGAATCTGGGGCTCTGTGCTTTCTTTCGTTCTGAACAAGCGTTACTGTTTTCTGCACAAAAGCGATTCTGCGAAGCAATGTGAACAGGCACAGAAAAGGTGCTAGCAGGGAATTCTCTGCCTGCATTTCCCCAGTGCTCTGCAAGCTCTCCAGGACAACATAAAATCTGGGGCTCTGTGCTTTCTTTCCTTCTGAACAAGTGTTACTGTTTTCTGCACAAAAGCGATTCTGCCAAGCAATGTGAACAGGTACAGAGAAGGTGCTAGCAGGGAATTCACTGCCTGCCTTTCCCCAGTGCTCTGCAAGCTCTCCAGGACAACAGCAAATCTGGGGCTCTGTGCTTTCTTTCCTTCTGAACAAGTGTTACTGTTTTCTGCACAAAAGCGATTCTGCGAAGCAATGTGAACACTTCTGCTTCCCAGGCACAGAGAAGGTGCTAGCAGGGAATTCTCTGCCTGCCTTTCCCCAGTGCTCTGCAAGCTCTCCAGGACAACAGCAAATCTCGGGCTCTGTGCTTTCTTTCCTTCTGAAGAAGTGTTACTGTTTTCTGCACAAAAGCGATTCTGCGAAGCAATGTGAACAGGCACAGAAAAGGTGCTAGCAGGGAATTCTCTGCCTGCATTTCCCCAGTGCTCTGCAAGCTCTCCAGGACAACATAAAATCTGGGGCTCTGTGCTTTCTTTCCTTCTGAACAAGTGTTAGTGTTTTCTGCACAAAAGCGATTCTGCGAAGCAATGTGAACAGGCACAGAAAAGGTGCTAGTAGGGAATTCTCTGCCTGCATTTCCCCAGTGCTCTGCAAGCTCTCCAGGACAACAGCAAATCTGGGGCTCTGTGCTTTCTTTCCTTCTGAACAAGTGTTACTGTTTTCTGCACAAAAGCGATTCTGCGAAGCAATGTGAACAGGCACAGAGAAGGTGCTAGCAGGGAATTCTCTGCCTGCCTTTCCCCAGTGCTCTGCAAGCTCTCCAGGACAACATAAAATCTGGGGCTCTGTGCTTTCTTTCCTTCTGAACAAGTGTTAGTGTTTTCTGCATAAAAGCGATTCTGCCAAGCAATGTGAACAGGTACAGAGAAGGTGCTAGCAGGGAATTCTCTGCCTGCCTTTCCCCAGTGCTCTGCAAGCTCTCCAGGACAACAGCAAATCTGGGGCTCTGTGCTTTCTTTCCTTCTGAACAAGTGTTACTGTTTTCTGCACAAAAGCGATTCTGCGAAGCAATGTGAACAGGCACAGAGAAGGTGCTAGCAGGGAATTCTCTGCCTGCCTTTCCCCAGTGCTCTGCAAGCTCTCCAGGACAACATAGAATCTGGGGCTCTGTGCTTTCTTTCGTTCTGAACAAGTGTTAGTGTTTTCTGCACAAAAGCGATTCTGCCAAGCAATGTGAACACTTCTGCTTCCCAGGCACAGAGAAGGTGCTAGCAGGGAATTCTCTGCCTGCCTTTCCCCAGTGCTCTGCAAGCTCTCCAGGACAACATAGAATCTGGGGCTCTGTGCTTTCTTTCGTTCTGAACAAGTGTTACTGTTTTCTGCACAAAAGCGATTCTGCGAAGCAATGTGAACAGGCACAGAGAAGGTGCTAGCAGGGAATTCTCTGCCTGCCTTTCCCCAGTGCTCTGCAAGCTCTCCAGGACAACATAGAATCTGTGGCTCTGTGCTTTCTTTCGTTCTGAACACATGTTAGTGTTTTCTGCACAAAAGCGATTCTGCGAAGCAATGTGAACAGGTACAGAGAAGGTGCTAGCAGGGAATTCTCTGCCTGCCTTTCCCCAGTGCTCTGCAAGCTCTCCAGGACAACATAGAATCTGGGGCTCTGTGCTTTCTTTCGTTCTGAACAAGTGTTAGTGTTTTCTGCACAAAAGCGATTCTGCCAAGCAATGTGAACACTTCTGCTTCCCAGGCACAGAGAAGGTGCTAGCAGGGAATTCTCTGCCTGCCTTTCCCCAGTGCTCTGCAAGCTCTCCAGGACAACATAGAATCTGGGGCTCTGTGCTTTCTTTCGTTCTGAACAAGTGTTAGTGTTTTCTGCACAAAAGCGATTCTGCCAAGCAATGTGAACACTTCTGCTTCCCAGGCACAGAGAAGGTGCTAGCAGGGAATTCTCTGCCTGGCTTTCCCCAGTGCTCTGCAAGCTCTCCAGGACAACAGCAAATCTCGGGCTCTGTGCTTTCTTTCCTTCTGAAGAAGTGTTACTGTTTTCTGCACAAAAGCGATTCTGCGAAGCAATGTGAACAGGCACAGAAAAGGTGCTAGCAGGGAATTCTCTGCCTGCATTTCCCCAGTGCTCTGCAAGCTCTCCAGGACAACATAAAATCTGGGGCTCTGTGCTTTCTTTCCTTCTGAACAAGTGTTAGTGTTTTCTGCACAAAAGCGATTCTGCGAAGCAATGTGAACAGGCACAGAAAAGGTGCTAGTAGGGAATTCTCTGCCTGCATTTCCCCAGTGCTCTGCAAGCTCTCCAGGACAACAGCAAATCTGGGGCTCTGTGCTTTCTTTCCTTCTGAACAAGTGTTACTGTTTTCTGCACAAAAGCGATTCTGCGAAGCAATGTGAACAGGCACAGAGAAGGTGCTAGCAGGGAATTCTCTGCCTGCCTTTCCCCAGTGCTCTGCAAGCTCTCCAGGACAACATAAAATCTGGGGCTCTGTGCTTTCTTTCCTTCTGAACAAGTGTTACTGTTTTCTGCACAAAAGCGATTCTGCCAAGCAATGTGAACAGGTACAGAGAAGGTGCTAGCAGGGAATTCTCTGCCTGCCTTTCCCCAGTGCTCTGCAAGCTCTCCAGGACAACAGCAAATCTGGGGCTCTGTGCTTTCTTTCCTTCTGAACAAGTGTTACTGTTTTCTGCACAAAAGCGATTCTGCGAAGCAATGTGAACAGGCACAGAGAAGGTGCTAGCAGGGAATTCTCTGCCTGCCTTTCCCCAGTGCTCTGCAAGCTCTCCAGGACAACATAAATTCTGGGGCTCTGTGCTTTCTTTCCTTCTGAACAAGTGTTACTGTTTTCTGCACAAAAGCGATTCTGCCAAGCAATGTGAACAGGTACAGAGAAGGTGCTAGCAGGGAATTCTCTGCCTGCCTTTCCCCAGTGCTCTGCAAGCTCTCCAGGACAACATAGAATCTGGGACTCTGTGCTTTCTTTCGTTCTGAACAAGTGTTAGTGTTTTCTGCACAAAAGCGATTCTGCCAAGCAATGTGAACACTTCTGCTTCCCAGGCACAGAGAAGGTGCTAGCAGGGAATTCTCTGCCTGCCTTTCCCCAGTGCTCTGCAATCTCTCCAGGACAACATAGAATCTGGGGCTCTGTGCTTTCTTTCGTTCTGAACAAGTGTTAGTGTTTTCTGCACAAAAGCGATTCTGCCAAGCAATGTGAACAGGCACAGAGAAGGTGCTAGCAGGGAATTCTCTGCCTGCCTTTCCCCAGTGCTCTGCAAGCTCTCCAGGACAACATAGAATCTGGGGCTCTGTGCTTTCTTTCCTTCTGAACAAGTGTTACTGTTTTCTGCACAAAAGCGATTCTGCGAAGCAATGTGAACAGGCACAGAGAAGGTGCTAGCAGGGAATTCTCTGCCTGCCTTTCCCCAGTGCTCTGCAAGCTCTCCAGGACAACATAGAATCTGGGGCTCTGTGCTTTCTTTCGTTCTGAACAAGTGTTAGTGTTTTCTGCACAAAAGCGTTTCTGCCAAGCAATGTGAACAGGTACAGAGAAGGTGCTAGCAGGGAATTCTCTGCCTGCCTTTCCCCAGTGCTCTGCAAGCTCTCCAGGACAACAGCAAATCTGGGGCTCTGTGCTTTCTTTCGTTCTGAACAAGTGTTAGTGTTTTCTGCACAAAAGCGATTCTGCCAAGCAATGTGAACACTTCTGCTTCCCAGGCACAGAGAAGGTGCTAGCAGGGAATTCTCTGCCTGCCTTTCCCCAGTGCTCTGCAAGCTCTCCAGGACAACATAGAATCTGGGGCTCTGTGCTTTCTTTCGTTCTGAACAAGTGTTAGTGTTTTCTGCACAAAAGCGATTCTGCCAAGCAATGTGAACACTTCTGCTTCCCAGGCACAGAGAAGGTGCTAGCAGGGAATTCTCTGCCTGGCTTTCCCCAGTGCTCTGCAAGCTCTCCAGGACAACAGCAAATCTCGGGCTCTGTGCTTTCTTTCCTTCTGAAGAAGTGTTACTGTTTTCTGCACAAAAGCGATTCTGCGAAGCAATGTGAACAGGCACAGAAAAGGTGCTAGCAGGGAATTCTCTGCCTGCATTTCCCCAGTGCTCTGCAAGCTCTCCAGGACAACATAGAATCTGGGGCTCTGTGCTTTCTTTCCTTCTGAACAAGTGTTACTGTTTTCTGCACAAAAGCGATTCTGCGAAGCAATGTGAACAGGCACAGAGAAGGTGCTAGCAGGGAATTCTCTGCCTGCCTTTCCCCAGTGCTCTGCAAGCTCTCCAGGACAACATAGAATCTGGGGCTCTGTGCTTTCTTTCGTTCTGAACAAGTTTTACTGTTTTCTGCACAAAAGCGATTCTGCCAAGCAATGTGAACACTTCTGCTTCCCAGGCACAGAGAAGGTGCTAGCAGGGAATTCTCTGCCTGCCTTTCCCCAGTGCTCTGCAAGCTCTCCAGGACAACAGCAAATCTGGGGCTCTGTGCTTTCTTTCGTTCTGAACAAGTGTTACTGTTTCTGCACAAAAGCGATTCTGCGAAGCAATGTGAACAGGCACAGAAAAGGTGCTAGCAGGGAATTCTCTGCCTGCCTTTCCCCAGTGCTCTGCAAGCTCCCCAGGACAACAGCAAATCTGGGGCTCTGTGCTTTCTTTTGTTCTGAACAAGTGTTAGTGTTTTCTGCACAAAAGCGATTCTGCCAAGCAATGTGAACAGGTACAGAGAAGTGCTAGCAGGGAATTCTCTGCCTGCCTTTCCCCAGTGCTCTGCAAGCTCTCCAGGACAACATCAAATCTGGGGCTCTGTGCTTTCTTTCCTTCTGAACAAGTGTTAGTGTTTTCTGCACAAAAGCGATTCTGCCAAACAATGTGAACACTTCTGCTTCCCAGGCACAGAGAAGGTGCTAGCAGGGAATTCACTGCCTGCCTTTCCCCAGTGCTCTGCAAGCTCTCCAGGACAACAGCAAATCTGGGGCTCTGTGCTTTCTTTCCTTCTGAACAAGTGTTACTGTTTTCTGCACAAAAGCGATTCTGCCAAGCAATGTGAACACTTCTGCTTCCCAGGCACAGAGAAGGTGCTAGCAGGGAATTCTCTGCCTGGCTTTCCCCAGTGCTCTGCAAGCTCTCCAGGACAACATAGAATCTGGGGCTCTGTGCTTTCTTTCGTTCTGAACAAGTGTTAGTATTTTCTGCACAAAAGCGATTCTGCGAAGCAATGTGAACAGGTACAGAGAAGGTGCTAGCAGGGAATTCTCTGCCTGCCTTTCCCCAGTGCTCTGCAAGCTCTCCAGGACAACATAAAATCTGGGGCTCTGTGCTTTCTTTCGTTCTGAACAAGTGTTAGTGTTTTCTGCACAAAAGCGATTCTGCCAAGCAATGTGAACAGGCACAGAGAAGGTGCTAGCAGGGAATTCTCTGCCTGCCTTTCCCCAGTGCTCTGCAAGCTCTCCAGGACAACAGCAAATCTGGGGCTCTGTGCTTTCTTTCGTTCTGAACAAGTGTTACTGTTTCTGCACAAAAGCGATTCTGCGAAGCAATGGGAACAGGCACAGAAAAGGTGCTAGCAGGGAATTCTCTGCCTGCCTTTCCCCAGTGCTCTGCAAGCTCTCCAGGACAATATAAAATCTGGGGCTCTGTGCTTTCTTTCGTTCTGAACAAGTGTTAGAGTTTTCTGCACAAAAGCGATTCTGCCAAGCAATGTGAACACTTCTGCTTCCCAGGCACAGAGAAGGTGCTAGCAGGGAATTCTCTGCCTGCCTTTCCCCAGTGCTCTGCAAGCTCTCCAGGACAACATAGAATCTGGGGCTCTGTGCTTTCTTTCGTTCTGAACAAGTGTTACTGTTTTCTGCACAAAAGCGATTCTGCGAAGCAATGTGAACAGGCACAGAGAAGGTGCTAGCAGGGAATTCTCTGCCTGCCTTTCCCCAGTGCTCTGCAAGCTCTCCAGGACAACAGCAAATCTGGGGCTCTGTGCTTTCTTTCGTTCTGAACAAGTGTGACTGTTTTCTGCACAAAAGCGATTCTGCGAAGCAATGTGAACAGGTACAGAGAAGGTGCTAGCAGGGAATTCTCTGCCTGCCTTTCCCCAGTGCTCTGCAAGCTCTCCAGGACAACAGCAAATCTGGGGCTCTGTGCTTTCTTTCCTTCTGAACAAGTGTTACTGCTTTCTGCACAAAAGCGATTCTGCCAAGCAATGTGAACACTTCTGCTTCCCAGGCACAGAGAAGGTGCTAGCAGGGAATTCTCTGCCTGCCTTTCCCCAGTGTTCTGCAAGCTCTCCAGGACAACATAGAATCTGGGGCTCTGTGCTTTCTTTCGTTCTGAACAAGTGTTAGTGTTTTCTGCACAAAAGCGATTCTGCGAAGCAATGTGAACACTTCTGCTTCCCAGGCACAGAGAAGGTGCTAGCAGGGAATTCTCTGCCTGCCTTTCCCCAGTGCTCTGCAAGCTCTCCAGGACAACAGCAAATCTCGGGCTCTGTGCTTTCTTTCCTTCTGAAGAAGTGTTACTGTTTTCTGCACAAAAGCGATTCTGCGAAGCAATGTGAACAGGCACAGAAAAGGTGCTAGCAGGGAATTCTCTGCCTGCATTTCCCCAGTGCTCTGCAAGCTCTCCAGGACAACATAGAATCTGGGGCTCTGTGCTTTCTTTCGTTCTGAACAAGCGTTACTGTTTTCTGCACAAAAGCGATTCTGCGAAGCAATGAGAACAGGCACAGAAAAGGTGCTAGCAGGGAATTCTCTGCCTGCATTTCCCCAGTGCTCTGCAAGCTCTCCAGGACAACAGCAAATCTGGGGCTCTGTGCTTTCTTTCCTTCTGAACAAGTGTTACTGTTTTCTGCACAAAAGCGATTCTGCGAAGCAATGTGAACAGGCACAGAGAAGGTGCTAGCAGGGAATTCTCTGCCTGCCTTTCCCCAGTGCTCTGCAAGCTCTCCAGGACAACATAAATTCTGGGGCTCTGTGCTTTCTTTCCTTCTGAACAAGTGTTACTGTTTTCTGCACAAAAGCGATTCTGCCAAGCAATGTGAACAGGTACAGAGAAGGTGCTAGCAGGGAATTCTCTGCCTGCCTTTCCCCAGTGCTCTGCAAGCTCTCCAGGACAACATAGAATCTGGGGCTCTGTGCTTTCTTTCGTTCTGAACAAGTGTTAGTGTTTTCTGCACAAAAGCGATTCTGCCAAGCAATGTGAACACTTCTGCTTCCCAGGCACAGAGAAGGTGCTAGCAGGGAATTCTCTGCCTGCCTTTCCCCAGTGCTCTGCAGTCTCTCCAGGACAACATAGAATCTGGGGCTCTGTGCTTTCTTTCGTTCTGAACAAGTGTTAGTGTTTTCTGCACAAAAGCGATTCTGCCAAGCAATGTGAACAGGCACAGAGAAGGTGCTAGCAGGGAATTCTCTGCCTGCCTTTCCCCAGTGCTCTGCAAGCTCTCCAGGACAACATAGAATCTGGGGCTCTGTGCTTTCTTTCGTTCTGAACAAGTGTTAGTGTTTTCTGCACAAAAGCGATTCTGCGAAGCAATGTGAACACTTCTGCTTCCCAGGCACAGAGAAGGTGCTAGCAGGGAATTCTCTGCCTGCCTTTCCCCAGTGCTCTGCAAGCTCTCCAGGACAACATAGAATCTGGGGCTCTGTGCTTTCTTTCGTTCTGAACAAGTGTTACTGTTTTCTGCACAAAAGCGATTCTGCGAAGCAATGTGAACAGGCACAGAGAAGGTGCTAGCAGGGAATTCTCTGCCTGCCTTTCCCCAGTGCTCTGCAAGCTCTCCAGGACAACATAGAATCTGTGGCTCTGTGCTTTCTTTCGTTCTGAACAAGTGTTAGTGTTTTCTGCACAAAAGCGATTCTGCGAAGCAATGTGAACAGGTACAGAGAAGGTGCTAGCAGGGAATTCTCTGCCTGCCTTTCCCCAGTGCTCTGCAAGCTCTCCAGGACAACAGCAAATCTGGGGCTCTGTGCTTTCTTTCGTTCTGAACAAGTGTTAGTGTTTTCTGCACAAAAGCGATTCTGCCAAGCAATGTGAACACTTCTGCTTCCCAGGCACAGAGAAGGTGCTAGCAGGGAATTCTCTGCCTGCCTTTCCCCAGTGCTCTGCAAGCTCTCCAGGACAACATAGAATCTGGGGCTCTGTGCTTTCTTTCCTTCTGAACAAGTGTTAGTGTTTTCTGCACAAAAGCGATTCTGCCAAGCAATGTGAACACTTCTGCTTCCCAGGCACAGAGAAGGTGCTAGCAGGGAATTCTCTGCCTGCCTTTCCCCAGTGCTCTGCAAGCTCTCCAGGACAACAGCAAATCTCGGGCTCTGTGCTTTCTTTCCTTCTGAGGAAGTGTTACTGTTTTCTGCACAAAAGCGATTCTGCGAAGCAATGTGAACAGGCACAGAAAAGGTGCTAGCAGGGAATTCTCTGCCTGCCTTTCCCCAGTGCTCTGCAAGCTCTCCAGGACAACATAGAATCTGGGGCTCTGTGCTTTCTTTCCTTCTGAACAAGTGTTAGTGTTTTCTGCACAAAAGCGATTCTGCGAAGCAATGTGAACAGGCACAGAAAAGGTGCTAGTAGGGAATTCTCTGCCTGCATTTCCCCAGTGCTCTGCAAGCTCTCCAGGACAACAGCAAATCTGGGGCTCTGTGCTTTCTTTCCTTCTGAACAAGTGTTACTGTTTTCTGCACAAAAGCGATTCTGCGAAGCAATGTGAACAGGCACAGAGAAGGTGCTAGCAGGGAATTCTCTGCCTGCCTTTCCCCAGTGCTCTGCAAGCTCTCCAGGACAACATAAAATCTGGGGCTCTGTGCTTTCTTTCCTTCTGAACAAGTGTTACTGTTTTCTGCACAAAAGCGATTCTGCCAAGCAATGTGAACAGGTACAGAGAAGGTGCTAGCAGGGAATTCTCTGCCTGCCTTTCCCCAGTGCTCTGCAAGCTCTCCAGGACAACAGCAAATCTGGGGCTCTGTGCTTTCTTTCCTTCTGAACAAGTGTTACTGTTTTCTGCACAAAAGCGATTCTGCCAAGCAATGTGAACAGGTACAGAGAAGGTGCTAGCAGGGAATTCTCTGCCTGCCTTTCCCCAGTGCTCTGCAAGCTCTCCAGGACAACATAGAATCTGGGACTCTGTGCTTTCTTTCGTTCTGAACAAGTGTTAGTGTTTTCTGCACAAAAGCGATTCTGCCAAGCAATGTGAACACTTCTGCTTCCCAGGCACAGAGAAGGTGCTAGCAGGGAATTCTCTGCCTGCCTTTCCCCAGTGCTCTGCAAGCTCTCCAGGACAACATAGAATCTGTGGCTCTGTGCTTTCTTTCGTTCTGAACAAGTGTTAGTGTTTTCTGCACAAAAGCGATTCTGCGAAGCAATGTGAACAGGCACAGAGAAGGTGCTAGCAGGGAATTCTCTGCCTGCCTTTCCCCAGTGCTCTGCAAGCTCTCCAGGACAACATAGAATCTGGGGCTCTGTGCTTTCTTTCGTTCTGAACAAGTGTTAGTGTTTTCTGCACAAAAGCGATTCTGCCAAGCAATGTGAACACTTCTGCTTCCCAGGCACAGAGAAGGTGCTAGCAGGGAATTCTCTGCCTGCCTTTCCCCAGTGCTCTGCAAGCTCTCCAGGACAACATAGAATCTGGGGCTCTGTGCTTTCTTTCGTTCTGAACAAGTGTTACTCTTTTCTGCACAAAAGCGATTCTGCCAAGCAATGTGAACAGGCACAGAGAAGGTGCTAGCAGGGAATTCTCTGCCTGCCTTTCCCCAGTGCTCTGCAAGCTCTCCAGGACAACATAGAATCTGGGGCTCTGTGCTTTCTTTCGTTCTGAACAATTGTTAGTGTTTTCTGCACAAAAGCGATTCTGCCAAGCAATGTGAACACTTCTGCTTCCCAGGCACAGAGAAGGTGCTAGCAGGGAATTCTCTGCCTGCCTTTCCCCAGTGCTCTGCAAGCTCTCCAGGACAACATAGAATCTGGGGCTCTGTGCTTTCTTTCGTTCTGAACAAGTGTTAGTGTTTTCTGCACAAAAGCGATTCTGCCAAGCAATGTGAACACTTCTGCTTCCCAGGCACAGAGAAGGTGCTAGCAGGGAATTCTCTGCCTGGCTTTCCCCAGTGCTCTGCAAGCTCTCCAGGACAACAGCAAATCTCGGGCTCTGTGCTTTCTTTCCTTCTGAACAAGTGTTACTGTTTTCTGCACAAAAGCGATTCTGCGAAGCAATGTGAACAGGCACAGAGAAGGTGCTAGCAGGGAATTCTCTGCCTGCCTTTCCCCAGTGCTCTGCAAGCTCTCCAGGACAACATAGAATCTGGGGCTCTGTGCTTTCTTTCCTTCTGAACAAGTGTTAGTGTTTTCTGCACAAAAGCGATTCTGCCAAGCAATGTGAACAGGCACAGAAAAGGTGCTAGTAGGGAATTCTCTGCCTGCATTTCCCCAGTGCTCTGCAAGCTCTCCAGGACAACAGCAAATCTGGGGCTCTGTGCTTTCTTTCCTTCTGAACAAGTGTTACTGTTTTCTGCACAAAAGCGATTCTGCGAAGCAATGTGAACAGGCACAGAGAAGGTGCTAGCAGGGAATTCTCTGCCTGCCTTTCCCCAGTGCTCTGCAAGCTCTCCAGGACAACATAAAATCTGGGGCTCTGTGCTTTCTTTCCTTCTGAACAAGTGTTACTGTTTTCTGCACAAAAGCGATTCTGCCAAGCAATGTGAACAGGTACAGAGAAGGTGCTAGCAGGGAATTCTCTGCCTGCCTTTCCCCAGTGCTCTGCAAGCTCTCCAGGACAACAGCAAATCTGGGGCTCTGTGCTTTCTTTCCTTCTGAACAAGTGTTACTGTTTTCTGCACAAAAGCGATTCTGCGAAGCAATGTGAACAGGCACAGAGAAGGTGCTAGCAGGGAATTCTATGCCTGCCTTTCCCCAGTGCTCTGCAAGCTCTCCAGGACAACATAGAATCTGGGGCTCTGTGCTTTCTTTCGTTCTGAACAAGTGTTAGTGTTTTCTGCACAAAAGCGATTCTGCCAAGCAATGTGAACACTTCTGCTTCCCAGGCACAGAGAAGGTGCTAGCAGGGAATTCTCTGCCTGCCTTTCCCCAGTGCTCTGCAATCTCTCCAGGACAACATAGAATCTGGGGCTCTGTGCTTTCTTTCGTTCTGAACAAGTGTTAGTGTTTTCTGCACAAAAGCGATTCTGCCAAGCAATGTGAACAGGCACAGAGAAGGTGCTAGCAGGGAATTCTCTGCCTGCCTTTCCCCAGTGCTCTGCAAGCTCTCCAGGACAACATAGAATCTGGGGCTCTGTGCTTTCTTTCGTTCTGAACAAGTGTTAGTGTTTTCTGCACAAAAGCGATTCTGCCAAGCAATGTGAACACTTCTGCTTCCCAGGCACAGAGAAGGTGCTAGCAGGGAATTCTCTGCCTGCCTTTCCCCAGTGCTCTGCAAGCTCTCCAGGACAACATAGAATCTGGGGCTCTGTGCTTTCTTTCCTTCTGAACAAGTGTTACTGTTTTCTGCACAAAAGCGATTCTGCCAAGCAATGTGAACAGGCACAGAGAAGGTGCTAGCAGGGAATTCTCTGCCTGCCTTTCCCCAGTGCTCTGCAAGCTCTCCAGGACAACATAGAATCTGGGGCTCTGTGCTTTCTTTCGTTCTGAACAAGTGTTAGTGTTTTCTGCACAAAAGCGATTCTGCCAAGCAATGTGAACAGGTACAGAGAAGGTGCTAGCAGGGAATTCTCTGCCTGCCTTTCCCCAGTGCTCTGCAAGCTCTCCAGGACAACAGCAAATCTGGGGCTCTGTGCTTTCTTTCGTTCTGAACAAGTGTTAGTGTTTTCTGCACAAAAGCGATTCTGCCAAGCAATGTGAACACTTCTGCTTCCCAGGCACAGAGAAGGTGCTAGCAGGGAATTCTCTGCCTGCCTTTCCCCAGTGCTCTGCAAGCTCTCCAGGACAACATAGAATCTGGGGCTCTGTGCTTTCTTTCGTTCTGAACAAGTGTTAGTGTTTTCTGCACAAAAGCGATTCTGCCAAGCAATGTGAACACTTCTGCTTCCCAGGCACAGAGAAGGTGCTAGCAGGGAATTCTCTGCCTGGCTTTCCCCAGTGCTCTGCAAGCTCTCCAGGACAACAGCAAATCTCGGGCTCTGTGCTTTCTTTCCTTCTGAAGAAGTGTTAGTGTTTTCTGCACAAAAGCGATTCTGCGAAGCAATGTGAACAGGCACAGAAAAGGTGCTAGCAGGGAATTCTCTGCCTGCATTTCCCCAGTGCTCTGCAAGCTCTCCAGGACAACATAGAATCTGGGGCTCTGTGCTTTCTTTCCTTCTGAACAAGTGTTAGTGTTTTCTGCACAAAAGCGATTCTGCGAAGCAATGTGAACAGGCACAGAAAAGGTGCTAGTAGGGAATTCTCTGCCTGCATTTCCCCAGTGCTCTGCAAGCTCTCCAGGACAACAGCAAATCTGGGGCTCTGTGCTTTCTTTCCTTCTGAACAAGTGTTACTGTTTTCTGCACAAAAGCGATTCTGCGAAGCAATGTGAACAGGCACAGAGAAGGTGCTAGCAGGGAATTCTCTGCCTGCCTTTCCCCAGTGCTCTGCAAGCTCTCCAGGACAACATAAAATCTGGGGCTCTGTGCTTTCTTTCCTTCTGAACAAGTGTTACTGTTTTCTGCACAAAAGCGATTCTGCCAAGCAATGTGAACAGGTACAGAGAAGGTGCTAGCAGGGAATTCTCTGCCTGCCTTTCCCCAGTGCTCTGCAAGCTCTCCAGGACAACATAGAATCTGGGGCTCTGTGCTTTCTTTCGTTCTGAACAAGTGTTAGTGTTTTCTGCACAAAAGCGATTCTGCCAAGCAATGTGAACACTTCTGCTTCCCAGGCACAGAGAAGGTGCTAGCAGGGAATTCTCTGCCTGCCTTTCCCCAGTGCTCTGCAAGCTCTCCAGGACAACATAGAATCTGGGGCTCTGTGCTTTCTTTCGTTCTGAACAAGTGTTACTGTTTCTGCACAAAAGCGATTCTGCCAAGCAATGTGAACAGGCACAGAGAAGGTGCTAGCAGGGAATTCTCTGCCTGCCTTTCCCCAGTGCTCTGCAAGCTCTCCAGGACAACATAGAATCTGGGGCTCTGTGCTTTCTTTCGTTCTGAACAAGTGTTAGTGTTTTCTGCACAAAAGCGATTCTGCCAAGCAATGTGAACAGGCACAGAGAAGGTGCTAGCAGGGAATTCTCTGCCTGCCTTTCCCCAGTGCTCTGCAAGCTCTCCAGGACAACAGAAAATCTGGGGCTCTGTGCTTTCTTTCGTTCTGAACAAGTGTTACTGTTTTCTGCACAAAAGCGATTCTGCGAAGCAATGTGAACAGGCACAGAGAAGGTGCTAGCAGGGAATTCTCTGCCTGCCTTTCCCCAGTGCTCTGCAAGCTCTCCAGGACAACAGCAAATCTGGGGCTCTGTGCTTTCTTTCGTTCTGAACAAGTGTTAGTATTTTCTGCACAAAAGCGATTCTGCGAAGCAATGTGAACAGGTACAGAGAAGGTGCTAGCAGGGAATTCTCTGCCTGCCTTTCCCCAGTGCTCTGCAAGCTCTCCAGGACAACATAAAATCTGGGGCTCTGTGCTTTCTTTCGTTCTGAACAAGTGTTAGTGTTTTCTGCACAAAAGCGATTCTGCCAAGCAATGTGAACAGGCACAGAGAAGGTGCTAGCAGGGAATTCTCTGCCTGCCTTTCCCCAGTGCTCTGCAAGCTCTCCAGGACAACAGCAAATCTGGGGCTCTGTGCTTTCTTTCCTTCTGAACAAGTGTTAGTGTTTTCTGCACAAAAGCGATTCTGCGAAGCAATGTGAACAGGCACAGAGAAGGTGCTAGCAGGGAATTCTCTGCCTGCCTTTCCCCAGTGCTCTGCAAGCTCTCCAGGACAACATAAAATCTGGGGCTCTGTGCTTTCTTTCGTTCTGAACAAGTGTTAGTGTTTTCTGCACAAAAGCGATTCTGTGAAGCAATGTGAACAGGCACAGAGAAGGTGCTAGCAGGGAATTCTCTGCCTGCCTTTCCCCAGTGCTCTGCAAGCTCTCCAGGACAACATAAATTCTGGGGCTCTGTGCTTTCTTTCCTTCTGAACAAGTGTTAGTGTTTTCTGCACAAAAGCGATTCTGCCAAGCAATGTGAACAGGTACAGAGAAGGTGCTAGCAGGGAATTCTCTGCCTGCCTTTCCCCAGTGCTCTGCAAGCTCTCCAGGACAACATAGAATCTGGGGCTCTGTGCTTTCTTTCGTTCTGAACAAGTGTTAGTGTTTTCTGCACAAAAGCGATTCTGCGAAGCAATGTGAACACTTCTGCTTCCCAGGCACAGAGAAGGTGCTAGCAGGGAATTCTCTGCCTGCCTTTCCCCAGTGCTCTGCAAGCTCTCCAGGACAACATAGAATCTGGGGCTCTGTGCTTTCTTTCGTTCTGAACAAGTGTTACTGTTTCTGCACAAAAGCGATTCTGCGAAGCAATGTGAACAGGCACAGAGAAGGTGCTAGCAGGGAATTCTCTGCCTGCCTTTCCCCAGTGCTCTGCAAGCTCTCCAGGACAACATAGAATCTGGGGCTCTGTGCTTTCTTTCGTTCTGAACAAGCGTTACTGTTTTCTGCACAAAAGCGATTCTGCGAAGCAATGTGAACAGGCACAGAAAAGGTGCTAGCAGGGAATTCTCTGCCTGCATTTCCCCAGTGCTCTGCAAGCTCTCCAGGACAACATAAAATCTGGGGCTCTGTGCTTTCTTTCGTTCTGAACAAGTGTTAGTGTTTTCTGCACAAAAGCGATTCTGCGAAGCAATGTGAACAGGTACAGAGAAGGTGCTAGCAGGGAATTCACTGCCTGCCTTTCCCCAGTGCTCTGCAAGCTCTCCAGGACAACAGCAAATCTGGGGCTCTGTGCTTTCTTTCCTTCTGAACAAGTGTTACTGTTTTCTGCACAAAAGCGATTCTGCGAAGCAATGTGAACACTTCTGCTTCCCAGGCACAGAGAAGGTGCTAGCAGGGAATTCTCTGCCTGCCTTTCCCCAGTGCTCTGCAAGCTCTCCAGGACAACAGCAAATCTCGGGCTCTGTGCTTTCTTTCCTTCTGAAGAAGTGTTACTGTTTTCTGCACAAAAGCGATTCTGCGAAGCAATGTGAACAGGCACAGAAAAGGTGCTAGCAGGGAATTCTCTGCCTGCATTTCCCCAGTGCTCTGCAAGCTCTCCAGGACAACAGCAAATCTGGGGCTCTGTGCTTTCTTTCCTTCTGAACAAGTGTTACTGTTTTCTGCACAAAAGCGATTCTGCGAAGCAATGTGAACACTTCTGCTTCCCAGGCACAGAGAAGGTGCTAGCAGGGAATTCTCTGCCTGCCTTTCCCCAGTGCTCTGCAAGCTCTCCAGGACAACAGCAAATCTCGGGCTCTGTGCTTTCTTTCCTTCTGAAGAAGTGTTACTGTTTTCTGCACAAAAGCGATTCTGCGAAGCAATGTGAACAGGCACAGAAAAGGTGCTAGCAGGGAATTCTCTGCCTGCATTTCCCCAGTGCTCTGCAAGCTCTCCAGGACAACATAAAATCTGGGGCTCTGTGCTTTCTTTCCTTCTGAACAAGTGTTAGTGTTTTCTGCACAAAAGCGATTCTGCGAAGCAATGTGAACAGGCACAGAAAAGGTGCTAGTAGGGAATTCTCTGCCTGCATTTCCCCAGTGCTCTGCAAGCTCTCCAGGACAACAGCAAATCTGGGGCTCTGTGCTTTCTTTCCTTCTGAACAAGTGTTAGTGTTTTCTGCACAAAAGCGATTCTGCGAAGCAATGTGAACAGGCACAGAGAAGGTGCTAGCAGGGAATTCTCTGCCTGCCTTTCCCCAGTGCTCTGCAAGCTCTCCAGGACAACATAAAATCTGGGGCTCTGTGCTTTCTTTCCTTCTGAACAAGTGTTACTGTTTTCTGCACAAAAGCGATTCTGCGAAGCAATGTGAACAGGCACAGAGAAGGTGCTAGCAGGGAATTCTCTGCCTGCCTTTCCCCAGTGCTCTGCAAGCTCTCCAGGACAACATAAAATCTGGGGCTCTGTGCTTTCTTTCCTTCTGAACAAGTGTTACTGTTTTCTGCACAAAAGCGATTCTGCCAAGCAATGTGAACAGGTACAGAGAAGGTGCTAGCAGGGAATTCTCTGCCTGCCTTTCCCCAGTGCTCTGCAAGCTCTCCAGGACAACATAGAATCTGGGGCTCTGTGCTTTCTTTCGTTCTGAACAAGTGTTAGTGTTTTCTGCACAAAAGCGATTCTGCCAAGCAATGTGAACACTTCTGCTTCCCAGGCACAGAGAAGGTGCTAGCAGGGAATTCTCTGCCTGCCTTTCCCCAGTGCTCTGCAAGCTCTCCAGGACAACATAGAATCTGGGGCTCTGTGCTTTCTTTCGTTCTGAACAAGTGTTACTGTTTCTGCACAAAAGCGATTCTGCCAAGCAATGTGAACAGGCACAGAGAAGGTGCTAGCAGGGAATTCTCTGCCTGCCTTTCCCCAGTGCTCTGCAAGCTCTCCAGGACAACATAGAATCTGGGGCTCTGTGCTTTCTTTCGTTCTGAACAAGTGTTAGTGTTTTCTGCACAAAAGCGATTCTGCCAAGCAATGTGAACAGGCACAGAGAAGGTGCTAGCAGGGAATTCTCTGCCTGCCTTTCCCCAGTGCTCTGCAAGCTCTCCAGGACAACAGAAAATCTGGGGCTCTGTGCTTTCTTTCGTTCTGAACAAGTGTTACTGTTTTCTGCACAAAAGCGATTCTGCGAAGCAATGTGAACAGGCACAGAGAAGGTGCTAGCAGGGAATTCTCTGCCTGCCTTTCCCCAGTGCTCTGCAAGCTCTCCAGGACAACAGAAAATCTGGGGCTCTGTGCTTTCTTTCGTTCTGAACAAGTGTTAGTATTTTCTGCACAAAAGCGATTCTGCGAAGCAATGTGAACAGGTACAGAGAAGGTGCTAGCAGGGAATTCTCTGCCTGCCTTTCCCCAGTGCTCTGCAAGCTCTCCAGGACAACATAAAATCTGGGGCTCTGTGCTTTCTTTCATTCTGAACAAGTGTTAGTGTTTTCTGCACAAAAGCGATTCTGCCAAGCAATGTGAACAGGCACAGAGAAGGTGCTAGCAGGGAATTCTCTGCCTGCCTTTCCCCAGTGCTCTGCAAGCTCTCCAGGACAACAGCAAATCTGGGGCTCTGTGCTTTCTTTCCTTCTGAACAAGTGTTACTGTTTTCTGCACAAAAGCGATTCTGCGAAGCAATGTGAACAGGCACAGAGAAGGTGCTAGCAGGGAATTCTCTGCCTGCCTTTCCCCAGTGCTCTGCAAGCTCTCCAGGACAACATAAAATCTGGGGCTCTGTGCTTTCTTTCGTTCTGAACAAGTGTTAGTGTTTTCTGCACAAAAGCGATTCTGCCAAGCAATGTGAACAGGCACAGAGAAGGTGCTAGCAGGGAATTCTCTGCCTGCCTTTCCCCAGTGCTCTGCAAGCTCTCCAGGACAACATAAATTCTGGGGCTCTGTGCTTTCTTTCCTTCTGAACAAGTGTTAGTGTTTTCTGCACAAAAGCGATTCTGCCAAGCAATGTGAACAGGTACAGAGAAGGTGCTAGCAGGGAATTCTCTGCCTGCCTTTCCCCAGTGCTCTGCAAGCTCTCCAGGACAACATAGAATCTGGGGCTCTGTGCTTTCTTTCGTTCTGAACAAGTGTTAGTGTTTTCTGCACAAAAGCGATTCTGCGAAGCAATGTGAACACTTCTGCTTCCCAGGCACAGAGAAGGTGCTAGCAGGGAATTCTCTGCCTGCCTTTCCCCAGTGCTCTGCAAGCTCTCCAGGACAACATAGAATCTGGGGCTCTGTGCTTTCTTTCGTTCTGAACAAGTGTTACTGTTTCTGCACAAAAGCGATTCTGCGAAGCAATGTGAACAGGCACAGAGAAGGTGCTAGCAGGGAATTCTCTGCCTGCCTTTCCCCAGTGCTCTGCAAGCTCTCCAGGACAACATAAAATCTGGGGCTCTGTGCTTTCTTTCCTTCTGAACAAGTGTTAGTGTTTTCTGCACAAAAGCGATTCTGCGAAGCAATGTGAACAGGTACAGAGAAGGTGCTAGCAGGGAATTCACTGCCTGCCTTTCCCCAGTGCTCTGCAAGCTCTCCAGGACAACAGCAAATCTGGGGCTCTGTGCTTTCTTTCCTTCTGAACAAGTGTTACTGTTTTCTGCACAAAAGCGATTCTGCGAAGCAATGTGAACACTTCTGCTTCCCAGGCACAGAGAAGGTGCTAGCAGGGAATTCTCTGCCTGCCTTTCCCCAGTGCTCTGCAAGCTCTCCAGGACAACAGCAAATCTCGGGCTCTGTGCTTTCTTTCCTTCTGAAGAAGTGTTACTGTTTTCTGCACAAAAGCGATTCTGCGAAGCAATGTGAACAGGCACAGAAAAGGTGCTAGCAGGGAATTCTCTGCCTGCATTTCCCCAGTGCTCTGCAAGCTCTCCAGGACAACATAAAATCTGGGGCTCTGTGCTTTCTTTCCTTCTGAACAAGTGTTAGTGTTTTCTGCACAAAAGCGATTCTGCGAAGCAATGTGAACAGGCACAGAAAAGGTGCTAGTAGGGAATTCTCTGCCTGCATTTCCCCAGTGCTCTGCAAGCTCTCCAGGACAACAGCAAATCTGGGGCTCTGTGCTTTCTTTCCTTCTGAACAAGTGTTACTGTTTTCTGCACAAAAGCGATTCTGCGAAGCAATGTGAACAGGCACAGAGAAGGTGCTAGCAGGGAATTCTCTGCCTGCCTTTCCCCAGTGCTCTGCAAGCTCTCCAGGACAACATAAAATCTGGGGCTCTGTGCTTTCTTTCCTTCTGAACAAGTGTTACTGTTTTCTGCACAAAAGCGATTCTGCCAAGCAATGTGAACAGGTACAGAGAAGGTGCTAGCAGGGAATTCTCTGCCTGCCTTTCCCCAGTGCTCTGCAAGCTCTCCAGGACAACAGCAAATCTGGGGCTCTGTGCTTTCTTTCCTTCTGAACAAGTGTTACTGTTTTCTGCACAAAAGCGATTCTGCCAAGCAATGTGAACAGGTACAGAGAAGGTGCTAGCAGGGAATTCTCTGCCTGCCTTTCCCCAGTGCTCTGCAAGCTCTCCAGGACAACATAGAATCTGGGGCTCTGTGCTTTCTTTCGTTCTGAACAAGTGTTAGTGTTTTCTGCACAAAAGCGATTCTGCCAAGCAATGTGAACACTTCTGCTTCCCAGGCACAGAGAAGGTGCTAGCAGGGAATTCTCTGCCTGCCTTTCCCCAGTGCTCTGCAAGCTCTCCAGGACAACATAGAATCTGGGGCTCTGTGCTTTCTTTCCTTCTGAACAAGTGTTACTGTTTTCTGCACAAAAGCGATTCTGCGAAGCAATGTGAACAGGCACAGAGAAGGTGCTAGCAGGGAATTCTCTGCCTGCCTTTCCCCAGTGCTCTGCAAGCTCTCCAGGACAACATAGAATCTGGGGCTCTGTGCTTTCTTTCGTTCTGAACAAGTGTTAGTGTTTTCTGCACAAAAGCGTTTCTGCCAAGCAATGTGAACAGGTACAGAGAAGGTGCTAGCAGGGAATTCTCTGCCTGCCTTTCCCCAGTGCTCTGCAAGCTCTCCAGGACAACAGCAAATCTGGGGCTCTGTGCTTTCTTTCGTTCTGAACAAGTGTTAGTGTTTTCTGCACAAAAGCGATTCTGCCAAGCAATGTGAACACTTCTGCTTCCCAGGCACAGAGAAGGTGCTAGCAGGGAATTCTCTGCCTGCCTTTCCCCAGTGCTCTGCAAGCTCTCCAGGACAACATAGAATCTGGGGCTCTGTGCTTTCTTTCGTTCTGAACAAGTGTTAGTGTTTTCTGCACAAAAGCGATTCTGCCAAGCAATGTGAACACTTCTGCTTCCCAGGCACAGAGAAGGTGCTAGCAGGGAATTCTCTGCCTGGCTTTCCCCAGTGCTCTGCAAGCTCTCCAGGACAACAGCAAATCTCGGGCTCTGTGCTTTCTTTCCTTCTGAAGAAGTGTTACTGTTTTCTGCACAAAAGCGATTCTGCGAAGCAATGTGAACAGGCACAGAAAAGGTGCTAGCAGGGAATTCTCTGCCTGCATTTCCCCAGTGCTCTGCAAGCTCTCCAGGACAACATAGAATCTGGGGCTCTGTGCTTTCTTTCCTTCTGAACAAGTGTTAGTGTTTTCTGCACAAAAGCGATTCTGCGAAGCAATGTGAACAGGCACAGAGAAGGTGCTAGTAGGGAATTCTCTGCCTGCATTTCCCCAGTGCTCTGCAAGCTCTCCAGGACAACAGCAAATCTGGGGCTCTGTGCTTTCTTTCCTTCTGAACAAGTGTTACTGTTTTCTGCACAAAAGCGATTCTGCGAAGCAATGTGAACAGGCACAGAGAAGGTGCTAGCAGGGAATTCTCTGCCTGCCTTTCCCCAGTGCTCTGCAAGCTCTCCAGGACAACATAGAATCTGGGGCTCTGTGCTTTCTTTCGTTCTGAACAAGTTTTACTGTTTTCTGCACAAAAGCGATTCTGCCAAGCAATGTGAACACTTCTGCTTCCCAGGCACAGAGAAGGTGCTAGCAGGGAATTCTCTGCCTGCCTTTCCCCAGTGCTCTGCAAGCTCTCCAGGACAACAGCAAATCTGGGGCTCTGTGCTTTCTTTCGTTCTGAACAAGTGTTACTGTTTCTGCACAAAAGCGATTCTGCGAAGCAATGTGAACAGGCACAGAAAAGGTGCTAGCAGGGAATTCTCTGCCTGCCTTTCCCCAGTGCTCTGCAAGCTCCCCAGGACAACAGCAAATCTGGGGCTCTGTGCTTTCTTTTGTTCTGAACAAGTGTTAGTGTTTTCTGCACAAAAGCGATTCTGCCAAGCAATGTGAACAGGTACAGAGAAGTGCTAGCAGGGAATTCTCTGCCTGCCTTTCCCCAGTGCTCTGCAAGCTCTCCAGGACAACATCAAATCTGGGGCTCTGTGCTTTCTTTCCTTCTGAACAAGTGTTAGTGTTTTCTGCACAAAAGCGATTCTGCCAAACAATGTGAACACTTCTGCTTCCCAGGCACAGAGAAGGTGCTAGCAGGGAATTCACTGCCTGCCTTTCCCCAGTGCTCTGCAAGCTCTCCAGGACAACAGCAAATCTGGGGCTCTGTGCTTTCTTTCCTTCTGAACAAGTGTTACTGTTTTCTGCACAAAAGCGATTCTGCGAAGCAATGTGAACACTTCTGCTTCCCAGGCACAGAGAAGGTGCTAGCAGGGAATTCTCTGCCTGGCTTTCCCCAGTGCTCTGCAAGCTCTCCAGGACAACAGAAAATCTGGGGCTCTGTGCTTTCTTTCGTTCTGAACAAGTGTTAGTATTTTCTGCACAAAAGCGATTCTGCGAAGCAATGTGAACAGGTACAGAGAAGGTGCTAGCAGGGAATTCTCTGCCTGCCTTTCCCCAGTGCTCTGCAAGCTCTCCAGGACAACATAAAATCTGGGGCTCTGTGCTTTCTTTCGTTCTGAACAAGTGTTAGTGTTTTCTGCACAAAAGCGATTCTGCCAAGCAATGTGAACAGGCACAGAGAAGGTGCTAGCAGGGAATTCTCTGCCTGCCTTTCCCCAGTGCTCTGCAAGCTCTCCAGGACAACAGCAAATCTGGGGCTCTGTGCTTTCTTTCGTTCTGAACAAGTGTTACTGTTTCTGCACAAAAGCGATTCTGCGAAGCAATGGGAACAGGCACAGAAAAGGTGCTAGCAGGGAATTCTCTGCCTGCCTTTCCCCAGTGCTCTGCAAGCTCTCCAGGACAACAGCAAATCTGGGGCTCTGTGCTTTCTTTCGTTCTCAACAAGTGTTAGAGTTTTCTGCACAAAAGCGATTCTGCCAAGCAATGTGAACACTTCTGCTTCCCAGGCACAGAGAAGGTGCTAGCAGGGAATTCTCTGCCTGCCTTTCCCCAGTGCTCTGCAAGCTCTCCAGGACAACATAGAATCTGGGGCTCTGTGCTTTCTTTCCTTCTGAACAAGTGTTACTGTTTTCTGCACAAAAGCGATTCTGCGAAGCAATGTGAACAGGCACAGAGAAGGTGCTAGCAGGGAATTCTCTGCCTGCCTTTCCCCAGTGCTCTGCAAGCTCTCCAGGACAACAGCAAATCTGGGGCTCTGTGCTTTCTTTCGTTCTGAACAAGTGTGACTGTTTTCTGCACAAAAGCGATTCTGCGAAGCAATGTGAACAGGTACAGAGAAGGTGCTAGCAGGGAATTCTCTGCCTGCCTTTCCCCAGTGCTCTGCAAGCTCTCCAGGACAACAGCAAATCTGGGGCTCTGTGCTTTCTTTCCTTCTGAACAAGTGTTACTGCTTTCTGCACAAAAGCGATTCTGCCAAGCAATGTGAACACTTCTGCTTCCCAGGCACAGAGAAGGTGCTAGCAGGGAATTCTCTGCCTGCCTTTCCCCAGTGCTCTGCAAGCTCTCCAGGACAACATAGAATCTGGGGCTCTGTGCTTTCTTTCGTTCTGAACAAGTGTTAGTGTTTTCTGCACAAAAGCGATTCTGCGAAGCAATGTGAACACTTCTGCTTCCCAGGCACAGAGAAGGTGCTAGCAGGGAATTCTCTGCCTGCCTTTCCCCAGTGCTCTGCAAGCTCTCCAGGACAACAGCAAATCTCGGGCTCTGTGCTTTCTTTCCTTCTGAAGAAGTGTTACTGTTTTCTGCACAAAAGCGATTCTGCGAAGCAATGTGAACAGGCACAGAAAAGGTGCTAGCAGGGAATTCTCTGCCTGCATTTCCCCAGTGCTCTGCAAGCTCTCCAGGACAACATAGAATCTGCGGCTCTGTGCTTTCTTTCGTTCTGAACAAGTGTTAGTGTTTTCTGCACAAAAGCGATTCTGCGAAGCAATGTGAACAGGCACAGAAAAGGTGCTAGCAGGGAATTCTCTGCCTGCATTTCCCCAGTGCTCTGCAAGCTCTCCAGGACAACAGCAAATCTGGGGCTCTGTGCTTTCTTTCCTTCTGAACAAGTGTTACTGTTTTCTGCACAAAAGCGATTCTGCGAAGCAATGTGAACAGGCACAGAGAAGGTGCTAGCAGGGAATTCTCTGCCTGCCTTTCCCCAGTGCTCTGCAAGCTCTCCAGGACAACATAAATTCTGGGGCTCTGTGCTTTCTTTCCTTCTGAACAAGTGTTACTGTTTTCTGCACAAAAGCGATTCTGCCAAGCAATGTGAACAGGTACAGAGAAGGTGCTAGCAGGGAATTCTCTGCCTGCCTTTCCCCAGTGCTCTGCAAGCTCTCCAGGACAACATAGAATCTGGGGCTCTGTGCTTTCTTTCGTTCTGAACAAGTGTTACTGTTTTCTGCACAAAAGCGATTCTGCGAAGCAATGTGAACAGGCACAGAGAAGGTGCTAGCAGGGAATTCTCTGCCTGCCTTTCCCCAGTGCTCTGCAAGCTCTCCAGGACAACATAGAATCTGTGGCTCTGTGCTTTCTTTCGTTCTGAACAAGTGTTAGTGTTTTCTGCACAAAAGCGATTCTGCGAAGCAATGTGAACAGGTACAGAGAAGGTGCTAGCAGGGAATTCTCTGCCTGCCTTTCCCCAGTGCTCTGCAAGCTCTCCAGGACAACAGCAAATCTGGGGCTCTGTGCTTTCTTTCGTTCTGAACAAGTGTTAGTGTTTTCTGCACAAAAGCGATTCTGCCAAGCAATGTGAACACTTCTGCTTCCCAGGCACAGAGAAGGTGCTAGCAGGGAATTCTCTGCCTGCCTTTCCCCAGTGCTCTGCAAGCTCTCCAGGACAACATAGAATCTGGGGCTCTGTGCTTTCTTTCGTTCTGAACAAGTGTTAGTGTTTTCTGCACAAAAGCGATTCTGCCAAGCAATGTGAACACTTCTGCTTCCCAGGCACAGAGAAGGTGCTAGCAGGGAATTCTCTGCCTGCCTTTCCCCAGTGCTCTGCAAGCTCTCCAGGACAACAGCAAATCTCGGGCTCTGTGCTTTCTTTCCTTCTGAGGAAGTGTTACTGTTTTCTGCACAAAAGCGATTCTGCGAAGCAATGTGAACAGGCACAGAAAAGGTGCTAGCAGGGAATTCTCTGCCTGCCTTTCCCCAGTGCTCTGCAAGCTCTCCAGGACAACATAGAATCTGGGGCTCTGTGCTTTCTTTCCTTCTGAACAAGTGTTAGTGTTTTCTGCACAAAAGCGATTCTGCGAAGCAATGTGAACAGGCACAGAAAAGGTGCTAGTAGGGAATTCTCTGCCTGCATTTCCCCAGTGCTCTGCAAGCTCTCCAGGACAACAGCAAATCTGGGGCTCTGTGCTTTCTTTCCTTCTGAACAAGTGTTACTGTTTTCTGCACAAAAGCGATTCTGCGAAGCAATGTGAACAGGCACAGAGAAGGTGCTAGCAGGGAATTCTCTGCCTGCCTTTCCCCAGTGCTCTGCAAGCTCTCCAGGACAACATAAAATCTGGGGCTCTGTGCTTTCTTTCCTTCTGAACAAGTGTTACTGTTTTCTGCACAAAAGCGATTCTGCCAAGCAATGTGAACAGGTACAGAGAAGGTGCTAGCAGGGAATTCTCTGCCTGCCTTTCCCCAGTGCTCTGCAAGCTCTCCAGGACAACAGCAAATCTGGGGCTCTGTGCTTTCTTTCCTTCTGAACAAGTGTTACTGTTTTCTGCACAAAAGCGATTCTGCCAAGCAATGTGAACAGGTACAGAGAAGGTGCTAGCAGGGAATTCTCTGCCTGCCTTTCCCCAGTGCTCTGCAAGCTCTCCAGGACAACATAGAATCTGGGGCTCTGTGCTTTCTTTCGTTCTGAACAAGTGTTAGTGTTTTCTGCACAAAAGCGATTCTGCCAAGCAATGTGAACACTTCTGCTTCCCAGGCACAGAGAAGGTGCTAGCAGGGAATTCTCTGCCTGCCTTTCCCCAGTGCTCTGCAAGCTCTCCAGGACAACATAGAATCTGTGGCTCTGTGCTTTCTTTCGTTCTGAACAAGTGTTAGTGTTTTCTGCACAAAAGCGATTCTGCCAAGCAATGTGAACAGGCACAGAGAAGGTGCTAGCAGGGAATTCTCTGCCTGCCTTTCCCCAGTGCTCTGCAAGCTCTCCAGGACAACATAGAATCTGGGGCTCTGTGCTTTCTTTCGTTCTGAACAAGTGTTAGTGTTTTCTGCACAAAAGCGATTCTGCCAAGCAATGTGAACACTTCTGCTTCCCAGGCACAGAGAAGGTGCTAGCAGGGAATTCTCTGCCTGCCTTTCCCCAGTGCTCTGCAAGCTCTCCAGGACAACATAGAATCTGGGGCTCTGTGCTTTCTTTCGTTCTGAACAAGTGTTACTGTTTTCTGCACAAAAGCGATTCTGCGAAGCAATGTGAACAGGCACAGAGAAGGTGCTAGCAGGGAATTCTCTGCCTGCCTTTCCCCAGTGCTCTGCAAGCTCTCCAGGACAACAGCAAATCTGGGGCTCTGTGCTTTCTTTCGTTCTGAACAAGTGTTAGTGTTTTCTGCACAAAAGCGATTCTGCCAAGCAATGTGAACACTTCTGCTTCCCAGGCACAGAGAAGGTGCTAGCAGGGAATTCTCTGCCTGCCTTTCCCCAGTGCTCTGCAAGCTCTCCAGGACAACATAGAATCTGGGGCTCTGTGCTTTCTTTCGTTCTGAACAAGTGTTAGTGTTTTCTGCACAAAAGCGATTCTGCCAAGCAATGTGAACACTTCTGCTTCCCAGGCACAGAGAAGGTGCTAGCAGGGAATTCTCTGCCTGGCTTTCCCCAGTGCTCTGCAAGCTCTCCAGGACAACAGCAAATCTCGGGCTCTGTGCTTTCTTTCCTTCTGAAGAAGTGTTACTGTTTTCTGCACAAAAGCGATTCTGCGAAGCAATGTGAACAGGCACAGAAAAGGTGCTAGCAGGGAATTCTCTGCCTGCATTTCCCCAGTGCTCTGCAAGCTCTCCAGGACAACATAGAATCTGGGGCTCTGTGCTTTCTTTCCTTCTGAACAAGTGTTAGTGTTTTCTGCACAAAAGCGATTCTGCGAAGCAATGTGAACAGGCACAGAAAAGGTGCTAGTAGGGAATTCTCTGCCTGCATTTCCCCAGTGCTCTGCAAGCTCTCCAGGACAACAGCAAATCTGGGGCTCTGTGCTTTCTTTCCTTCTGAACAAGTGTTACTGTTTTCTGCACAAAAGCGATTCTGCGAAGCAATGTGAACAGGCACAGAGAAGGTGCTAGCAGGGAATTCTCTGCCTGCCTTTCCCCAGTGCTCTGCAAGCTCTCCAGGACAACATAAAATCTGGGGCTCTGTGCTTTCTTTCCTTCTGAACAAGTGTTACTGTTTTCTGCACAAAAGCGATTCTGCCAAGCAATGTGAACAGGTACAGAGAAGGTGCTAGCAGGGAATTCTCTGCCTGCCTTTCCCCAGTGCTCTGCAAGCTCTCCAGGACAACAGCAAATCTGGGGCTCTGTGCTTTCTTTCCTTCTGAACAAGTGTTACTGTTTTCTGCACAAAAGCGATTCTGCGAAGCAATGTGAACAGGCACAGAGAAGGTGCTAGCAGGGAATTCTATGCCTGCCTTTCCCCAGTGCTCTGCAAGCTCTCCAGGACAACATAAATTCTGGGGCTCTGTGCTTTCTTTCCTTCTGAACAAGTGTTACTGTTTTCTGCACAAAAGCGATTCTGCCAAGCAATGTGAACAGGTACAGAGTAGGTGCTAGCAGGGAATTCTCTGCCTGCCTTTCCCCAGTGCTCTGCAAGCTCTCCAGGACAACATAGAATCTGGGACTCTGTGCTTTCTTTCGTTCTGAACAAGTGTTAGTGTTTTCTGCACAAAAGCGATTCTGCCAAGCAATGTGAACACTTCTGCTTCCCAGGCACAGAGAAGGTGCTAGCAGGGAATTCTCTGCCTGCCTTTCCCCAGTGCTCTGCAATCTCTCCAGGACAACATAGAATCTGGGGCTCTGTGCTTTCTTTCGTTCTGAACAAGTGTTAGTGTTTTCTGCACAAAAGCGATTCTGCCAAGCAATGTGAACAGGCACAGAGAAGGTGCTAGCAGGGAATTCTCTGCCTGCCTTTCCCCAGTGCTCTGCAAGCTCTCCAGGACAACATAGAATCTGGGGCTCTGTGCTTTCTTTCGTTCTGAACAAGTGTTAGTGCTTTCTGCACAAAAGCGATTCTGCCAAGCAATGTGAACACTTCTGCTTCCCAGGCACAGAGAAGGTGCTAGCAGGGAATTCTCTGCCTGCCTTTCCCCAGTGCTCTGCAAGCTCTCCAGGACAACATAGAATCTGGGGCTCTGTGCTTTCTTTCCTTCTGAACAAGTGTTACTGTTTTCTGCACAAAAGCGATTCTGCCAAGCAATGTGAACAGGCACAGAGAAGGTGCTAGCAGGGAATTCTCTGCCTGCCTTTCCCCAGTGCTCTGCAAGCTCTCCAGGACAACATAGAATCTGGGGCTCTGTGCTTTCTTTCGTTCTGAACAAGTGTTAGTGTTTTCTGCACAAAAGCGATTCTGCCAAGCAATGTGAACAGGTACAGAGAAGGTGCTAGCAGGGAATTCTCTGCCTGCCTTTCCCCAGTGCTCTGCAAGCTCTCCAGGACAACAGCAAATCTGGGGCTCTGTGCTTTCTTTCGTTCTGAACAAGTGTTAGTGTTTTCTGCACAAAAGCGATTCTGCCAAGCAATGTGAACACTTCTGCTTCCCAGGCACAGAGAAGGTGCTAGCAGGGAATTCTCTGCCTGCCTTTCCCCAGTGCTCTGCAAGCTCTCCAGGACAACATAGAATCTGGGGCTCTGTGCTTTCTTTCGTTCTGAACAAGTGTTAGTGTTTTCTGCACAAAAGCGATTCTGCCAAGCAATGTGAACACTTCTGCTTCCCAGGCACAGAGAAGGTGCTAGCAGGGAATTCTCTGCCTGGCTTTCCCCAGTGCTCTGCAAGCTCTCCAGGACAACAGCAAATCTCGGGCTCTGTGCTTTCTTTCCTTCTGAAGAAGTGTTACTGTTTTCTGCACAAAAGCGATTCTGCGAAGCAATGTGAACAGGCACAGAAAAGGTGCTAGCAGGGAATTCTCTGCCTGCATTTCCCCAGTGCTCTGCAAGCTCTCCAGGACAACATAGAATCTGGGGCTCTGTGCTTTCTTTCCTTCTGAACAAGTGTTAGTGTTTTCTGCACAAAAGCGATTCTGCGAAGCAATGTGAACAGGCACAGAAAAGGTGCTAGTAGGGAATTCTCTGCCTGCATTTCCCCAGTGCTCTGCAAGCTCTCCAGGACAACAGCAAATCTGGGGCTCTGTGCTTTCTTTCCTTCTGAACAAGTGTTACTGTTTTCTGCACAAAAGCGATTCTGCGAAGCAATGTGAACAGGCACAGAGAAGGTGCTAGCAGGGAATTCTCTGCCTGCCTTTCCCCAGTGCTCTGCAAGCTCTCCAGGACAACATAAAATCTGGGGCTCTGTGCTTTCTTTCCTTCTGAACAAGTGTTACTGTTTTCTGCACAAAAGCGATTCTGCCAAGCAATGTGAACAGGTACAGAGAAGGTGCTAGCAGGGAATTCTCTGCCTGCCTTTCCCCAGTGCTCTGCAAGCTCTCCAGGACAACATAGAATCTGGGGCTCTGTGCTTTCTTTCGTTCTGAACAAGTGTTAGTGTTTTCTGCACAAAAGCGATTCTGCCAAGCAATGTGAACACTTCTGCTTCCCAGGCACAGAGAAGGTGCTAGCAGGGAATTCTCTGCCTGCCTTTCCCCAGTGCTCTGCAAGCTCTCCAGGACAACATAGAATCTGGGGCTCTGTGCTTTCTTTCGTTCTGAACAAGTGTTACTGTTTCTGCACAAAAGCGATTCTGCCAAGCAATGTGAACAGGCACAGAGAAGGTGCTAGCAGGGAATTCTCTGCCTGCCTTTCCCCAGTGCTCTGCAAGCTCTCCAGGACAACATAGAATCTGCGGCTCTGTGCTTTCTTTCGTTCTGAACAAGTGTTAGTGTTTTCTGCACAAAAGCGATTCTGCCAAGCAATGTGAACAGGCACAGAGAAGGTGCTAGCAGGGAATTCTCTGCCTGCCTTTCCCCAGTGCTCTGCAAGCTCTCCAGGACAACAGCAAATCTGGGGCTCTGTGCTTTCTTTCCTTCTGAACAAGTGTTAGTGTTTTCTGCACAAAAGCGATTCTGCCAAGCAATGTGAACAGGCACAGAGAAGGTGCTAGCAGGGAATTCTCTGCCTGCCTTTCCCCAGTGCTCTGCAAGCTCTCCAGGACAACATAGAATCTGGGGCTCTGTGCTTTCTTTCGTTCTGAACAAGTGTTAGTGTTTTCTGCACAAAAGCGATTCTGCGAAGCAATGTGAACAGGCACAGAGAAGGTGCTAGCAGGGAATTCTCTGCCTGCCTTTCCCCAGTGCTCTGCAAGCTCTCCAGGACAACATAAATTCTGGGGCTCTGTGCTTTCTTTCCTTCTGAACAAGTGTTAGTGTTTTCTGCACAAAAGCGATTCTGCCAAGCAATGTGAACAGGTACAGAGAAGGTGCTAGCAGGGAATTCTCTGCCTGCCTTTCCCCAGTGCTCTGCAAGCTCTCCAGGACAACAGCAAATCTGGGGCTCTGTGCTTTCTTTCGTTCTGAACAAGTGTTAGTGTTTTCTGCACAAAAGCGATTCTGCGAAGCAATGTGAACACTTCTGCTTCCCAGGCACAGAGAAGGTGCTAGCAGGGAATTCTCTGCCTGCCTTTCCCCAGTGCTCTGCAAGCTCTCCAGGACAACATAGAATCTGGGGCTCTGTGCTTTCTTTCGTTCTGAACAAGTGTTACTGTTTCTGCACAAAAGCGATTCTGCGAAGCAATGTGAACAGGCACAGAGAAGGTGCTAGCAGGGAATTCTCTGCCTGCCTTTCCCCAGTGCTCTGCAAGCTCTCCAGGACAACATAGAATCTGGGGCTCTGTGCTTTCTTTCGTTCTGAACAAGCGTTACTGTTTTCTGCACAAAAGCGATTCTGCGAAGCAATGTGAACAGGCACAGAAAAGGTGCTAGCAGGGAATTCTCTGCCTGCATTTCCCCAGTGCTCTGCAAGCTCTCCAGGACAACATAAAATCTGGGGCTCTGTGCTTTCTTTCCTTCTGAACAAGTGTTAGTGTTTTCTGCACAAAAGCGATTCTGCGAAGCAATGTGAACAGGTACAGAGAAGGTGCTAGCAGGGAATTCACTGCCTGCCTTTCCCCAGTGCTCTGCAAGCTCTCCAGGACAACAGCAAATCTGGGGCTCTGTGCTTTCTTTCCTTCTGAACAAGTGTTACTGTTTTCTGCACAAAAGCGATTCTGCGAAGCAATGTGAACACTTCTGCTTCCCAGGCACAGAGAAGGTGCTAGCAGGGAATTCTCTGCCTGCCTTTCCCCAGTGCTCTGCAAGCTCTCCAGGACAACAGAAAATCTGGGGCTCTGTGCTTTCTTTCCTTCTGAACAAGTGTTAGTATTTTCTGCACAAAAGCGATTCTGCGAAGCAATGTGAACAGGTACAGAGAAGGTGCTAGCAGGGAATTCTCTGCCTGCCTTTCCCCAGTGCTCTGCAAGCTCTCCAGGACAACATAAAATCTGGGGCTCTGTGCTTTCTTTCGTTCTGAACAAGTGTTAGTGTTTTCTGCACAAAAGCGATTCTGCCAAGCAATGTGAACAGGCACAGAGAAGGTGCTAGCAGGGAATTCTCTGCCTGCCTTTCCCCAGTGCTCTGCAAGCTCTCCAGGACAACAGCAAATCTGGGGCTCTGTGCTTTCTTTCCTTCTGAACAAGTGTTAGTGTTTTCTGCACAAAAGCGATTCTGCGAAGCAATGTGAACAGGCACAGAGAAGGTGCTAGCAGGGAATTCTCTGCCTGCCTTTCCCCAGTGCTCTGCAAGCTCTCCAGGACAACATAAAATCTGGGGCTCTGTGCTTTCTTTCGTTCTGAACAAGTGTTAGTGTTTTCTGCACAAAAGCGATTCTGCGAAGCAATGTGAACAGGCACAGAGAAGGTGCTAGCAGGGAATTCTCTGCCTGCCTTTCCCCAGTGCTCTGCAAGCTCTCCAGGACAACATAAATTCTGGGGCTCTGTGCTTTCTTTCGATCTGAACAAGTGTTAGTGTTTTCTGCACAAAAGCGATTCTGCCAAGCAATGTGAACAGGTACAGAGAAGGTGCTAGCAGGGAATTCTCTGCCTGCCTTTCCCCAGTGCTCTGCAAGCTCTCCAGGACAACATAGAATCTGGGGCTCTGTGCTTTCTTTCGTTCTGAACAAGTGTTAGTGTTTTCTGCACAAAAGCGATTCTGCGAAGCAATGTGAACACTTCTGCTTCCCAGGCACAGAGAAGGTGCTAGCAGGGAATTCTCTGCCTGCCTTTCCCCAGTGCTCTGCAAGCTCTCCAGGACAACATAGAATCTGGGGCTCTGTGCTTTCTTTCGTTCTGAACAAGTGTTACTGTTTCTGCACAAAAGCGATTCTGCGAAGCAATGTGAACAGGCACAGAGAAGGTGCTAGCAGGGAATTCTCTGCCTACCTTTCCCCAGTGCTCTGCAAGCTCTCCAGGACAACAGCAAATCTGGGGCTCTGTGCTTTCTTTCGTTCTGAACAAGTGTTACTGTTTTCTGCACAAAAGCGATTCTGCGAAGCAATGTGAACAGGCACAGAGAAGGTGCTAGCAGGGAATTCTCTGCCTGCCTTTCCCCAGTGCTCTGCAAGCTCTCCAGGACAACAGCAAATCTGGGGCTCTGTGCTTTCTTTCCTTCTGAACAAGTGTTACTGCTTTCTGCACAAAAGCGATTCTGCGAAGCAATGTGAACAGGCACAGAGAAGGTGCTAGCAGGGAATTCTCTGCCTGCCTTTCCCCAGTGCTCTGCAAGCTCTCCAGGACAACAGCAAATCTGGGGCTCTGTGCTTTCTTTCGTTCTGAACAAGTGTTACTGTTTTCTGCACAAAAGCGATTCTGCCAAGCAATGTGAACAGGCACAGAAAAGGTGCTAGCAGGGAATTCTCTGCCTGCATTTCCCCAGTGCTCTGCAAGCTCTCCAGGACAACATAAAATCTGGGGCTCTGTGCTTTCTTTCCTTCTGAAGAAGTGTTACTGTTTTCTGCACAAAAGCGATTCTGCGAAGCAATGGGAACAGGTACAGAGAAGGTGCTAGCAGGGAATTCTCTGCCTGCCTTTCCCCAGTGCTCTGCAAGCTCTCCAGGACAACATCAAATCTGGGGCTCTGTGCTTTCTTTCCTTCTGAACAAGTGTTAGTGTTTTCTGCACAAAAGCGATTCTGCCAAGCAATGTGAACACTTCTGCTTCCCAGGCACAGAGAAGGTGCTAGCAGGGAATTCACTGCCTGCCTTTCCCCAGTGCTCTGCAAGCTCTCCAGGACAACAGCAAATCTCGGGCTCTGTGCTTTCTTTCCTTCTGAACAAGTGTGACTGTTTTCTGCACAAAAGCGATTCTGCGAAGCAATGTGAACACTTCTGCTTCCCAGGCACAGAGAAGGTGCTAGCAGGGAATTCTCTGCCTGGCTTTCCCCAGTGCTCTGCAAGCTCTCCAGGACAACAGAAAATCTGGGGCTCTGTGCTTTCTTTCGTTCTGAACAAGTGTTAGTATTTTCTGCACAAAAGCGATTCTGCGAAGCAATGTGAACAGGTACAGAGAAGGTGCTAGCAGGGAATTCTCTGCCTGCCTTTCCCCAGTGCTCTGCAAGCTCTCCAGGACAACATAAAATCTGGGGCTCTGTGCTTTCTTTCGTTCTGAACAAGTGTTAGTGTTTTCTGCACAAAAGCGATTCTGCCAAGCAATGTGAACAGGCACAGAGAAGGTGCTAGCAGGGAATTCTCTGCCTGCCTTTCCCCAGTGCTCTGCAAGCTCTCCAGGACAACAGCAAATCTGGGGCTCTGTGCTTTCTTTCGTTCTGAACAAGTGTTAGTGTTTTCTGCACAAAAGCGATTCTGCCAAGCAATGTGAACACTTCTGCTTCCCAGGCACAGAGAAGGTGCTAGCAGGGAATTCTCTGCCTGCCTTTCCCCAGTGCTCTGCAAGCTCTCCAGGACAACATAGAATCTGGGGCTCTGTGCTTTCTTTCGTTCTGAACAAGTGTTAGTGTTTTCTGCACAAAAGCGATTCTGCCAAGCAATGTGAACACTTCTGCTTCCCAGGCACAGAGAAGGTGCTAGCAGGGAATTCTCTGCCTGCCTTTCCCCAGTGCTCTGCAATCTCTCCAGGACAACATAGAATCTGGGGCTCTGTGCTTTCTTTCGTTCTGAACAAGTGTTAGTGTTTTCTGCACAAAAGCGATTCTGCCAAGCAATGTGAACACTTCTGCTTCCCAGGCACAGAGAAGGTGCTAGCAGGGAATTCTCTGCCTGCCTTTCCCCAGTGCTCTGCAAGCTCTCCAGGACAACAGCAAATCTTGGGCTCTGTGCTTTCTTTCGTTCTGAACAAGTGTTAGTGTTTTCTGCACAAAAGCGATTCTGCCAAGCAATGTGAACAGGCACAGAGAAGGTGCTAGCAGGGAATTCTCTGCCTGCCTTTCCCCAGTGCTCTGCAAGCTCTCCAGGACAACATAGAATCTGGGGCTCTGTGCTTTCTTTCCTTCTGAACAAGTGTTACTGTTTTCTGCACAAAAGCGATTCTGCGAAGCAATGTGAACAGGCACAGAGAAGGTGCTAGCAGGGAATTCTCTGCCTGCCTTTCCCCAGTGCTCTGCAAGCTCTCCAGGACAACAGCAAATCTGGGGCTCTGTGCTTTCTTTCGTTCTGAACAAGTGTTAGTGTTTTCTGCACAAAAGCGATTCTGCGAAGCAATGTGAACAGGTACAGAGAAGGTGCTAGCAGGGAATTCTCTGCCTGCCTTTCCCCAGTGCTCTGCAAGCTCTCCAGGACAACAGCAAATCTGGGGCTCTGTGCTTTCTTTCGTTCTGAACAAGTGTTAGTGTTTTCTGCACAAAAGCGATTCTGCCAAGCAATGTGAACACTTCTGCTTCCCAGGCACAGAGAAGGTGCTAGCAGGGAATTCTCTGCCTGCCTTTCCCCAGTGCTCTGCAAGCTCTCCAGGACAACAGCAAATCTCGGGCTCTGTGCTTTCTTTCCTTCTGAAGAAGTGTTAGTGTTTTCTGCACAAAAGCGATTCTGCCAAGCAATGTGAACAGGCACAGAAAAGGTGCTAGCAGGGAATTCTCTGCCTGCATTTCCCCAGTGCTCTGCAAGCTCTCCAGGACAACAGCAAATCTGGGCTCTGTGCTTTCTTTCCTTCTGAACAAGTGTTACTGTTTTCTGCACAAAAGCGATTCTGCGAAGCAATGTGAACAGGCACAGAGAAGGTGCTAGCAGGGAATTCTCTGCCTGCCTTTCCCCAGTGCTCTGCAAGCTCTCCAGGACAACATAAATTCTGGGGCTCTGTGCTTTCTTTCGTTCTGAACAAGTGTTAGTGTTTTCTGCACAAAAGCGATTCTGCCAAGCAATGTGAACACTTCTGCTTCCCAGGCACAGAGAAGGTGCTAGCAGGGAATTCTCTGCCTGCCTTTCCCCAGTGCTCTGCAAGCTCTCCAGGACAACAGCAAATCTCGGGCTCTGTGCTTTCTTTCCTTCTGAACAAGTGTTAGTGTTTTCTGCACAAAAGCGATTCTGCCAAGCAATGTGAACAGGTACAGAGAAGGTGCTAGCAGGGAATTCTCTGCCTGCCTTTCCCCAGTGCTCTGCATCTCTCCAGGACAACATAGAATCTGGGGCTCTGTGCTTTCTTTCGTTCTGAACAAGTGTTAGTGTTTTCTGCACAAAAGCGATTCTGCCAAGCAATGTGAACACTTCTGCTTCCCAGGCACAGAGAAGGTGCTAGCAGGGAATTCTCTGCCTGCCTTTCCCCAGTGCTCTGCAATCTCTCCAGGACAACATAGAATCTGGGGCTCTGTGCTTTCTTTCGTTCTGAACAAGTGTTAGTGTTTTCTGCACAAAAGCGATTCTGCGAAGCAATGTGAACAGGCACAGAGAAGGTGCTAGCAGGGAATTCTCTGCCTGCCTTTCCCCAGTGCTCTGCAAGCTCTCCAGGACAACATAAAATCTGGGGCTCTGTGCTTTCTTTCGTTCTGAACAAGTGTTACTGTTTTCTGCACAAAAGCGATTCTGCCAAGCAATGTGAACAGGCACAGAGAAGGTGCTAGCAGGGAATTCTCTGCCTGCCTTTCCCCAGTGCTCTGCAAGCTCTCCAGGACAACAGCAAATCTGGGGCTCTGTACTTTCTTTCGTTCTGAACAAGTGTTAGTGTTTTCTGCACAAAAGCGATTCTGCGAAGCAATGTGAACACTTCTGCTTCCCAGGCACAGAGAAGGTGCTAGCAGGGAATTCTCTGCCTGCCTTTCCCCAGTGCTCTGCAAGCTCTCCAGGACAACATAGAATCTGGGGCTCTGTGCTTTCTTTCCTTCTGAACAAGTGTTACTGTTTCTGCACAAAAGCGATTCTGCGAAGCAATGTAAACAGGCACAGAGAAGGTGCTAGCAGGGAATTCTCTGCCTGCCTTTCCCCAGTGCTCTGCAAGCTCTCCAGGACAACATAGAATCTGGGGCTCTGTGCTTTCTTTCGTTCTGAACAAGTGTTAGTGTTTTCTGCACAAAAGCGATTCTGCGAAGCAATGTGAACAGGCACAGAAAAGGTGCTAGCAGGGAATTCTCTGCCTGCATTTCCCCAGTGCTCTGCAAGCTCTCCAGGACAACAGCAAATCTGGGGCTCTGTGCTTTCTTTCGTTCTGAACAAGTGTTACTGTTTTCTGCACAAAAGCGATTCTGCCAAGCAATGTGAACAGGCACAGAGAAGGTGCTAGCAGGGAATTCTCTGCCTGCCTTTCCCCAGTGCTCTGCAAGCTCTCCAGCACAACAGCAAATCTGGGGCTCTGTGCTTTCTTTCGTTCTGAACAAGTGTTACTGTTTCCTGCACAAAAGCGATTCTGCGAAGCAATGTGAACAGGTACAGAGAAGGTGCTAGCAGGGAATTCTCTGCCTGCCTTTCCCCAGTGCTCTGCAAGCTCTCCAGGACAACAGCAAATCTGGGGCTCTGTGCTTTCTTTCGTTCTGAACAAGTGTTAGTGTTTTCTGCACAAAAGCGATTCTGCGAAGCAATGTGAACACTTCTGCTTCCCAGGCACAGAGAAGGTGCTAGCAGGGAATTCTCTGCCTGCCTTTCCCCAGTGCTCTGCAAGCTCTCCAGGACAACATAA
Organism: Strix aluco; assembly: GCF_031877795.1. Classification (NCBI taxonomy): domain Eukaryota; kingdom Metazoa; phylum Chordata; class Aves; order Strigiformes; family Strigidae; genus Strix; species Strix aluco. Next base: position 101,078 of record NC_133950.1, on the reverse strand, counting down.
AATCTGGGGCTCTGTGCTTTCTTTCCTTCTGAACAAGTGTTACTGTTTTCTGCACAAAAGCGATTCTGCCAAGCAATGTGAACAGGCACAGAAAAGGTGCTAGCAGGGAATTCTCTGCCTGCATTTCCCCAGTGCTCTGCAAGCTCTCCAGGACAACATAAAATCTGGGGCTCTGTGCTTTCTTTCCTTCTGAAGAAGTGTTACTGTTTTCTGCACAAAAGCGATTCTGCGAAGCAATGTGAACAGGTACAGAGAAGGTGCTAGCAGGGAATTCTCTGCCTGCCTTTCCCCAGTGCTCTGCAAGCTCTCCAGGACAACAGCAAATCTGGGGCTCTGTGCTTTCTTTCGTTCTGAACAAGTGTTACTGTTTTCTGCACAAAAGCGATTCTGCCAAGCAATGTGAACACTTCTGCTTCCCAGGCACAGAGAAGGTGCTAGCAGGGAATTCACTGCCTGCCTTTCCCCAGTGCTCTGCAAGCTCTCCAGGACAACAGCAAATCTGGGGCTCTGTGCTTTCTTTCCTTCTGAACAAGTGTTACTGTTTTCTGCACAAAAGCGATTCTGCGAAGCAATGTGAACACTTCTGCTTCCCAGGCACAGAGAAGGTGCTAGCAGGGAATTCTCTGCCTGGCTTTCCCCAGTGCTCTGCAAGCTCTCCAGGACAACAGAAAATCTGGGGCTCTGTGCTTTCTTTCGTTCTGAACAAGTGTTAGTATTTTCTGCACAAAAGCGATTCTGCGAAGCAATGTGAACAGGCACAGAGAATGTGCTAGCAGGGAATTCTCTGCCTGCCTTTCCCCAGTGCTCTGCAAGCTCTCCAGGACAACATAGAATCTGGGGCTCTGTGCTTTCTTTCCTTCTGAACAAGTGTTAGTGTTTTCTGCACAAAAGCGATTCTGCGAAGCAATGTGAACAGGCACAGAGAAGGTGCTAGCAGGGAATTCTCTGCCTGCCTTTCCCCAGTGCTCTGCAAGCTCTCCAGGACAACATCAAATCTGGGGCTCTGTGCTTTCTTTCGTTCTGAACAAGTGTTAGTGTTTTCTGCACAAAAGCGATTCTGCGAAGCAATGTGAACAGGCACAGAGAAGGTGCTAGCAGGGAATTCTCTGCCTGCCTTTCCCCAGTGCTCTGCAAGCTCTCCAGGACAACATAAATTCTGGGGCTCTGTGCTTTCTTTCCTTCTGAACAAGTGTTAGTGTTTTCTGCACAAAAGCGATTCTGCCAAGCAATGTGAACAGGTACAGAGAAGGTGCTAGCAGGGAATTCTCTGCCTGCATTTCCCCAGTGCTCTGCAAGCTCTCCAGGACAACATAGAATCTGGGGCTCTGTGCTTTCTTTCGTTCTGAACAAGTGTTAGTGTTTTCTGCACAAAAGCGATTCTGCCAAGCAATGTGAACACTTCTGCTTCCCAGGCACAGAGAAGGTGCTAGCAGGGAATTCTCTGCCTGCCTTTCCCCAGTGCTCTGCAAGCTCTCCAGGACAACATAGAATCTGGGGCTCTGTGCTTTCTTTCCTTCTGAACAAGTGTTAGTGTTTTCTGCACAAAAGCGATTCTGCCAAGCAATGTGAACACTTCTGCTTCCCAGGCACAGAGAAGGTGCTAGCAGGGAATTCTCTGCCTGCCTTTCCCCAGTGCTCTGCAAGCTCTCCAGGACAACATAGAATCTGGGGCTCTGTGCTTTCTTTCGTTCTGAACAAGTGTTAGTGTTTTCTGCACAAAAGCGATTCTGCCAAGCAATGTGAACAGGCACAGAGAAGGTGCTAGCAGGGAATTCTCTGCCTGCCTTTCCCCAGTGCTCTGCAAGCTCTCCAGGACAACAGCAAATCTGTGGCTCTGTGCTTTCTTTCGTTCTGAACAAGTGTTAGTGTTTTCTGCACAAAAGCGATTCTGCGAAGCAATGTGAACAGGCACAGAGAAGGTGCTAGCAGGGAATTCTCTGCCTGCCTTTCCCCAGTGCTCTGCAAGCTCTCCAGGACAACATAAAATCTGGGGCTCTGTGCTTTCTTTCGTTCTGAACAAGTGTTAGTGTTTTCTGCACAAAAGCGATTCTGCCAAGCAATGTGAACAGGCACAGAGAAGGTGCTAGCAGGGAATTCTCTGCCTGCCTTTCCCCAGTGCTCTGCAAGCTCTCCAGGACAACATAGAATCTGGGGCTCTGTGCTTTCCTTCGTTCTGAACAAGTGTTACTGTTTTCTGCACAAAAGCGATTCTGCCAAGCAATGTGAACACTTCTGCTTCCCAGGCACAGAGAAGGTGCTAGCAGGGAATTCTCTGCCTGCCTTTCCCCAGTGCTCTGCAAGCTCTCCAGGACAACATAGAATCTGGGGCTCTGTGCTTTCTTTCGTTCTGAACAAGTGTTAGTGTTTTCTGCACAAAAGCGATTCTGCCAAGCAATGTGAACACTTCTGCTTCCCAGGCACAGAGAAGGTGCTAGCAGGGAATTCTCTGCCTGCCTTTCCCCAGTGCTCTGCAATCTCTCCAGGACAACATAGAATCTGGGGCTCTGTGCTTTCTTTCGTTCTGAACAAGTGTTAGTGTTTTCTGCACAAAAGCGATTCTGCCAAGCAATGTGAACACTTCTGCTTCCCAGGCACAGAGAAGGTGCTAGCAGGGAATTCTCTGCCTGCCTTTCCCCAGTGCTCTGCAAGCTCTCCAGGACAACAGCAAATCTTGGGCTCTGTGCTTTCTTTCGTTCTGAACAAGTGTTAGTGTTTTCTGCACAAAAGCGATTCTGCCAAGCAATGTGAACAGGCACAGAGAAGGTGCTAGCAGGGAATTCTCTGCCTGCCTTTCCCCAGTGCTCTGCAAGCTCTCCAGGACAACATAGAATCTGGGGCTCTGTGCTTTCTTTCCTTCTGAACAAGTGTTACTGTTTTCTGCACAAAAGCGATTCTGCGAAGCAATGTGAACAGGCACAGAGAAGGTGCTAGCAGGGAATTCTCTGCCTGCCTTTCCCCAGTGCTCTGCAAGCTCTCCAGGACAACAGCAAATCTGGGGCTCTGTGCTTTCTTTCGTTCTGAACAAGTGTTAGTGTTTTCTGCACAAAAGCGATTCTGCGAAGCAATGTGAACAGGTACAGAGAAGGTGCTAGCAGGGAATTCTCTGCCTGCCTTTCCCCAGTGCTCTGCAAGCTCTCCAGGACAACAGCAAATCTGGGGCTCTGTGCTTTCTTTCGTTCTGAACAAGTGTTAGTGTTTTCTGCACAAAAGCGATTCTGCCAAGCAATGTGAACACTTCTGCTTCCCAGGCACAGAGAAGGTGCTAGCAGGGAATTCTCTGCCTGCCTTTCCCCAGTGCTCTGCAAGCTCTCCAGGACAACAGCAAATCTCGGGCTCTGTGCTTTCTTTCCTTCTGAAGAAGTGTTAGTGTTTTCTGCACAAAAGCGATTCTGCCAAGCAATGTGAACAGGCACAGAAAAGGTGCTAGCAGGGAATTCTCTGCCTGCATTTCCCCAGTGCTCTGCAAGCTCTCCAGGACAACAGCAAATCTGGGCTCTGTGCTTTCTTTCCTTCTGAACAAGTGTTACTGTTTTCTGCACAAAAGCGATTCTGCGAAGCAATGTGAACAGGCACAGAGAAGGTGCTAGCAGGGAATTCTCTGCCTGCCTTTCCCCAGTGCTCTGCAAGCTCTCCAGGACAACATAAATTCTGGGGCTCTGTGCTTTCTTTCGTTCTGAACAAGTGTTAGTGTTTTCTGCACAAAAGCGATTCTGCCAAGCAATGTGAACACTTCTGCTTCCCAGGCACAGAGAAGGTGCTAGCAGGGAATTCTCTGCCTGCCTTTCCCCAGTGCTCTGCAAGCTCTCCAGGACAACAGCAAATCTCGGGCTCTGTGCTTTCTTTCCTTCTGAAGAAGTGTTACTGTTTTCTGCACAAAAGCGATTCTGCCAAGCAATGTGAACAGGTACAGAGAAGGTGCTAGCAGGGAATTCTCTGCCTGCCTTTCCCCAGTGCTCTGCAAGCTCTCCAGGACAACATAGAATCTGGGGCTCTGTGCTTTCTTTCGTTCTGAACAAGTGTTAGTGTTTTCTGCACAAAAGCGATTCTGCCAAGCAATGTGAACACTTCTGCTTCCCAGGCACAGAGAAGGTGCTAGCAGGGAATTCTCTGCCTGCCTTTCCCCAGTGCTCTGCAATCTCTCCAGGACAACATAGAATCTGGGGCTCTGTGCTTTCTTTCGTTCTGAACAAGTGTTAGTGTTTTCTGCACAAAAGCGATTCTGCGAAGCAATGTGAACAGGCACAGAGAAGGTGCTAGCAGGGAATTCTCTGCCTGCCTTTCCCCAGTGCTCTGCAAGCTCTCCAGGACAACATAAAATCTGGGGCTCTGTGCTTTCTTTCGTTCTGAACAAGTGTTACTGTTTTCTGCACAAAAGCGATTCTGCCAAGCAATGTGAACAGGCACAGAGAAGGTGCTAGCAGGGAATTCTCTGCCTGCCTTTCCCCAGTGCTCTGCAAGCTCTCCAGGACAACAGCAAATCTGGGGCTCTGTACTTTCTTTCGTTCTGAACAAGTGTTAGTGTTTTCTGCACAAAAGCGATTCTGCGAAGCAATGTGAACACTTCTGCTTCCCAGGCACAGAGAAGGTGCTAGCAGGGAATTCTCTGCCTGCCTTTCCCCAGTGCTCTGCAATCTCTCCAGGACAACATAGAATCTGGGGCTCTGTGCTTTCTTTCGTTCTGAACAAGTGTTAGTGTTTTCTGCACAAAAGCGATTCTGCCAAGCAATGTGAACACTTCTGCTTCCCAGGCACAGAGAAGGTGCTAGCAGGGAATTCTCTGCCTGCCTTTCCCCAGTGCTCTGCAAGCTCTCCAGGACAACAGCAAATCTTGGGCTCTGTGCTTTCTTTCGTTCTGAACAAGTGTTAGTGTTTTCTGCACAAAAGCGATTCTGCCAAGCAATGTGAACAGGCACAGAGAAGGTGCTAGCAGGGAATTCTCTGCCTGCCTTTCCCCAGTGCTCTGCAAGCTCTCCAGGACAACATAGAATCTGGGGCTCTGTGCTTTCTTTCCTTCTGAACAAGTGTTACTGTTTTCTGCACAAAAGCGATTCTGCGAAGCAATGTGAACAGGCACAGAGAAGGTGCTAGCAGGGAATTCTCTGCCTGCCTTTCCCCAGTGCTCTGCAAGCTCTCCAGGACAACAGCAAATCTGTGGCTCTGTGCTTTCTTTCGTTCTGAACAAGTGTTAGTGTTTTCTGCACAAAAGCGATTCTGCGAAGCAATGTGAACAGGTACAGAGAAGGTGCTAGCAGGGAATTCTCTGCCTGCCTTTCCCCAGTGCTCTGCAAGCTCTCCAGGACAACAGCAAATCTGGGGCTCTGTGCTTTCTTTCGTTCTGAACAAGTGTTAGTGTTTTCTGCACAAAAGCGATTCTGCCAAGCAATGTGAACACTTCTGCTTCCCAGGCACAGAGAAGGTGCTAGCAGGGAATTCTCTGCCTGCCTTTCCCCAGTGCTCTGCAAGCTCTCCAGGACAACAGCAAATCTCGGGCTCTGTGCTTTCTTTCCTTCTGAAGAAGTGTTAGTGTTTTCTGCACAAAAGCGATTCTGCCAAGCAATGTGAACAGGCACAGAAAAGGTGCTAGCAGGGAATTCTCTGCCTGCATTTCCCCAGTGCTCTGCAAGCTCTCCAGGACAACAGCAAATCTGGGCTCTGTGCTTTCTTTCCTTCTGAACAAGTGTTACTGTTTTCTGCACAAAAGCGATTCTGCGAAGCAATGTGAACAGGCACAGAGAAGGTGCTAGCAGGGAATTCTCTGCCTGCCTTTCCCCAGTGCTCTGCAAGCTCTCCAGGACAACATAAATTCTGGGGCTCTGTGCTTTCTTTCGTTCTGAACAAGTGTTAGTGTTTTCTGCACAAAAGCGATTCTGCCAAGCAATGTGAACACTTCTGCTTCCCAGGCACAGAGAAGGTGCTAGCAGGGAATTCTCTGCCTGCCTTTCCCCAGTGCTCTGCAAGCTCTCCAGGACAACAGCAAATCTCGGGCTCTGTGCTTTCTTTCCTTCTGAAGAAGTGTTACTGTTTTCTGCACAAAAGCGATTCTGCCAAGCAATGTGAACAGGTACAGAGAAGGTGCTAGCAGGGAATTCTCTGCCTGCCTTTCCCCAGTGCTCTGCAAGCTCTCCAGGACAACATAGAATCTGGGGCTCTGTGCTTTCTTTCGTTCTGAACAAGTGTTAGTGTTTTCTGCACAAAAGCGATTCTGCCAAGCAATGTGAACACTTCTGCTTCCCAGGCACAGAGAAGGTGCTAGCAGGGAATTCTCTGCCTGCCTTTCCCCAGTGCTCTGCAATCTCTCCAGGACAACATAGAATCTGGGGCTCTGTGCTTTCTTTCGTTCTGAACAAGTGTTAGTGTTTTCTGCACAAAAGCGATTCTGCGAAGCAATGTGAACAGGCACAGAGAAGGTGCTAGCAGGGAATTCTCTGCCTGCCTTTCCCCAGTGCTCTGCAAGCTCTCCAGGACAACATAAAATCTGGGGCTCTGTGCTTTCTTTCGTTCTGAACAAGTGTTACTGTTTTCTGCACAAAAGCGATTCTGCCAAGCAATGTGAACAGGCACAGAGAAGGTGCTAGCAGGGAATTCTCTGCCTGCCTTTCCCCAGTGCTCTGCAAGCTCTCCAGGACAACAGCAAATCTGGGGCTCTGTACTTTCTTTCGTTCTGAACAAGTGTTAGTGTTTTCTGCACAAAAGCGATTCTGCGAAGCAATGTGAACACTTCTGCTTCCCAGGCACAGAGAAGGTGCTAGCAGGGAATTCTCTGCCTGCCTTTCCCCAGTGCTCTGCAAGCTCTCCAGGACAACATAGAATCTGGGGCTCTGTGCTTTCTTTCCTTCTGAACAAGTGTTACTGTTTCTGCACAAAAGCGATTCTGCGAAGCAATGTGAACAGGCACAGAGAAGGTGCTAGCAGGGAATTCTCTGCCTGCCTTTCCCCAGTGCTCTGCAAGCTCTCCAGGACAACATAGAATCTGGGGCTCTGTGCTTTCTTTCGTTCTGAACAAGTGTTAGTGTTTTCTGCACAAAAGCGATTCTGCGAAGCAATGTGAACAGGCACAGAAAAGGTGCTAGCAGGGAATTCTCTGCCTGCATTTCCCCAGTGCTCTGCAAGCTCTCCAGGACAACAGCAAATCTGGGGCTCTGTGCTTTCTTTCGTTCTGAACAAGTGTTACTGTTTTCTGCACAAAAGCGATTCTGCCAAGCAATGTGAACAGGCACAGAGAAGGTGCTAGCAGGGAATTCTCTGCCTGCCTTTCCCCAGTGCTCTGCAAGCTCTCCAGCACAACAGCAAATCTGGGGCTCTGTGCTTTCTTTCGTTCTGAACAAGTGTTACTGTTTCCTGCACAAAAGCGATTCTGCGAAGCAATGTGAACAGGTACAGAGAAGGTGCTAGCAGGGAATTCTCTGCCTGCCTTTCCCCAGTGCTCTGCAAGCTCTCCAGGACAACAGCAAATCTGGGGCTCTGTGCTTTCTTTCGTTCTGAACAAGTGTTAGTGTTTTCTGCACAAAAGCGATTCTGCGAAGCAATGTGAACACTTCTGCTTCCCAGGCACAGAGAAGGTGCTAGCAGGGAATTCTCTGCCTGCCTTTCCCCAGTGCTCTGCAAGCTCTCCAGGACAACATAAAATCTGGGGCTCTGTGCTTTCTTTCCTTCTGAACAAGTGTTACTGTTTTCTGCACAAAAGCGATTCTGCCAAGCAATGTGAACAGGCACAGAAAAGGTGCTAGCAGGGAATTCTCTGCCTGCATTTCCCCAGTGCTCTGCAAGCTCTCCAGGACAACATAAAATCTGGGGCTCTGTGCTTTCTTTCCTTCTGAAGAAGTGTTACTGTTTTCTGCACAAAAGCGATTCTGCGAAGCAATGTGAACAGGTACAGAGAAGGTGCTAGCAGGGAATTCTCTGCCTGCCTTTCCCCAGTGCTCTGCAAGCTCTCCAGGACAACAGCAAATCTGGGGCTCTGTGCTTTCTTTCGTTCTGAACAAGTGTTACTGTTTTCTGCACAAAAGCGATTCTGCCAAGCAATGTGAACACTTCTGCTTCCCAGGCACAGAGAAGGTGCTAGCAGGGAATTCACTGCCTGCCTTTCCCCAGTGCTCTGCAAGCTCTCCAGGACAACAGCAAATCTGGGGCTCTGTGCTTTCTTTCCTTCTGAACAAGTGTTACTGTTTTCTGCACAAAAGCGATTCTGCGAAGCAATGTGAACACTTCTGCTTCCCAGGCACAGAGAAGGTGCTAGCAGGGAATTCTCTGCCTGGCTTTCCCCAGTGCTCTGCAAGCTCTCCAGGACAACAGAAAATCTGGGGCTCTGTGCTTTCTTTCGTTCTGAACAAGTGTTAGTATTTTCTGCACAAAAGCGATTCTGCGAAGCAATGTGAACAGGCACAGAGAATGTGCTAGCAGGGAATTCTCTGCCTGCCTTTCCCCAGTGCTCTGCAAGCTCTCCAGGACAACATAGAATCTGGGGCTCTGTGCTTTCTTTCCTTCTGAACAAGTGTTAGTGTTTTCTGCACAAAAGCGATTCTGCGAAGCAATGTGAACAGGCACAGAGAAGGTGCTAGCAGGGAATTCTCTGCCTGCCTTTCCCCAGTGCTCTGCAAGCTCTCCAGGACAACATAGAATCTGGGGCTCTGTGCTTTCTTTCGTTCTGAACAAGTGTTAGTGTTTTCTGCACAAAAGCGATTCTGCCAAGCAATGTGAACACTTCTGCTTCCCAGGCACAGAGAAGGTGCTAGCAGGGAATTCTCTGCCTGCCTTTCCCCAGTGCTCTGCAAGCTCTCCAGGACAACAGCAAATCTTGGGCTCTGTGCTTTCTTTCGTTCTGAACAAGTGTTAGTGTTTTCTGCACAAAAGCGATTCTGCCAAGCAATGTGAACAGGCACAGAGAAGGTGCTAGCAGGGAATTCTCTGCCTGCCTTTCCCCAGTGCTCTGCAAGCTCTCCAGGACAACATAGAATCTGGGGCTCTGTGCTTTCTTTCCTTCTGAACAAGTGTTACTGTTTTCTGCACAAAAGCGATTCTGCGAAGCAATGTGAACAGGCACAGAGAAGGTGCTAGCAGGGAATTCTCTGCCTGCCTTTCCCCAGTGCTCTGCAAGCTCTCCAGGACAACAGCAAATCTGTGGCTCTGTGCTTTCTTTCGTTCTGAACAAGTGTTAGTGTTTTCTGCACAAAAGCGATTCTGCGAAGCAATGTGAACAGGTACAGAGAAGGTGCTAGCAGGGAATTCTCTGCCTGCCTTTCCCCAGTGCTCTGCAAGCTCTCCAGGACAACAGCAAATCTGGGGCTCTGTGCTTTCTTTCGTTCTGAACAAGTGTTAGTGTTTTCTGCACAAAAGCGATTCTGCCAAGCAATGTGAACACTTCTGCTTCCCAGGCACAGAGAAGGTGCTAGCAGGGAATTCTCTGCCTGCCTTTCCCCAGTGCTCTGCAAGCTCTCCAGGACAACAGCAAATCTCGGGCTCTGTGCTTTCTTTCCTTCTGAAGAAGTGTTAGTGTTTTCTGCACAAAAGCGATTCTGCCAAGCAATGTGAACAGGCACAGAAAAGGTGCTAGCAGGGAATTCTCTGCCTGCATTTCCCCAGTGCTCTGCAAGCTCTCCAGGACAACAGCAAATCTGGGCTCTGTGCTTTCTTTCCTTCTGAACAAGTGTTACTGTTTTCTGCACAAAAGCGATTCTGCGAAGCAATGTGAACAGGCACAGAGAAGGTGCTAGCAGGGAATTCTCTGCCTGCCTTTCCCCAGTGCTCTGCAAGCTCTCCAGGACAACATAAATTCTGGGGCTCTGTGCTTTCTTTCGTTCTGAACAAGTGTTAGTGTTTTCTGCACAAAAGCGATTCTGCCAAGCAATGTGAACACTTCTGCTTCCCAGGCACAGAGAAGGTGCTAGCAGGGAATTCTCTGCCTGCCTTTCCCCAGTGCTCTGCAAGCTCTCCAGGACAACAGCAAATCTCGGGCTCTGTGCTTTCTTTCCTTCTGAAGAAGTGTTACTGTTTTCTGCACAAAAGCGATTCTGCCAAGCAATGTGAACAGGTACAGAGAAGGTGCTAGCAGGGAATTCTCTGCCTGCCTTTCCCCAGTGCTCTGCAAGCTCTCCAGGACAACATAGAATCTGGGGCTCTGTGCTTTCTTTCGTTCTGAACAAGTGTTAGTGTTTTCTGCACAAAAGCGATTCTGCCAAGCAATGTGAACACTTCTGCTTCCCAGGCACAGAGAAGGTGCTAGCAGGGAATTCTCTGCCTGCCTTTCCCCAGTGCTCTGCAATCTCTCCAGGACAACATAGAATCTGGGGCTCTGTGCTTTCTTTCGTTCTGAACAAGTGTTAGTGTTTTCTGCACAAAAGCGATTCTGCGAAGCAATGTGAACAGGCACAGAGAAGGTGCTAGCAGGGAATTCTCTGCCTGCCTTTCCCCAGTGCTCTGCAAGCTCTCCAGGACAACATAAAATCTGGGGCTCTGTGCTTTCTTTCGTTCTGAACAAGTGTTACTGTTTTCTGCACAAAAGCGATTCTGCCAAGCAATGTGAACAGGCACAGAGAAGGTGCTAGCAGGGAATTCTCTGCCTGCCTTTCCCCAGTGCTCTGCAAGCTCTCCAGGACAACAGCAAATCTGGGGCTCTGTACTTTCTTTCGTTCTGAACAAGTGTTAGTGTTTTCTGCACAAAAGCGATTCTGCGAAGCAATGTGAACACTTCTGCTTCCCAGGCACAGAGAAGGTGCTAGCAGGGAATTCTCTGCCTGCCTTTCCCCAGTGCTCTGCAAGCTCTCCAGGACAACATAGAATCTGGGGCTCTGTGCTTTCTTTCCTTCTGAACAAGTGTTACTGTTTCTGCACAAAAGCGATTCTGCGAAGCAATGTGAACAGGCACAGAGAAGGTGCTAGCAGGGAATTCTCTGCCTGCCTTTCCCCAGTGCTCTGCAAGCTCTCCAGGACAACATAGAATCTGGGGCTCTGTGCTTTCTTTCGTTCTGAACAAGTGTTAGTGTTTTCTGCACAAAAGCGATTCTGCGAAGCAATGTGAACAGGCACAGAAAAGGTGCTAGCAGGGAATTCTCTGCCTGCATTTCCCCAGTGCTCTGCAAGCTCTCCAGGACAACAGCAAATCTGGGGCTCTGTGCTTTCTTTCGTTCTGAACAAGTGTTACTGTTTTCTGCACAAAAGCGATTCTGCCAAGCAATGTGAACAGGCACAGAGAAGGTGCTAGCAGGGAATTCTCTGCCTGCCTTTCCCCAGTGCTCTGCAAGCTCTCCAGCACAACAGCAAATCTGGGGCTCTGTGCTTTCTTTCGTTCTGAACAAGTGTTACTGTTTCCTGCACAAAAGCGATTCTGCGAAGCAATGTCAACAGGTACAGAGAAGGTGCTAGCAGGGAATTCTCTGCCTGCCTTTCCCCAGTGCTCTGCAAGCTCTCCAGGACAACAGCAAATCTGGGGCTCTGTGCTTTCTTTCGTTCTGAACAAGTGTTAGTGTTTTCTGCACAAAAGCGATTCTGCGAAGCAATGTGAACACTTCTGCTTCCCAGGCACAGAGAAGGTGCTAGCAGGGAATTCTCTGCCTGCCTTTCCCCAGTGCTCTGCAAGCTCTCCAGGACAACATAAAATCTGGGGCTCTGTGCTTTCTTTCCTTCTGAACAAGTGTTACTGTTTTCTGCACAAAAGCGATTCTGCCAAGCAATGTGAACAGGCACAGAAAAGGTGCTAGCAGGGAATTCTCTGCCTGCATTTCCCCAGTGCTCTGCAAGCTCTCCAGGACAACATAAAATCTGGGGCTCTGTGCTTTCTTTCCTTCTGAAGAAGTGTTACTGTTTTCTGCACAAAAGCGATTCTGCGAAGCAATGTGAACAGGTACAGAGAAGGTGCTAGCAGGGAATTCTCTGCCTGCCTTTCCCCAGTGCTCTGCAAGCTCTCCAGGACAACAGCAAATCTGGGGCTCTGTGCTTTCTTTCGTTCTGAACAAGTGTTACTGTTTTCTGCACAAAAGCGATTCTGCCAAGCAATGTGAACACTTCTGCTTCCCAGGCACAGAGAAGGTGCTAGCAGGGAATTCACTGCCTGCCTTTCCCCAGTGCTCTGCAAGCTCTCCAGGACAACAGCAAATCTGGGGCTCTGTGCTTTCTTTCCTTCTGAACAAGTGTTACTGTTTTCTGCACAAAAGCGATTCTGCGAAGCAATGTGAACACTTCTGCTTCCCAGGCACAGAGAAGGTGCTAGCAGGGAATTCTCTGCCTGGCTTTCCCCAGTGCTCTGCAAGCTCTCCAGGACAACAGAAAATCTGGGGCTCTGTGCTTTCTTTCGTTCTGAACAAGTGTTAGTATTTTCTGCACAAAAGCGATTCTGCGAAGCAATGTGAACAGGCACAGAGAATGTGCTAGCAGGGAATTCTCTGCCTGCCTTTCCCCAGTGCTCTGCAAGCTCTCCAGGACAACATAGAATCTGGGGCTCTGTGCTTTCTTTCCTTCTGAACAAGTGTTAGTGTTTTCTGCACAAAAGCGATTCTGCGAAGCAATGTGAACAGGCACAGAGAAGGTGCTAGCAGGGAATTCTCTGCCTGCCTTTCCCCAGTGCTCTGCAAGCTCTCCAGGACAACATAAAATCTGGGGCTCTGTGCTTTCTTTCGTTCTGAACAAGTGTTAGTGTTTTCTGCACAAAAGCGATTCTGCGAAGCAATGTGAACAGGCACAGAGAAGGTGCTAGCAGGGAATTCTCTGCCTGCCTTTCCCCAGTGCTCTGCAAGCTCTCCAGGACAACATAAATTCTGGGGCTCTGTGCTTTCTTTCCTTCTGAACAAGTGTTAGTGTTTTCTGCACAAAAGCGATTCTGCCAAGCAATGTGAACAGGTACAGAGAAGGTGCTAGCAGGGAATTCTCTGCCTGCATTTCCCCAGTGCTCTGCAAGCTCTCCAGGACAACATAGAATCTGGGGCTCTGTGCTTTCTTTCGTTCTGAACAAGTGTTAGTGTTTTCTGCACAAAAGCGATTCTGCCAAGCAATGTGAACACTTCTGCTTCCCAGGCACAGAGAAGGTGCTAGCAGGGAATTCTCTGCCTGCCTTTCCCCAGTGCTCTGCAAGCTCTCCAGGACAACATAGAATCTGGGGCTCTGTGCTTTCTTTCGTTCTGAACAAGTGTTAGTGTTTTCTGCACAAAAGCGATTCTGCCAAGCAATGTGAACAGGCACAGAGAAGGTGCTAGCAGGGAATTCTCTGCCTGCCTTTCCCCAGTGCTCTGCAAGCTCTCCAGGACAACAGCAAATCTGTGGCTCTGTGCTTTCTTTCGTTCTGAACAAGTGTTAGTGTTTTCTGCACAAAAGCGATTCTGCCAAGCAATGTGAACAGGCACAGAGAAGGTGCTAGCAGGGAATTCTCTGCCTGCCTTTCCCCAGTGCTCTGCAAGCTCTCCAGGACAACATCAAATCTGGGGCTCTGTGCTTTCTTTCGTTCTGAACAAGTGTTAGTGTTTTCTGCACAAAAGCGATTCTGCCAAGCAATGTGAACAGGCACAGAGAAGGTGCTAGCAGGGAATTCTCTGCCTGCCTTTCCCCAGTGCTCTGCAAGCTCTCCAGGACAACATAGAATCTGGGGCTCTGTGCTTTCCTTCGTTCTGAACAAGTGTTACTGTTTTCTGCACAAAAGCGATTCTGCCAAGCAATGTGAACACTTCTGCTTCCCAGGCACAGAGAAGGTGCTAGCAGGGAATTCTCTGCCTGCCTTTCCCCAGTGCTCTGCAAGCTCTCCAGGACAACATAGAATCTGGGGCTCTGTGCTTTCTTTCGTTCTGAACAAGTGTTAGTGTTTTCTGCACAAAAGCGATTCTGCCAAGCAATGTGAACACTTCTGCTTCCCAGGCACAGAGAAGGTGCTAGCAGGGAATTCTCTGCCTGCCTTTCCCCAGTGCTCTGCAATCTCTCCAGGACAACATAGAATCTGGGGCTCTGTGCTTTCTTTCGTTCTGAACAAGTGTTAGTGTTTTCTGCACAAAAGCGATTCTGCCAAGCAATGTGAACACTTCTGCTTCCCAGGCACAGAGAAGGTGCTAGCAGGGAATTCTCTGCCTGCCTTTCCCCAGTGCTCTGCAAGCTCTCCAGGACAACAGCAAATCTTGGGCTCTGTGCTTTCTTTCGTTCTGAACAAGTGTTAGTGTTTTCTGCACAAAAGCGATTCTGCCAAGCAATGTGAACAGGCACAGAGAAGGTGCTAGCAGGGAATTCTCTGCCTGCCTTTCCCCAGTGCTCTGCAAGCTCTCCAGGACAACATAGAATCTGGGGCTCTGTGCTTTCTTTCCTTCTGAACAAGTGTTACTGTTTTCTGCACAAAAGCGATTCTGCGAAGCAATGTGAACAGGCACAGAGAAGGTGCTAGCAGGGAATTCTCTGCCTGCCTTTCCCCAGTGCTCTGCAAGCTCTCCAGGACAACAGCAAATCTGGGGCTCTGTGCTTTCTTTCGTTCTGAACAAGTGTTAGTGTTTTCTGCACAAAAGCGATTCTGCGAAGCAATGTGAACAGGTACAGAGAAGGTGCTAGCAGGGAATTCTCTGCAGCCTTTCCCCAGTGCTCTGCAAGCTCTCCAGGACAACAGCAAATCTGGGGCTCTGTGCTTTCTTTCGTTCTGAACAAGTGTTAGTGTTTTCTGCACAAAAGCGATTCTGCCAAGCAATGTGAACACTTCTGCTTCCCAGGCACAGAGAAGGTGCTAGCAGGGAATTCTCTGCCTGCCTTTCCCCAGTGCTCTGCAAGCTCTCCAGGACAACAGCAAATCTCGGGCTCTGTGCTTTCTTTCCTTCTGAAGAAGTGTTAGTGTTTTCTGCACAAAAGCGATTCTGCCAAGCAATGTGAACAGGCACAGAAAAGGTGCTAGCAGGGAATTCTCTGCCTGCATTTCCCCAGTGCTCTGCAAGCTCTCCAGGACAACAGCAAATCTGGGCTCTGTGCTTTCTTTCCTTCTGAACAAGTGTTACTGTTTTCTGCACAAAAGCGATTCTGCGAAGCAATGTGAACAGGCACAGAGAAGGTGCTAGCAGGGAATTCTCTGCCTGCCTTTCCCCAGTGCTCTGCAAGCTCTCCAGGACAACATAAATTCTGGGGCTCTGTGCTTTCTTTCGTTCTGAACAAGTGTTAGTGTTTTCTGCACAAAAGCGATTCTGCCAAGCAATGTGAACACTTCTGCTTCCCAGGCACAGAGAAGGTGCTAGCAGGGAATTCTCTGCCTGCCTTTCCCCAGTGCTCTGCAAGCTCTCCAGGACAACAGCAAATCTCGGGCTCTGTGCTTTCTTTCCTTCTGAAGAAGTGTTACTGTTTTCTGCACAAAAGCGATTCTGCCAAGCAATGTGAACAGGTACAGAGAAGGTGCTAGCAGGGAATTCTCTGCCTGCCTTTCCCCAGTGCTCTGCAAGCTCTCCAGGACAACATAGAATCTGGGGCTCTGTGCTTTCTTTCGTTCTGAACAAGTGTTAGTGTTTTCTGCACAAAAGCGATTCTGCCAAGCAATGTGAACACTTCTGCTTCCCAGGCACAGAGAAGGTGCTAGCAGGGAATTCTCTGCCTGCCTTTCCCCAGTGCTCTGCAATCTCTCCAGGACAACATAGAATCTGGGGCTCTGTGCTTTCTTTCGTTCTGAACAAGTGTTAGTGTTTTCTGCACAAAAGCGATTCTGCGAAGCAATGTGAACAGGCACAGAGAAGGTGCTAGCAGGGAATTCTCTGCCTGCCTTTCCCCAGTGCTCTGCAAGCTCTCCAGGACAACATAAAATCTGGGGCTCTGTGCTTTCTTTCGTTCTGAACAAGTGTTACTGTTTTCTGCACAAAAGCGATTCTGCCAAGCAATGTGAACAGGCACAGAGAAGGTGCTAGCAGGGAATTCTCTGCCTGCCTTTCCCCAGTGCTCTGCAAGCTCTCCAGGACAACAGCAAATCTGGGGCTCTGTACTTTCTTTCGTTCTGAACAAGTGTTAGTGTTTTCTGCACAAAAGCGATTCTGCGAAGCAATGTGAACACTTCTGCTTCCCAGGCACAGAGAAGGTGCTAGCAGGGAATTCTCTGCCTGCCTTTCCCCAGTGCTCTGCAAGCTCTCCAGGACAACATAGAATCTGGGGCTCTGTGCTTTCTTTCCTTCTGAACAAGTGTTACTGTTTCTGCACAAAAGCGATTCTGCGAAGCAATGTGAACAGGCACAGAGAAGGTGCTAGCAGGGAATTCTCTGCCTGCCTTTCCCCAGTGCTCTGCAAGCTCTCCAGGACAACATAGAATCTGGGGCTCTGTGCTTTCTTTCGTTCTGAACAAGTGTTAGTGTTTTCTGCACAAAAGCGATTCTGCGAAGCAATGTGAACAGGCACAGAAAAGGTGCTAGCAGGGAATTCTCTGCCTGCATTTCCCCAGTGCTCTGCAAGCTCTCCAGGACAACAGCAAATCTGGGGCTCTGTGCTTTCTTTCGTTCTGAACAAGTGTTACTGTTTTCTGCACAAAAGCGATTCTGCCAAGCAATGTGAACAGGCACAGAGAAGGTGCTAGCAGGGAATTCTCTGCCTGCCTTTCCCCAGTGCTCTGCAAGCTCTCCAGCACAACAGCAAATCTGGGGCTCTGTGCTTTCTTTCGTTCTGAACAAGTGTTACTGTTTCCTGCACAAAAGCGATTCTGCGAAGCAATGTGAACAGGTACAGAGAAGGTGCTAGCAGGGAATTCTCTGCCTGCCTTTCCCCAGTGCTCTGCAAGCTCTCCAGGACAACAGCAAATCTGGGGCTCTGTGCTTTCTTTCGTTCTGAACAAGTGTTAGTGTTTTCTGCACAAAAGCGATTCTGCGAAGCAATGTGAACACTTCTGCTTCCCAGGCACAGAGAAGGTGCTAGCAGGGAATTCTCTGCCTGCCTTTCCCCAGTGCTCTGCAAGCTCTCCAGGACAACATAAAATCTGGGGCTCTGTGCTTTCTTTCCTTCTGAACAAGTGTTACTGTTTTCTGCACAAAAGCGATTCTGCCAAGCAATGTGAACAGGCACAGAAAAGGTGCTAGCAGGGAATTCTCTGCCTGCATTTCCCCAGTGCTCTGCAAGCTCTCCAGGACAACATAAAATCTGGGGCTCTGTGCTTTCTTTCGTTCTGAACAAGTGTTACTGTTTTCTGCACAAAAGCGATTCTGCCAAGCAATGTGAACACTTCTGCTTCCCAGGCACAGAGAAGGTGCTAGCAGGGAATTCACTGCCTGCCTTTCCCCAGTGCTCTGCAAGCTCTCCAGGACAACAGCAAATCTGGGGCTCTGTGCTTTCTTTCGTTCTGAACAAGTGTTACTGTTTTCTGCACAAAAGCGATTCTGCGAAGCAATGTGAACACTTCTGCTTCCCAGGCACAGAGAAGGTGCTAGCAGGGAATTCTCTGCCTGGCTTTCCCCAGTGCTCTGCAAGCTCTCCAGGACAACAGCAAATCTGGGGCTCTGTGCTTTCTTTCGTTCTGAACAAGTGTTACTGTTTTCTGCACAAAAGCGATTCTGCGAAGCAATGTGAACACTTCTGCTTCCCAGGCACAGAGAAGGTGCTAGCAGGGAATTCTCTGCCTGCCTTTCCCCAGTGCTCTGCAAGCTCTCCAGGACAACATAGAATCTGTGGCTCTGTGCTTTCTTTCGTTCTGAACAAGTGTTAGTGTTTTCTGCACAAAAGCGATTCTGCCAAGCAATGTGAACACTTCTGCTTCCCAGGCACAGAGAAGGTGCTAGCAGGGAATTCTCTGCCTGCCTTTCCCCAGTGCTCTGCAAGCTCTCCAGGACAACATAGAATCTGGGGCTCTGTGCTTTCTTTCGTTCTGAACAAGTGTTAGTGTTTTCTGCACAAAAGCGATTCTGCCAAGCAATGTGAACAGGCACAGAGAAGGTGCTAGCAGGGAATTCTCTGCCTGCCTTTCCCCAGTGCTCTGCAAGCTCTCCAGGACAACAGCAAATCTGTGGCTCTGTGCTTTCTTTCGTTCTGAACAAGTGTTAGTGTTTTCTGCACAAAAGCGATTCTGCGAAGCAATGTGAACAGGCACAGAGAAGGTGCTAGCAGGGAATTCTCTGCCTGCCTTTCCCCAGTGCTCTGCAAGCTCTCCAGGACAACATAAAATCTGGGGCTCTGTGCTTTCTTTCGTTCTGAACAAGTGTTAGTGTTTTCTGCACAAAAGCGATTCTGCCAAGCAATGTGAACAGGCACAGAGAAGGTGCTAGCAGGGAATTCTCTGCCTGCCTTTCCCCAGTGCTCTGCAAGCTCTCCAGGACAACATAGAATCTGGGGCTCTGTGCTTTCCTTCGTTCTGAACAAGTGTTACTGTTTTCTGCACAAAAGCGATTCTGCCAAGCAATGTGAACACTTCTGCTTCCCAGGCACAGAGAAGGTGCTAGCAGGGAATTCTCTGCCTGCCTTTCCCCAGTGCTCTGCAAGCTCTCCAGGACAACATAAAATCTGGGGCTCTGTGCTTTCTTTCGTTCTGAACAAGTGTTCCTGTTTTCTGCACAAAAGCGATTCTGCGAAGCAATGTGAACAGGCACAGAAAAGGTGCTAGCAGGGAATTCTCTGCCTGCCTTTCCCCAGTGCTCTGCAAGCTCTCCAGGACAACAGCAAATCTGGGGCTCTGTGCTTTCTTTCCTTCTGAACAAGTGTTACTGTTTTCTGCACAAAAGCGATTCTGCGAAGCAATGTGAACAGGCACAGAAAAGGTGCTAGCAGGGAATTCTCTGCCTGCATTTCCCCAGTGCTCTGCAAGCTCTCCAGGACAACATAGAATCTGGGGCTCTGTGCTTTCTTTCCTTCTGAACAAGTGTTAGTGTTTTCTGCACAAAAGCGATTCTGCGAAGCAATGTGAACAGGCACAGAAAAGGTGCTAGTAGGGAATTCTCTGCCTGCATTTCCCCAGTGCTCTGCAAGCTCTCCAGGACAACAGCAAATCTGGGGCTCTGTGCTTTCTTTCCTTCTGAACAAGTGTTACTGTTTTCTGCACAAAAGCGATTCTGCGAAGCAATGTGAACAGGCACAGAGAAGGTGCTAGCAGGGAATTCACTGCCTGCCTTTCCCCAGTGCTCTGCAAGCTCTCCAGGACAACAGCAAATCTGGGGCTCTGTGCTTTCTTTCCTTCTGAACCAGTGTTACTGTTTTCTGCACAAAAGCGATTCTGCGAAGCAATGTGAACACTTCTGCTTCCCAGGCACAGAGAAGGTGCTAGCAGGGAATTCTCTGCCTGGCTTTCCCCAGTGCTCTGCAAGCTCTCCAGGACAACAGAAAATCTGGGGCTCTGTGCTTTCTTTCGTTCTGAACAAGTGTTAGTATTTTCTGCACAAAAGCGATTCTGCGAAGCAATGTGAACAGGTACAGAGAAGGTGCTAGCAGGGAATTCTCTGCCTGCCTTTCCCCAGTGCTCTGCAAGCTCTCCAGGACAACATAAAATCTGGGGCTCTGTGCTTTCTTTCGTTCTGAACAAGTGTTAGTGTTTTCTGCACAAAAGCGATTCTGCCAAGCAATGTGAACAGGCACAGAGAAGGTGCTAGCAGGGAATTCTCTGCCTGCCTTTCCCCAGTGCTCTGCAAGCTCTCCAGGACAACAGCAAATCTGGGGCTCTGTGCTTTCTTTCGTTCTGAACAAGTGTTACTGTTTCTGCACAAAAGCGATTCTGCGAAGCAATGGGAACAGGCACAGAAAAGGTGCTAGCAGGGAATTCTCTGCCTGCCTTTCCCCAGTGCTCTGCAAGCTCTCCAGGACAATATAAAATCTGGGGCTCTGTGCTTTCTTTCGTTCTGAACAAGTGTTAGTGTTTTCTGCACAAAAGCGATTCTGCCAAGCAATGTGAACACTTCTGCTTCCCAGGCACAGAGAAGGTGCTAGCAGGGAATTCTCTGCCTGCCTTTCCCCAGTGCTCTGCAAGCTCTCCAGGACAACATAGAATCTGGGGCTCTGTGCTTTCTTTCGTTCTGAACAAGTGTTACTGTTTTCTGCACAAAAGCGATTCTGCGAAGCAATGTGAACAGGCACAGAGAAGGTGCTAGCAGGGAATTCTCTGCCTGCCTTTCCCCAGTGCTCTGCAAGCTCTCCAGGACAACAGCAAATCTGGGGCTCTGTGCTTTCTTTCGTTCTGAACAAGTGTGACTGTTTTCTGCACAAAAGCGATTCTGCGAAGCAATGTGAACAGGTACAGAGAAGGTGCTAGCAGGGAATTCTCTGCCTGCCTTTCCCCAGTGCTCTGCAAGCTCTCCAGGACAACAGCAAATCTGGGGCTCTGTGCTTTCTTTCCTTCTGAACAAGTGTTACTGCTTTCTGCACAAAAGCGATTCTGCCAAGCAATGTGAACACTTCTGCTTCCCAGGCACAGAGAAGGTGCTAGCAGGGAATTCTCTGCCTGCCTTTCCCCAGTGCTCTGCAAGCTCTCCAGGACAACATAGAATCTGGGGCTCTGTGCTTTCTTTCGTTCTGAACAAGTGTTAGTGTTTTCTGCACAAAAGCGATTCTGCGAAGCAATGTGAACACTTCTGCTTCCCAGGCACAGAGAAGGTGCTAGCAGGGAATTCTCTGCCTGCCTTTCCCCAGTGCTCTGCAAGCTCTCCAGGACAACAGCAAATCTCGGGCTCTGTGCTTTCTTTCCTTCTGAAGAAGTGTTACTGTTTTCTGCACAAAAGCGATTCTGCGAAGCAATGTGAACAGGCACAGAAAAGGTGCTAGCAGGGAATTCTCTGCCTGCCTTTCCCCAGTGCTCTGCAAGCTCTCCAGGACAACATAGAATCTGGGGCTCTGTGCTTTCTTTCGTTCTGAACAAGTGTTAGTGTTTTCTGCACAAAAGCGATTCTGCGAAGCAATGTGAACAGGCACAGAAAAGGTGCTAGCAGGGAATTCTCTGCCTGCATTTCCCCAGTGCTCTGCAAGCTCTCCAGGACAACAGCAAATCTGGGGCTCTGTGCTTTCTTTCCTTCTGAACAAGTGTTACTGTTTTCTGCACAAAAGCGATTCTGCGAAGCAATGTGAACAGGCACAGAGAAGGTGCTAGCAGGGAATTCTCTGCCTGCCTTTCCCCAGTGCTCTGCAAGCTCTCCAGGACAACATAAATTCTGGGGCTCTGTGCTTTCTTTCCTTCTGAACAAGTGTTACTGTTTTCTGCACAAAAGCGATTCTGCCAAGCAATGTGAACAGGTACAGAGAAGGTGCTAGCAGGGAATTCTCTGCCTGCCTTTCCCCAGTGCTCTGCAAGCTCTCCAGGACAACATAGAATCTGGGACTCTGTGCTTTCTTTCGTTCTGAACAAGTGTTAGTGTTTTCTGCACAAAAGCGATTCTGCCAAGCAATGTGAACACTTCTGCTTCCCAGGCACAGAGAAGGTGCTAGCAGGGAATTCTCTGCCTGCCTTTCCCCAGTGCTCTGCAATCTCTCCAGGACAACATAGAATCTGGGGCTCTGTGCTTTCTTTCGTTCTGAACAAGTGTTAGTGTTTTCTGCACAAAAGCGATTCTGCCAAGCAATGTGAACAGGCACAGAGAAGGTGCTAGCAGGGAATTCTCTGCCTGCCTTTCCCCAGTGCTCTGCAAGCTCTCCAGGACAACATAGAATCTGGGGCTCTGTGCTTTCTTTCGTTCTGAACAAGTGTTAGTGTTTTCTGCACAAAAGCGATTCTGCCAAGCAATGTGAACACTTCTGCTTCCCAGGCACAGAGAAGGTGCTAGCAGGGAATTCTCTGCCTGCCTTTCCCCAGTGCTCTGCAAGCTCTCCAGGACAACATAGAATCTGGGGCTCTGTGCTTTCTTTCCTTCTGAACAAGTGTTACTGTTTTCTGCACAAAAGCGATTCTGCGAAGCAATGTGAACAGGCACAGAGAAGGTGCTAGCAGGGAATTCTCTGCCTGCCTTTCCCCAGTGCTCTGCAAGCTCTCCAGGACAACAGCAAATCTGGGGCTCTGTGCTTTCTTTCGTTCTGAACAAGTGTTAGTGTTTTCTGCACAAAAGCGATTCTGCCAAGCAATGTGAACACTTCTGCTTCCCAGGCACAGAGAAGGTGCTAGCAGGGAATTCTCTGCCTGCCTTTCCCCAGTGCTCTGCAAGCTCTCCAGGACAACATAGAATCTGGGGCTCTGTGCTTTCTTTCGTTCTGAACAAGTGTTAGTGTTTTCTGCACAAAAGCGATTCTGCCAAGCAATGTGAACACTTCTGCTTCCCAGGCACAGAGAAGGTGCTAGCAGGGAATTCTCTGCCTGGCTTTCCCCAGTGCTCTGCAAGCTCTCCAGGACAACAGCAAATCTCGGGCTCTGTGCTTTCTTTCCTTCTGAAGAAGTGTTAGTGTTTTCTGCACAAAAGCGATTCTGCGAAGCAATGTGAACAGGCACAGAGAAGGTGCTAGCAGGGAATTCTCTGCCTGCATTTCCCCAGTGCTCTGCAAGCTCTCCAGGACAACATAGAATCTGGGGCTCTGTGCTTTCTTTCCTTCTGAACAAGTGTTAGTGTTTTCTGCACAAAAGCGATTCTGCGAAGCAATGTGAACAGGTACAGAGAAGGTGCTAGCAGGGAATTCTCTGCCTGCCTTTCCCCAGTGCTCTGCAAGCTCTCCAGGACAACATAAAATCTGGGGCTCTGTGCTTTCTTTCCTTCTGAACAAGTGTTACTGTTTTCTGCACAAAAGCGATTCTGCCAAGCAATGTGAACAGGTACAGAGAAGGTGCTAGCAGGGAATTCTCTGCCTGCCTTTCCCCAGTGCTCTGCAAGCTCTCCAGGACAACATAGAATCTGGGGCTCTGTGCTTTCTTTCGTTCTGAACAAGTGTTAGTGTTTTCTGCACAAAAGCGATTCTGCCAAGCAATGTGAACACTTCTGCTTCCCAGGCACAGAGAAGGTGCTAGCAGGGAATTCTCTGCCTGCCTTTCCCCAGTGCTCTGCAAGCTCTCCAGGACAACATAGAATCTGGGGCTCTGTGCTTTCTTTCGTTCTGAACAAGTGTTACTGTTTCTGCACAAAAGCGATTCTGCCAAGCAATGTGAACAGGCACAGAGAAGGTGCTAGCAGGGAATTCTCTGCCTGCCTTTCCCCAGTGCTCTGCAAGCTCTCCAGGACAACATAGAATCTGCGGCTCTGTGCTTTCTTTCGTTCTGAACAAGTGTTAGTGTTTTCTGCACAAAAGCGATTCTGCCAAGCAATGTGAACAGGCACAGAGAAGGTGCTAGCAGGGAATTCTCTGCCTGCCTTTCCCCAGTGCTCTGCAAGCTCTCCAGGACAACAGAAAATCTGGGGCTCTGTGCTTTCTTTCGTTCTGAACAAGTGTTACTGTTTTCTGCACAAAAGCGATTCTGCGAAGCAATGTGAACAGGCACAGAGAAGGTGCTAGCAGGGAATTCTCTGCCTGCCTTTCCCCAGTGCTCTGCAAGCTCTCCAGGACAACAGAAAATCTGGGGCTCTGTGCTTTCTTTCGTTCTGAACAAGTGTTAGTATTTTCTGCACAAAAGCGATTCTGCGAAGCAATGTGAACAGGTACAGAGAAGGTGCTAGCAGGGAATTCTCTGCCTGCCTTTCCCCAGTGCTCTGCAAGCTCTCCAGGACAACATAAAATCTGGGGCTCTGTGCTTTCTTTCGTTCTGAACAAGTGTTAGTGTTTTCTGCACAAAAGCGATTCTGCGAAGCAATGTGAACAGGCACAGAGAAGGTGCTAGCAGGGAATTCTCTGCCTGCCTTTCCCCAGTGCTCTGCAAGCTCTCCAGGACAACATAAATTCTGGGGCTCTGTGCTTTCTTTCCTTCTGAACAAGTGTTACTGTTTTCTGCACAAAAGCGATTCTGCCAAGCAATGTGAACAGGTACAGAGAAGGTGCTAGCAGGGAATTCTCTGCCTGCCTTTCCCCAGTGCTCTGCAAGCTCTCCAGGACAACATAGAATCTGGGGCTCTGTGCTTTCTTTCGTTCTGAACAAGTGTTAGTGTTTTCTGCACAAAAGCGATTCTGCGAAGCAATGTGAACACTTCTGCTTCCCAGGCACAGAGAAGGTGCTAGCAGGGAATTCTCTGCCTGCCTTTCCCCAGTGCTCTGCAAGCTCTCCAGGACAACATAGAATCTGGGGCTCTGTGCTTTCTTTCGTTCTGAACAAGTGTTACTGTTTCTGCACAAAAGCGATTCTGCGAAGCAATGTGAACAGGCACAGAGAAGGTGCTAGCAGGGAATTCTCTGCCTGCCTTTCCCCAGTGCTCTGCAAGCTCTCCAGGACAACATAGAATCTGGGGCTCTGTGCTTTCTTTCGTTCTGAACAAGCGTTACTGTTTTCTGCACAAAAGCGATTCTGCGAAGCAATGTGAACAGGCACAGAAAAGGTGCTAGCAGGGAATTCTCTGCCTGCATTTCCCCAGTGCTCTGCAAGCTCTCCAGGACAACATAAAATCTGGGGCTCTGTGCTTTCTTTCCTTCTGAACAAGTGTTAGTGTTTTCTGCACAAAAGCGATTCTGCGAAGCAATGTGAACAGGTACAGAGAAGGTGCTAGCAGGGAATTCACTGCCTGCCTTTCCCCAGTGCTCTGCAAGCTCTCCAGGACAACAGCAAATCTGGGGCTCTGTGCTTTCTTTCCTTCTGAACAAGTGTTACTGTTTTCTGCACAAAAGCGATTCTGCGAAGCAATGTGAACACTTCTGCTTCCCAGGCACAGAGAAGGTGCTAGCAGGGAATTCTCTGCCTGCCTTTCCCCAGTGCTCTGCAAGCTCTCCAGGACAACAGAAAATCTGGGGCTCTGTGCTTTCTTTCGTTCTGAACAAGTGTTAGTATTTTCTGCACAAAAGCGATTCTGCGAAGCAATGTGAACAGGTACAGAGAAGGTGCTAGCAGGGAATTCTCTGCCTGCCTTTCCCCAGTGCTCTGCAAGCTCTCCAGGACAACATAAAATCTGGGGCTCTGTGCTTTCTTTCGTTCTGAACAAGTGTTAGTGTTTTCTGCACAAAAGCGATTCTGCCAAGCAATGTGAACAGGCACAGAGAAGGTGCTAGCAGGGAATTCTCTGCCTGCCTTTCCCCAGTGCTCTGCAAGCTCTCCAGGACAACAGCAAATCTGGGGCTCTGTGCTTTCTTTCCTTCTGAACAAGTGTTAGTGTTTTCTGCACAAAAGCGATTCTGCGAAGCAATGTGAACAGGCACAGAGAAGGTGCTAGCAGGGAATTCTCTGCCTGCCTTTCCCCAGTGCTCTGCAAGCTCTCCAGGACAACATAAAATCTGGGGCTCTGTGCTTTCTTTCGTTCTGAACAAGTGTTAGTGTTTTCTGCACAAAAGCGATTCTGCGAAGCAATGTGAACAGGCACAGAGAAGGTGCTAGCAGGGAATTCTCTGCCTGCCTTTCCACAGTGCTCTGCAAGCTCTCCAGGACAACATAAATTCTGGGGCTCTGTGCTTTCTTTCGATCTGAACAAGTGTTAGTGTTTTCTGCACAAAAGCGATTCTGCCAAGCAATGTGAACAGGTACAGAGAAGGTGCTAGCAGGGAATTCTCTGCCTGCCTTTCCCCAGTGCTCTGCAAGCTCTCCAGGACAACATAGAATCTGGGGCTCTGTGCTTTCTTTCGTTCTGAACAAGTGTTAGTGTTTTCTGCACAAAAGCGATTCTGCGAAGCAATGTGAACACTTCTGTTTCCCAGGCACAGAGAAGGTGCTAGCAGGGAATTCTCTGCCTGCCTTTCCCCAGTGCTCTGCAAGCTCTCCAGGACAACATAGAATCTGGGGCTCTGTGCTTTCTTTCGTTCTGAACAAGTGTTACTGTTTCTGCACAAAAGCGATTCTGCGAAGCAATGTGAACAGGCACAGAGAAGGTGCTAGCAGGGAATTCTCTGCCTGCCTTTCCCCAGTGCTCTGCAAGCTCTCCAGGACAACAGCAAATCTGGGGCTCTGTGCTTTCTTTCGTTCTGAACAAGTGTTACTGTTTTCTGCACAAAAGCGATTCTGCGAAGCAATGTGAACAGGCACAGAGAAGGTGCTAGCAGGGAATTCTCTGCCTGCCTTTCCCCAGTGCTCTGCAAGCTCTCCAGGACAACAGCAAATCTGGGGCTCTGTGCTTTCTTTCCTTCTGAACAAGTGTTAGTGTTTTCTGCACAAAAGCGATTCTGCCAAGCAATGTGAACAGGCACAGAGAAGGTGCTAGCAGGGAATTCTCTGCCTGCCTTTCCCCAGTGCTCTGCAAGCTCTCCAGGACAACATAAAATCTGGGGCTCTGTGCTTTCTTTCGTTCTGAACAAGTGTTACTGTTTTCTGCACAAAAGCGATTCTGCCAAGCAATGTGAACAGGCACAGAAAAGGTGCTAGCAGGGAATTCTCTGCCTGCATTTCCCCAGTGCTCTGCAAGCTCTCCAGGACAACATAAAATCTGGGGCTCTGTGCTTTCTTTCCTTCTGAAGAAGTGTTACTGTTTTCTGCACAAAAGCGATTCTGCGAAGCAATGGGAACAGGTACAGAGAAGGTGCTAGCAGGGAATTCTCTGCCTGCCTTTCCCCAGTGCTCTGCAAGCTCTCCAGGACAACATCAAATCTGGGGCTCTGTGCTTTCTTTCCTTCTGAACAAGTGTTAGTGTTTTCTGCACAAAAGCGATTCTGCCAAGCAATGTGAACACTTCTGCTTCCCAGGCACAGAGAAGGTGCTAGCAGGGAATTCACTGCCTGCCTTTCCCCAGTGCTCTGCAAGCTCTCCAGGACAACAGCAAATCTCGGGCTCTGTGCTTTC
Source organism: Strix aluco (assembly GCF_031877795.1). NCBI lineage: Eukaryota > Metazoa > Chordata > Aves > Strigiformes > Strigidae > Strix > Strix aluco. The sequence goes on along the minus strand of NC_133950.1, from coordinate 74,446 downwards.
TTTCCTTCTGAACAAGTGTGACTGTTTTCTGCACAAAAGCGATTCTGCGAAGCAATGTGAACACTTCTGCTTCCCAGGCACAGAGAAGGTGCTAGCAGGGAATTCTCTGCCTGGCTTTCCCCAGTGCTCTGCAAGCTCTCCAGGACAACAGAAAATCTGGGGCTCTGTGCTTTCTTTCGTTCTGAACAAGTGTTAGTATTTTCTGCACAAAAGCGATTCTGCGAAGCAATGTGAACAGGTACAGAGAAGGTGCTAGCAGGGAATTCTCTGCCTGCCTTTCCCCAGTGCTCTGCAAGCTCTCCAGGACAACATAAAATCTGGGGCTCTGTGCTTTCTTTCGTTCTGAACAAGTGTTAGTGTTTTCTGCACAAAAGCGATTCTGCCAAGCAATGTGAACAGGCACAGAGAAGGTGCTAGCAGGGAATTCTCTGCCTGCCTTTCCCCAGTGCTCTGCAAGCTCTCCAGGACAACATAGAATCTGGGGCTCTGTGCTTTCTTTCCTTCTGAACAAGTGTTACTGTTTTCTGCACAAAAGCGATTCTGCCAAGCAATGTGAACAGGCACAGAGAAGGTGCTAGCAGGGAATTCTCTGCCTGCCTTTCCCCAGTGCTCTGCAAGCTCTCCAGGACAACAGCAAATCTGGGGCTCTGTGCTTTCTTTCGTTCTGAACAAGTGTTAGTGTTTTCTGCACAAAAGCGATTCTGCGAAGCAATGTGAACAGGCACAGAGAAGGTGCTAGCAGGGAATTCTCTGCCTGCCTTTCCCCAGTGCTCTGCAAGCTCTCCAGGACAACATAAATTCTGGGGCTCTGTGCTTTCTTTCGATCTGAACAAGTGTTAGTGTTTTCTGCACAAAAGCGATTCTGCCAAGCAATGTGAACAGGTACAGAGAAGGTGCTAGCAGGGAATTCTCTGCCTGCCTTTCCCCAGTGCTCTGCAAGCTCTCCAGGACAACATAGAATCTGTGGCTCTGTGCTTTCTTTCGTTCTGAACAAGTGTTAGTGTTTTCTGCACAAAAGCGATTCTGCGAAGCAATGTGAACACTTCTGTTTCCCAGGCACAGAGAAGGTGCTAGCAGGGAATTCTCTGCCTGCCTTTCCCCAGTGCTCTGCAAGCTCTCCAGGACAACATAGAATCTGGGGCTCTGTGCTTTCTTTCGTTCTGAACAAGTGTTACTGTTTTCTGCACAAAAGCGATTCTGCGAAGCAATGTGAACAGGCACAGAGAAGGTGCTAGCAGGGAATTCTCTGCCTGCCTTTCCCCAGTGCTCTGCAAGCTCTCCAGGACAACAGCAAATCTGGGGCTCTGTGCTTTCTTTCGTTCTGAACAAGTGTTACTGTTTTCTGCACAAAAGCGATTCTGCGAAGCAATGTGAACAGGCACAGAGAAGGTGCTAGCAGGGAATTCTCTGCCTGCCTTTCCCCAGTGCTCTGCAAGCTCTCCAGGACAACAGCAAATCTGGGGCTCTGTGCTTTCTTTCCTTCTGAACAAGTGTTAGTGTTTTCTGCACAAAAGCGATTCTGCCAAGCAATGTGAACAGGCACAGAGAAGGTGCTAGCAGGGAATTCTCTGCCTGCCTTTCCCCAGTGCTCTGCAAGCTCTCCAGGACAACATAGAATCTGGGGCTCTGTGCTTTCTTTCGTTCTGAACAAGTGTTACTGTTTTCTGCACAAAAGCGATTCTGCCAAGCAATGTGAACAGGCACAGAAAAGGTGCTAGCAGGGAATTCTCTGCCTGCCTTTCCCCAGTGCTCTGCAAGCTCTCCAGGACAACATAAAATCTGGGGCTCTGTGCTTTCTTTCCTTCTGAAGAAGTGTTACTGTTTTCTGCACAAAAGCGATTCTGCGAAGCAATGGGAACAGGTACAGAGAAGGTGCTAGCAGGGAATTCTCTGCCTGCCTTTCCCCAGTGCTCTGCAAGCTCTCCAGGACAACATCAAATCTGGGGCTCTGTGCTTTCTTTCCTTCTGAACAAGTGTTAGTGTTTTCTGCACAACAGCGATTCTGCCAAGCAATGTGAACACTTCTGCTTCCCAGGCACAGAGAAGGTGCTAGCAGGGAATTCACTGCCTGCCTTTCCCCAGTGCTCTGCAAGCTCTCCAGGACAACAGCAAATCTCGGGCTCTGTGCTTTCTTTCCTTCTGAACAAGTGTGACTGTTTTCTGCACAAAAGCGATTCTGCGAAGCAATGTGAACACTTCTGCTTCCCAGGCACAGAGAAGGTGCTAGCAGGGAATTCTCTGCCTGGCTTTCCCCAGTGCTCTGCAAGCTCTCCAGGACAACAGAAAATCTGGGGCTCTGTGCTTTCTTTCGTTCTGAACAAGTGTTAGTATTTTCTGCACAAAAGCGATTCTGCGAAGCAATGTGAACAGGTACAGAGAAGGTGCTAGCAGGGAATTCTCTGCCTGCCTTTCCCCAGTGCTCTGCAAGCTCTCCAGGACAACATAAAATCTGGGGCTCTGTGCTTTCTTTCGTTCTGAACAAGTGTTAGTGTTTTCTGCACAAAAGCGATTCTGCCAAGCAATGTGAACAGGCACAGAGAAGGTGCTAGCAGGGAATTCTCTGCCTGCCTTTCCCCAGTGCTCTGCAAGCTCTCCAGGACAACATAGAATCTGGGGCTCTGTGCTTTCTTTCCTTCTGAACAAGTGTTACTGTTTTCTGCACAAAAGCGATTCTGCCAAGCAATGTGAACAGGCACAGAGAAGGTGCTAGCAGGGAATTCTCTGCCTGCCTTTCCCCAGTGCTCTGCAAGCTCTCCAGGACAACAGCAAATCTGGGGCTCTGTGCTTTCTTTCGTTCTGAACAAGTGTTAGTGTTTTCTGCACAAAAGCGATTCTGCGAAGCAATGTGAACAGGTACAGAGAAGGTGCTAGCAGGGAATTCTCTGCCTGCCTTTCCCCAGTGCTCTGCAAGCTCTCCAGGACAACAGCAAATCTGGGGCTCTGTGCTTTCTTTCGTTCTGAACAAGTGTTACTGTTTTCTGCACAAAAGCGATTCTGCCAAGCAATGTGAACACTTCTGCTTCCCAGGCACAGAGAAGGTGCTAGCAGGGAATTCTCTGCCTGCCTTTCCCCAGTGCTCTGCAAGCTCTCCAGGACAACAGCAAATCTGGGGCTCTGTGCTTTCTTTCGTTCTGAACAAGTGTTAGTGTTTTCTGCACAAAAGCGATTCTGCGAAGCAATGTGAACACTTCTGCTTCCCAGGCACAGAGAAGGTGCTAGCAGGGAATTCTCTGCCTGCCTTTCCCCAGTGCTCTGCAAGCTCTCCAGGACAACAGCAAATCTCGGGCTCTGTGCTTTCTTTCCTTCTGAAGAAGTGTTAGTGTTTTCTGCACAAAAGCGATTCTGCCAAGCAATGTGAACAGGCACAGAAAAGGTGCTAGCAGGGAATTCTCTGCCTGCATTTCCCCAGTGCTCTGCAAGCTCTCCAGGACAACAGCAAATCTGGGCTCTGTGCTTTCTTTCCTTCTGAACAAGTGTTACTGTTTTCTGCACAAAAGCGATTCTGCGAAGCAATGTGAACAGGCACAGAGAAGGTGCTAGCAGGGAATTCTCTGCCTGCCTTTCCCCAGTGCTCTGCAAGCTCTCCAGGACAACATAAATTCTGGGGCTCTGTGCTTTCTTTCGTTCTGAACAAGTGTTAGTGTTTTCTGCACAAAAGCGATTCTGCCAAGCAATGTGAACACTTCTGCTTCCCAGGCACAGAGAAGGTGCTAGCAGGGAATTCTCTGCCTGCCTTTCCCCAGTGCTCTGCAAGCTCTCCAGGACAACAGCAAATCTCGGGCTCTGTGCTTTCTTTCCTTCTGAAGAAGTGTTACTGTTTTCTGCACAAAAGCGATTCTGCCAAGCAATGTGAACAGGTACAGAGAAGGTGCTAGCAGGGAATTCTCTGCCTGCCTTTCCCCAGTGCTCTGCAAGCTCTCCAGGACAACATAGAATCTGGGGCTCTGTGCTTTCTTTCGTTCTGAACAAGTGTTAGTGTTTTCTGCACAAAAGCGATTCTGCGAAGCAATGTGAACACTTCTGCTTCCCAGGCACAGAGAAGGTGCTAGCAGGGAATTCTCTGCCTGCCTTTCCCCAGTGCTCTGCAATCTCTCCAGGACAACATAGAGTCTGGGGCTCTGTGCTTTCTTTCGTTCTGAACAAGTGTTAGTGTTTTCTGCACAAAAGCGATTCTGCGAAGCAATGTGAACAGGCACAGAGAAGGTGCTAGCAGGGAATTCTCTGCCTGCCTTTCCCCAGTGCTCTGCAAGCTCTCCAGGACAACATAAAATCTGGGGCTCTGTGCTTTCTTTCGTTCTGAACAAGTGTTACTGTTTTCTGCACAAAAGCGATTCTGCCAAGCAATGTGAACAGGCACAGAGAAGGTGCTAGCAGGGAATTCTCTGCCTGCCTTTCCCCAGTGCTCTGCAAGCTCTCCAGGACAACAGCAAATCTGGGGCTCTGTACTTTCTTTCGTTCTGAACAAGTGTTAGTGTTTTCTGCACAAAAGCGATTCTGCGAAGCAATGTGAACACTTCTGCTTCCCAGGCACAGAGAAGGTGCTAGCAGGGAATTCTCTGCCTGCCTTTCCCCAGTGCTCTGCAAGCTCTCCAGGACAACATAGAATCTGGGGCTCTGTGCTTTCTTTCCTTCTGAACAAGTGTTACTGTTTCTGCACAAAAGCGATTCTGCGAAGCAATGTGAACAGGCACAGAGAAGGTGCTAGCAGGGAATTCTCTGCCTGCCTTTCCCCAGTGCTCTGCAAGCTCTCCAGGACAACATAGAATCTGGGGCTCTGTGCTTTCTTTCGTTCTGAACAAGTGTTAGTGTTTTCTGCACAAAAGCGATTCTGCGAAGCAATGTGAACAGGCACAGAAAAGGTGCTAGCAGGGAATTCTCTGCCTGCATTTCCCCAGTGCTCTGCAAGCTCTCCAGGACAACAGCAAATCTGGGGCTCTGTGCTTTCTTTCCTTCTGAACAAGTGTTAGTGTTTTCTGCACAAAAGCGATTCTGCCAAGCAATGTGAACAGGCACAGAGAAGGTGCTAGCAGGGAATTCTCTGCCTGCCTTTCCCCAGTGCTCTGCAAGCTCTCCAGCACAACAGCAAATCTGGGGCTCTGTGCTTTCTTTCGTTCTGAACAAGTGTTACTGTTTCCTGCACAAAAGCGATTCTGCGAAGCAATGTGAACAGGTACAGAGAAGGTGCTAGCAGGGAATTCTCTGCCTGCCTTTCCCCAGTGCTCTGCAAGCTCTCCAGGACAACATAAAATCTGGGGCTCTGTGCTTTCTTTCGTTCTGAACAAGTGTTACTGTTTTCTGCACAAAAGCGATTCTGCCAAGCAATGTGAACAGGCACAGAAAAGGTGCTAGCAGGGAATTCTCTGCCTGCATTTCCCCAGTGCTCTGCAAGCTCTCCAGGACAACATAAAATCTGGGGCTCTGTGCTTTCTTTCCTTCTGAAGAAGTGTTACTGTTTTCTGCACAAAAGCGATTCTGCGAAGCAATGTGAACAGGTACAGAGAAGGTGCTAGCAGGGAATTCTCTGCCTGCCTTTCCCCAGTGCTCTGCAAGCTCTCCAGGACAACAGCAAATCTGGGGCTCTGTGCTTTCTTTCGTTCTGAACAAGTGTTACTGTTTTCTGCACAAAAGCGATTCTGCCAAGCAATGTGAACACTTCTGCTTCCCAGGCACAGAGAAGGTGCTAGCAGGGAATTCACTGCCTGCCTTTCCCCAGTGCTCTGCAAGCTCTCCAGGACAACAGCAAATCTGGGGCTCTGTGCTTTCTTTCCTTCTGAACAAGTGTTACTGTTTTCTGCACAAAAGCGATTCTGCGAAGCAATGTGAACACTTCTGCTTCCCAGGCACAGAGAAGGTGCTAGCAGGGAATTCTCTGCCTGGCTTTCCCCAGTGCTCTGCAAGCTCTCCAGGACAACAGAAAATCTGGGGCTCTGTGCTTTCTTTCGTTCTGAACAAGTGTTAGTATTTTCTGCACAAAAGCGATTCTGCGAAGCAATGTGAACAGGCACAGAGAAGGTGCTAGCAGGGAATTCTCTGCCTGCCTTTCCCCAGTGCTCTGCAAGCTCTCCAGGACAACATAAAACCTGGGGCTCTGTGCTTTCTTTCGTTCTGAACAAGTGTTAGTGTTTTCTGCACAAAAGCGATTCTGCCAAGCAATGTGAACAGGCACAGAGAAGGTGCTAGCAGGGAATTCTCTGCCTGCCTTTCCCCAGTGCTCTGCAAGCTCTCCAGGACAACAGCAAATCTGGGGCTCTGTGCTTTCTTTCCTTCTGAACAAGTGTTAGTGTTTTCTGCACAAAAGCGATTCTGCGAAGCAATGTGAACAGGCACAGAGAAGGTGCTAGCAGGGAATTCTCTGCCTGCCTTTCCCCAGTGCTCTGCAAGCTCTCCAGGACAACATTAAATCTGGGGCTCTGTGCTTTCTTTCGTTCTGAACAAGTGTTAGTGTTTTCTGCACAAAAGCGATTCTACGAAGCAATGTGAACAGGCACAGAGAAGGTGCTAGCAGGGAATTCTCTGCCTGCCTTTCCCCAGTGCTCTGCAAGCTCTCCAGGACAACATAAATTCTGCGGCTCTGTGCTTTCTTTCCTTCTGAACAAGTGTTAGTGTTTTCTGCACAAAAGCGATTCTGCCAAGCAATGTGAACACTTCTGCTTCCCAGGCACAGAGAAGGTGCTAGCAGGGAATTCTCTGCCTGCCTTTCCCCAGTGCTCTGCAAGCTCTCCAGGACAACATAGAATCTGTGGCTCTGTGCTTTCTTTCGTTCTGAACAAGTGTTAGTGTTTTCTGCACAAAAGCGATTCTGCCAAGCAATGTGAACACTTCTGCTTCCCAGGCACAGAGAAGGTGCTAGCAGGGAATTCTCTGCCTGCCTTTCCCCAGTGCTCTGCAAGCTCTCCAGGACAACATAGAATCTGGGGCTCTGTGCTTTCTTTCGTTCTGAACAAGTGTTAGTGTTTTCTGCACAAAAGCGATTCTGCCAAGCAATGTGAACAGGCACAGAGAAGGTGCTAGCAGGGAATTCTCTGCCTGCCTTTCCCCAGTGCTCTGCAAGCTCTCCAGGACAACAGCAAATCTGTGGCTCTGTGCTTTCTTTCGTTCTGAACAAGTGTTAGTGTTTTCTGCACAAAAGCGATTCTGCGAAGCAATGTGAACAGGCACAGAGAAGGTGCTAGCAGGGAATTCTCTGCCTGCCTTTCCCCAGTGCTCTGCAAGCTCTCCAGGACAACATAAAATCTGGGGCTCTGTGCTTTCTTTCGTTCTGAACAAGTGTTAGTGTTTTCTGCACAAAAGCGATTCTGCGAAGCAATGTGAACAGGCACAGAGAAGGTGCTAGCAGGGAATTCTCTGCCTGCCTTTCCCCAGTGCTCTGCAAGCTCTCCAGGACAACATAGAATCTGGGGCTCTGTGCTTTCCTTCGTTCTGAACAAGTGTTACTGTTTTCTGCACAAAAGCGATTCTGCCAAGCAATGTGAACACTTCTGCTTCCCAGGCACAGAGAAGGTGCTAGCAGGGAATTCTCTGCCTGCCTTTCCCCAGTGCTCTGCAAGCTCTCCAGGACAACATAAAATCTGGGGCTCTGTGCTTTCTTTCGTTCTGAACAAGTGTTCCTGTTTTCTGCACAAAAGCGATTCTGCGAAGCAATGTGAACAGGCACAGAAAAGGTGCTAGCAGGGAATTCTCTGCCTGCCTTTCCCCAGTGCTCTGCAAGCTCTCCAGGACAACAGCAAATCTGGGGCTCTGTGCTTTCTTTCCTTCTGAACAAGTGTTACTGTTTTCTGCACAAAAGCGATTCTGCGAAGCAATGTGAACACTTCTGCTTCCCAGGCACAGAGAAGGTGCTAGCAGGGAATTCTCTGCCTGCCTTTCCCCAGTGCTCTGCAAGCTCTCCAGGACAACATAGAATCTGGGGCTCTGTGCTTTCTTTCCTTCTGAACAAGTGTTAGTGTTTTCTGCACAAAAGCGATTCTGCGAAGCAATGTGAACAGGCACAGAGAAGGTGCTAGCAGGGAATTCTCTGCCTGCCTTTCCCCAGTGCTCTGCAAGCTCTCCAGGACAACAGCAAATCTGGGGCTCTGTGCTTTCTTTCGTTCTGAACAAGTGTTAGTGTTTTCTGCACAAAAGCGATTCTGCCAAGCAATGTGAACAGGCACAGAGAAGGTGCTAGCAGGGAATTCTCTGCCTGCCTTTCCCCAGTGCTCTGCAAGCTCTCCAGGACAACATAAATTCTGGGGCTCTGTGCTTTCTTTCCTTCTGAACAAGTGTTACTGTTTTCTGCACAAAAGCGATTCTGCCAAGCAATGTGAACAGGTACAGAGAAGGTGCTAGCAGGGAATTCTCTGCCTGCCTTTCCCCAGTGCTCTGCAAGCTCTCCAGGACAACATAGAATCTGGGACTCTGTGCTTTCTTTCGTTCTGAACAAGTGTTAGTGTTTTCTGCACAAAAGCGATTCTGCCAAGCAATGTGAACACTTCTGCTTCCCAGGCACAGAGAAGGTGCTAGCAGGGAATTCTCTGCCTGCCTTTCCCCAGTGCTCTGCAAGCTCTCCAGGACAACATCAAATCTGGGGCTCTGTGCTTTCTTTCGTTCTGAACAATTGTTCCTGTTTTCTGCACAAAAGCGATTCTGCGAAGCAATGTGAACAGGCACAGAGAAGGTGCTAGCAGGGAATTCTCTGCCTGCCTTTCCCCAGTGCTCTGCAAGCTCTCCAGGACAACAGCAAATCTGGGGCTCTGTGCTTTCTTTCCTTCTGAACAAGTGTTACTGTTTTCTGCACAAAAGCGATTCTGCGAAGCAATGTGAACACTTCTGCTTCCCAGGCACAGAGAAGGTGCTAGCAGGGAATTCTCTGCCTGCCTTTCCCCAGTGCTCTGCAAGCTCTCCAGGACAACAGCAAATCTGGGGCTCTGTGCTTTCTTTCGTTCTGAACAAGTGTTAGTGTTTTCTGCACAAAAGCGATTCTGCCAAGCAATGTGAACAGGTACAGAGAAGGTGCTAGCAGGGAATTCTCTGCCTGCCTTTCCCCAGTGCTCTGCAAGCTCTCCAGGACAACAGCAAATCTGGGGCTCTGTGCTTTCTTTCGTTCTGAACAAGTGTTAGTGTTTTCTGCACAAAAGCGATTCTGTGAGGCAATGTGAACACTTCTGCTTCCCAGGCACAGAGAAGGTGCTAGCAGGGAATTCTCTGCCTGCCTTTCCCCAGTGCTCTGCAAGCTCTCCAGGACAACAGCAAATCTGGGGCTCTGTGCTTTCTTTCCTTCTGAACAAGTGTTAGTGTTTTCTGCACAAAAGCGATTCTGCCAAGCAATGTGAACACTTCTGCTTCCCAGGCACAGAGAAGGTGCTAGCAGGGAATTCTCTGCCTGCCTTTCCCCAGTGCTCTGCAAGCTCTCCAGGACAACATAGAATCTGGGGCTCTGTGCTTTCTTTCCTTCTGAACAAGTGTTAGTGTTTTCTGCACAAAAGCGATTCTGCGAAGCAATGTGAACAGGCACAGAGAAGGTGCTAGCAGGGAATTCTCTGCCTGCCTTTCCCCAGTGCTCTGCAAGCTCTCCAGGACAACATAAAATCTGGGGCTCTGTGCTTTCTTTCGTTCTGAACAAGTGTTAGTGTTTTCTGCACAAAAGCGATTCTGCGAAGCAATGTGAACAGGCACAGAGAAGGTGCTAGCAGGGAATTCTCTGCCTGCCTTTCCCCAGTGCTCTGCAAGCTCTCCAGGACAACATAAATTCTGGGGCTCTGTGCTTTCTTTCCTTCTGAACAAGTGTTAGTGTTTTCTGCACAAAAGCGATTCTGCCAAGCAATGTGAACAGGTACAGAGAAGGTGCTAGCAGGGAATTCTCTGCCTGCATTTCCCCAGTGCTCTGCAAGCTCTCCAGGACAACATAGAATCTGGGGCTCTGTGCTTTCTTTCGTTCTGAACAAGTGTTACTGTTTTCTGCACAAAAGCGATTCTGCCAAGCAATGTGAACACTTCTGCTTCCCAGGCACAGAGAAGGTGCTAGCAGGGAATTCTCTGCCTGCCTTTCCCCAGTGCTCTGCAAGCTCTCCAGGACAACATAGAATCTGTGGCTCTGTGCTTTCTTTCGTTCTGAACAAGTGTTAGTGTTTTCTGCACAAAAGCGATTCTGCCAAGCAATGTGAACACTTCTGCTTCCCAGGCACAGAGAAGGTGCTAGCAGGGAATTCTCTGCCTGCCTTTCCCCAGTGCTCTGCAAGCTCTCCAGGACAACATAGAATCTGGGGCTCTGTGCTTTCTTTCGTTCTGAACAAGTGTTAGTGTTTTCTGCACAAAAGCGATTCTGCCAAGCAATGTGAACAGGCACAGAGAAGGTGCTAGCAGGGAATTCTCTGCCTGCCTTTCCCCAGTGCTCTGCAAGCTCTCCAGGACAACAGCAAATCTGTGGCTCTGTGCTTTCTTTCGTTCTGAACAAGTGTTAGTGTTTTCTGCACAAAAGCGATTCTGCGAAGCAATGTGAACAGGCACAGAGAAGGTGCTAGCAGGGAATTCTCTGCCTGCCTTTCCCCAGTGCTCTGCAAGCTCTCCAGGACAACAGCAAATCTGGGGCTCTGTGCTTTCTTTCGTTCTGAACAAGTGTTAGTGTTTTCTGCACAAAAGCGATTCTGCCAAGCAATGTGAACAGGCACAGAGAAGGTGCTAGCAGGGAATTCTCTGCCTGCCTTTCCCCAGTGCTCTGCAAGCTCTCCAGGACAACATAGAATCTGGGGCTCTGTGCTTTCCTTCGTTCTGAACAAGTGTTACTGTTTTCTGCACAAAAGCGATTCTGCCAAGCAATGTGAACACTTCTGCTTCCCAGGCACAGAGAAGGTGCTAGCAGGGAATTCTCTGCCTGCCTTTCCCCAGTGCTCTGCAAGCTCTCCAGGACAACATAAAATCTGGGGCTCTGTGCTTTCTTTCGTTCTGAACAAGTGTTCCTGTTTTCTGCACAAAAGCGATTCTGCGAAGCAATGTGAACAGGCACAGAAAAGGTGCTAGCAGGGAATTCTCTGCCTGCCTTTCCCCAGTGCTCTGCAAGCTCTCCAGGACAACAGCAAATCTGGGGCTCTGTGCTTTCTTTCCTTCTGAACAAGTGTTACTGTTTTCTGCACAAAAGCGATTCTGCGAAGCAATGTGAACACTTCTGCTTCCCAGGCACAGAGAAGGTGCTAGCAGGGAATTCTCTGCCTGCCTTTCCCCAGTGCTCTGCAAGCTCTCCAGGACAACATAGAATCTGGGGCTCTGTGCTTTCTTTCCTTCTGAACAAGTGTTAGTGTTTTCTGCACAAAAGCGATTCTGCGAAGCAATGTGAACAGGCACAGAGAAGGTGCTAGCAGGGAATTCTCTGCCTGCCTTTCCCCAGTGCTCTGCAAGCTCTCCAGGACAACATAAAATCTGGGGCTCTGTGCTTTCTTTCGTTCTGAACAAGTGTTAGTGTTTTCTGCACAAAAGCGATTCTGCCAAGCAATGTGAACAGGCACAGAGAAGGTGCTAGCAGGGAATTCTCTGCCTGCCTTTCCCCAGTGCTCTGCAAGCTCTCCAGGACAACATAAATTCTGGGGCTCTGTGCTTTCTTTCCTTCTGAACAAGTGTTACTGTTTTCTGCACAAAAGCGATTCTGCCAAGCAATGTGAACAGGTACAGAGAAGGTGCTAGCAGGGAATTCTCTGCCTGCCTTTCCCCAGTGCTCTGCAAGCTCTCCAGGACAACATAGAATCTGGGGCTCTGTGCTTTCTTTCGTTCTGAACAAGTGTTAGTGTTTTCTGCACAAAAGCGATTCTGCCAAGCAATGTGAACACTTCTGCTTCCCAGGCACAGAGAAGGTGCTAGCAGGGAATTCTCTGCCTGCCTTTCCCCAGTGCTCTGCAAGCTCTCCAGGACAACAGCAAATCTGGGGCTCTGTGCTTTCTTTCCTTCTGAACAAGTGTTACTGTTTTCTGCACAAAAGCGATTCTGCGAAGCAATGTGAACACTTCTGCTTCCCAGGCACAGAGAAGGTGCTAGCAGGGAATTCTCTGCCTGCCTTTCCCCAGTGCTCTGCAAGCTCTCCAGGACAACAGCAAATCTGGGGCTCTGTGCTTTCTTTCGTTCTGAACAAGTGTTAGTGTTTTCTGCACAAAAGCGATTCTGCCAAGCAATGTGAACAGGTACAGAGAAGGTGCTAGCAGGGAATTCTCTGCCTGCCTTTCCCCAGTGCTCTGCAAGCTCTCCAGGACAACAGCAAATCTGGGGCTCTGTGCTTTCTTTCGTTCTGAACAAGTGTTAGTGTTTTCTGCACAAAAGCGATTCTGTGAGGCAATGTGAACACTTCTGCTTCCCAGGCACAGAGAAGGTGCTAGCAGGGAATTCTCTGCCTGCCTTTCCCCAGTGCTCTGCAAGCTCTCCAGGACAACAGCAAATCTGGGGCTCTGTGCTTTCTTTCGTTCTGAACAAGTGTTACTGTTTTCTGCACAAAAGCGATTCTGCGAAGCAATGTGAACAGGCACAGAGAAGGTGCTAGCAGGGAATTCTCTGCCTGCCTTTCCCCAGTGCTCTGCAAGCTCTCCAGGACAACATAGAATCTGTGGCTCTGTGCTTTCTTTCGTTCTGAACAAGTGTTAGTGTTTTCTGCACAAAAGCGATTCTGCCAAGCAATGTGAACAGGCACAGAGAAGGTGCTAGCAGGGAATTCTCTGCCTGCCTTTCCCCAGTGCTCTGCAAGCTCTCCAGGACAACATAGAATCTGTGGCTCTGTGCTTTCTTTCGTTCTGAACAAGTGTTAGTGTTTTCTGCACAAAAGCGATTCTGCCAAGCAATGTGAACACTTCTGCTTCCCAGGCACAGAGAAGGTGCTAGCAGGGAATTCTCTGCCTGCCTTTCCCCAGTGCTCTGCAAGCTCTCCAGGACAACATAGAATCTGGGGCTCTGTGCTTTCTTTCCTTCTGAACAAGTGTTAGTGTTTTCTGCACAAAAGCGATTCTGCGAAGCAATGTGAACACTTCTGCTTCCCAGGCACAGAGAAGGTGCTAGCAGGGAATTCTCTGCCTGCCTTTCCCCAGTGCTCTGCAAGCTCTCCAGGACAACAGCAAATCTGGGGCTCTGTGCTTTCTTTCGTTCTGAACAAGTGTTACTGTTTTCTGCACAAAAGCGATTCTGCCAAGCAATGTGAACACTTCTGCTTCCCAGGCACAGAGAAGGTGCTAGCAGGGAATTCACTGCCTGCCTTTCCCCAGTGCTCTGCAAGCTCTCCAGGACAACAGCAAATCTGGGGCTCTGTGCTTTCTTTCCTTCTGAACAAGTGTTACTGTTTTCTGCACAAAAGCGATTCTGCGAAGCAATGTGAACACTTCTGCTTCCCAGGCACAGAGAAGGTGCTAGCAGGGAATTCTCTGCCTGGCTTTCCCCAGTGCTCTGCAAGCTCTCCAGGACAACAGAAAATCTGGGGCTCTGTGCTTTCTTTCGTTCTGAACAAGTGTTAGTATTTTCTGCACAAAAGCGATTCTGCGAAGCAATGTGAACAGGTACAGAGAAGGTGCTAGCAGGGAATTCTCTGCCTGCCTTTCCCCAGTGCTCTGCAAGCTCTCCAGGACAACAGCAAATCTGGGGCTCTGTGCTTTCTTTCGTTCTGAACAAGTGTTACTGTTTTCTGCACAAAAGCGATTCTGCCAAGCAATGTGAACAGGCACAGAGAAGGTGCTAGCAGGGAATTCTCTGCCTGCCTTTCCCCAGTGCTCTGCAAGCTCTCCAGGACAACATAGAATCTGGGGCTCTGTGCTTTCTTTCCTTCTGAACAAGTGTTAGTGTTTTCTGCACAAAAGCGATTCTGCCAAGCAATGTGAACAGGCACAGAGAAGGTGCTAGCAGGGAATTCTCTGCCTGCCTTTCCCCAGTGCTCTGCAAGCTCTCCAGGACAACATAAAATCTGGGGCTCTGTGCTTTCTTTCGTTCTGAACAAGTGTTAGTGTTTTCTGCACAAAAGCGATTCTGCGAAGCAATGTGAACAGGCACAGAGAAGGTGCTAGCAGGGAATTCTCTGCCTGCCTTTCCCCAGTGCTCTGCAAGCTCTCCAGGACAACATAAATTCTGGGGCTCTGTGCTTTCTTTCCTTCTGAACAAGTGTTAGTGTTTTCTGCACAAAAGCGATTCTGCCAAGCAATGTGAACAGGTACAGAGAAGGTGCTAGCAGGGAATTCTCTGCCTGCATTTCCCCAGTGCTCTGCAAGCTCTCCAGGACAACATAGAATCTGGGGCTCTGTGCTTTCTTTCGTTCTGAACAAGTGTTAGTGTTTTCTGCACAAAAGCGATTCTGCCAAGCAATGTGAACACTTCTGCTTCCCAGGCACAGAGAAGGTGCTAGCAGGGAATTCTCTGCCTGCCTTTCCCCAGTGCTCTGCAAGCTCTCCAGGACAACATAGAATCTGTGGCTCTGTGCTTTCTTTCGTTCTGAACAAGTGTTAGTGTTTTCTGCACAAAAGCGATTCTGCCAAGCAATGTGAACACTTCTGCTTCCCAGGCACAGAGAAGGTGCTAGCAGGGAATTCTCTGCCTGCCTTTCCCCAGTGCTCTGCAAGCTCTCCAGGACAACATAGAATCTGGGGCTCTGTGCTTTCTTTCGTTCTGAACAAGTGTTAGTGTTTTCTGCACAAAAGCGATTCTGCCAAGCAATGTGAACAGGCACAGAGAAGGTGCTAGCAGGGAATTCTCTGCCTGCCTTTCCCCAGTGCTCTGCAAGCTCTCCAGGACAACAGCAAATCTGTGGCTCTGTGCTTTCTTTCGTTCTGAACAAGTGTTAGTGTTTTCTGCACAAAAGCGATTCTGCGAAGCAATGTGAACAGGCACAGAGAAGGTGCTAGCAGGGAATTCTCTGCCTGCCTTTCCCCAGTGCTCTGCAAGCTCTCCAGGACAACATAAAATCTGGGGCTCTGTGCTTTCTTTCGTTCTGAACAAGTGTTAGTGTTTTCTGCACAAAAGCGATTCTGCCAAGCAATGTGAACAGGCACAGAGAAGGTGCTAGCAGGGAATTCTCTGCCTGCCTTTCCCCAGTGCTCTGCAAGCTCTCCAGGACAACATAGAATCTGGGGCTCTGTGCTTTCTTTCCTTCTGAACAAGTGTTACTGTTTTCTGCACAAAAGCGATTCTGCCAAGCAATGTGAACACTTCTGCTTCCCAGGCACAGAGAAGGTGCTAGCAGGGAATTCTCTGCCTGCCTTTCCCCAGTGCTCTGCAAGCTCTCCAGGACAACATAGAATCTGGGGCTCTGTGCTTTCTTTCCTTCTGAACAAGTGTTAGTGTTTTCTGCACAAAAGCGATTCTGCGAAGCAATGTGAACAGGCACAGAGAAGGTGCTAGCAGGGAATTCTCTGCCTGCCTTTCCCCAGTGCTCTGCAAGCTCTCCAGGACAACATAGAATCTGTGGCTCTGTGCTTTCTTTCGTTCTGAACAAGTGTTAGTGTTTTCTGCACAAAAGCGATTCTGCCAAGCAATGTGAACAGGTACAGAGAAGGTGCTAGCAGGGAATTCTCTGCCTGCCTTTCCCCAGTGCTCTGCAAGCTCTCCAGGACAACATAGAATCTGGGGCTCTGTGCTTTCTTTCGTTCTGAACAAGTGTTAGTGTTTTCTGCACAAAAGCGATTCTGCCAAGCAATGTGAACACTTCTGCTTCCCAGGCACAGAGAAGGTGCTAGCAGGGAATTCTCTGCCTGCCTTTCCCCAGTGCTCTGCAAGCTCTCCAGGACAACATCAAATCTGGGGCTCTGTGCTTTCTTTCGTTCTGAACAATTGTTCCTGTTTTCTGCACAAAAGCGATTCTGCGAAGCAATGTGAACAGGCACAGAGAAGGTGCTAGCAGGGAATTCTCTGCCTGCCTTTCCCCAGTGCTCTGCAAGCTCTCCAGGACAACAGCAAATCTGGGGCTCTGTGCTTTCTTTCCTTCTGAACAAGTGTTACTGTTTTCTGCACAAAAGCGATTCTGCGAAGCAATGTGAACACTTCTGCTTCCCAGGCACAGAGAAGGTGCTAGCAGGGAATTCTCTGCCTGCCTTTCCCCAGTGCTCTGCAAGCTCTCCAGGACAACAGCAAATCTGGGGCTCTGTGCTTTCTTTCGTTCTGAACAAGTGTTAGTGTTTTCTGCACAAAAGCGATTCTGCCAAGCAATGTGAACAGGTACAGAGAAGGTGCTAGCAGGGAATTCTCTGCCTGCCTTTCCCCAGTGCTCTGCAAGCTCTCCAGGACAACAGCAAATCTGGGGCTCTGTGCTTTCTTTCGTTCTGAACAAGTGTTAGTGTTTTCTGCACAAAAGCGATTCTGCCAAGCAATGTGAACACTTCTGCTTCCCAGGCACAGAGAAGGTGCTAGCAGGGAATTCTCTGCCTGCCTTTCCCCAGTGCTCTGCAAGCTCTCCAGGACAACAGCAAATCTGGGGCTCTGTGCTTTCTTTCGTTCTGAACAAGTGTTACTGTTTTCTGCACAAAAGCGATTCTGCGAAGCAATGTGAACAGGCACAGAGAAGGTGCTAGCAGGGAATTCTCTGCCTGCCTTTCCCCAGTGCTCTGCAAGCTCTCCAGGACAACATAGAATCTGGGGCTCTGTGCTTTCTTTCGTTCTGAACAAGTGTTAGTGTTTTCTGCACAAAAGCGATTCTGCCAAGCAATGTGAACAGGCACAGAGAAGGTGCTAGCAGGGAATTCTCTGCCTGCCTTTCCCCAGTGCTCTGCAAGCTCTCCAGGACAACATAGAATCTGTGGCTCTGTGCTTTCTTTCGTTCTGAACAAGTGTTAGTGTTTTCTGCACAAAAGCGATTCTGCCAAGCAATGTGAACACTTCTGCTTCCCAGGCACAGAGAAGGTGCTAGCAGGGAATTCTCTGCCTGCCTTTCCCCAGTGCTCTGCAAGCTCTCCAGGACAACATAGAATCTGGGGCTCTGTGCTTTCTTTCCTTCTGAACAAGTGTTAGTGTTTTCTGCACAAAAGCGATTCTGCCAAGCAATGTGAACACTTCTGCTTCCCAGGCACAGAGAAGGTGCTAGCAGGGAATTCTCTGCCTGCCTTTCCCCAGTGCTCTGCAAGCTCTCCAGGACAACAGCAAATCTGGGGCTCTGTGCTTTCTTTCGTTCTGAACAAGTGTTACTGTTTTCTGCACAAAAGCGATTCTGCCAAGCAATGTGAACACTTCTGCTTCCCAGGCACAGAGAAGGTGCTAGCAGGGAATTCACTGCCTGCCTTTCCCCAGTGCTCTGCAAGCTCTCCAGGACAACAGCAAATCTGGGGCTCTGTGCTTTCTTTCCTTCTGAACAAGTGTTACTGTTTTCTGCACAAAAGCGATTCTGCCAAGCAATGTGAACACTTCTGCTTCCCAGGCACAGAGAAGGTGCTAGCAGGGAATTCTCTGCCTGGCTTTCCCCAGTGCTCTGCAAGCTCTCCAGGACAACAGAAAATCTGGGGCTCTGTGCTTTCTTTCGTTCTGAACAAGTGTTAGTATTTTCTGCACAAAAGCGATTCTGCGAAGCAATGTGAACAGGTACAGAGAAGGTGCTAGCAGGGAATTCTCTGCCTGCCTTTCCTCAGGGCTCTGCAAGCTCTCCAGGACAACATAAAATCTGGGGTCTGTGCTTTCTTTCGTTCTGAACAAGTGTTAGTGTTTTCTGCACAAAAGCGATTCTGCCAAGCAATGTGAACAGGCACAGAGAAGGTGCTAGCAGGGAATTCTCTGCCTGCCTTTCCCCAGTGCTCTGCAAGCTCTCCAGGACAACATAAATTCTGGGGCTCTGTGCTTTCTTTCCTTCTGAACAAGTGTTAGTGTTTTCTGCACAAAAGCGATTCTGCCAAGCAATGTGAACAGGTACAGAGAAGGTGCTAGCAGGGAATTCTCTGCCTGCCTTTCCCCAGTGCTCTGCAAGCTCTCCAGGACAACATAGAATCTGGGGCTCTGTGCTTTCTTTCGTTCTGAACAAGTGTTAGTGTTTTCTGCACAAAAGCGATTCTGCCAAGCAATGTGAACACTTCTGCTTCCCAGGCACAGAGAAGGTGCTAGCAGGGAATTCTCTGCCTGCCTTTCCCCAGTGCTCTGCAAGCTCTCCAGGACAACATCAAATCTGGGGCTCTGTGCTTTCTTTCGTTCTGAACAATTGTTCCTGTTTTCTGCACAAAAGCGATTCTGCGAAGCAATGTGAACAGGCACAGAGAAGGTGCTAGCAGGGAATTCTCTGCCTGCCTTTCCCCAGTGCTCTGCAAGCTCTCCAGGACAACAGCAAATCTGGGGCTCTGTGCTTTCTTTCCTTCTGAACAAGTGTTACTGTTTTCTGCACAAAAGCGATTCTGCGAAGCAATGTGAACACTTCTGCTTCCCAGGCACAGAGAAGGTGCTAGCAGGGAATTCTCTGCCTGCCTTTCCCCAGTGCTCTGCAAGCTCTCCAGGACAACAGCAAATCTGGGGCTCTGTGCTTTCTTTCGTTCTGAACAAGTGTTAGTGTTTTCTGCACAAAAGCGATTCTGCCAAGCAATGTGAACAGGTACAGAGAAGGTGCTAGCAGGGAATTCTCTGCCTGCCTTTCCCCAGTGCTCTGCAAGCTCTCCAGGACAACAGCAAATCTGGGGCTCTGTGCTTTCTTTCGTTCTGAACAAGTGTTAGTGTTTTCTGCACAAAAGCGATTCTGTGAGGCAATGTGAACACTTCTGCTTCCCAGGCACAGAGAAGGTGCTAGCAGGGAATTCTCTGCCTGCCTTTCCCCAGTGCTCTGCAAGCTCTCCAGGACAACAGCAAATCTGGGGCTCTGTGCTTTCTTTCGTTCTGAACAAGTGTTACTGTTTTCTGCACAAAAGCGATTCTGCGAAGCAATGTGAACAGGCACAGAGAAGGTGCTAGCAGGGAATTCTCTGCCTGCCTTTCCCCAGTGCTCTGCAAGCTCTCCAGGACAACATAGAATCTGGGGCTCTGTGCTTTCTTTCGTTCTGAACAAGTGTTAGTGTTTTCTGCACAAAAGCGATTCTGCCAAGCAATGTGAACAGGCACAGAGAAGGTGCTAGCAGGGAATTCTCTGCCTGCCTTTCCCCAGTGCTCTGCAAGCTCTCCAGGACAACATAGAATCTGTGGCTCTGTGCTTTCTTTCGTTCTGAACAAGTGTTAGTGTTTTCTGCACAAAAGCGATTCTGCCAAGCAATGTGAACACTTCTGCTTCCCAGGCACAGAGAAGGTGCTAGCAGGGAATTCTCTGCCTGCCTTTCCCCAGTGCTCTGCAAGCTCTCCAGGACAACATAGAATCTGGGGCTCTGTGCTTTCTTTCCTTCTGAACAAGTGTTAGTGTTTTCTGCACAAAAGCGATTCTGCCAAGCAATGTGAACACTTCTGCTTCCCAGGCACAGAGAAGGTGCTAGCAGGGAATTCTCTGCCTGCCTTTCCCCAGTGCTCTGCAAGCTCTCCAGGACAACAGCAAATCTGGGGCTCTGTGCTTTCTTTCGTTCTGAACAAGTGTTACTGTTTTCTGCACAAAAGCGATTCTGCCAAGCAATGTGAACACTTCTGCTTCCCAGGCACAGAGAAGGTGCTAGCAGGGAATTCACTGCCTGCCTTTCCCCAGTGCTCTGCAAGCTCTCCAGGACAACAGCAAATCTGGGGCTCTGTGCTTTCTTTCCTTCTGAACAAGTGTTACTGTTTTCTGCACAAAAGCGATTCTGCCAAGCAATGTGAACACTTCTGCTTCCCAGGCACAGAGAAGGTGCTAGCAGGGAATTCTCTGCCTGGCTTTCCCCAGTGCTCTGCAAGCTCTCCAGGACAACAGAAAATCTGGGGCTCTGTGCTTTCTTTCGTTCTGAACAAGTGTTAGTATTTTCTGCACAAAAGCGATTCTGCGAAGCAATGTGAACAGGTACAGAGAAGGTGCTAGCAGGGAATTCTCTGCCTGCCTTTCCTCAGGGCTCTGCAAGCTCTCCAGGACAACATAAAATCTGGGGTCTGTGCTTTCTTTCGTTCTGAACAAGTGTTAGTGTTTTCTGCACAAAAGCGATTCTGCCAAGCAATGTGAACAGGCACAGAGAAGGTGCTAGCAGGGAATTCTCTGCCTGCCTTTCCCCAGTGCTCTGCAAGCTCTCCAGGACAACATAAATTCTGGGGCTCTGTGCTTTCTTTCCTTCTGAACAAGTGTTACTGTTTTCTGCACAAAAGCGATTCTGCCAAGCAATGTGAACAGGTACAGAGAAGGTGCTAGCAGGGAATTCTCTGCCTGCCTTTCCCCAGTGCTCTGCAAGCTCTCCAGGACAACATAGAATCTGGGGCTCTGTGCTTTCTTTCGTTCTGAACAAGTGTTAGTGTTTTCTGCACAAAAGCGATTCTGCCAAGCAATGTGAACACTTCTGCTTCCCAGGCACAGAGAAGGTGCTAGCAGGGAATTCTCTGCCTGCCTTTCCCCAGTGCTCTGCAAGCTCTCCAGGACAACATCAAATCTGGGGCTCTGTGCTTTCTTTCGTTCTGAACAATTGTTCCTGTTTTCTGCACAAAAGCGATTCTGCGAAGCAATGTGAACAGGCACAGAGAAGGTGCTAGCAGGGAATTCTCTGCCTGCCTTTCCCCAGTGCTCTGCAAGCTCTCCAGGACAACAGCAAATCTGGGGCTCTGTGCTTTCTTTCCTTCTGAACAAGTGTTACTGTTTTCTGCACAAAAGCGATTCTGCGAAGCAATGTGAACACTTCTGCTTCCCAGGCACAGAGAAGGTGCTAGCAGGGAATTCTCTGCCTGCCTTTCCCCAGTGCTCTGCAAGCTCTCCAGGACAACAGCAAATCTGGGGCTCTGTGCTTTCTTTCGTTCTGAACAAGTGTTAGTGTTTTCTGCACAAAAGCGATTCTGTGAGGCAATGTGAACACTTCTGCTTCCCAGGCACAGAGAAGGTGCTAGCAGGGAATTCTCTGCCTGCCTTTCCCCAGTGCTCTGCAAGCTCTCCAGGACAACAGCAAATCTGGGGCTCTGTGCTTTCTTTCGTTCTGAACAAGTGTTACTGTTTTCTGCACAAAAGCGATTCTGCGAAGCAATGTGAACAGGCACAGAGAAGGTGCTAGCAGGGAATTCTCTGCCTGCCTTTCCCCAGTGCTCTGCAAGCTCTCCAGGACAACATAGAATCTGGGGCTCTGTGCTTTCTTTCGTTCTGAACAAGTGTTAGTGTTTTCTGCACAAAAGCGATTCTGCCAAGCAATGTGAACAGGCACAGAGAAGGTGCTAGCAGGGAATTCTCTGCCTGCCTTTCCCCAGTGCTCTGCAAGCTCTCCAGGACAACATAGAATCTGTGGCTCTGTGCTTTCTTTCGTTCTGAACAAGTGTTAGTGTTTTCTGCACAAAAGCGATTCTGCCAAGCAATGTGAACACTTCTGCTTCCCAGGCACAGAGAAGGTGCTAGCAGGGAATTCTCTGCCTGCCTTTCCCCAGTGCTCTGCAAGCTCTCCAGGACAACATAGAATCTGGGGCTCTGTGCTTTCTTTCCTTCTGAACAAGTGTTAGTGTTTTCTGCACAAAAGCGATTCTGCGAAGCAATGTGAACACTTCTGCTTCCCAGGCACAGAGAAGGTGCTAGCAGGGAATTCTCTGCCTGCCTTTCCCCAGTGCTCTGCAAGCTCTCCAGGACAACAGCAAATCTGGGGCTCTGTGCTTTCTTTCGTTCTGAACAAGTGTTACTGTTTTCTGCACAAAAGCGATTCTGCCAAGCAATGTGAACACTTCTGCTTCCCAGGCACAGAGAAGGTGCTAGCAGGGAATTCACTGCCTGCCTTTCCCCAGTGCTCTGCAAGCTCTCCAGGACAACAGCAAATCTGGGGCTCTGTGCTTTCTTTCGTTCTGAACAAGTGTTACTGTTTTCTGCACAAAAGCGATTCTGCGAAGCAATGTGAACACTTCTGCTTCCCAGGCACAGAGAAGGTGCTAGCAGGGAATTCTCTGCCTGGCTTTCCCCAGTGCTCTGCAAGCTCTCCAGGACAACAGAAAATCTGGGGCTCTGTGCTTTCTTTCGTTCTGAACAAGTGTTAGTATTTTCTGCACAAAAGCGATTCTGCGAAGCAATGTGAACAGGTACAGAGAAGGTGCTAGCAGGGAATTCTCTGCCTGCCTTTCCTCAGGGCTCTGCAAGCTCTCCAGGACAACATAAAATCTGGGGTCTGTGCTTTCTTTCGTTCTGAACAAGTGTTAGTGTTTTCTGCACAAAAGCGATTCTGCCAAGCAATGTGAACAGGCACAGAGAAGGTGCTAGCAGGGAATTCTCTGCCTGCCTTTCCCCAGTGCTCTGCAAGCTCTCCAGGACAACATAGAATCTGGGGCTCTGTGCTTTCTTTCGTTCTGAACAAGTGTTAGTGTTTTCTGCACAAAAGCGATTCTGCCAAGCAATGTGAACAGGCACAGAGAAGGTGCTAGCAGGGAATTCTCTGCCTGCCTTTCCCCAGTGCTCTGCAAGCTCTCCAGGACAACATAGAATCTGGGGCTCTGTGCTTTCTTTCGTTCTGAACAAGTGTTACTGTTTTCTGCACAAAAGCGATTCTGCGAAGCAATGTGAACACTTCTGCTTCCCAGGCACAGAGAAGGTGCTAGCAGGGAATTCTCTGCCTGCCTTTCCCCAGTGCTCTGCAAGCTCTCCAGGACAACAGCAAATCTGGGGCTCTGTGCTTTCTTTCGTTCTGAACAAGTGTTAGTGTTTTCTGCACAAAAGCGATTCTGCCAAGCAATGTGAACAGGTACAGAGAAGGTGCTAGCAGGGAATTCTCTGCCTGCCTTTCCCCAGTGCTCTGCAAGCTCTCCAGGACAACAGCAAATCTGGGGCTCTGTGCTTTCTTTCGTTCTGAACAAGTGTTAGTGTTTTCTGCACAAAAGCGATTCTGTGAGGCAATGTGAACACTTCTGCTTCCCAGGCACAGAGAAGGTGCTAGCAGGGAATTCTCTGCCTGCCTTTCCCCAGTGCTCTGCAAGCTCTCCAGGACAACAGCAAATCTGGGGCTCTGTGCTTTCTTTCGTTCTGAACAAGTGTTACTGTTTTCTGCACAAAAGCGATTCTGCGAAGCAATGTGAACAGGCACAGAGAAGGTGCTAGCAGGGAATTCTCTGCCTGCCTTTCCCCAGTGCTCTGCAAGCTCTCCAGGACAACATAGAATCTGTGGCTCTGTGCTTTCTTTCGTTCTGAACAAGTGTTAGTGTTTTCTGCACAAAAGCGATTCTGCCAAGCAATGTGAACAGGCACAGAGAAGGTGCTAGCAGGGAATTCTCTGCCTGCCTTTCCCCAGTGCTCTGCAAGCTCTCCAGGACAACATAGAATCTGGGGCTCTGTGCTTTCTTTCGTTCTGAACAAGTGTTAGTGTTTTCTGCACAAAAGCGATTCTGCCAAGCAATGTGAACACTTCTGCTTCCCAGGCACAGAGAAGGTGCTAGCAGGGAATTCTCTGCCTGCCTTTCCCCAGTGCTCTGCAAGCTCTCCAGGACAACATAGAATCTGGGGCTCTGTGCTTTCTTTCCTTCTGAACAAGTGTTAGTGTTTTCTGCACAAAAGCGATTCTGCCAAGCAATGTGAACACTTCTGCTTCCCAGGCACAGAGAAGGTGCTAGCAGGGAATTCTCTGCCTGCCTTTCCCCAGTGCTCTGCAAGCTCTCCAGGACAACAGCAAATCTGGGGCTCTGTGCTTTCTTTCGTTCTGAACAAGTGTTACTGTTTTCTGCACAAAAGCGATTCTGCCAAGCAATGTGAACACTTCTGCTTCCCAGGCACAGAGAAGGTGCTAGCAGGGAATTCACTGCCTGCCTTTCCCCAGTGCTCTGCAAGCTCTCCAGGACAACAGCAAATCTGGGGCTCTGTGCTTTCTTTCCTTCTGAACAAGTGTTACTGTTTTCTGCACAAAAGCGATTCTGCCAAGCAATGTGAACACTTCTGCTTCCCAGGCACAGAGAAGGTGCTAGCAGGGAATTCTCTGCCTGGCTTTCCCCAGTGCTCTGCAAGCTCTCCAGGACAACAGAAAATCTGGGGCTCTGTGCTTTCTTTCGTTCTGAACAAGTGTTAGTATTTTCTGCACAAAAGCGATTCTGCGAAGCAATGTGAACAGGTACAGAGAAGGTGCTAGCAGGGAATTCTCTGCCTGCCTTTCCCCAGTGCTCTGCAAGCTCTCCAGGACAACAGCAAATCTGGGGCTCTGTGCTTTCTTTCGTTCTGAACAAGTGTTAGTGTTTTCTGCACAAAAGCGATTCTGTGAGGCAATGTGAACACTTCTGCTTCCCAGGCACAGAGAAGGTGCTAGCAGGGAATTCTCTGCCTGCCTTTCCCCAGTGCTCTGCAAGCTCTCCAGGACAACAGCAAATCTGGGGCTCTGTGCTTTCTTTCGTTCTGAACAAGTGTTACTGTTTTCTGCACAAAAGCGATTCTGCCAAGCAATGTGAACAGGCACAGAGAAGGTGCTAGCAGGGAATTCTCTGCCTGCCTTTCCCCAGTGCTCTGCAAGCTCTCCAGGACAACATAGAATCTGGGGCTCTGTGCTTTCTTTCCTTCTGAACAAGTGTTAGTGTTTTCTGCACAAAAGCGATTCTGCCAAGCAATGTGAACAGGTACAGAGAAGGTGCTAGCAGGGAATTCTCTGCCTGCCTTTCCCCAGTGCTCTGCAAGCTCTCCAGGACAACATAAAATCTGGGGCTCTGTGCTTTCTTTCGTTCTGAACAAGTGTTAGTGTTTTCTGCACAAAAGCGATTCTGCGAAGCAATGTGAACAGGCACAGAGAAGGTGCTAGCAGGGAATTCTCTGCCTGCCTTTCCCCAGTGCTCTGCAAGCTCTCCAGGACAACATAAATTCTGGGGCTCTGTGCTTTCTTTCCTTCTGAACAAGTGTTAGTGTTTTCTGCACAAAAGCGATTCTGCCAAGCAATGTGAACAGGTACAGAGAAGGTGCTAGCAGGGAATTCTCTGCCTGCATTTCCCCAGTGCTCTGCAAGCTCTCCAGGACAACATAGAATCTGGGGCTCTGTGCTTTCTTTCGTTCTGAACAAGTGTTAGTGTTTTCTGCACAAAAGCGATTCTGCCAAGCAATGTGAACACTTCTGCTTCCCAGGCACAGAGAAGGTGCTAGCAGGGAATTCTCTGCCTGCCTTTCCCCAGTGCTCTGCAAGCTCTCCAGGACAACATAGAATCTGTGGCTCTGTGCTTTCTTTCGTTCTGAACAAGTGTTAGTGTTTTCTGCACAAAAGCGATTCTGCCAAGCAATGTGAACACTTCTGCTTCCCAGGCACAGAGAAGGTGCTAGCAGGGAATTCTCTGCCTGCCTTTCCCCAGTGCTCTGCAAGCTCTCCAGGACAACATAGAATCTGGGGCTCTGTGCTTTCTTTCGTTCTGAACAAGTGTTAGTGTTTTCTGCACAAAAGCGATTCTGCCAAGCAATGTGAACAGGCACAGAGAAGGTGCTAGCAGGGAATTCTCTGCCTGCCTTTCCCCAGTGCTCTGCAAGCTCTCCAGGACAACAGCAAATCTGTGGCTCTGTGCTTTCTTTCGTTCTGAACAAGTGTTAGTGTTTTCTGCACAAAAGCGATTCTGCGAAGCAATGTGAACAGGCACAGAGAAGGTGCTAGCAGGGAATTCTCTGCCTGCCTTTCCCCAGTGCTCTGCAAGCTCTCCAGGACAACATAAAATCTGGGGCTCTGTGCTTTCTTTCGTTCTGAACAAGTGTTAGTGTTTTCTGCACAAAAGCGATTCTGCCAAGCAATGTGAACAGGCACAGAGAAGGTGCTAGCAGGGAATTCTCTGCCTGCCTTTCCCCAGTGCTCTGCAAGCTCTCCAGGACAACACAGAATCTGGGGCTCTGTGCTTTCCTTCGTTCTGAACAAGTGTTACTGTTTTCTGCACAAAAGCGATTCTGCCAAGCAATGTGAACACTTCTGCTTCCCAGGCACAGAGAAGGTGCTAGCAGGGAATTCTCTGCCTGCCTTTCCCCAGTGCTCTGCAAGCTCTCCAGGACAACATAAAATCTGGGGCTCTGTGCTTTCTTTCGTTCTGAACAAGTGTTCCTGTTTTCTGCACAAAAGCGATTCTGCGAAGCAATGTGAACAGGCACAGAAAAGGTGCTAGCAGGGAATTCTCTGCCTGCCTTTCCCCAGTGCTCTGCAAGCTCTCCAGGACAACAGCAAATCTGGGGCTCTGTGCTTTCTTTCCTTCTGAACAAGTGTTACTGTTTTCTGCACAAAAGCGATTCTGCGAAGCAATGTGAACACTTCTGCTTCCCAGGCACAGAGAAGGTGCTAGCAGGGAATTCTCTGCCTGCCTTTCCCCAGTGCTCTGCAAGCTCTCCAGGACAACATAGAATCTGGGGCTCTGTGCTTTCTTTCCTTCTGAACAAGTGTTAGTGTTTTCTGCACAAAAGCGATTCTGCGAAGCAATGTGAACAGGCACAGAGAAGGTGCTAGCAGGGAATTCTCTGCCTGCCTTTCCCCAGTGCTCTGCAAGCTCTCCAGGACAACATAAATTCTGGGGCTCTGTGCTTTCTTTCCTTCTGAACAAGTGTTACTGTTTTCTGCACAAAAGCGATTCTGCCAAGCAATGTGAACAGGTACAGAGAAGGTGCTAGCAGGGAATTCTCTGCCTGCCTTTCCCCAGTGCTCTGCAAGCTCTCCAGGACAACATAGAATCTGGGGCTCTGTGCTTTCTTTCGTTCTGAACAAGTGTTAGTGTTTTCTGCACAAAAGCGATTCTGCCAAGCAATGTGAACACTTCTGCTTCCCAGGCACAGAGAAGGTGCTAGCAGGGAATTCTCTGCCTGCCTTTCCCCAGTGCTCTGCAAGCTCTCCAGGACAACATCAAATCTGGGGCTCTGTGCTTTCTTTCGTTCTGAACAATTGTTCCTGTTTTCTGCACAAAAGCGATTCTGCGAAGCAATGTGAACAGGCACAGAGAAGGTGCTAGCAGGGAATTCTCTGCCTGCCTTTCCCCAGTGCTCTGCAAGCTCTCCAGGACAACAGCAAATCTGGGGCTCTGTGCTTTCTTTCCTTCTGAACAAGTGTTACTGTTTTCTGCACAAAAGCGATTCTGCGAAGCAATGTGAACAGGCACAGAGAAGGTGCTAGCAGGGAATTCTCTGCCTGCCTTTCCCCAGTGCTCTGCAAGCTCTCCAGGACAACATAGAATCTGGGGCTCTGTGCTTTCTTTCGTTCTGAACAAGTGTTAGTGTTTTCTGCACAAAAGCGATTCTGCCAAGCAATGTGAACAGGCACAGAGAAGGTGCTAGCAGGGAATTCTCTGCCTGCCTTTCCCCAGTGCTCTGCAAGCTCTCCAGGACAACATAGAATCTGTGGCTCTGTGCTTTCTTTCGTTCTGAACAAGTGTTAGTGTTTTCTGCACAAAAGCGATTCTGCCAAGCAATGTGAACACTTCTGCTTCCCAGGCACAGAGAAGGTGCTAGCAGGGAATTCTCTGCCTGCCTTTCCCCAGTGCTCTGCAAGCTCTCCAGGACAACATAGAATCTGGGGCTCTGTGCTTTCTTTCCTTCTGAACAAGTGTTAGTGTTTTCTGCACAAAAGCGATTCTGCCAAGCAATGTGAACACTTCTGCTTCCCAGGCACAGAGAAGGTGCTAGCAGGGAATTCTCTGCCTGCCTTTCCCCAGTGCTCTGCAAGCTCTCCAGGACAACAGCAAATCTGGGGCTCTGTGCTTTCTTTCGTTCTGAACAAGTGTTACTGTTTTCTGCACAAAAGCGATTCTGCCAAGCAATGTGAACACTTCTGCTTCCCAGGCACAGAGAAGGTGCTAGCAGGGAATTCACTGCCTGCCTTTCCCCAGTGCTCTGCAAGCTCTCCAGGACAACAGCAAATCTGGGGCTCTGTGCTTTCTTTCCTTCTGAACAAGTGTTACTGTTTTCTGCACAAAAGCGATTCTGCCAAGCAATGTGAACACTTCTGCTTCCCAGGCACAGAGAAGGTGCTAGCAGGGAATTCTCTGCCTGGCTTTCCCCAGTGCTCTGCAAGCTCTCCAGGACAACAGAAAATCTGGGGCTCTGTGCTTTCTTTCGTTCTGAACAAGTGTTAGTATTTTCTGCACAAAAGCGATTCTGCGAAGCAATGTGAACAGGTACAGAGAAGGTGCTAGCAGGGAATTCTCTGCCTGCCTTTCCTCAGGGCTCTGCAAGCTCTCCAGGACAACATAAAATCTGGGGTCTGTGCTTTCTTTCGTTCTGAACAAGTGTTAGTGTTTTCTGCACAAAAGCGATTCTGCCAAGCAATGTGAACAGGCACAGAGAAGGTGCTAGCAGGGAATTCTCTGCCTGCCTTTCCCCAGTGCTCTGCAAGCTCTCCAGGACAACATAAATTCTGGGGCTCTGTGCTTTCTTTCCTTCTGAACAAGTGTTACTGTTTTCTGCACAAAAGCGATTCTGCCAAGCAATGTGAACAGGTACAGAGAAGGTGCTAGCAGGGAATTCTCTGCCTGCCTTTCCCCAGTGCTCTGCAAGCTCTCCAGGACAACATAGAATCTGGGGCTCTGTGCTTTCTTTCGTTCTGAACAAGTGTTAGTGTTTTCTGCACAAAAGCGATTCTGCCAAGCAATGTGAACACTTCTGCTTCCCAGGCACAGAGAAGGTGCTAGCAGGGAATTCTCTGCCTGCCTTTCCCCAGTGCTCTGCAAGCTCTCCAGGACAACATCAAATCTGGGGCTCTGTGCTTTCTTTCGTTCTGAACAATTGTTCCTGTTTTCTGCACAAAAGCGATTCTGCGAAGCAATGTGAACAGGCACAGAGAAGGTGCTAGCAGGGAATTCTCTGCCTGCCTTTCCCCAGTGCTCTGCAAGCTCTCCAGGACAACAGCAAATCTGGGGCTCTGTGCTTTCTTTCCTTCTGAACAAGTGTTACTGTTTTCTGCACAAAAGCGATTCTGCGAAGCAATGTGAACACTTCTGCTTCCCAGGCACAGAGAAGGTGCTAGCAGGGAATTCTCTGCCTGCCTTTCCCCAGTGCTCTGCAAGCTCTCCAGGACAACAGCAAATCTGGGGCTCTGTGCTTTCTTTCGTTCTGAACAAGTGTTAGTGTTTTCTGCACAAAAGCGATTCTGCCAAGCAATGTGAACAGGTACAGAGAAGGTGCTAGCAGGGAATTCTCTGCCTGCCTTTCCCCAGTGCTCTGCAAGCTCTCCAGGACAACAGCAAATCTGGGGCTCTGTGCTTTCTTTCGTTCTGAACAAGTGTTAGTGTTTTCTGCACAAAAGCGATTCTGTGAGGCAATGTGAACACTTCTGCTTCCCAGGCACAGAGAAGGTGCTAGCAGGGAATTCTCTGCCTGCCTTTCCCCAGTGCTCTGCAAGCTCTCCAGGACAACAGCAAATCTGGGGCTCTGTGCTTTCTTTCGTTCTGAACAAGTGTTACTGTTTTCTGCACAAAAGCGATTCTGCGAAGCAATGTGAACAGGCACAGAGAAGGTGCTAGCAGGGAATTCTCTGCCTGCCTTTCCCCAGTGCTCTGCAAGCTCTCCAGGACAACATAGAATCTGGGGCTCTGTGCTTTCTTTCGTTCTGAACAAGTGTTAGTGTTTTCTGCACAAAAGCGATTCTGCCAAGCAATGTGAACAGGCACAGAGAAGGTGCTAGCAGGGAATTCTCTGCCTGCCTTTCCCCAGTGCTCTGCAAGCTCTCCAGGACAACATAGAATCTGTGGCTCTGTGCTTTCTTTCGTTCTGAACAAGTGTTAGTGTTTTCTGCACAAAAGCGATTCTGCCAAGCAATGTGAACACTTCTGCTTCCCAGGCACAGAGAAGGTGCTAGCAGGGAATTCTCTGCCTGCCTTTCCCCAGTGCTCTGCAAGCTCTCCAGGACAACATAGAATCTGGGGCTCTGTGCTTTCTTTCCTTCTGAACAAGTGTTAGTGTTTTCTGCACAAAAGCGATTCTGCCAAGCAATGTGAACACTTCTGCTTCCCAGGCACAGAGAAGGTGCTAGCAGGGAATTCTCTGCCTGCCTTTCCCCAGTGCTCTGCAAGCTCTCCAGGACAACAGCAAATCTGGGGCTCTGTGCTTTCTTTCGTTCTGAACAAGTGTTACTGTTTTCTGCACAAAAGCGATTCTGCCAAGCAATGTGAACACTTCTGCTTCCCAGGCACAGAGAAGGTGCTAGCAGGGAATTCACTGCCTGCCTTTCCCCAGTGCTCTGCAAGCTCTCCAGGACAACAGCAAATCTGGGGCTCTGTGCTTTCTTTCCTTCTGAACAAGTGTTACTGTTTTCTGCACAAAAGCGATTCTGCCAAGCAATGTGAACACTTCTGCTTCCCAGGCACAGAGAAGGTGCTAGCAGGGAATTCTCTGCCTGGCTTTCCCCAGTGCTCTGCAAGCTCTCCAGGACAACAGAAAATCTGGGGCTCTGTGCTTTCTTTCGTTCTGAACAAGTGTTAGTATTTTCTGCACAAAAGCGATTCTGCGAAGCAATGTGAACAGGTACAGAGAAGGTGCTAGCAGGGAATTCTCTGCCTGCCTTTCCTCAGGGCTCTGCAAGCTCTCCAGGACAACATAAAATCTGGGGTCTGTGCTTTCTTTCGTTCTGAACAAGTGTTAGTGTTTTCTGCACAAAAGCGATTCTGCCAAGCAATGTGAACAGGCACAGAGAAGGTGCTAGCAGGGAATTCTCTGCCTGCCTTTCCCCAGTGCTCTGCAAGCTCTCCAGGACAACATAAATTCTGGGGCTCTGTGCTTTCTTTCCTTCTGAACAAGTGTTACTGTTTTCTGCACAAAAGCGATTCTGCCAAGCAATGTGAACAGGTACAGAGAAGGTGCTAGCAGGGAATTCTCTGCCTGCCTTTCCCCAGTGCTCTGCAAGCTCTCCAGGACAACATAGAATCTGGGGCTCTGTGCTTTCTTTCGTTCTGAACAAGTGTTAGTGTTTTCTGCACAAAAGCGATTCTGCCAAGCAATGTGAACACTTCTGCTTCCCAGGCACAGAGAAGGTGCTAGCAGGGAATTCTCTGCCTGCCTTTCCCCAGTGCTCTGCAAGCTCTCCAGGACAACATCAAATCTGGGGCTCTGTGCTTTCTTTCGTTCTGAACAATTGTTCCTGTTTTCTGCACAAAAGCGATTCTGCGAAGCAATGTGAACAGGCACAGAGAAGGTGCTAGCAGGGAATTCTCTGCCTGCCTTTCCCCAGTGCTCTGCAAGCTCTCCAGGACAACAGCAAATCTGGGGCTCTGTGCTTTCTTTCCTTCTGAACAAGTGTTACTGTTTTCTGCACAAAAGCGATTCTGCGAAGCAATGTGAACACTTCTGCTTCCCAGGCACAGAGAAGGTGCTAGCAGGGAATTCTCTGCCTGCCTTTCCCCAGTGCTCTGCAAGCTCTCCAGGACAACAGCAAATCTGGGGCTCTGTGCTTTCTTTCGTTCTGAACAAGTGTTAGTGTTTTCTGCACAAAAGCGATTCTGCCAAGCAATGTGAACAGGTACAGAGAAGGTGCTAGCAGGGAATTCTCTGCCTGCCTTTCCCCAGTGCTCTGCAAGCTCTCCAGGACAACAGCAAATCTGGGGCTCTGTGCTTTCTTTCGTTCTGAACAAGTGTTAGTGTTTTCTGCACAAAAGCGATTCTGTGAGGCAATGTGAACACTTCTGCTTCCCAGGCACAGAGAAGGTGCTAGCAGGGAATTCTCTGCCTGCCTTTCCCCAGTGCTCTGCAAGCTCTCCAGGACAACAGCAAATCTGGGGCTCTGTGCTTTCTTTCGTTCTGAACAAGTGTTACTGTTTTCTGCACAAAAGCGATTCTGCGAAGCAATGTGAACAGGCACAGAGAAGGTGCTAGCAGGGAATTCTCTGCCTGCCTTTCCCCAGTGCTCTGCAAGCTCTCCAGGACAACATAGAATCTGGGGCTCTGTGCTTTCTTTCGTTCTGAACAAGTGTTAGTGTTTTCTGCACAAAAGCGATTCTGCCAAGCAATGTGAACAGGCACAGAGAAGGTGCTAGCAGGGAATTCTCTGCCTGCCTTTCCCCAGTGCTCTGCAAGCTCTCCAGGACAACATAGAATCTGTGGCTCTGTGCTTTCTTTCGTTCTGAACAAGTGTTAGTGTTTTCTGCACAAAAGCGATTCTGCCAAGCAATGTGAACACTTCTGCTTCCCAGGCACAGAGAAGGTGCTAGCAGGGAATTCTCTGCCTGCCTTTCCCCAGTGCTCTGCAAGCTCTCCAGGACAACATAGAATCTGGGGCTCTGTGCTTTCTTTCCTTCTGAACAAGTGTTAGTGTTTTCTGCACAAAAGCGATTCTGCGAAGCAATGTGAACACTTCTGCTTCCCAGGCACAGAGAAGGTGCTAGCAGGGAATTCTCTGCCTGCCTTTCCCCAGTGCTCTGCAAGCTCTCCAGGACAACAGCAAATCTGGGGCTCTGTGCTTTCTTTCGTTCTGAACAAGTGTTACTGTTTTCTGCACAAAAGCGATTCTGCCAAGCAATGTGAACACTTCTGCTTCCCAGGCACAGAGAAGGTGCTAGCAGGGAATTCACTGCCTGCCTTTCCCCAGTGCTCTGCAAGCTCTCCAGGACAACAGCAAATCTGGGGCTCTGTGCTTTCTTTCGTTCTGAACAAGTGTTACTGTTTTCTGCACAAAAGCGATTCTGCGAAGCAATGTGAACACTTCTGCTTCCCAGGCACAGAGAAGGTGCTAGCAGGGAATTCTCTGCCTGGCTTTCCCCAGTGCTCTGCAAGCTCTCCAGGACAACAGAAAATCTGGGGCTCTGTGCTTTCTTTCGTTCTGAACAAGTGTTAGTATTTTCTGCACAAAAGCGATTCTGCGAAGCAATGTGAACAGGTACAGAGAAGGTGCTAGCAGGGAATTCTCTGCCTGCCTTTCCTCAGGGCTCTGCAAGCTCTCCAGGACAACATAAAATCTGGGGTCTGTGCTTTCTTTCGTTCTGAACAAGTGTTAGTGTTTTCTGCACAAAAGCGATTCTGCCAAGCAATGTGAACAGGCACAGAGAAGGTGCTAGCAGGGAATTCTCTGCCTGCCTTTCCCCAGTGCTCTGCAAGCTCTCCAGGACAACAGCAAATCTGGGGCTCTGTGCTTTCTTTCCTTCTGAACAAGTGTTAGTGTTTTCTGCACAAAAGCGATTCTGCCAAGCAATGTGAACAGGCACAGAGAAGGTGCTAGCAGGGAATTCTCTGCCTGCCTTTCCCCAGTGCTCTGCAAGCTCTCCAGGACAACATAGAATCTGGGGCTCTGTGCTTTCTTTCGTTCTGAACAAGTGTTAGTGTTTTCTGCACAAAAGCGATTCTGCCAAGCAATGTGAACAGGCACAGAGAAGGTGCTAGCAGGGAATTCTCTGCCTGCCTTTCCCCAGTGCTCTGCAAGCTCTCCAGGACAACATAAATTCTGGGGCTCTGTGCTTTCTTTCCTTCTGAACAAGTGTTACTGTTTTCTGCACAAAAGCGATTCTGCCAAGCAATGTGAACAGGTACAGAGAAGGTGCTAGCAGGGAATTCTCTGCCTGCCTTTCCCCAGTGCTCTGCAAGCTCTCCAGGACAACATAGAATCTGGGGCTCTGTGCTTTCTTTCGTTCTGAACAAGTGTTAGTGTTTTCTGCACAAAAGCGATTCTGCCAAGCAATGTGAACACTTCTGCTTCCCAGGCACAGAGAAGGTGCTAGCAGGGAATTCTCTGCCTGCCTTTCCCCAGTGCTCTGCAAGCTCTCCAGGACAACATAGAATCTGGGGCTCTGTGCTTTCTTTCCTTCTGAACAAGTGTTAGTGTTTTCTGCACAAAAGCGATTCTGCCAAGCAATGTGAACACTTCTGCTTCCCAGGCACAGAGAAGGTGCTAGCAGGGAATTCTCTGCCTGCCTTTCCCCAGTGCTCTGCAAGCTCTCCAGGACAACATAGAATCTGGGGCTCTGTGCTTTCTTTCGTTCTGAACAAGTGTTACTGTTTTCTGCACAAAAGCGATTCTGCCAAGCAATGTGAACAGGCACAGAGAAGGTGCTAGCAGGGAATTCTCTGCCTGCCTTTCCCCAGTGCTCTGCAAGCTCTCCAGGACAACATAAAATCTGGGGCTCTGTGCTTTCTTTCGTTCTGAACAAGTGTTAGTGTTTTCTGCACAAAAGCGATTCTGCCAAGCAATGTGAACAGGCACAGAGAAGGTGCTAGCAGGGAATTCTCTGCCTGCCTTTCCCCAGTGCTCTGCAAGCTCTCCAGGACAACAGCAAATCTGGGGCTCTGTGCTTTCTTTTGTTCTGAACAAGTGTTACTCTTTTCTGCACAAAAACGATTCTGCGAAGCAATGTGAACAGGTACAGAGAAGGTGCTAGCAGGGAATTCTCTGCCTGCCTTTCCCCAGTGCTCTGCAAGCTCTCCAGGACAACATAGAATCTGGGGCTCTGTGCTTTCTTTCGTTCTGAACAAGTGTTAGTGTTTTCTGCACAAAAGCGATTCTGCCAAGCAATGTGAACACTTCTGCTTCCCAGGCACAGAGAAGGTGCTAGCAGGGAATTCTCTGCCTGCCTTTCCCCAGTGCTCTGCAAGCTCTCCAGGACAACAGCAAATCTGGGGCTCTGTGCTTTCTTTCGTTCTGAACAAGTGTTACTGTTTTCTGCACAAAAGCGATTCTGCGAAGCAATGTGAACAGGCACAGAGAAGGTGCTAGCAGGGAATTCTCTGCCTGCCTTTCCCCAGTGCTCTGCAAGCTCTCCAGGACAACATAGAATCTGGGGCTCTGTGCTTTCTTTCATTCTGAACAAGTGTTAGTGTTTTCTGCACAAAAGCGATTCTGCCAAGCAATGTGAACAGGCACAGAGAAGGTGCTAGCAGGGAATTCTCTGCCTGCCTTTCCCCAGTGCTCTGCAAGCTCTCCAGGACAACATAGAATCTGTGGCTCTGTGCTTTCTTTCGTTCTGAACAAGTGTTAGTGTTTTCTGCACAAAAGCGATTCTGCCAAGCAATGTGAACACTTCTGCTTCCCAGGCACAGAGAAGGTGCTAGCAGGGAATTCTCTGCCTGCCTTTCCCCAGTGCTCTGCAAGCTCTCCAGGACAACATAGAATCTGGGGCTCTGTGCTTTCTTTCCTTCTGAACAAGTGTTAGTGTTTTCTGCACAAAAGCGATTCTGCGAAGCAATGTGAACACTTCTGCTTCCCAGGCACAGAGAAGGTGCTAGCAGGGAATTCTCTGCCTGCCTTTCCCCAGTGCTCTGCAAGCTCTCCAGGACAACAGCAAATCTGGGGCTCTGTGCTTTCTTTCGTTCTGAACAAGTGTTAGTGTTTTCTGCACAAAAGCGATTCTGCCAAGCAATGTGAACACTTCTGCTTCCCAGGCACAGAGAAGGTGCTAGCAGGGAATTCTCTGCCTGCCTTTCCCCAGTGCTCTGCAAGCTCTCCAGGACAACATAGAATCTGGGGCTCTGTGCTTTCTTTCCTTCTGAACAAGTGTTAGTGTTTTCTGCACAAAAGCGATTCTGCGAAGCAATGTGAACGCTTCTGCTTCCCAGGCACAGAGAAGGTGCTAGCAGGGAATTCTCTGCCTGCCTTTTCCCAGTGCTCTGCAAGCTCTCCAGGACAACAGCAAATCTAGGGCTCTGTGCTTTCTTTCGTTCTGAACAAGTGTTACTGTTTTCTGCACAAAAGCGATTCTGCCAAGCAATGTGAACACTTCTGCTTCCCAGGCACAGAGAAGGTGCTAGCAGGGAATTCACTGCCTGCCTTTCCCCAGTGCTCTGCAAGCTCTCCAGGACAACAGCAAATCTGGGGCTCTGTGCTTTCTTTCCTTCTGAACAAGTGTTACTGTTTTCTGCACAAAAGCGATTCTGCGAAGCAATGTGAACACTTCTGCTTCCCAGGCACAGAGAAGGTGCTAGCAGGGAATTCTCTGCCTGGCTTTCCCCAGTGCTCTGCAAGCTCTCCAGGACAACAGAAAATCTGGGGCTCTGTGCTTTCTTTCGTTCTGAACAAGTGTTAGTATTTTCTGCACAAAAGCGATTCTGCGAAGCAATGTGAACAGGTACAGAGAAGGTGCTAGCAGGGAATTCTCTGCCTGCCTTTCCTCAGGGCTCTGCAAGCTCTCCAGGACAACATAAAATCTGGGGTCTGTGCTTTCTTTCGTTCTGAACAAGTGTTAGTGTTTTCTGCACAAAAGCGATTCTGCCAAGCAATGTGAACAGGCACAGAGAAGGTGCTAGCAGGGAATTCTCTGCCTGCCTTTCCCCAGTGCTCTGCAAGCTCTCCAGGACAACAGCAAATCTGGGGCTCTGTGCTTTCTTTCCTTCTGAACAAGTGTTAGTGTTTTCTGCACAAAAGCGATTCTGCCAAGCAATGTGAACAGGCACAGAGAAGGTGCTAGCAGGGAATTCTCTGCCTGCCTTTCCCCAGTGCTCTGCAAGCTCTCCAGGACAACATAGAATCTGGGGCTCTGTGCTTTCTTTCGTTCTGAACAAGTGTTAGTGTTTTCTGCACAAAAGCGATTCTGCCAAGCAATGTGAACAGGCACAGAGAAGGTGCTAGCAGGGAATTCTCTGCCTGCCTTTCCCCAGTGCTCTGCAAGCTCTCCAGGACAACATAAATTCTGGGGCTCTGTGCTTTCTTTCCTTCTGAACAAGTGTTACTGTTTTCTGCACAAAAGCGATTCTGCCAAGCAATGTGAACAGGTACAGAGAAGGTGCTAGCAGGGAATTCTCTGCCTGCCTTTCCCCAGTGCTCTGCAAGCTCTCCAGGACAACATAGAATCTGTGGCTCTGTGCTTTCTTTCGTTCTGAACAAGTGTTAGTGTTTTCTGCACAAAAGCGATTCTGCCAAGCAATGTGAACACTTCTGCTTCCCAGGCACAGAGAAGGTGCTAGCAGGGAATTCTCTGCCTGCCTTTCCCCAGTGCTCTGCAAGCTCTCCAGGACAACATAGAATCTGGGGCTCTGTGCTTTCTTTCCTTCTGAACAAGTGTTAGTGTTTTCTGCACAAAAGCGATTCTGCCAAGCAATGTGAACACTTCTGCTTCCCAGGCACAGAGAAGGTGCTAGCAGGGAATTCTCTGCCTGCCTTTCCCCAGTGCTCTGCAAGCTCTCCAGGACAACATAGAATCTGGGGCTCTGTGCTTTCTTTCGTTCTGAACAAGTGTTACTGTTTTCTGCACAAAAGCGATTCTGCCAAGCAATGTGAACAGGCACAGAGAAGGTGCTAGCAGGGAATTCTCTGCCTGCCTTTCCCCAGTGCTCTGCAAGCTCTCCAGGACAACAGCAAATCTGGGGCTCTGTGCTTTCTTTCCTTCTGAACAAGTGTTACTGTTTTCTGCACAAAAGCGATTCTGCGAAGCAATGTGAACACTTCTGCTTCCCAGGCACAGAGAAGGTGCTAGCAGGGAATTCTCTGCCTGGCTTTCCCCAGTGCTCTGCAAGCTCTCCAGGACAACAGAAAATCTGGGGCTCTGTGCTTTCTTTCGTTCTGAACAAGTGTTAGTATTTTCTGCACAAAAGCGATTCTGCGAAGCAATGTGAACAGGTACAGAGAAGGTGCTAGCAGGGAATTCTCTGCCTGCCTTTCCTCAGGGCTCTGCAAGCTCTCCAGGACAACATAAAATCTGGGGTCTGTGCTTTCTTTCGTTCTGAACAAGTGTTAGTGTTTTCTGCACAAAAGCGATTCTGCCAAGCAATGTGAACAGGCACAGAGAAGGTGCTAGCAGGGAATTCTCTGCCTGCCTTTCCCCAGTGCTCTGCAAGCTCTCCAGGACAACAGCAAATCTGGGGCTCTGTGCTTTCTTTCCTTCTGAACAAGTGTTAGTGTTTTCTGCACAAAAGCGATTCTGCCAAGCAATGTGAACAGGCACAGAGAAGGTGCTAGCAGGGAATTCTCTGCCTGCCTTTCCCCAGTGCTCTGCAAGCTCTCCAGGACAACATAGAATCTGGGGCTCTGTGCTTTCTTTCGTTCTGAACAAGTGTTAGTGTTTTCTGCACAAAAGCGATTCTGCCAAGCAATGTGAACAGGCACAGAGAAGGTGCTAGCAGGGAATTCTCTGCCTGCCTTTCCCCAGTGCTCTGCAAGCTCTCCAGGACAACATAAATTCTGGGGCTCTGTGCTTTCTTTCCTTCTGAACAAGTGTTACTGTTTTCTGCACAAAAGCGATTCTGCCAAGCAATGTGAACAGGTACAGAGAAGGTGCTAGCAGGGAATTCTCTGCCTGCCTTTCCCCAGTGCTCTGCAAGCTCTCCAGGACAACATAGAATCTGTGGCTCTGTGCTTTCTTTCGTTCTGAACAAGTGTTAGTGTTTTCTGCACAAAAGCGATTCTGCCAAGCAATGTGAACACTTCTGCTTCCCAGGCACAGAGAAGGTGCTAGCAGGGAATTCTCTGCCTGCCTTTCCCCAGTGCTCTGCAAGCTCTCCAGGACAACATAGAATCTGGGGCTCTGTGCTTTCTTTCCTTCTGAACAAGTGTTAGTGTTTTCTGCACAAAAGCGATTCTGCCAAGCAATGTGAACACTTCTGCTTCCCAGGCACAGAGAAGGTGCTAGCAGGGAATTCTCTGCCTGCCTTTCCCCAGTGCTCTGCAAGCTCTCCAGGACAACATAGAATCTGGGGCTCTGTGCTTTCTTTCGTTCTGAACAAGTGTTACTGTTTTCTGCACAAAAGCGATTCTGCCAAGCAATGTGAACAGGCACAGAGAAGGTGCTAGCAGGGAATTCTCTGCCTGCCTTTCCCCAGTGCTCTGCAAGCTCTCCAGGACAACAGCAAATCTGGGGCTCTGTGCTTTCTTTCCTTCTGAACAAGTGTTAGTGTTTTCTGCACAAAAGCGATTCTGCCAAGCAATGTGAACAGGCACAGAGAAGGTGCTAGCAGGGAATTCTCTGCCTGCCTTTCCCCAGTGCTCTGCAAGCTCTCCAGGACAACATAGAATCTGGGGCTCTGTGCTTTCCTTCGTTCTGAACAAGTGTTACTGTTTTCTGCACAAAAGCGATTCTGCCAAGCAATGTGAACACTTCTGCTTCCCAGGCACAGAGAAGGTGCTAGCAGGGAATTCTCTGCCTGCCTTTCCCCAGTGCTCTGCAAGCTCTCCAGGACAACAGCAAATCTGGGGCTCTGTGCTTTCTTTCGTTCTGAACAAGTGTTCCTGTTTTCTGCACAAAAGCGATTCTGCGAAGCAATGTGAACAGGCACAGAGAAGGTGCTAGCAGGGAATTCTCTGCCTGCCTTTCCCCAGTGCTCTGCAAGCTCTCCAGGACAACAGCAAATCTGGGGCTCTGTGCTTTCTTTCGTTCTGAACAAGTGTTAGTGTTTTCTGCACAAAAGCGATTCTGCCAAGCAATGTGAACACTTCTGCTTCCCAGGCACAGAGAAGGTGCTAGCAGGGAATTCTCTGCCTGCCTTTCCCCAGTGCTCTGCAAGCTCTCCAGGACAACATAGAATCTGGGGCTCTGTGCTTTCCTTCGTTCTGAACAAGTGTTAGTTTTTTCTGCACAAAAGCGATTCTGCCAAGCAATGTGAACACTTCTGCTTCCCAGGCACAGAGAAGGTGCTAGCAGGGAATTCTCTGCCTGCCTTTCCCCAGTGCTCTGCAAGCTCTCCAGGACAACAGCAAATCTGGGGCTCTGTGCTTTCTTTCGTTCTGAACAAGTGTTCCTGTTTTCTGCACAAAAGCGATTCTGCGAAGCAATGTGAACAGGCACAGAGAAGGTGCTAGCAGGGAATTCTCTGCCTGCCTTTCCCCAGTGCTCTGCAAGCTCTCCAGGACAACATAGAATCTGGGGCTCTGTGCTTTCCTTCGTTCTGAACAAGTGTTAGTGTTTTCTGCACAAAAGCGATTCTGCCAAGCAATGTGAACACTTCTGCTTCCCAGGCACAGAGAAGGTGCTAGCAGGGAATTCTCTGCCTGCCTTTCCCCAGTGCTCTGCAAGCTCTCCAGGACAACATAAAATCTGGGGCTCTGTGCTTTCTTTCGTTCTGAACAAGTGTTCCTGTTTTCTGCACAAAAGCGATTCTGCGAAGCAATGTGAACAGGCACAGAAAAGGTGCTAGCAGGGAATTCTCTGCCTGCCTTTCCCCAGTGCTCTGCAAGCTCTCCAGGACAACAGCAAATCTGGGGCTCTGTGCTTTCTTTCGTTCTGAACAAGTGTTACTGTTTTCTGCACAAAAGCGATTCTGCGAAGCAATGTGAACACTTCTGCTTCCCAGGCACAGAGAAGGTGCTAGCAGGGAATTCTCTGCCTGCCTTTCCCCAGTGCTCTGCAAGCTCTCCAGGACAACAGCAAATCTGGGGCTCTGTGCTTTCTTTTGTTCTGAACAAGTGTTACTGTTTTCTGCACAAAAACGATTCTGCGAAGCAATGTGAACAGGTACAGAGAAGGTGCTAGCAGGGAATTCTCTGCCTGCCTTTCCCCAGTGCTCTGCAAGCTCTCCAGGACAACATAGAATCTGGGGCTCTGTGCTTTCTTTCGTTCTGAACAAGTGTTAGTGTTTTCTGCACAAAAGCGATTCTGCCAAGCAATGTGAACACTTCTGCTTCCCAGGCACAGAGAAGGTGCTAGCAGGGAATTCTCTGCCTGCCTTTCCCCAGTGCTCTGCAAGCTCTCCAGGACAACAGCAAATCTGGGGCTCTGTGCTTTCTTTCGTTCTGAACAAGTGTTACTGTTTTCTGCACAAAAGCGATTCTGCGAAGCAATGTGAACAGGCACAGAAAAGGTGCTAGCAGGGAATTCTCTGCCTGCCTTTCCCCAGTGCTCTGCAAGCTCTCCAGGACAACATAGAATCTGGGGCTCTGTGCTTTCTTTCATTCTGAACAAGTGTTAGTGTTTTCTGCACAAAAGCGATTCTGCCAAGCAATGTGAACAGGCACAGAGAAGGTGCTAGCAGGGAATTCTCTGCCTGCCTTTCCCCAGTGCTCTGCAAGCTCTCCAGGACAACATAGAATCTGTGGCTCTGTGCTTTCTTTCGTTCTGAACAAGTGTTAGTGTTTTCTGCACAAAAGCGATTCTGCGAAGCAATGTGAACACTTCTGCTTCCCAGGCACAGAGAAGGTGCTAGCAGGGAATTCTCTGCCTGCCTTTCCCCAGTGCTCTGCAAGCTCTCCAGGACAACATAGAATCTGGGGCTCTGTGCTTTCTTTCCTTCTGAACAAGTGTTAGTGTTTTCTGCACAAAAGCGATTCTGCGAAGCAATGTGAACACTTCTGCTTCCCAGGCACAGAGAAGGTGCTAGCAGGGAATTCTCTGCCTGCCTTTCCCCAGTGCTCTGCAAGCTCTCCAGGACAACAGCAAATCTGGGGCTCTGTGCTTTCTTTCGTTCTGAACAAGTGTTACTGTTTTCTGCACAAAAGCGATTCTGCCAAGCAATGTGAACAGGCACAGAGAAGGTGCTAGCAGGGAATTCTCTGCCTGTCTTTCCCCAGTGCTCTGCAAGCTCTCCAGGACAACAGCAAATCTGGGGCTCTGTGCTTTTTTTTCGTTCTGAACAAGTGTTACTGTTTTCTGCACAAAAGCGATTCTGCGAAGCAATGTGAACACTTCTGCTTCCCAGGCACAGAGAAGGTGCTAGCAGGGAATTCTCTGCCTGCCTTTCCCCAGTGCTCTGCAAGCTCTCCTGGGCAAGAGCAAATCTGGGGCTCTGTGCTTTATTTCCGTCTGAATGTGCATTAATGTCCTCTGCTTTATGGTGCGTTAGTGGATCCTGGGATGCTGAAT
Organism: Strix aluco; assembly: GCF_031877795.1. Classification (NCBI taxonomy): domain Eukaryota; kingdom Metazoa; phylum Chordata; class Aves; order Strigiformes; family Strigidae; genus Strix; species Strix aluco. The sequence goes on along the minus strand of NC_133950.1, from coordinate 32,908 downwards.
GGTGGATGTGGATTGGTGGATGTTGGTAAACTGGATTGTGGATCATGGATTGTCAGATGTTGGATGGTAAATGATGGATTGTTGATGATGGATGGCACATATTGGATGGTGGATTGTGGAAATTGGGATGGTGGATGGCGGATAGTTGGTTGTGGGATATTGGAAGTTGGATGGGGGTGGTGGATGTTGAATGGAGGATGGTGTATGGTGTATTGTGGTATGGTGTATGTTGGATGGTTGATGGTAGGAAGTCGGAGGGTGGATAGTGGATTGCTGATTGTGGGATGGTGGATGGTGGATGGTGGATTGTGGGATGGTGGATTGTGGGATAGTAAATTGTGGATGGTGTGAAGGTTGTTGGTGGGAAGGTGGATGGTCGATGGTTGATGTTTAATTGTGGGAACGTGGATGTTGCATGTTGGATGCTGGATTGTGGGATGGTGGATGTTGGATGGTGTGAAGGTGTTTGGTTGTTGGTGGATTGTGGGATGGTGGATGGTTGATGGTTGATGATGGATCGTGGAAGGTGGATGGTGGATGGTGGATAGTGGATTGTGGGATGGTGTATGTTGATGGTGGATGGTGGGAATCTGGGTGGGGGATGGTGTTTTGTGGGATGGTGCATTGTGGGGATTTGTAAGGACCTCCTGCGGGGAAATGGGCATGTGAGCAGTCCTGCATATGAGTAAGGCTGGTAAAGCCTCAGTGTTGGCAAGGATGTGATGAAATGACCCTGGAAGAATGAGGAAGAACCCAGGAAGTTAAACAACTTCAGGGTGTGGGTTTGGACGGAGGAAGAAGTTTGTACAATGTCGATGTGGCAGTTCTCATTCAATCAGAAGAGAGCTTAAGGAGCATGTGCAAAGTTAACTGTCCAATCAGAGATAATTCAACCACGTGATTGTATCATGTGATTTTCACCTGCATTATAAAAGGCTTGCTTCACCATAATAAAATTGGCATTGCTTAATCAATCTGGTTGTCCGCATGTCCATCTCTCTCGCATGTGGCTCCCTCTGCAGGGACCCACAGATTCGTACAAGTCTGATGAGGACTCGGTGATGTGCCATCACGGGTGGAAAGCTGGTCGAAACTGTTCCAGACGCTGCCCTGGTGTCTGAAGGAGAGAATCAACGCGCTGTAACTTTAAGGCTCCGTGAGAGGCGGTAGCCAGGGATCTGCCTCTGGTGGCGGCCAGGGAGGAATGGGGTCCACGCTTACTAGAGATGAGCAAGCAGTGGTGAAACTCCTCCAACATATCCTCTCCATGAGAGGGATCAAATATGACAAGTCCAACTTAGAAGGCTTATTAAAGTGGAGCCGAGAGAAAGGACTTATCCCCAGTCCAGGGCTTGTATTTGAAGCCGCTACCTGGGAAGCCATAGGGAAACAGCTATGGGACTCAGTTAGTGATGGAGGAAAGTTGGCAGAAGAAGTGACCGGTTACACCACGCTATGGAAATTAATCCGAGAGACACTACAGGAGATTAGTAGTGAGTGTGCGGCTGCGGCTTCTGCCTCTGCAGCTCTCGGAGCATCTTCTAACTTTGATATATCAGCCACACCGCCGCTGCTGCCGCTACCGCACTGCCCCGGCCACGGCCAGAGGGACGGTCCGGCCCCTTCCCCCACCTCGGCCTCCTCGCCCCGGGGCGACGAGGGAGGGGGCTACTCTCTGCTGCTTGTGGCTCCCGCCACGCTGGGTCAGCCAAAAACTCCGTTTGCCTTATCAATTGTGCCGCCGGGACCGCAGCGAGCAGTGGGGGCTAAATCCCAAACTGCATAATCAGGGGCTGGAAACAGCGGAAGTGTATCTGATGCGAACCGGAAAGGGACTGAGGAGAAACCAAAAGAGGCTAAAGACTCCAATAGTGGGCGGGACACAGATGAGGGCGTGGGTAGCAGGTACTTGTGCCCACCTCTCCCTCCCTCACAAGTCAACGCCACAGAAGAACACACCCCCGCTTCACAAGTTGGCTCTTCAAACACTGAAACTTTACTCCTGCAGCTTGTAAACAGCCTTCAGAAACTGACTGTATCACAGGGAGAGAAGATGAAGCAGAAACCATATACGTTTTCGTCAAATACAGGACCACAACCATCTGCTCCTTCTGATCCATCGCTCGAATATTCAGCTCCCGTGCCTGCTACTAATTCCTTCTTCTCGTCATTACCAGAGACGGTGACTGCATCCCCGCCATCTCACCCTGCAACTTCACATCTTTTCTCTTCACAGGTGCAGAGTGCTGATGGAAAGGAATTATTAGAGATGCTATAGTAGAAGGATCTTTTATCCCAGAAAGCATACAAGCATTTCCAGTTTCTTTTAATACTGTTACTGGTGCCAATGAGTGGGATCCCTTAGATTGGAAGCTGCTTGAAAAGGTTAGGGCCTCAGTAGTACAAAATGGTCTCCACCATCAATTAACTATATCTTCTCATCATCATTGTTAATTCCAAAAGATATCGATCAAATAGTGGCAGTTATTTTAACTCCATCTCAAAAAATTATTTGAAAGCACCTGGGTGAAGTTAGCTAACAAACAGGTTCGTCCACGACCACAGGGTGATCCCCTCTATCTTGTCCAAGCACAAATGCTATTGGGTACAGGGCCTTTCGCCACAGTAGATCTACAGGCCAATTTTTCTAACGAAGTGTTACGGTTATCACAGTCAATAGCTAGTCAGGCCCTAATGTCTGTACCTGATACAGAAGGAAAGAAACAGGACAAGTTTGTAACAGTAAAACAAGGACTTAATGAACCTTTTTCAAAATTTGTAGATCATCTTTATGACTCTCTAGAACAACAACCTGACATGACCCAAGAGATGAAGGAAAATATATTTAAGTTAATGGCCTTCAAAAATGCTAATCCATCTACCAAACGGCTGTTAGTGACCCTCCCACATGGAGCATCTGTAGCTGACATGATTGAATTAACCAACAGAGGAATGCAACAGGCTAATGTTGCAGCCTATGCCGCTGCAGTGCATGAAGTGGTTGCACCATTTTTTAACAACTTATTATGAGCCTAGTTATTAATAAGGAGCCTGGCTAGCTCAGTCGGTAGAGCATGGGGCAGAACAAGCCCGCAGAGGACACGGCCACTGTCAGACTCCTGCTGCATATACTCTCTATGAGAGGGATAACTTATAATGAAACTTCTTTATGAAGGTTATTTAAATGGTGCAGAAACCACGGCTATCCTGCTGATACCCTCACCGCCTTTGAGCCAGCAAAATGGGCTGAAATAGGTGAACGGTATAAAACAAAGAAGGGGGAATTTTCTGGACGCACCACATAATCAACTAGCAATGACTTTATATATTCTTAATGGTGTTTTGATGTTTGTAGTGTTTGTCATTTTATGTTGTGTGAGTGATAAGTGTAAGAGGCCTCTTTGTGTGATTGTTTTCTGTGTGTGAGATGCAGCCCAGCTGCAGCTGCGGAGTGTGGAGCTCTCTGACAGAGCACCCAAGTGCCTGCTGGGTCATCGGTGCAGCCTGTTTCTTCGAACTAAGTGTTTCAAGTGTCATAAGGCTCAAGTGTTAGCAAAAAACCTGGAGAGTGCTAACTGGGAAGGACCATATCCCTTGATAACCGGGGGAAGAGGTTATGCTTGTGTCTCCACAGGTCACAGTCCCCACAGGTGATTACCAGCAAGCTGTGTGCAACTACACCTGAGGCGTGAGAGGCAGCTTTTGGTAGACACTCAGGAGCCAGCTGTGGGTGCTGTGGATGCCCCTGTGCCAACAGTTTGCGATCTCTTCAACTGATCATTTAAGCAGAATGTATGGGTAATGCTTGCTATTGCAATAGGACAAAATACACTATCTCAGTCTTTAATCACACCACAGTTGCCAACTCTTTTAAGAGAAAATGCTGACAGTAATTGCAACTTCATGATGAAATAGATAGGCTTACTAGTCACTAGTGAAAGAAGTAGCTTAGACAAAATGTAGTTATTAATAAGGATGAAATGCTATAAGAATGTGTGTATTCACCTTTCTTTGTTTAGCAATATTAAGAAATAAGAAGTCAAGTGTTTAACCTTATTAGAAACTCCCTTGGTTTTCCCCCCTGAGTGGTGGCCAGGCTCTGGGTGGAACCCAACAGGAGGGTGAAATCAGATGTTTCCGCTCAAAGGAAATTGCCAGTTATTTTGGCCTGCTGATTTGGAGGTTGGACCTGCTTGCAGCGATTTTGGATGCCTCACCTACGGATGGACGCATCATGTAGGACTTTCCAGTTTGTGAGGAAGGGCACTCTAAATTCTCGCTGCATCCAGGGTTCCCCAGCAACTGCGGATCTGAATGTTAGCACCCCATTAAGTAAGTGTGCTAATTTCATATTTTTCCTTACTGTTTACTTTTGTAGTATTTCATCATATCCCTTAGTTGTGGATACTGCAATTATCTTACTCTAGTAACTGTAACTGCTGTGTTGTTTCTAGCGTTCTGTGAAACTATTTTAAGTATGCTGTGTTTTGAAGCTTGCCTAACCCTTAATTGATGAAGTCTCGAAATAAGTCTTGCAGGTGCAGCTTTACACATCCTCTGAGCAATAGCTAGGAAGAACAGGCCTTGGAAGATAGATAAGAAACTGCTGAGTTATGCCAAGGTAGCGGGCAAAACCAGCAGACAGCTACAACACTGAACTGCGAAAAAGCACTAAGCTGTGAGAAGTTACCATCGTTGTAGGGCGGAATGCGCCAGAGAATATGGAAAATTAGTTCAATTGACCCGTGAAACTAATAATGGACCAGCCTATACCTCTCAAAATTTTTTTTTTTTTTGTCAACTCTGGGGTATACATCACATCACAGGTATACCACATTCCCCCATGGGGCAAGCCATAGTGGAGAGAGCGCATCAAAACTTGAAAGGCGCTTTTGCAAAAACAAAAAGGGGGAGAGATCTTGGCTGCTGCAGAACCACTTGCAAAAGCGGTGTATGTGTTAAATTACTTACGGCTCACAGGTGATAGGGAGGAACCACCAGTAATAATACATAAGTATGGGTCTGAAATCTGGTATAAGCCAGTGTGGAGATAGTGCTTTTGCTCAGTACAAAGATGTTGCTATAGGAGAGTGGAAAGGACCTGTGGAACTAACAATGACGGGTCGAGGCTATGCCTGCGTTATTACCGATACCGGCACTAGATGGGCTCCATCTCGCTGGGTGCGGCCTTGGAAAGGAGATCAAGTTTGTGATTCTAAGCCTTGTGATGGTTCTGACAGTGACTAATGCTCATCCAGCAAAAGTAGTGTTTCCCCGACCAAACATATGGGTAACTATAGCTAAAGAGACAGGTCAAGAATCCACAAGAATTCATTGGGTTTGTGTCAGACGATAGTTGGGCAAAAATGAAACTTTCACAGGCCAATGACATTGCTCAAATTACCCAGGCCGGCACCAACACCACAACCTTTTGGCAAGGTCAACTTATTATGAGCAAAGTATTGTTAAAAGGAGTAATCATTGTAATTATTGTGCTTGCTATTATTTTGCCATGCTTAATTTCTTGTATTAGACAATCGTTGCAGAAAAGCTTGCAAGGAGTTTGGATTGCTGAAAAACAAGAAGAGGGATATGTGGGGATTCTAAAGGATTTCCTGCTAGGAAATCAGCATGTGAGCAATCCTGCATATGAGCAAGACTGGCAAAGCCTCAGCATCGGCAAGGATGTGATGAGGAGATGACCCTGGAAGAATGAGGAAGAACCCAGGAAGTTAAACAACTTCAGGGTGTTGGTCTGGGCAGAGAAGAAGTTTGTACAATGTCAATGCGGAAGTTCTCATCCAATCAGAAGAGAGCTTAAGGAGCATGTGCGAAGCTAACTGTCCAATCAGAAAGAATTGTACCATGTGATTGTATCTTGTGATTTTCACCTGCATTATAAAAGGCTTGTCCACCATGATAAAGTAGGCATTGCTTAATCACTGTGTGATCATGTGCATAGCTCCCACAGGGAAGTATTTCAGGAGGGGAGTGATTCAGGAGTATTTCAGGGGGTACTATTTTGGTGGGAGCATTTTGGGGGGAGTTTTTCAGGGGGGACTGTTTGTGGGGGAGTATTTCGGGGTGGGAGTATTTTGGGGGGTTGGGGGTGGGTCTTTCGAGTGGACTCTTTCAGGGGAAACTGTTTCAGAGGGGGACTAATTCAGGGGGAGTATTTTGGGGAGACTATTTCGGGGAGAGAATTTCATGGAGAGTCTCACAGTGGAGCAGTTTGAGGGGGAGTATTCCAGGAGCAGTATGTTGGGGGGAGTGTTTTGGGGGGAGTATTTCGGGGGGCAGTGTTACAGGACCATTATTTTGGGGGGAGCATTTTGGGAGGAAGTATTTCAGGTGAGTGTTTTGGAGAAGGAGTAATTCGAGGGGAGTATTCTAGGAGGGAGTTTTTCAGAGGTGGGGGGTGTGTGTGTGGTATTTCAGGGGGGAGTGTTATGGGTGGGGACTATTTTGGGGGGGAGAGTATTTTGGTGGGACTATTTTGGGTGGGGAGTATTTCAGGGGGGAGTATTTCCAGGGGAGTATTTTGGGAGGGGTGGGGGGGGTGGGGGAAATGACTGTTTCAGGGGGATTATGTTGGGGGGGGCGGAATTTCAGAGGGGGAGTATTCTGGGAAGAGAGTTTTGGGGGGAGTAATTCAGCGAGAGTGTTTTTGGGGGAGTATTCCAGGGTAGTATTTTGGGGGACAGTGGTTCAGGAGCATTATTTCAGGGGGAGTATTTCAGGTGAGTGTTTTGGGGGAGGAGTATTTTGGGGGGAATATTTTGGAGGGGAGTATTTGGAGGAGAGTATTTTGGGAGGGACTGTTTTGAGGGGTAATATTTCGGGGGGACGATGTTGGGGTGTTAGTGTTTCAGGGGGGAGTATTTTGGGGTTTGGATATTCCCTGACGCATGCTTTTAGCACCGTAAGCCCCTTTGGACTCCTTTTGTCGCAGTCACACTGCTCCCAATATCTCCATTCCCAAAAAGGAACCTTGTTTTTCTTGTCTCTGCTATCTAGGATGCCTCTCAAGACCTTCCTTGTGCTCCACAGAATTTTGGTAGCATGTTGCCTCTCTTTTTATCTCTCTTATTGCTATGAGACTTTTGTGACCCCCCCCTGCTCCCAGTCACCATGTGTCATGAGATGGTCTCTGTGTACCACAGCCCCGTTTTAGCTCTGCAGCGGACGTTGATCCTGTCTCATTTCCTCAGAAACCCATCTGCGGGCTTATGTCTCGGAGGGAGCGTTGTTATCGTCATCCTCTCTGCCGTCTAGAGTGTCTCCACTTGGTCCCCGGCCTCCTGAGGACATCTGTACTGTACTGGAATCCCCTCCAGGCTTCTTCCTTGTGTCCCTGAGACTTCTGTGGTGTCTTGGGCCCAGTCAGGACCCCTCTAGTGGCACAGTGATGCCTATCGGTGTCTTTGAGGTTGCCCTTAGCAGACTTCTAGCTTTGTCGTGGGCCTCAGACTCTTCTCGTTCCCTTAGAGAGTTTCCCCCGTCCATGTCTGTGACCCAGGCCGGTCATTCTGTCCTCTCTTCCCTCTAGCCGTGCCTCTATTACTGCCCTGGGCCTGTGATGACACATTTACCCAGTTGGGATCCTCTCAGGATTTCATGGTCATGTCCCCAGTCCTTTGGATGACTCCCTGGCTCCCTTAGGACAGTTCTGGTCACGATGCCTTCCCGAGACCTTCCTGGTTCTCCGGTTCCATCTTGTAGTGCTTTAGGTGGGGCCATCTTTGAACCACAGAACACTCCTTTGTTCCTCTCTGTTATCTGGGATTCCAGCATTCAGTTCCCGGCCACCCGAGACCACCCCTGCTCTGCTCAGATGATCACCCGAATTCCTCCTTGTCATCTCTGAGCCTTCTTTTGTCCATCGGCCCCCTCAACACCCCTCTCCTCGCAGTCACAATGCCGGCTCAGCTCTTCCTCGATCTCCACTGCAGCTTTTAGCACTCCAGCTCCTTTTCTCTCGTTCTGTCAGAGCCCCCCTTCTTTCTTTGCTACTCAGCGCTCCTTTATCCCTCTCTCTACCATCCAGCATGTCTCCGTTTGCTTGTTCTCTCGCTCATCTGTAGTTTGCCTCGATGTCCTCGCTGTGTCTCCGAGCCCTCTTTTCTTACCCTGCCCCTTCCTGATTACTCTCTAGAACAACGTCTTCCATGTCCTTTCACATACTCCACCGCACTCTTGTAGCACCTTGGCTCCCTTTCAATTTTATTATTTTGTGCTCTCCAGAGCTCTCTTCTCTTACTTTTAAGCGTTAAGCATGCCTTCATTCAGCCCCCGCCCCCCTGAGGATGTCTGGACTTTGTTCAATTCCCTTTTGAGTTTGTTGCATCCCCAAGACTTCTTTGGTCTCTCTAATCCCTGTGATAATGCTTCTTGTTTTGCCAGAACCTTTTCTGAAGCCATCTTTGTGTTCCAGAACCGTCTTTTGGTTTTCCACCCTATCACATGTTTTTATTTGGTGTCTGGTATCCCAAAGATGTGTACTGTCAGCTCAGATCTGTTCTGGAGTTTTTCCAGAGAAGACGATCACCTTCATCTATGATCGATGCGTCTCCCGTGGTGTTTTCTGTCATGTTTTGCAATTTCTTTTTGTTCTGGCTACTTAAGTGTTAACTAGGCTGCTTCATACAGCTTCTGATACATTTCTTGCAATTCCATGTTTTTTTGGTCTTTTCTGTCCTCTGGGACTCTTCAGGGCATTAATTGGAGAGACTGTCAAGGTCACTCTGAGTTGTTGGCCATGGACAGTCAATAATTTATATTGCAACCGGTGGTGTTTTTGAGAAGAGATTCTTACAGGATCTAATTCTGCTCTGGTCTTCACTCCTATCCAGAACACATTCTGTTAGAAGTTAGGCAGCATGTGGGGTTTATGGCATTTAGCCAACTACTTTCCTACGTAGCTTAGTATGATACCTGTCTTTTTCTATCTATACTCCAGAAAAGCTCAGTTTAATTCCCTACCCAGTCCATCACTGAATCAATAGAAGTAGTGAAAGAACAGACATTGTTGTTTCCAGGAAGGGTTGTTTTCTTTATTCAGCCTTTTGCGTGCTGTAACCTTAAGGCAGAGGAGAAAACTTGCTGCTGCTCCCCTGGCTGCCTGGATGCCTCTGGGGGTTCGCCCCTCCCCTACCCCAGGTGATTGTGGTCAGGGTGGTGGGTGGGTCCCAGGGTATATGAGCCCCAGGCTCTGATCAGGGAGCTCCTTCTGCTTCTGGGCTTCTCTGAGGTCAGTGCTCTAGAGGTCCTTGAGTGGGTGGCAGCTTTAGAGCTGTGGAAGCTCTTTGGGCAGGAGTGTTTGGATATTCACAGCAACAGAGGTACCTGTGGGGAGAGTGTCAGGACCCGTCAAGGTTCAGCAGCGTATGGAATACGAGGTGCACTGGCATGTAGGGGTTTATTTTCAGGTGAGTAATTTTGTATCAAGAGGTGGTTGGGTGTGTGTGTGTGTTTAAGATGGCTTAATAGCATTGTGTTGCATTTTCCTGGCTTTTCTGACTCGATGGAAGATGCACCGTTGTTTTTTTCCCCTAGTTTTGCTGCATACCATGTCAGTTGTTGATCTCCTCTGTCTCAGTAGGCCCAATGGTGAGAAGATGGAGCATGGGTTGAAGTGAGCATCCTGCATGCACCTGTAGGTGCAGTTTGGGCGTTTCTCAAAAAAGCAGCAGGAATGTAAGGAGCAGTGTCCTTTGGGATATGGGATGGCTCATTGTGTTTTCCCATTGTGCACAGAGCTCCATGTAGTTTTGTACGGGTGGGCACCTTTGAAGTAGGATGAGTGTCTGAGGTGAGATGGGGTAGTAGAGAGTAGGAGCACGGGCTTGGTGTTTTCACACAAGCACCACCATAATGTTTTTTCTTTTGCTATCATAGGTGCCACAAGCGACGACAGCCATAGCGTCCAATACTGGCAACGGTGTGAAGCAGGTGAGCGGAAAGCAAGATGCTTTTGAGGAGGAGGGTGTTGTGGAAGGGGCTGTGTCGGCTGACACATGCAGTTGTTGTGCAGCTGATGACGAGGAGCCTGGTGTCTGCAGGAATATCCTGGTTAGCTGGTGTGTTTTTTGTGGAAGATGGCTTCAGACCCCCAGCCCCCAGCTCAGTTGAGGGACTGGTGTTTTGGAGAGGGCTCTGGGGCGAGCCCAAGGTTGGGAATTGCAGGGAGGGGTTCTCCAGTCAGCGTAGGGCAGAGGCCTGTCCAGGAGCAGCATCCTTTGGGCTGGGAAAGGGAGCAGGGTACCCTTCTGCATGAAACTGCCCAGTGCTGGGCAGGGCAGTTCCAGCCTATGGCTGTGGTGTTGTGTGGCTTGTGTCTTCTGTTTTCTGTGTCCTAGAGCTTCCTCAGGTCTCGATGTCCCTGTTGCTCTTTGTGCTCAAGTAGCACAGCATGTGCCTCGGGTGCCATCCCTGGGGTCAGGCGTGCCCGTAGTCATTGCAGAATGGTGGCCGGGTGCTTCTTTTATTGCATTACAAGCCTAAAGCATGGATAGGTCTCGGAAGTTTCAGGAGATCAGTCTGCTTTGGCAGCGTTGTTCCAGGCTATGTTAACCTCTCTGACCCTGGGCGGTCCATTTCTGCAAAGAGCTTTTCTGGGAGTTCTTCCCTGCATCCTTACATTCTTAGTTCTTGCAGTGAGGCTTCTTGCACATGCCTCATCCTGGTTGCTCCCACCTGTTTTTGTCTCGGGCCACAACGTTTGGCTCTTCTCAGCCTGCCATGGATTCTTCCTTTTGGCCCCCGAGGTCTTTTCATCCGGCAGCGTCTCTGGCCTGAGGGGGTCATTCCTGGAGAGCTTGTTTTAATGTCTCAGTCACAGCATTTGACTTGTCTGTGTGCAGCGCTGGTCTGTGCCTGTTTGTGTCTGGGTGGGAGCTGTTCTGCCTGGGGGCACAGCAGTGATGGGCAGCAAACGAATAGTCTAAGAATCGAAGGCTGACATGGTGATAAGCCCAGACTTTGTAGGCAGAGGGTGTGCGGCCTGTTTCAGAGCAAGTAGCCTCATATGCAGCAGGCAAGAGTCTTTCTGTAGTGCTGTGCAGAGACACTGGGGATGGCTGGGTTGTGTTTAGTGGCAGGCTGCAGGGAGGATCTAGGTGGTGTACCTCCATGGAAATGAGACCTCTGGAATTGTTCAGCCATCGCTCAGCATCCACGTGACTTGTTTGACACCATTTCTGCAGGTGCAGTGGGGAGACCTGGGCACCAAAGGGCGATGGAGGAGGCGAGCGGAGCGCTGTGAGAAGGTCAGTTGATGTACGGCGTCGGAGGGAAGATGAGAGTGGTGGCTCTATGACCACCCTATAAACGTGTTTTATTTTGGAGGTGTAAAGCAGGATAGTGGCAGCCGAGGGCAGTCGAGCGAGGTGAGCTGGGACTAGCTTAGCAGTTATTTTTCAGGTTCTGTATTGTTGGTGCCATTAGAAGCATCCCTTGCAGTTTGTGTCTTACAGGTGGTACCCAAGCCTCCACAGGACAAGCTGTGACCAGCAGAGGTGGGGTGGGTGAGCACACAAGGTAAAGGAGTGGGAGAGGGTTATGGGTGTGGGCAGGCTGTAGTTTTGGGCAGTATCCCAGCAAGTGGTACTTTGGTTTTTGCAGGTGACGCACGTGGCGTCGGAAGGGTGAAGCCGCTGCGTCATCATAGCTTTTAGTCTTTCACAGCATTTTGTCTCCATTGGTCACTGGGGTGTTATTACCCATCTTTCATCCAGAGTTCTGGCATTATTGTACAGCAGGCCACACCGGGGCATCTGTGTCAGGTGGCCTTGGCATTATTGCATGTACTGTCAGGCGTGTCTTTTGATCTGGCGTTAACTCTAGCCTGTGTGGTAGTCCTGCATCCTTAGGTCCTGTTTGTGGAGCATGTAGATGTGTGTTTGAGGTGGAGCTGCTTTGTGTGTTTGTAGCCATTCCAGATGGGGTGGAATGGCCCAAGCAGGGGATGGTAGTGTGGTGGTGAGCGTGGCCTGTTTGGGTGGAGGTTGTGTAGGCTGGTTTTGGGGATAGACAGTAGTTATCACCAAGCAGGCTCTAGAGTTCCTTCTTCTGTCTGCTGCTGGTGCCATAGGGCCACTGGCATCCCAGAAGCGAATCCTTCCAGGAGATTTGATGGAGTGTACAAATGGAAGCAAAGAAGGAGTGGTGGACGTATTCCTCTGCTCCCAACTGTGGGGGCCTGTGGTGTGGAATCATGTGGAGCGGTGGCGATGGCTTCAGGTGTGTGATGATGCAGTTCCAGGGATGGTTATGGAATTGGGTTGCTCTGCCACTCCGGGAGGTGAAGGTTGGATAGAGTAGATGTTGAATGAGTGTTAGTTTTAGAAGGTATCTATCCTTGTATGTGAGGCTGTCTTTCATTTCAGGGTCTATGGAATGTAGAGGTAGCTCCTCCTGTCTTTCAAAAATAGTAGAGAAACTCTCAAGCGGGGCAATTTCTGTTTCTCCTTGACCTGGTTGATGGTCACCTGGTGCTGGCTGCTCTGTCAGGTGATGTTCATGGCCAGTGTTTGGGTGGAGGTTGGGCTCAGGCTGTGGTGTTTGCAGGCAGGGGGATTTTGGAGGCCTCTGGGAGCTGTGTTGTGAGGAGTGCTGCAGCTGTGGGGCAGAGAACTGTTGCAGTGGTCAGGTGGCGGGTGGGTGAGCTGAGAGTGAGGGGGGGGTTTGTGGGGTAACTGAAGGAGTGCTGTGCTTGGAATGGGTCTCCCTGGGTGTGATTGCTTTATGCATTGGCTTTGTGTTGCAGGTGGAGTTGAGGTTTTTGAGTATTTAGAAAAAAATAATTTAAAAATGTCAGGTGGGGGAGCGAGGGATTTTTTTTTTGTTTCCCCTGGCTGGGTGTTTTTTCCCCGGTCCCGGCCGCTCTGCGAGGCGATGATCAGCGCCAGTGTTTGGACGCAGAGTGGGTAGGGCTGGGGTTTCTGCAGGCCGGGCAATGTTGGAGGCCTCCCGGGAGCGGTGTTCCTGGTCTCCTGTGTGTCACAGTGGTATTTAAATAGTGATGAATCCAGGTAGGAGAGACATGATGCCAAGAGGAGTGTGTGAAATGAGCATCAGTGCTGGGAGAGGTCATGGGGGTAGGGAAATCTCTCCTCCTTAGGGCTTTAGGGTTTGTGAAGCGCATCAGTCTTGGTGTCAAGTAGGTTCAATCAAGGTGTATTTGCTTTTGGTTCCAAGGTGTATCAAATAGGTAAAAGGTGTTTTGTAATATAGCTTTAGTAAAAGTGTCTTTGCTCTGGTTCTAAGATTTCTTAAGCAAATGAAAGTTATGCTTTAACGTAGCTTCAATAAAGGTATATTTGCTCCTGGTTCTACTGTTATCAAATAAGTAAAAGCTGTTTTGTAATGTAGCTTTAAAAAAAAGTGTATTAGTTAGGGTTGGTTCCTGTGTGGCTTTTTGGATGTCTGACTTTGACCCTCTTTCTCTCTGTGCATCTCACTTTGTTCCTGTGTCTCCACCTTGCACCCCTTTTTGGCATCTACCTTTTTCTTGCCTATATTTGCCCTCTCGCCTCCAAATTCTCTGGCCTCTACTTGCTTTTGGCCTCCCACCACCTCTTGGCCTCCAATTTTTCCTAGCCTCTACTTTCTTCCCAGCTCTTTTCAGCCTCCCACCCCTTTTTGGCTTCCACATTTTTCTGGCCTCTATTTCCCTTCCACCCTCCCTTTCTGACCTCTGGCAGCTTTTCAGCCCCCTCCTTTATTCTGGCCTTTATGTGCTCTTTGAACTTTGGACCCTTTTCTGCCCACCCAGCCCTTTCCAGTCCCTTTCCCCATTTCGTACTCTACAAGTTTCTGCCCTTTACCTGCCCTTTGGTCTCCACTATTTGCTGGCCTCTGTGTCCCCTTGCCACTCCTGGCATGCAAGGCCAAGGGTTCAGTGCAAACCGGGCTCAAATGTTTGGAGAGGAGCTGTCACAGCTGAAGCTGGAGAGGCCTGAGAAACAGGAAGAAAGTCAAGGCTGCCTGGGCAGCAGCTGCCTCCACTGTGGGAAGAGAGACCCTGCCTCTCTGGGTGAGGAAGGAGCCCTCTTCATAGTCCACAGCGGGCCAGGCCGCCACCGTGCACCCGGGGTCTGCGTGCGTCACCCCAAGCACGGTACGGCTGCATAGTGTGTGAGCGAGCGAGGCTGCGTGTGTAGGACGCCTCGTCTTGTAAGAGCTGAGCGACACCCGCCTATTCGCTGAGGCGGGGGACAGCCAAGGGACTGGAGCTACAGAAGAGGAAGTGAGGAGAGAAGGAGCAAGTAGGATCTGAAGTGGCAAATCTCCCTGGCAGTGCGGAGAGCGACAGCTGTGGTGAGTCCCGGGCCCTCGGGGCCCCATCATCTCTCCTGTGCTTCTTGGGCTCTCTCCTGTCCCCCTCTCTATCCCACACTGCTGTGATATGTTTGGATTCCCTTTACCTCTGCTCTCCTCTCTCTTCTCTCCTGTTCCCTCTCCCTCTCGCTCTCTGTTCTTCTAGCCCTCCCTGTTCCTTTTTCTCTAGATGCCTTTGTCCTGCTCCCTCTCCTACCTTTTTTTTTCTTCCTGTCTTGCTCCTGCAGCCTAGTGCTCTTTATTCCCTTCTCCAGTTCTTTGTCCTGATGGGCATTGGTCTCTTTTCCCCCACAAGTACTCTGGTCTGTTCCCTGGGGTTCTTTATTGTGGGAGTGTTAGCTCTGTGCAGCTGTGGGACACTCAATATGTCAAGAGCCAAATCATGTGTTACTGGTAAATGATTAAGAGGCAAGTCAGCATTGGTCTGTCAGCCCTGCACAGCTGTGGGAGATTCAATACTTAAGAGCCAAGTGGACATGGGCCAGTCAGCTCAGCCAGAGAGCTCAGTTTGGGGAGCTTGGGGAAGGGGGAGAACTCTGCCCAGAAGAACTCCGCTTGGCCAGCCAGGCAGGAACTCTGTCCTGCAGTGGTTTGGAGAAGCGCCAGCTCTGCTCTGCGCCAGCCTGGAGAAGTAGCAAGGCTTGGAGGAGAAACAGGCTGTCGAAGAGAGATACCAGGCTGTGTTAGTGTGGTGAAGAAAATGGCAGCACTGAGACTGCCTGTGTGGTATGGAACTGTTTGTGGGATAAGAGTGTTGATGACCATCTAGCTGCTGCTTTGCTTATCATGAAGGAAGAGCTAAGGAAGCAAGAGCATAGCGAGAGCGTAAGTATGTATCATTGTAATAATAAAGGATTTTCCTTCTGCACTTCAATGGAGAGTCCGTGCCTCAGTTGCCACACTTTTCCTCTCAGTGCCTGTCTGTGCCGCTCCATGTCCTGGCCTTCCTCTCTCCCTGCCTCCTTCTCTTCCTCCCTCCATCCATCCTGTAATCTCGCAGACTGCTGCCCCCCCCAACCTGTTGCTTGCTGTCCCTGTCCTCCACCCTCTTCACTTTGTCCTCTCTCAGACACTTTGCACTGTTCCCTGTCTCAACTCTTGATTGCTTCGCCTCTTGTTCTCTGTCCCTGTCTCTTCTCGTGTCCCTCCTCTCATTCCCTCTGTTGCTCTTGTTGGTTCCAGACCAGCATCCTGCTCTGTGTCCCTCTCCCTTCCGCAGTGGTCTCCTGCTCTCTGGCTCCCTGTCCCTCCCCTACCTTCTACATCCCTCTGGCCTGCCTCCTCTCTTTCCCGATCCCTCTGGCCTGTTTCCCGTCGCTGGCTTGCTGTTCTTTCTCCACCTCCTTGCCTTGCTTCTGTCCCTCTCCTCATCTCTTGGTGGCTGCTGTTTCTTTCTCCATCACTGCCTTGCTCTCTGTCCCTTTTCTCTTCTTCTCTCTGTCCTCCATCCTCTCCTGAACACTTTGCCTCTAGAGCCCCACACCACACTCTGTCGCGTTGTTTCACGCTATCACCCCGTGCCCAGCTCCCTGTCCCATGATTATCATTACACTCTGTGCTGCTCCGTGGCCTTTTCCCTTCACCCTCCAGCCCATCACGGTCTTTTCTTTCTCCCTCTCTGTCCTGTTCCCTCTCCCTTTCTCCCTCTCCCCCTTTCTCATCCTCTCCAATCCCTCTGGATTTCATGGTCTCTT
The DNA here is from genome assembly GCF_031877795.1 of Strix aluco. Classification (NCBI taxonomy): domain Eukaryota; kingdom Metazoa; phylum Chordata; class Aves; order Strigiformes; family Strigidae; genus Strix; species Strix aluco. The sequence goes on along the minus strand of NC_133950.1, from coordinate 16,874 downwards.
GCTCTCCCTTCCACCTTCCTTTCCCCCCACATCTCATTTCTCTCTCTCTCTGTTCTTTCTACTCCCCACTCATCATTATCTCTCTCCCTTGGTCTCGCTCCCTGACCCAGTTTTTCTTCTGCCCTGTCCCTGCAGGACTCCTCATTCCTTTTCTAGTGATTTCTCCATCTCTACTTCACCCACCTCCTCCCACCCCTTTTTGGCTTCCAGCCCTTTTCACACTCACATGCCCGTCACACCTCACACTCTTTTTTGACATCTACACTTTTCTGCCTAGATTTGCTCTCCAGCCTCCAATTTCTGTGGCCTCTACTGACCTCTGGCCTCCCACTGCATTTGAGGAGGACGGCAAGGCTGACAACGATGCCGAGGAGGCCGGTGGCGAGGGCGGCGGCAAGGAGGCTGAGAGAGACAGCAGCGATGAGGGAGGCGAGGGCGGCGAGAGCGGCGGCAAGGAGGACTTGATTGTTTTGCCTCTTGTTCTCTGTCCCCATCTCCTCGGCTCACATGCCTCTCACACCTCACACCCCTTTTCTGCATTGACTTTTTTGTGGTGTATAATTTCCCTAGCGCCTTCATTCTTTTTCTCGCCTTTTTTGGCCCCCATTTTTGGCTTCGAGTTTTCTGGTCTCTATGTCCCTTCTAGCCTTCCATTCTGAGTTTCTGTAGCCTTTTTGGCCTCTACTTTTTTTTGTCCTTTATGTGGTCTTTGAACTTTATGACCCTTTTTTTATGCACCCATCCCTTTTATGTCTCTCACCCCTTTTAGTCCATAAATTTCTGTTTTCCTTGTGCTGTCTTTTTTTAATCACAATATTTCATTCAAACATCCTTGCGTTGCACAGCCATCCTTTAGGTCTGTAGCAGGCTTTGTATATTTATTGTTCTGAGGCAAGTCTCTGCCTGGCTTTCCCTGTGCTCGGAGCACTATTACCATTTCATGTGCTATAGCTGGTGCTTTCATTTTTTTCCCTATAAACTGAGAACATCTGTATATCGTTCAGATCCCCTCTCAAGTACCTCGTTTTGTTTGCCTCTAAGTCCAACTTTCTTCCAACTCTTAGAGAGCACTTGTTACAGTAACTGCCCTTACTGAGGCCATTGTTACGCCACACAGTGCCCTTTGTGGTCTGTAGCCCTCTTTGTGGGACTCGTACTCAGAGACAACCATTGCTCTTGGGTTTTTCTGTGGGCTGGAACACTCTTGCTGTATTCAATGCCATGTCAAGTGTCTCCATGCAGTCGTTCATCCTCTGAGATGTGTACATTGCTGTGACACCTGCTTGGGTTTTGCATTGTGTCCCAGAGTTGCCTTCTGTCTCTGTGTTACTCTCAGCATCATTCTAGTGTTAATGCCTCCTGAGGCCTCCTAATGCTCCGAAGCCCTGTTTTGGTTCTGTAGTGCACTTTGCACCCTATTTGCTCAGTGGGAATATTTCCTGATGCCATATTTCATTTGCAGAACGCTTATGTTGTTTTATATGGTAGGTAGCATCTATGTGTTCAGTTCCTGATCTAGTGAGGACATCTGTAGTATGTTCAAATTGTATCTGGATGACTTGATCATGTTCTTGAGCAGTCTTTTGGATGTTCTGCTGCTCAGAACACGTGTGCAGATGTCATGATGCTTGAAGTCTTCAATATTTCAGGCAGCATGCTTTTAGCAACGTAAGCCCTCTTTGGGTTTGCTTTGTCGCAATTGTGTGCTGTTAATATCTCCATTCCAAAAAGGGAGTGTTGTTGGTTTTTTTTTGTCTATGCCATCTAGGATGCGTCTTGAGAACTTCTTTGTGCTCCAGTGAGTTTTGGTAGCACGTTGAGTCTGTTTTGATCTGTTTTTTCCTATGAAGATTTTGTGCCCCCTGTGGTCCCAGTCACTGTGTGTCCCAAGATGTTCTTTGAGTACTACCACCCCATTTTAGCTCTCTAGGGGATGTTGATCCTGTCTTGTTTTGTCACAAACCTGTCTGCGGGTTTATGTTTTGGAGGAAGCGGTCTTACTGTCATCCTCTCTGTCGTCTAGGGTGTCTCCATCTGGTCCAAGGCCTCTCAAGGACATCTGTACTCTTCTGAAATCTCCTCCAGAGTTCTTCCTTGTGTCCATGAGCATTATTTGGAGTCTTTGGCCTAGACGACTTGAGAGACAGCCCTATGGAGAACACAGAGAACTGGTTCACGGATGGAAACAGCTATGTCCTAAGTGGTAAAAGATATGCTGGGTATGCTGTTACTACCAGCCAGGAAATAATAGAATCAGGGCATTTGCCCATGAATACCTCTGCGCAAAAGGCAGAAATAATTGCCCTGACCCGCACTTTGGAGTTGGCCCAAGTCAAGGCTGTGAATATCTATATGGACTCAAAATACGCCTTTGGAGTCGTACATGTGCATGGAGCAATTTGGAAAGAGAGGACTATTGAACTCCCAGAATAAAAACATCAGACATGCAAAGGAAATTGAGACTGTTGGAAGCAGTCCAGCTTCCTAAAAAAGTAGCAATCATGCACATCAAGGCACAGCAAAAGGTGAACTCAGATTTGGAGAAGGGAAATGAGCTGGCCGACAGAGAGGCAAAATGAGCAGCCAAAGGAGAGGTAAAAGTAGAAGGAGCTTTAATCCCTGATGGGTGAAGTTCCCTAGAGGGTAAGCCTAATTATATTAAAGAAGATCAAAAACTTATCACAGATCTGGAAAGATCATATAATGAGGAAGGTTGGGCCCTCACCCTGCAAGGAAAGATAGTCATTCCCTCTTACTTAATATGGTCCCCGGTAAGGGAGGAACCTCAGAAAGGACACTGGGGAGCAGAGGCCCTATATAAACATTTAATTAAAGATATCAGAGGTAGAAATTTATATACTACAGTAAGACAAGAGACTCAACAGTGTGATCTTTGCCTCCAGACTAATCCTAAAAATACCCCCAGATTGGAAATGGGCTCAACTGGGAAAGGCAATGGGCCTGGGCAACAATGGCAGATTTCTTGGAAGTTCTGAAAAATCAAAGGGGGTATAGATACCTATTGGTATTAACAGATACCTTTTCAGGCTGGCTAGAAGCGTTCCCTACCAGAACCGCCAAATCTCGGGAGGTGACCAGAATATTAATACAAGATATAATATTACACTTTGGGGTTCCAGCAACAATATCTTCTGACAGAGGGCCACGTTTCATTTCAAAGGTGGTGCAACAAATCAGCTGCCATTTAGATATAGATTGGCAGCTTCATACCCCATATCATCCCCAGTCAAGTGGCCAAGTAGAAAAGATGAATCATTTAGTCAAACAGCAAATTGTGAAACTTGGCCAGGAGACTAATTTGGCTTGGCTTCAGTCTCTTCCTGTGGCCCTTCTGTGCATATGAACTAAGCCAAGGGCAAGAGAGGGGTTAAGTCCTTTTGAAATTCTGTACGGATGACCCTATAGCATACAAAAGGGCATATCCATGCAGGCAGGGGATGAGACTGTAACTTCATATCTGCTGGCATTGGGTAAACAGCTCAATAAAATTGGAAAACATGTGTTTGGAACTCAAAGTAGAGGGTTAGATGGACCTGTGCATAATATACAGCCTGGGGATTACGTGTATGTTAAGTCTCTTGCAGAAAAGCCTCTGGAACCGCAATGGGAAGGACCATTCCAAGTACTCCTCACCTCCTTTACGGCAATTAAGATCAAGGAGCAGAGCGCCTGGATCCATCATACCGGAGTGAAGGAGGTCCATAGATCTCCATGGAAGGTTACACAAATTCGGCCAGGAAAATTGAATTTTTCACGATAATCTTGGTCAACATCTATGGTGTTGTGGTAGCATGGAACTAGAATTTCTTTGTAGGCCTTCTTCACGGGATGGCTCAAGGAAATAATTTGTCAGATTGCTGGGTATGCACAGAATTACCAAAATCAGGTCAATTTCCTTTTTCTAGGTATTCCCAAATTTAACATCCCATGGTTTACAAATATGACAGGTTGGGTAGGGGGACCTACCCCTCATGATCTGACAGGAGTATGGAGACCACCTGATGGCAATTATGACAGAACACTGGAGATGCTTATGTCACATGGAAGAAGAATCAGCTTAGGTTTAGGCTGGAATCAAACAAGTACTTTTCTAAGGTGTTAGATCAGGAGTCAGTTTATTAAAGGTAGTAAAAGAATTTATTAATGTCTTAGAAAAGGGGGGGAATTGAGATGAGGAGCTAGGAAATTAAAATAGGATATAGAAATTAGGCACTCAAGAAATGAAGGTGTAACTTAGTTTAGAGATAAAGATGGAAGACTTAGAGATCAAGCTAGAGGCCCATTAGTTAAAAGATAACTAAGATTGAATAGGATAATAGATCATAGTCAATGGGCCAGAGAGCAGAACAATATGGAAACCTTGATTAATGGAAGCTGTGAGGGAACGCTTCCTGATGGAATAGGAAGACAGCCCTAAAAACTGGTCAAAACCAACCCTATGGTCCGGCCTGAGTCCAGGAGGCTACAGAGACTGAGCAAGGAATGGAGGTAAAAAGTTCAACAGTGAGGAAGAGGAGCTACTTCATCTCTGCGATCCCAGCCCACAACCACCAGGACATGCTGCACAGATGCAACTAGGAGGAGACCGGGGCGGAACACATGAAAGACTTTCAGGCTCATTATAATATGAAACAGGGATAGTCATGCATAGGTATAGGCATATTATGAATCTGTGATGCTTTGTAGCATAAAGCCAAGACAAGGTGTCATGAGGTGCACATGTTTCTGGTGGAGCGATCCCCCGTGTGCCTCAGCGCTGAATAAACATACCTACTTTATAACCTTATAGGTTGTGGAGTCATGTTTCCACAAGTCACCCCCCCCCCCCCCTCTCTTCTTTCACTTCCCCCCCCTCCTTGTTCTCCCTTTCTCTCTCTCTCTCTCTCTTTGCTTTCCTCTCCCCGCCTCCTGGTTCCCCCTCTCCCCCCTTGTCACGGTCCACTCGGACACGTGATGGTTCGTTTGCTATGATCTTGGAAGTGCAAATTTAAGGGGACCAACACCAAAGGGGATAGCAGTAATCAAACAGTGAAACTTTATTGTGTTGCCTGTGAAGCAGAATGCGATAGTTAGAGATGGATGAAAGAAAGGAGAAAAGTAAAGTTTAGAGAGAGGAGGGAGAGAGGTTATAGTTACCACCGCTGATCTCACAACGTCCTAACGGTCCAGGGTCCAGCTGATGCTGCGTCGTCGATCGTCGTGGTCCTTGGTGGGGAAGTTTCCCATTTTCGTTGTCCAGAAGTCATCTTTTATGCTCAGTAACACACCTTGCTCCTCCTCTGCCTCAGGGGTCTCCGCCCTTCTCAGAATTCAATTATCATATCTCCGCCCTTCTCAAGCGAGGCCATTGCGCGTGCGCAGGGGGGAGTGTCCGAGGTGTGGCCAGTCTTGGAGGCGGGTAGCCTTCGACCAGGAGGTGTGTTCTAATGAAGCAAAGTGTATTATAATGAAGCAAAGTTCATCTAAGGTTCACGATTTCTTCATCGATGTTATGGCAACAGTCGCGATCCATCTTTTTGACAATGGCTATGCAATTATATCTAACAGTTCCGGCTAGGCCCAGGTACTGAACATTCTTTGTGCTACACAGCTCAGGCACCAAAGAACAGCACTGCACTGCCTGCACCACCCGGTTCAGTACTCAGGAGAACAGCACAGCACTGGCTGTGCCACACAGTTCTGCATTCAGGAGCCTTTGCACTACATTCCACTCCAGGGATCGGCAACTGTGCTCCAAACAGGCCGTAGTCGGGTATCTCACTGTCCATGTCCCTGATGACAATGTTGAGACAATGCTGATCTTCTGACCGACTCTTACACCACCCCGTGGCTCAACATCGTTGTCAGGATTGCACAGTAGTACCATAGTAGAAGAGGAAGAAAGAAAGGAAAAGAAAGGGAGAGAGAGAAGAAAGAAGGGAAGTAACAGCGATAGAACAATCTGCAAAATTAAATTTATGAAATAATTACAATCAAAGCTATTTATATAAGAAAATAATTAATGGGGTTTTAAAACATCAATTGATTTGGGGATCTCCACCTTGGATGGGACATCAAACATATTGTTTGTGTTCAATACAGACATCAAACATGTTAACCGATTCATTATTCTCCAGGTTATGACATATAATACTGCTGTCAAAGCCAAACTGATCAAAACCAATATCAGGACAACCACGATGGGGTGACACAGCTTGTTCAGGACGACTGTAGCAGTAGGCGACCATCCGAAAAGTGTGTCCCACCATCTATATTCTGTATCCTTTTGCACTCTTTCCAAAACTCGGTATATTTCTTTCACATTATGATGAACAGTTATTAAGGTTTTCTGTCCGTTTTCCCTAATTTTTTCCAAAATCTCAATCAAATCCTTGTGTTGTAGTAACTGCTTTACCAAAGTGAGATTCATTCCAATGGGTGTAGGCAGCAATTCGTGAATCAACGTGTAATTAGATTGCAAAAGTTGGTGAGATGTGACCGGGGCCAAATAGGAAAAGTCACATCTGATAATCTCAGTAAAATTACAAACACATAAATTTGAATGATTTTTAGTCTCTACAACTACCTTGCCCACGGATAAAAAATCAAAAACAGTCCTCAAACATACACAGCCTTTGCCAATGTATATGAGCACCGTTTCAGGGTTTTCATTAGGATCAATCTCGAAATGACAAATATTTTGTTCAGTATCTAGACAAATATCTTGAGCCTCAATTGCATTGCCTTCACAGATAAATCCTTGTTGTTCTCGTACAATGCAAGATTCCAAATTGATAGTTTGCCATTTTTCATTCACCTTGCGGGCCCATACTCTATGCTCAAAAGGATAGAGTGTAGTTCTGTCGTGGTTCAACCCTAATGCAATGACAGGATAAATTGGGTATAGGGTAGCATTATATATAGTGAGCACAAAGGTTGTGGCTGTGTTTGTGATGGGGTCATAGGTAAAGTTTACCAGGTTCCACCAGGATTGGAGTTTCTTCTCAAAATCAGTGGTACTGTCCCAAATTATTTTCCAAATTTCAGTGGGGAGAGTGCCTTCTTCACCTTCTCTTATAATTGAGGCGGCTACCGACTGCATCCATATTTGAGCGTGGATACAGCTGAGAGCCAAAGAGAGGTTATTCTGGATCACCCCAAGTGCATCTGTAATCAATTCATGGTCCTTTACATTTACCTTTTCCCATTTTGGTAATATATTTGACAACAGCCACTGGTTAGTCCCCAAAGCCGATAAAGAAGATCGCAAAGGCTGTTGTAAGTTAGTCAAATCACTAATTGAGGTAGCCAATTTGTTCATTATTACCTCTGAATCGATACTATTTAAAACTCCCAATCCTGTTCCCAAAACACCAGTTAGGTCTCTCCGTGTTCTCGTGGAAAGAGTTCGTTTTTGCAGCCAGGTTGTCCATCCCTCGTAAGAAGCCTTTAGGAAGGGTGAGCAAGCTGGCTGAATGTCCAAAACATTGTTTTGCATCAGCAATTCAACTTGTATGAGAGACCATGCCGGGTTAAACAACATTTGTTGTTGGCCCGTATTCCTGATTACATATGGTCCAATTCCAAAAGTTTTTGGGCTAAGCACAAGAGTTGGTTGGGTAGTAGCTACTACATTTATTTTGAGTTTTCCCCAGTATTTGGTGTTATTTTTACCACACATAACTTTATGGGAGTACTGTACAGCAGTCAAATTTAGCCAACAATCTAGGTTTTGATTTTTACACAACAAAATAGGGCCATATGGTCCAGCTCCATAACTGTTTGTGGGTTCAGTGTGGGATTCAGTGATCAATCTGCATCTTATTGCAATGTTATCCCCTTGTACCACCATACTACAGTGGCTAAATTTGGGAGATGGTCTTTGGGATGCTGTCCTAGAGTGCTAGTATGCTTGATGGTAGCTTGGGACCATGGCCATTCTGTATTCTTTTGGTTACAGGTTAGTGGTAAGATGCAGAAAAGTACTACCAATCCAATTAAGTGATTCACGTTATTCTTGGTGTCCCTTGGAGTTCTTCTGCAAGAATAAACCAGAACCTGCTTCTCTGAGGCAAAAATTAAAACCAGACAGAAAATTAGAATGATGGGATTATCCAGCAGGTATTTATCCGATGCTCCTTCCCTAGGGCATTGAAGGCTAACCTCCCACTCATTGTGCTCCCAGAAAGGGAGCCATTCAGTACATCCTTTAAACACCGCATAGGAATCAGTGTAAATGTGGACAGGGGAAGCGGTTTGTGCTTCACGCTGGAAAACACAGCATACTGCAATTAATTCTCCTACCTGGGCACTCCCTTCTCCCTCTGTTATTATCTGTTCATCAGTAGTAGTGTGGAGAGCTACTGTCCGGTATTGCCACACTTTTCCTTCTCACTTTGCAGAAGCGTCGGTAAACCAAGCATTCACTGGCTGATCGTGAAAGAAAGGAGGGGCCACCCGAATAACTGAGATAGGTTTGTCTTGGCTGCTGTCCAGACTCTCTGTTTCTTGGACAGCTAAGTTTTTTAAAGCTCCTTCAGTCACTGAGAAAAGGTTACAATAGTGTTCAATCTGGGCATACCACTTTCGTACCAAGGCTCTCTGGGCTACCCCATCAGGAGGAGGGGTCCCGCTGGTGACTGCTTTAATAACCTTGAACAGGCCTCTTAGCACGATTGGTGGTTGGCGTGTGATTTTCTCCACTTCTTGTGAGTGCTTTTGGATCTTTTCTAGGGGAGTTTACAAACTCATGTTCTACAAATGACAGATTATGTTCTGTTGGGTTGCTATGCCTTCAGCTTTTGGTAGTTTCTCCAGTTTTTGGGCCAAAGCGTGGTGAGCTAGTGTAGGGGAATGTTTGTATCCCTGAGCCAGACGGATAAAGGTAAATTGTTGTCCCTCCCATGTAAAAGCCAAACGATCTCTGTCTTCTGGTCGCAAAGGTATCATGAAAAACATATCTTTAACATCTATGGTTGCCATGATTGGATGAGCTTTCTCCTGAATTGTTATTACCAGTTCAGCCATGTTAGGGACTGTGGCAGTTAGAGGCTCTGTGTTAGCATTCAGTCTCCGAAAATCTACTGTAAGCTTCCACTTCTCCTTAGGTTTTTTCACTGGCCACACTGGCGAGTTGAAAGGAGAATGGGTATTTATCACCACTCCTTGCTCCTGAATTTCCTGCATAACTGGTTTGATACCTTCCTTTGTTCGCAGGGGGAGGGGATATTGTTTGACATTGGTTACTTTGCTAAGCGGCAGAGGGGGTGCAGTCTGAGGTAGCCTGATGTTCAGCTGTGGTGTCCCGAAAGTCCACAGCAATCCTTCTGAACCCTTCCACCCCCTTCCTTTAAGAGCATCTTTTAAAAAGTGATTTTCTTCCTCTATCTCTTCCTTTTCCTCTATCTGCTGTATTAACAAGCAAATTATTTTCCCCTTCTCTGCTAACTGCTCTTCCTTCTCTGCTAATTGCTCTTCCAGGTTGGAGATTGTTTTCTGCAAAAGTTGTACCAAATTTTCAAGGGATTCTATGATTTGTTTTTCATGGCTACGCCGCTTATAGCGGTCTTCAATTGCTGCGACCAGGCTGGCTCCAAGGACTGCGCAGATTATCGCTTTGCCTTTACCTGACCGTAATCTAGCCTCATTCTGTATGGAAATCACTTGGTCTGTTACACTCTGTAAATTTGCCCAATTGCCTCGAGCCCACTCTTCTCTGGGTGGGGAGGGTCGAGCTTCATACTTTGCCAAGAGTGCATAGAACGAGTCAAGATTTTTTACTAATGAAGAGTTTTGATAAACATCCTTTTCAGTTATTCTTATTACGAAGGGGCCAAACTCACTTTGGGGACATAAAACTTAGTTACACCACAGACGCAACAACTACTGCGTTGCCCTTTTCTTCCCCGATTGGCTGAAGGGACCAAAATCTACCACAGGGAGGTTAAACTTAGTTACAGACTTTCTCGGCTTGTCCCTTTCACTTCCCCAGGTAGTCGACCTCATTTATTGAGGACAGTTCCCTCTTTTGCACTAAGAGATCCTTGCACTTGATCCTGATAGACAGAGCCCTCAATTCGAGTTTGGGGTGCAATACACCGAGGCGTGTGTGGTGTGCGGGAATCTCGAATCACCCCCCTTGCTTTCTGGACACCTCTCACCCTTTTGGGTGTAGGGCCAGGTGCGGCTGGAGCGAAATGTTCTTCCCCTGTTACAGACCACACACAACCTGCACCCCCCTGTCTCTCAGGATCCTGTCCGTGACGCCAGTTTAATGTCACAGTCTACTCGGTGGACTCGTGATGGTTCGTTTGCTACGATCTCGGAAGTGCAAATTTAAGGGGACCAACACCAAAGGGGATAGCAGTAATCAAACAGTGAAACTTTATTGTGTTGCCTGTGAAGCAGAATGCGATAGTTAGAGATGGATGAAAGAAAGGAGAAAAGTAAAGTTTAGAGAGAGGAGGGAGAGAGGTTATAGTTACCACCGCTGATCTCACAACGTCCTAACGGTCCAGGGTCCAGCTGATGCTGCGTCGTCGATCGTCGTGGTCCTTGGTGGGGAAGTTTCCCATTTTCGTTGTCCAGAAGTCATCTTTTATGCTCAGTAACACACCTTGCTCCTCCTCTGCCTCAGGGGTCTCCGCCCTTCTCAGAATTCAATTATCATATCTCCGCCCTTCTCAAGCGAGGCCATTGCGCGTGCGCAGGGGGGAGTGTCCGAGGTGTGGCCAGTCTTGGAGGCGGGTAGCCTTCGACCAGGAGGTGTGTTCTAATGAAGCAAAGTGTATTATAATGAAGCAAAGTTCATCTAAGGTTCATGATTTCTTCATCGATGTTATGGCAACAGTCGCGATCCATCTTTTTGACAATGGCTATGCAATTATATCTAACAGCTCCGGCTAGGCCCAGGTACTGAACAATAGCACAACACTCTTTGTACTACACGGCTCAGGCACCAAAGAACAGCACTGCACTGCCTGCACCACCCGGTTCAGTACTCAGGAGAACAGCACAGCACTGGCTGTGCCACACAGTTCTGCATTCAGGAGCCTTTGCACCACATTCCACTCCAGGGATCGGCAACTGTGCTCCAAACAGGCCGTAGTCGGGTATCTCACTGTCCATGTCCCTGATGACAATGTTGAGACAATGCTGATCTTCTGACCGACTCTTACACTCCCCCCCGCCCCCCACTATCTCTCTCATCTCTCTGTCTCTCTCCTTTATCATCCCCCCCCTCCATTCCCCCTCTCTCTCTCTCTTCTTCTTCATCTCCCGCCGGCGCTCCCCTACCTCCCTCTCTCTCCCCCTCTTGCCCCCTCCCTCTCGCCCTCCCCCCCCCGCCTCGCCCTCACCCCCCCTCCCCCCCTCCCTCCCCCCCTCTCCCTCCAACCTCCCTATCCACCCTCCCTCTCCCCTTCCCTCTCCCCCTCCCTCTCCCCCCCTTCCTCTCCCCCCCTTCCTCACCCCCACTCCTCCCCTCCCCACCTTCCTCAACCCCCCTTCCTCTCCCCCCCTTCCTCTCCCCCCTTCCTCTCCCCCCGTTCCTCTCCCCCCCTTCCTCTACCCCCCTTCCACTCCACCCCTCTCTCTCCACACCTCCCCCTCTCCCTTGCCCCCCTCACTCTCCCCCTATTCCTCACCCCCCCTTCCTCACCCCCTCTTCCTCACCCCCCCCTTAATCACCCCCCCTTCCTCTCCCCACCTTCCTCTCCCCACCTTCCTCTCCCCCTTTCCTCTCACCCATTCATCTCCCTCACTTCCTCTCCCCCTCCTCTCCCCCCTTCCTCTCCCCCTACTCCTCTCCCCACCTTACTCTCCCCGCTTCCTCTCCCCCCTTCCTCTCCGCCTCTCCTCAACCCCTCCTCTCCCCACCTCCTCTCCCCAACTTCCTCTCCCCACCTCCTCTCCCGCACTCCCCCCCTACTCTCCCCTCTCATCTCCCCCCATTCCTCTCCCACCTTCCTCTCCCCCCCTTCCCCTCCCCCCCCACCTCTCCCCCCCTTCCTCTCAGCCCTTCCTCTCCCACGCTTCCTATCCACCCCTCACTCCCAACCTACTATCCACGCCTCCCTCTCCCTCCCTCCCACTCCCCACCTACCTCTCTGCCCACATTCCTCTTCACCCACCTTCCTCTCCCCACCTCCTCTCCCCCACCTCTCTCCCTCCCCTCTCCCACTCTCCTCTCCACCTCCCCTCTCCTCCTCTCTCCCTTTTCCACCACCTGCTTCTCGCTCCCTATCCCCCTCTCATCTCCTCTCTATTCCTCTCTCTTTCTGTTTCTTCCTCTGATTTCCTCCTCTCTCTTCTTCCTCTCTCTCCCTCCTCTCTCTCCCTCCTCACTCTCCCTTCTCTCTCTCCCTTCTCTCTCTCCCTCCTGTCTCTCCCTCCTCTCTCTAACATCACTTCTTCCTCTCTCTTCTTCCTCTATGTTCTTTCTCCTCTCTCCATGTTCTCTCTCCTACTCTCTTAATTTCTCTTCCTCTCTCATTTACTCTTCCACTTCTCTCCTCCTCATTTCTCCTCCACCACTCTCTTTCTCCTCTCTCTTCCTCCTCTCTCTCCCTCCTCTCTCCTCCTCTCTCCTCCTCTCTCTTACTCCTCTCTCCTCCTACTCTCTAATCCTCCTCTCTCTTCCTCCTCTCTCTCCCTTCTCCCTCTTTCTCCTCTCTTCCACCTCTCTCTTCCTCATCTCTCCTCCTCCTTTCTCTTCCTCCTCTCTCTTCCTCCACGCTCTTCCTCCTCTCTCTTCCTCCTCTCTCTTCCTCCTCTCTCTTCCTCCTCTCTCTTCCTCCACATTCAACCTCCTCTCTCCTCATCCTCTGTCCTTCTCTCTCCTCTTCCTACCTGCCACTACATTTCTCTCTCTTCCTCCTCTCTCTTCCTCCACTCTCATCCTCCTTCCTCCTCATCCTCTATCCCTCTCTCTCCTCTTCCTCCATGCCACTACATTCCTCTCTCTTCCTTCTCTCTCTTCCCCCCTCTCTCTTCCTCATCTCTCCTCTTCGTCTCTCCTTCTCCTCTCTCCTCTACCTCTCTCGCACTCCTCTCTCTTCCTCCTCTCTCCTCCTCCTCTCTCCTCTTCCTCTCTCTTCCTCCTCTCTTTTCCTCCTCTCTCTTCCTTGTCTCTCTTCCTCATCTCTCCTCCTCCACTCTCCTCCTCCTTTCTCCTCTAACTCTCTCGCCCTTCTCTCTCTTCCTCCTCTCTCCTCCTCCTCTCTCCTGTTTCTCTCTCTTCCTCCTCTCTCTTCCTCCTCTCGCCTCCTCCTCTCTCCTCCTCCTCTGTCCACCTCCTCTCTCTTTCTCCACTGTCTTCCTCCACTCTCCTCCTCCTTTCTCCACGACCTCTATCTTCCTCCGCTCTGTTCCTCCTATCTCCTCCTCCTCTCTCCTTTTCCTCTCTTCCTCCTCTCTCTTCCTCCTCTCTCTTCCTGCTCTCTCCTCCTATTCTCTCGTCTGCCTCTCTGTTACTCCTCTCTCCTCCTCCTCTCTCCTCCTCCTCTCTCCTCCACCTCTCTCTTATCCTCTCTCTTCCTCCTCTCTCCACCTCGTCTCCCCTCTTTCTCTCTCTTTCTCGTCTCTCTTCCTCCTCTCTCCTCCTACTCTCTCCTCTTCGTCTCTTTTCCTCCTCTCTCTTTCTCGTCTCTCTTTCTCCTGTCTCTTTCTCCTCTCTCTTCCTCCTCTCTCCTCCTCCTCTCTCCTATTCCTCTCTCTTCCTCCTCTCTCTTCTGTCTCTCTCTTCCTCCTCTATCTTCCTCCTCTCTCTTCCTCATCTCTCCTCCTCCTTTCTCCTCTACCTCTCTCTTCCTCCTCTCTGTTCCTATTCTCTCCTCCTCCTCTCTCCTCCTCCCATATCCTCTTCCTCTCTCTTCCTCCTCTCTCTTCCTCCTCTCTCCTCCTCCTCTCTCCTTTTCCTCTCTATTCCTCCTCTCTCTTCCTCCTCTCTCTTCCTCCTCTCTGTTACTCCTCTCTCTTCCTGCTCTGTCCTCCTACTCTCTAGTCTGCCTCTCTGTTCCTCTCTCTTGCTCCACTCTCTTCCTCCTCTCTCTTTCTCCTCTCTCTTCCTCCGCTAATTTCCTCCTCTTTCCTCGTCCTCTATCCTCCTCCTCTCTCCTATTCCTCTCTCCTCCTCCTTTCTCTTCCTACTCTCTGCTCCTCCTCTCTACTCAACCTCTATTTTCCTCCTCTCTCTTCGTCCTCTTTCTTCCTCCTCTCTGCCTCTCCTCACTCCTCCTGCACTCTCCTCTTCCTCTCTCTTCCTCCTCTCTTCCCCTCCTCTCTCTTCCTCTACTCTCTTCCTCTTCTCTCATCCTCCTCTCTGATCCTCCGCACTCCTCCTCCTCTCTACTCCTCCTCTCTCCTCTTCCTCTCTCTTCCTCCTCTCTCTTCCTCCTCTTTTCCTCCTCTCTCTTCCTCCTCTCTCTTCCTCCTCTCTCTTCCTCCTCTCTCTTCCTCCTCTCTCTTCCTCCTCTCTCTTCCTCCACATTCAACCTCCTCTCTCCTCATCCTCTGTCCTTCTCTCACCTCTTCCTACCTGCCACTACATTTCTCTCTCTTCCTCCTCTCTCTTCCTCCACTCTCATCCTCCTTCCTCCTCATCCTCTATCCCTCTCTCTCCTCTTCCTCCATGCCACTACATTCCTCTCTCTTCCTTCTCTCTCTTCCCCCTCTCTCTTCCTCATCTCTCCTCTTCGTCTCTCCTTCTCCTCTCTCCTCTACCTCTCTTGCACTCCTCTCTCTTCCTCCTCTCTCCTCCTCCTCTCTCCTCTTCCTCTCTCTTCCTCCACTCTTTTCCTCCTCTCTCTTCTTGTCTCTCTTCCTCATCTCTCCTCCTCCACTCTCCTCCTCCTTTCTCCTCTAACTCTCTCGCCCTTCTCTCTCTTCCTCCTCTCTCCTCCTCCTCTCTCCTGTTTCTCTCTCTTCCTCCTCTCTCTTCCTCCTCTCGCCTCCTCCTCTCTCCTACTCCTCTGTCCACCTCCTCTCTCTTTCTCCACTGTCTTCCTCCACTCTCCTCCTCCTTTCTCCATGACCTCTATCTTCCTCCTCTCTGTTCCTCCTATCTCCTCCTCCTCTCTCCTTTTCCTCTCTTCCTCCTCTCTCTTCCTCCTCTCTCTTCCTGCTCTCTCCTCCTATTCTCTCGTCCGCCTCTCTGCTACTCCTCTCTCCTCCTCCTCTCTCATCCTCCTCTCTCCTCCACCTCTCTCTTATCCTCTATCTTCCTCCTCTCTCCACCTCGTCTCCCCTCTTTCTCTCTCTTTCTCGTCTCTCTTCCTCCTCTCTCCTCTTACTCTCTCCTCTTCGTCTCCTTTCCTCCTCTCTCTTTCTCGTCTCTCTTTCTCCTGTCTCTTTCTCCTCTCTCTTCCTCCTCTCTCCTCCTCCTCTCTCCTATTCCTCTCTCTTCCTCCTCTCTCTTCTGTCTCTCTCTTCCTCCTCTATCTTCCTCCTCTCTCTTCCTCATCTCTCCTCCTCGTCTCTCCTCCTCTTCTCTCCTCTACCTCTCTCGCCCTCATCTCTCTTCCTCCTCTCTCTTCCTCCTCTCTCCTCCTCCTTTCTCCTCTACCTCTCTCTTCCTCCTCTCTGTTCCTATTCTCTCCTCCTCCTCTCTCCTCCTCCCATATCCTCTTCCTCTCTCTTCCTCCTCTCTCTTCCTCCTCTCTGTTACTCCTCTCTCTTCCTGCTCTGTCCTCCTACTCTCTAGTCTGCCTCTCTGTTCCTCTCTCTTGCTCCACTCTCTTCCTCCTCTCTCTTTCTCCTCTCTCTTCCTCCGCTAATTTCCTCCTCTTTCCTCGTCCTCTATCCTCCTCCTCTCTCCTATTCCTCTCTCCTCCTCCTTTCTCTTCCTACTCTCTGCTCCTCCTCTCTACTCAACCTCTATTTTCCTCCTCTCTCTTCGTCCTCTTTCTTCCTCCTCTCTGCCTCTCCTCACTCCTCCTGCACTCTCCTCTTCCTCTCTCTTCCTCCTCTCTTCCCCTCCTCTCTCTTCCTCTACTCTCTTCCTCTTCTCTCATCCTCCTCTCTGATCCTCCGCAATCCTCCTCCTCTCTACTCCTCCTCTCTCCTCTTCCTCTCTCTTCCTCCTCTCTCTTCCTCCTCTTTTCCTCCTCTCTCTTCCTCCTCTCTCTTCCTCCTCTCTCTTCGTCCTCTTTCTTCCTCCTCTCTGCCTGTCCTATCTACTCCTTCTCTCTCCTCTTCCTCTCTCTTCCTCCTCTCTCTTCCTCCTCTCTCTTACTCCTATCTCTTCCTCATCTCTCTTCCTCCTCTCTCATGCTCCTCTCTCTTCCTCCTCTCTCCTCCTCGTCTCTCCTCCTCCTCCTCTCTACTCTACTTCTCTCGCCCTCCTCTCTCTTCCTCCTCTCTCCTCCTCCTCTCTCCTCTTTCTCTCTCTTCCTCCTCTCTTTTCCTCCTCTCTCTTCCTCCTCTATTCCTCCTCCTCTCTCCTCCTCCTCTCTCTTCCTCCTCTTTCTTCCTCCTCTATCTTCCTCCTCTCCCCTCCTTCACTCTCCTCCTCCTGTATACTCTTCCTCTCTCTTCCTCCTCTCTCTTCCTCCTCTGTGCTCCTCCTCCCTCCTCCTCATCTCTCCTGTTCCTCTCTCATCCTCCTATCTCTTCCTACTCTCTCCTACTCCTGTCTCCTCAACCTATCTCTTCCTCCTCACTCTTCGTCCTCTTTCTTCCTCCTCTCTGCCTCTCTTCTCTCCTCCTTCTATCTCCTCTTCCTCTCTCTTCCTCCTCTCTCTTCCTCTTCTCTCATCCTTCTCTCTGTTCCTCCGCACTCCTCCTCCTCTCTCCTCTCCCACTCCATTCCTCCTCACTCTAGATCCACTCTCTTCCTCCTCTCTCCCCCTCCTCTCTCTTCCTCTACTCTCTTCCTG